>NC_138191.1:19028112-19628112 GCF_964194105.1 Spermophilus citellus
AAGTTGTCATAAACGAGCAAGACTGGCCACTGAACCTCTAGGGATCACCAGTGACCTCGTCCACTCCCATGCGCTCCCAACCTCACAGCCATTGGCCAGAATGGCCCTCACCAAAGGATGTACAGATGGGGCCACCTGATCTTGGACTTTCAGTCTTCCAGACTGGGCTAAATAAGCCTCTTTCCAAAAAAAAAAAAAAAAAAAAAAAAAAAGAAAATAGCTGCCCACTTTCATTTGTCTTGAAAGAGAAAATGGACTAATATAGAGGTGGAAACTCAAAGCTGATTTGGTTCACTCTCAGGACAGGGCAGCATGCTTCAGGGGCCAACAACAAGTCACTTTACTGTGGTGAGTCCTTGAGTTTAGCTCAACTTTTGACAAAGCAGAAAGACAGACTAAGTCTGTGAGGTTGTAAAATGTAAAAGAAGTAGAGTGCTTTTTCAATATCAGCTTTATTTTTGTCATCCCTCTCTGGTCCAGAAAATAATGTAAATCCTGCTTCTCTGAAGGGTTGAGGTGCTGCCTTCAACTTCTGGAAGAGCCTCAGTCTAAGAGTCTGGTTAGTTCACTCTCCAGATGTGTGTGAGTTGGGCAGACCCATGTGCCAAGTGGCTGCAGGCCGCTGGGAGGGAGAGGAGGCTAGGCAACGCTTCCCTCACTAGAATGGACTTCCCTCCCCTAAGGCCTTCCTTACAGAGGTCCCACCTATCTAAGGCCTACTTCACCCCTTGACCTTGACCACTCCACTGGAAGAGACCCCTACTGCAGTGCTGCTCTATACCCATAACATGGCAGCAGCATGTCCCACCCACCACCAAGCCTCCCACTTGTCTGTGTGGGTATCTCCATCTCTCTCTTAGATGGTCAGCTCCTTGGGGGCTGGAATTGAATCTCAAGCAGCCTGGCTCGTGATTTGAACACAGTAGGTGCTCAGTAAATTACTTAGTTTTTAAAATAATGGCTTCTTTACATTTCTGTAGCTTTTAGGTTTAATGGTTCTAAAAATATATGCGTGGAAATCTCAAAACACTTGGAGATTCAACAAAACATGTATCAGTGATTTCTTGTCGGAGAGGAAGTCTTGAAAGAAAGTAGAAAATATTTTTAACTGAATATAAATAAAAATATAGCATACCAAGATTTATAGGATGTACCAAAGGCAATGCTTTGAGAGAAAATTTATAGGAATAAATGCTTGTATTATAAAAGAAGAAAGGTGTCAAGTCAATCATCTAAGCTTTCATTTTATACAACTAGAACAGGAAGAGCAAAATCAATCCAAAGCAAGCAGGAGGAGGAGAATGATACATTAAGTGCAGATATTGATGAGACTGAAAACAGAAAAACAATAGAGAAAAATCAATGAAACTGAAAGTTCTTTGAAAAGATCAATAAAATTAAAAACAGAAAATGTTTCTTTGAAAAGATAAAGAAATTTTAAAACATTAGTTTAAAAAGGAGAGAAGACACAAATTATCACTCTCAGAAATGAAAGGTACACCACTAGAGGTCTACAGACATTAAAAAGATAATAACATTATGAACAGCTTCACACACACACAAATCTGTCATCTTAGATGAAAGACAGCAATTTCTGGAAAATTTCAATCTGGAAAATTCAGCCACAATGAAATAGCTAATCTGAGTAGCCTTGTAATGATTAAAAAACAGAATTTGTAATTAAAAATCCTTTGAAAAAACATCTCTACATCCAGATGGTCTCACTGATAACTTCTATCAAACATTTAAAAAAAAATAACACCAATCCTCCCAGAACATAGAAGAGAAGGAGTTCTTCTCAGCTTACTGTATGAGGCCAGCACTGCCTTCTATCAAAACCAGACAAAGATAGCACAAGGGAAATAATTTCGGAACAATATCCCTCAAAGGAAAGGGTTCATTGCTAGACAACAGATACATAGTTTCAATTATGTAAGATGAATAAGTTCTGGACAACATACTATCCACAATTAACAGTGCTGTAGTATGTAGTTAAAATTTTGTTACCAATAAAAAAAATAAATAAATAAATAAATAAATAAATAAAATTTTGTTAAGAGGGTAGGTCTCATATTAAGTCTGTTACCCCACACACAAAGGCAAATTGAATCCAGCAATATATTAAAATAATAATAGACTATGACTAAATTGTCCTTTGGTAAATGAATAGAGCAATAGACCTCCTATATTCTCATTGTTGTAATGGTTACACAAATCTATACATGTACTGTGATTCATAGAATCATACGCACAAATGCACACATAATCCAATTTTATTGTATGATAATTTTAAATTAGGGTCAAAAATTTATATTTTGCATGTGATGTGTGCTGAGATGATAGTAACCAGCACTTTCAGATAATTTAATGCACTCAAGTGAATTTTTTCCCTTATAGTTTTTCAAATGGTTTTTAGCTATGAATTCAAATTTCTAATTATTATAAAACTA
Source organism: Spermophilus citellus (assembly GCF_964194105.1). NCBI lineage: Eukaryota > Metazoa > Chordata > Mammalia > Rodentia > Sciuridae > Spermophilus > Spermophilus citellus. Next base: position 19,030,563 of record NC_138191.1, read on the forward strand.
CTCAGGCTATTTATTTCATTATGGCTCAATTTTCTAGATTGAAGGCATGTGAAACGTGGGGTATGTGGGAGATGGGGAGACTGAGACTCAGAGAAGTGCTCATATGCAGAGCTGAACCACAGGCCAGAGCCCTCAGTAAAGGGCCCTGTCAGCAGAGACTTCTATGAGCTGTCCCCTAGCTTTGCATGTGTCTCTCCAGGTGGTGCTGGAAGTGAAATCCTGAGTCCTCAAGATAGAAAACACAGGAGAAAAGTTATCCAAGGCCACAGGCTCCAAGTCTCACTAGAGAGAGTAAGAAATTGGAAACATACTCCCTGAAGTCCTGATTAATTGAGGTGGTGGGAAGAAGTGGGATGGAGGAATGTGCTACCAACACGATTGCATATTCAGATATCTCTCTTCTTTCAATTTAATTAATATTTATCAAATACCCCAAAGGATATTTGTCCAAGCAGTGTTTTCAGATAAATAGATCTCCATGACCAGGAGCCATTTTTAGGGAACTTAATTATAAAATAACACTGAAGACACTGAAAAAAACTTTTGTCAAAACTTTGGAACCCATTCAGAAACTTTGAATGAGCAGGGGGTACATCTTGGACACTGTGCTCCAAGCGGCTTCATTCTGGCTGATACATCCCAAGGCAGAGCCATTCACAGCCATTCCAACCCTGCAGGAATAGGGCTGCAGTAACGAGTGGATTCTGGAAAGCTAAGAAGATGGAAAACGGAGTCAGAGACCATGTGGGAAGAGAAGTTTTCAGGTTCTTTGCCCTCTGTGGTTGGTGAGTGGCAAAAAATGTTCACACACTGACACTAGAGAATCATAGCCAAGAGCAGGAGAGGACTTCATCTAATGTCATATTTTCTGAGAGCACCAAGCAGAGGAGCATACTTTTAACTGCATGTCTCATGGGTTTGCAGCAGCAAACCCTAATAGATAGAAGAGGCACATCCCTGAGAGGACATATTTTAGGAGAGAGTAAAAAAAAAAAAAAAAAAAAAAAAAACCCAGTTGCTTCTCAGGCAGTTTGAGATTATCCTGAGCCCAGAATTCTTTTTTCCTTAAGAACCAGGAAAGTTAGACTTAGAAATTACATTTCTAAATATACTCCTATCCAAAGGGTTTCTGTATTTGGAGCAGATAGCCTACTTTATTATCCAAAGGGAGCCAGTACCAAGACCCAGGGTAATCATGGCTTAATCATTATGGTTATGGGAATGCTTCATTTTATAGTTTACTCAGTACCTTCTCATACCCAGTCTCATTTGGTTTTCCAAGTCAGCAAGGCAGGTTTCATGGTCCCCATTTTACACACGAGGACCTTAAGCCTTGGAGAAATCAAGGGACCTGTTCGAAACCTCTTAACAGCTATGTGATGGGGCAGGGACAAATCCAGGGTTTGTGCCCTTCCACAGATACACACGGAGGACCACTGCACAGATGGTAGATGTGATGATGTCAGGCAGTGTGGAAGTCACAAAGGTAAATGAGACTTGGGTTTGCAAGATAGGATTTGATCACAAAAAGGCAAACTACAAGTAGACTGGCACAAAGGCCAACAAATCCAAGCACTCCTCCCCTGCACTCTTGGAATCTATTGTTTTCTTATTTGTTGGTTGGTTTAGGTTCTGTCACCCAGCAACAACAAGCTCCCTGTGATCAGGAACTCATCCCTCTTAGTTGCCACTGAATTTCCATACGCGGAACAAAATCTGGCACAGAGCTGATGCTTAATACATATCTGTTGGCTGAATACACACATGAAAGTATGGGCCTCCTAGAAAGTTTCAAGGAAAAGGAGACTGTGGGATGGGCCTTCATTGGGAAGTCGAGGTTTTACAGGCAGGTATGGGAGCTGCACTTGCTCCAGACAGAATGTGATGAGTGGGCAGACCGATAAGAAAAGCAGGGCTGTGTGCCGTGCTGGGTGAGGTGGCTCACCTCTGTACTCCCAGCAGCTCTGCAGGCTGAGGCAGGAGGGTTAAAGCCAGCCTCAGCAACTCAGTGAGGCCCTAAGCAACTTGGCAAGACCCTGTCTCAAAATTAAAAAAAAAAAAAAATTAAAGGGCTGGATTGTGGCTCATTGGTGAAGCACCTCTGGGTTCAATCCCTGGTACAACAAAAAAAAAAAAAAAAAAGAAAAAGAAAAGAAAAGAAAAGCAGAGATTGTGTTTGGCAGAAGTGTGAGGAGTATGAGGAAGGGAAGTCAGGTTGGGAAGACCCTTCATGGAAGACCCCAAGTGGCATTTATTCAGTTGGTAACAGGAAACCATTTGAGTTCCTGTCTCAGAGGAGAGGCTGGCCAGAGCTTTGGGTCAGTGTGATGGATCTGAGAGTGACACTTCATATGCCATAGAGGGGAAGGAAAGGAAAGGTGACTATGGGGGCAGGTGACAGCAGGAGCCAGAGAAGAGGTGATAAGGGTAGAAGTACTGGGGCTAGGAGGAAGAAGGGCACTTCACAGAGAGAACATTCAGGTCTCAGAAAACCCCCTCAACATGGAGGCTGAAGGACCTCAAGGATGATATTGAGGTTCCCAGGTCAAGTGCCTGGAGGAGCCAGAGACGGGAGGGATGAGATAGATGTCTAATGAAAATGTCCAGCCAGTTGTCAGAAGGTCAGAGAGATGGGTGTGGTCCAGCTAGCCCATCTGATCACTGAATCAAAAACAGTCATTGGGTTGGGCTTGGTGGCGCACACCTGTAATCCCAGAAGCTTGGGAGGCAAAGGCAGGAGGATCTCTAGCTCAAAATCAGCCCCAATAAAGATGCTAAGCAACTCAGTGAGACCTAGTTTCTAAATAAAATACAAAATAGGGCTGGGGATGTGGCTCAGTGGTCGAGCGGCCCTGAGTTCAAGCCCTGGTACCAAAAGGAAAACAAAACTAAAAACGGTCATTGGAACAGTGCTAGGGAAGCCTTTTATGGTAGCCTGCAAGATTATAGGATGCAGAGCATTGATCTCAGAAGGGGCTGTGAGCTCACCTCCTAACAGAGGGGGAATCTAAAGCCTAAGGAAGTCTATTGACTTGCATAAGTTCACACAGCCAATGTGTCCTCCATAATTCTTATAGGAGGTCAGTTAACTTTTTATTTTTATTTTTTTATTTTAACTATGTGTGCACTTGCGTTCACATGCTAGGGAGGAAAATCAGGTTCTTGCTAGTCAAGTGCTCTACCACTGAGCTGCCACTAGCCCTCAGTTAACTTTTAAGTGATTGAAATTTTAGTATTTTTATAATATTTTCTATTTTCATGAAAAAAGTTCCTAATTTGCATCTCTCTTAAGTCTAAAGTTGATTAATGCACTGTACTAAGGAAACGTGATAATCCTTTCTGTTTGTAGACTTTGGCTGCCCCCCAGATGTGAGCAGGATCCTAAGGAATCAGGTATAAGATGGTGGTAGATTTTATTTTATTTTATTTCATTTTTGTTTTTGGAATGTGATTTTCTGCTAGGGTCTCCTATATGTAGCCATCCATGAGGCTCACAGTGAAGAAGACAGAGTTTTCTTCCGTCCTCAATTCATAACCTTTCACCAAGGAAATGCTATTGAACCCCTGGGACATAGAGGGCAGGAAGAAAACCAAGCCCTTTACTAGACCCTGAATTCCTTTCTTCCTCACCTACAGTACATTCTGCCAAATACAAACTTCAGGACTTTTAAGAAAAGCAAATAAAACCCCAACCATGTTGCAAAGGTTATCTGGCCTGTGGAGAAAGCGAATGATTAACTTTTGTAAAAGTGATTTTTGAGGATTTTTACAGCGTTCAAAGGTCCAACACAAAAATTTTAACTTAGAGTTCCACCCCTCTCCCCTTCCCAGGAGGACACTGACCCATGTCCAGGTGTGGAGTGTCTGTCATGGCAAGGACTGGGAATGGTATGTGTGTGTCCCTCCCAACCCAGCACCCATCCTTTGGTTTCTGCCAGGCTCATTTGGCTGAAGGGCCCAGCCGGAAGGTCTGAGGCTTCCACCTTGAACCTGGGTCCTGGTCTGCTTTGTCTCCATGTGTCTCTACTGTCACCCGAACTGTGAGTAATTTATTATGACCAATACCAAAAGAACATGACTGCCCACATCCTGCTGGTGACTTGGGCAAGTACTTTTTTCTCTGTGAGCCTCCAATGCTCATGAGCAAAATGGGTTTAGGGTATCCACCTACCTCAAAGAATTGCCAAGGGGACTGAATGAGATAAAACACCAGGCACCCCAAAAATGTGCTGGGCACAAAGGAAGTGTCTGCAAATCTTGGCGTCCTGTCCTTTCCTCTTCCTGAGCATTTCTCACTCACCCACCCATTCTCACCCCACGTACCACGACGCCTGCTGGATCTCCTACCTTTGCTTTCCCCTAGGGATTATCTAAGAAAACGGAGTCCAAAGGAATACTACAGGTTCCTTCTCTCTTCTGCACCCCACAGCAGCACACCAAGTGTCCAGATGAGCCACCATGTGGGTTGAAGTGGCTGTGCCTCTCCCCCGCACCCCACCCCCTGGGCAATAAATACTTTCCCCTGAAAAGAGGGACCCCTCGGAGGGCAGTGAACCTGTGCATCACGACAGCCTCTCTGGGCGCTGAATGGGCTAAAGGGTCGCTTCAAGGGTGCAGAGTTCCCTGGGGGTCGCTGTCAGCGTGTTATCGGTTCCCCCAGAGTCGGCGTGGGCGGAGGCACCCTGGCCCAGCGCCCGGGAGCCGCATAGGTACGTGGCCACCGGGCTGCGACGCCCAGCGAGGTCCGCAGTGTCCCCGCCCCCGTGTCCCCGCCCCCGTGCTGTCCTCGGGCGCCGGTGGCAGCAGGCGGAATTTCCCCGGGGCTTTTGGAGCACTGCGGCTGTGCGTCCACGCGGAGAGGCCGCGGGCGCCCCCTGCTGCTTAAAAGGAGGATCACAGCTCTAGGCGAAGGCGAGCTCCTACTCCTTCAAGAAGAGCTCAGGTCCTGGTCACAAAGCCAACAAGTTGCAAATGGTGGCCCCTGGACAGATAAAACCAAGGACTGGGAGCCTTATTGATCCCCCTGATATCACACTGTACGAACAAAGAACATTTTGGCAGGAGGAAAGAGCGCAGGAGAGGAGGAGGGACCCCCTGCTAAGGGGTGTGACATGCATAGAAGGCTAGGAATTTGGAGCCCAGCTCCCTTTGTACCTGGCACCCACCAAATGACCCAAACTGTGCTCTTGTTTGCTCATCTGGTTGCTCAGGCCGGAAATGAAAGATTTGGGTTCTTTTTAGTAAGCACCCCAATGTGTTGGGTGCCCCACCTAGTTACATTTTACATCATAAGCAAGATTCTCTGCTAGGTTCCCAAGGTGTTTTATTTACTGGCAATGGCGTTCTTTCACACAGTGCACTTATTCACGGGGTCCTTTGTGTTCAGGCGCTCCATGGGTTGGGTCCTGACAGAAGATTCATGTGGTACAAAGTCTGAGAACATAAGATATAAACTCACAAAAGAAAGTCAGTTTTGTGCCAAAAGTAAAGCTGGTTGAATGAAAGGAAATAAATGGTCTAGACTCAAAGACAAAGAATGGACAGAGAGCTTCTGTCAAGATCACTACTGTTTGTCTCCGTGCTTGGCAGGAAGGGAGGGTGAAGGCCTGAACTCTCTTCAGGCACGGTTTGTTTAAGTGCAAAGGATTTGTGTGCTCACACAGTCCACAAAATGCATGCTGGATCCCAGTTAAGGTAGTGGTTTCTAGCAGACACCTGCTACACAGTATCTGCATTTAGCTGTGACTGCCTGGGAGCTACGGCACAACACTGGGCCTCTGCAGCATTGGTGTGCACTGCTGCATGGAGCTGCGTTCTGCACAGCGAGAAAAGAGCCAGGCCCTTCCCAGAAAAGAGACTTCTACAGCCAGGGATAATTTTTCTTTTTCATTTTGATTCTTTAACCTCTCAAAATGCTATATCTCTAGAGGAAAGAGCCTGGCTTGAGCATCAAGAAAAACTGAGTTCAAGTCCAGTCCCTTCCACAAACAGATACATGTCATGGAACAGAATCATCCATTCATCCATCCACTCATTAATTGCTCCAACTATCCATTTAGCAAATATCCATAGAGCATCTACTATACACTAGATGTGGTTTTAGGTGCGGGGATACAGTAGTGAATAAGACAAACTCTATTTGCATAAAGCCTATAGTCCAGAAAATAGGCAATTCACTGCAGAGAGCAGGGCACAGAGAGTCTTGCTGTGTAGGCTGGCCAGGGAGGAGTGGGTCGGGCCAACATATGGGAAAAGGAGTGATAAGCCAAGGTAAGCAGGTATAAAGGTGTACAAGAATGATCTTGGCGTGTTTGGAGCAAAGTGTCATGTGATTGGAACAGAGTTCAGGAGAGTGGCCATGGGCAAGGGAAGAGAGAATGGGAGGAGCCAAACCACATGGGCCAGCAGAGGGAGTTCATGTGCATGTTACAAAGACCTCCCTGGCTCCTGGGTAGGGAACACGGAGGTGGGATGGGACATAGTGGCAAGACTGCTAGAAGGGCAAGGTGATGACTTAGCCTGGAGTGGGGAGCCATATTGGACTACATGTAGAAAGGTGAGCCAAAGATATTGCTGACGTTTCCAGCTTAGGTCAGACTGCGTAGCCAGCATTAGAGCAGATTAGGCACTTAATATGACTTTCCCACTGACAGAGCTAGAATTGTGGCTTCAGTCTATACCTCTAAAATACATCCCTAGGTAGAAGGAAAGCAAGGAATACACAGACTCCAAAACTAAAGGGAAGCCAGGACCTCTGGTAGGTGAGTGGGCAGCAAAGTTTTGCCCTGAGGGGTTTGCTGACTCAAGCCTTCTGGAGCTTTCCATGGGCAGCCTCACTAGTCTATGGCTGGCCTAAGAGGGCAATCTTGCAGGAATCTTCTGCATAAAGTTGGGGCTCAAAAGGCCACACTCTCAGAATGGGGGTGACTAAGGACGGGGACTTGCTTACTCTTATGGTTTAGATATGAGGTGTACCTCCAAACTCCTGTGAGGCGATGCAAGAGAGTTTGGAGGTGAAATGATTGGGCTATGAGAGGCTTAATCTAATCAGTGCATTAATCCACTTGAACATATTAACAGGATGGTCACCGTATGCAGGTAGGGTGTGGCTGGAGAAGGTAGGTCACTAGGGCTGTGCCTCTGGGGTATATGCTTTGTCCCTGGTAAGCAGAGCTTTCTCTGCTTCCTAATTGTCATGACCTGAGCTTGCTCTGTGCTGCCTCATCTTGGGCCCAGAGCAATGGAGTCAGCTGTCTGTGGACTGAGACCTCTGAGTCCCCCCAAATGCTTTCCCTCCTCTATGTTGCTCTTGTCAATCTTTTAGTCACATCATAAAAATTAAAAAAAAAAAAACACTGACTAAAACACTTTAATCTTGGCACTGAGTGGAAGGAAAATATATATATCACCTAAGGATTTGTTATAAAAAAAAAAGGTCTCAAATAATTTAAATCTGGTTTTGAAAAAAAAAAAAACTACAAACATTGAATTTAATTTAAATGGTCTTGGGTTGGCAGTGTTCTTGATTAACTGACAAAATTAAAAGTGAATCCTTTTATGTACCTCAACTTCAACCCAGACCTCAAAGAAACTCCCACAGGTAAAACTTCAAGGAAAAATAAACAGCTCACATTAAAAATTTACAAAGCACAGAAGAAACAAGCACTATTATTGACAATCAAAAACAAAGAAAAAAACAGACAACAGAAGCAACCCCATCAAATATTTCAGATGTTAGAACTTTCATGTATGGATTAAAATGCAATTATGTTTATTATGTTAAATACATAAAATAGAAGCTTAAAAACAAAGGGTAGGAACAAGAGACCTTGCACAATCAGGCAGGTTTAAAAAAAATAGCAGAATCGACCTCCTGAAAATGAGAAACAAAACACTGAAAATAATATTCAGTGGATACACTACACATTAGATTAGATGCAGGTGAAGAGAGAATTGGTCAATTGGAAGACAGATATCCAAATTTATCCAGAATGGAGTTCTGAGAGATAAAAAAGGTATAAATTCTAAAACAGAAGTTAAAAGATACAGAAAATAAAATGATTTGAGACTACTACATATCTAACTTATTATTCTGTCTGTAGAGAGAATAAGAAAGTGCAATTATTTAAAGTTAAATGCTGATAATTTCCCAGAATTACTAAAAAAAAAATCTAAAGTCTAAGAAGCCTAAGACTTGAGAGACAGAGAGAGAGAGAAAGAGAGAGGATACCAGAAACAGCCAGAGAAAAAAGACAGATACCCTGCAAAGAGACAAATAGAGCATCTGTGAATAGCAACCATGGAAGCTAGAAACAGTGAGAAAAGCATCTGTAGGATGAAAACAATTGTTGTGAACCTAAAATAGAAACTCAGTTTCAAGAATGAAAGTGGATAAGGGCAGGTTCAAACGAAAAGCATCCACTCTCCCTGCAGGAAATGCAGGAAATGCAGGGAGCCAGTACTCCAGGGAGAAGGGAGGGGCTCCCTCTCTGAAAGTCTGAGATGCAAGAAGATCTGTAAGTGAAGATTGGGGGATCAAAACCAAGGTGACAAAATATGATGAAAAATTTTATGCTGGTAAATTTGAAAACTCAGGTAAAGAAATTTCTAAGAAAGTAATACTTAACACATATGCAAGTAGGAAAAAAAAAAGTCCAAATAGCCTTTGTATGTAAAAGTAAATGAATTAGTAGTTTAAAATCTTCTGACTAGGAAAACACAGGGCCCAGCTGGTGTTTTAGGTATTAGAATGAACCTTCAAGTAAAAAATATTATTAAAAATATTAAAAATACCAGAATAGGATAGAAAAAACAAAGAGCATTTCCTAATACTGGTGAAACATACAACCATGAAATTCTAGAGAAAGTACTGGAGCACATCCTCAAGATCTTAAGAAGGTGATTTTTTAAAAATAAGATATCAAATGTGTTTTGTTAAAATGGAAAAAGTCACTGAAAATTCACCTACTTTAAAATGGAGAATTTAGACCAGTATAATCACTATGGGAAATACTTCGGTATTACTCAATAAATTTAAGTGTGCATATATTCCATGGACCGAAATCTTGTCCATCTATATATATATATACATATACACATACTCTTAAAACACTGCATCTGAGAACCTGGAAAGTATGCATAGAATATGCAAATCACCAAGAATATGCAAATCGCTAAAACTAGAAAAAAATCCACCTCAAGTACAACAACAAAGATATGTCCAGTATAGCAGAATCCTACAGGGGAAGATTATATCACAATGAAAAGCAGCCCACTCTGGGTATCTCAGAAGGATTCTCGATTATTCTTATGTTCAGAGGCAAACACAGAAGACTTTGTTCAGTTTGATTCCATTTACGTAAATCTCAAAAACAGGTAAAACTAAAAACATTTTGTTTGGGATAAATGCAGTTATATTTGGTTGATTCTGAGACATACCTTTTACTCTAACATTTTAATCTCTCTAAAAAGACGTGCATCTTATAACCAGTGGCGTCTTTGGTGTCTTGCAATTATATTTAGCACGTTTCTTTTTTTTTTTTTAGGCAACGTTGTTCGTCTCACAATGTTGGGGGTTTGAAATTCAACGAAATATAGTAGGTCATAAAACTATTTTTAAAAAGTGACAGAATGACTAACACAAAATTTGGTACATCTATGATTACCTATGTTCAGGAGGGGAGGAAGGAGGCTGAGGGAAGGAAGAGGTACCCAGAAGCATCCCAAAGTACTAGTGGTTTTTTTTTGTTTGTTTGCTTACTGGTGTTTATTTTATTATTGTTATTTAAACTTCTTAGACTTTTGCATGTATGAATATCTTTCACAATTCAAGAAAAAAGGTGTGCAAGTGGTGAGGAAGTATAATGTGGTTGTTGTTGTTGTTGTTGTTGTTGTTTTGCCACTGTGACCAAAGAATTTTAGAGAAGAAAAAATGTATCTGGCACTCATAATTTCAGAAGTCTCAATCCATAGATGGCCAACTCCATTGCTCTGTGGCCAAGGTGAACATCAGGGTAGAAGGGTGTGACCCAGGAAAGCAGCTCAGGATATGACAATCAGGAAGCAGAGAGTCAGCTTGGCTCACCAGGGACAAAATACATACCCAGGAGCACGTCCCCTGTGCCCCACCTCCTCCAGCCACATCCTGCCACCTAGTTACCACCCAGTTAATCCACTCAAGTGGATTAAGGCACTGACTAGGTTAAGACTCTAATAACCCAACCCCTTCACCTCTAAACTTTCTTGCATTGTCTCACGCATGAGTTTTGCGTGATACCTCCTATCTAAACCATAACAGGGGGATGCACAAGCGCATCAAGAAGCTGTGTAGAGAGGTGGGGGGGAGAGAGGCAGGGGGCAGTTGTAGGAGGACATTGCAGGGAATGAGTGGGAAGACGGGGAAGTGGGAGCCCCCAGAACCACACATGCAGAGACACCGGCCTTTGAGGAGTGACACTTCCTCCATTTTAATAAAAGGAACACAAGGAGAGCTGGGCCCATGGAATTTGCAGTGGAATTTTCTACATGCTTTCCTGGGGGGGGGGGGGTCTGCTTTCTGTATGAAGAATATATAGGGCTGGGGATATAGCTCAGGTGGTAAAAGTGCTTGCCTCACATGCACAAGGCCCTGGGTTCAATCCCCAGCACCTAGAAGAGGAAAGAACGATGGAAAGCCCCCCCCCTTTTTTTTTGGAGGAATAAAAAACAAAAACTGGCCAGAATAAAGGAGAAATGATCTCAGACATTTCTAAGCTGTGCAATCTTTCCCTGGTAACAGAAAGGAGCCAGAAGCTCCACAGTGCCTTGCACAGGCAGAAAGACTGGAATTTTTGCTAAAAACGGCAGAAAAGTTCGACCATTCAGCATGAGCTGGAATCCACAGTTCCTGGGTCTCTTGGTTGGAGGGGTCAGGTGTAGGTGATGGGCTGAGTAGGTGACACCTGCTGGGCTCTGGGAATGGGATGGGCAAGGACCTGGCTCTTTTCATATGTGGTTTTCTGCTGCCATCTGCTGGCTGATAGTGGGAACACTCCGCAGAGAGTCCTAACTTCTTCCACAAACCTTAGATCTTACTGGGAAAGAGGCAGGGAAAGCTACTAGAATCAGACTGTGAAGTATGTCAATCCCACCTTCTACACACACACACACACACACACACACACACACACACACACACACCCCACAACATTTTGATCAATGATACAGTAAACTTTTACTTTTTGGCATACTGTGATTGCATAATATAATGTTTTAAAAACTAGATCAAGATGTTTGCATCATAAAAACAAAACAAAAAAAATCATTACATCTGCCACTTTTTCAAAGATGACATTTTTCAAGATCCAAGAATATAAGAATTAGAATGCAAATCTTGTGGATTTTAACAAAGCACTGGTTTGTCCGTAATTTCATGTTTTCAAAAAATCTTAAATTTCTTATATATCTGTTAAGAATTGTTTTGATATTTTAAAATCATAATTTCCTGTGTGATAATATAGGGAATCCCACCATTTGGTTACAGTACTTTTGAAAATTTAACCATTTTCATTTTCAAAGGTGAATTTTCAACAAGACAAAATCAGTAGTTTGTGCTTTTAGAAATCTCACTTCGTTATTTCTACTGGGCGGAGGGATGTTCAAAAGTAATAAAGGAGCACTTTGAGTTGAGAAGCATTAAGTAAATGCCAGAGAAACCATTGTGCTTACCAAGAAATCCTAGAATTCCTGGTCAGCTGTGCTGTGCAGGATGTGTTGCTTTGTGGCCTTCAATGCCCCTTAAAATAGGTAGGTATGAAAGCTGTCAGTGCCCCTGAGTCTCTTGAGCCCCAGACTTCTGGATGCAGTCACCTGAGCAATTATTTAAAAGGCATTTCAGATCCTGAAACCCCATTTGCTTTGGGAGAGGTCAATGTTACACCTTAGAATAGAATACTGATCCCTTATCAGCTTTGCAGGGTCACAGGATTGGACTCATCCTTGCACCTTCAAGCCTGTCCTTAGTCACCTTTCCTCCTTCTTCCATGGTTTTCATTTTCGTCCTTTGTGCCTCTTTCTGTTTCAACATTCTGTTTATTTCCTTTAGAGCCCTTGCTTCACCTGTAGTAACTGTTTATTTATCTGTTCATTTCTTGTCTTCACCACTAGGTGTTACCCCATTCAGTGGGTTCATCTTGCTCTCTCTGGTTTTTCCAGTGCCTAATGAACATTTATTTACCAAGGAATGAATAAGTGAACGAGGGATTTGAGCAAAGGAATATGTCACTCCAAGCAAGTTCATGGTATGGAGCTCATTCTAGAAGTAGAATGAAGTTCCATTCCTGCATCCTGGCATGATGGCTGTAGCTGGCAGTGGGTGGATCCTGGACTCACACTAGCCACCAGGACTACTCCTGCTGTTCTTAGGAGAACACCAGAGAGCAGAGGCCACTCAGCCACAGTGTAGGAGGGCTGAGGGCATCAGAGGTGTGCAAACGCTTAGGTGCGACCATTCCATCAGTGTGTGGATACCCATCCGGGAGGCAAACACCGGCTCCTAAACAAGCTAGTAGCACTTTGTATTGCTCCAATGTCCTTCTGTTGAAAAGGTCCCAGCAATGCCACAGGCTCGAAGCCCTCTCCAAAGAGGGCATATTAACATCTCCATTTTACAAATGGAAAGATAATGAGCCCACGTTCAGTGGGCTAGAGTACACTCCTGGGCGGCAAGCTCCTGTCTGGCCTTCCAGGGGTTCTCCCAGTCAGACGATCAGAGCCGGAATAAGAGAAAATAAACCAGAATTGTCATCAGTTCAGAATCGGTGGCTTGGGAAGCTTGATGACAGCCGTCCCCACGAGAGGTAGCTGGGGTGAAATGCTTGCTTAGCTCCAGAGAGGCCTGGGTCGGACATCTCAGGACACAGTTTCCCCTCTCTGGAGTCCCGAGGTGGTCTCCTCTGCCTCTCTCCTGGGTTGGGTCCTGGCACCTGGGGGAGAAACCACCTAGACAAGGAGCTCAAGCCAGAATGGAGTGTGCGAGGGTCTCCCAGGCAGGGCCGGCCTTCAGGGCAGGCTGATCTGGGGGTTCTTCAGGAAGAAGGCCAGTTTTTGGGCTACGGAGTCCAGCTCGCTGGAGTTAGCATATTGGAGGAGGTTGCTCTTTGGGACGAAGTAGTGCTTCAGGAAGTGCTGGCTCACACACTTGTGCAGCTTCCTCACCAGGCGCAGGAGGGCTTTGTGGAACACCTGCCAGTCCTTCAGGTGGGGATACTTCTCACAAGTCCAAAAGAGCACAGTCTGCAGAAGGAAGAGGGAGCATCAGACATGGTTTTGGGGTCCCTGAGCAGAATATCTTCAGAAACAAGTACTGAGTCTGTGTGGCCTTGGAAGGAGGGAGAGAAGAATATGGGACCTGCCCCGAATTCATGATCCTCGGTCTCAGATGGGCACTCTGTCTTAGCCAGTGGGTCCTCTCCCTGTCTTGGCTGATTTATTCTCTCACTCTCCTCTGACATTTCTCGTGATCATCACTCTCCTCAAGTCTGCAGCGGCGCACACCATGCCTTTGCCTCCTATTTTAAAGGCAACGTGGAACCCACCCCTCATCCTTGGAAACCCAAGAGCTCCCTTTACCCCTTCTGTTCCACCACTCCTTCTAGCCAGGGCTGACCCCTGCACCTGTGCAGATCCTGCCATCTTGGAACTGCGTATGATTGCTCTCCCTCTTGCTCCATGGCTTCTCAACCTGTTCCAACTCTCCTGCTCCCTGACCCCCCACTTCCCTTCTCCCCTAACTCTTGCCTCTCTGCAAATCTAGGTTCCCAGTCACTTGTCATCATTTTCTCTCCTTTCATTCATTGCCTGCCTCCCATCCCCTCCAATATGGCGTCTTCTTCCATTAATCCTAAAAGGGTCGCTCTTACGATGGCCCAATGATCTCCATGTTTCTCAATCCAACCAGACTTTTTCAGACTTTGCTTTATCTGCCTTTCAGCTGATTAGATTCCCGACTACACCCTCCTCTTTTGAGTCACTCTTCACTTGGCTTCCAAGCTAATGTACTCTCTGGGTGCTCTCCTAGCATTACAGCTACTCCTTGGCAGAAATATCATCCTTGACCCACCTCTAAATGTTGGAGTTTCTGGGGATTCCCTTCCCGCACCACTTCTCCTCTTTACCTCTCTTCCCCAGCTCTGTGTTCCTCCCACCACAGAGGCCTTAGTTCCCGTTAATATGGTTGACCTGTAAATCGTTTTCTCCGGCTCTGATGTTTCCTCTGATCTCATTACCTGTTTCTCTTGGATTTCTAAAAGTTATCTCAGTCTCAACGTGTCCAAACTGAACTCATGGCCTTTCCACACAGCCTGATCTGCCTCCAGAGTTGCTTATTCACTGAGTTATGCAAGACACAAACCTAGGAGTCATCCCTCTCCCCACCATGCCCAGCCAAGTCCTGCCCGTCGTCCTGCCTAAGTAATTTTCAACTCTGCCCACTTACTTCATCTCCAGTGATAACACCCTCTTCCACACCACACAACATTTCACCTGGATCCTGGCAACAACCGTAACCAGTCTGCACCTACTGCCTTCACTGTTTAGCTGATCCCACCCACACTGCAGTCCCCACACGATCTTTTTGAAATATAAACCTTGGTTCCTTCTTGTCTAAATGCTTCAAATTTTCCCACTGTTAGTTAACTAAAAGTACAATTTTTTTAACATGGTTTGGTCTGTGAGGTTTGGCCTCAGCCTCCCTTGCTAACCTTTTGACAAAGGTGTCAAGAAAGATATAGAATCGGGTGAGACATCCATCAACAGAGCAACAGATAAAGAAAACATGGTACCCATCCACAATGGGGTGTCATTCGGCCATAAAGAATGGAACCCTGCCCCTTGCAGGAATGTAGATGGAACTGGAGGACATTATGTTAAGTGACATAAGTCAGACACAGAAAAGCAAGTACTGCATATTCTCTCTCATATGTGGAAGCTAAAAAAAAGTTGATCGGAATATGGAATGGTGATCACTAGAAGGTGGGAAGGGTGTAAGGGTGAGGTTGGGATTTGATCAGTACATGTCATGTGCATTAGGGGAAATAGCACACTGAACTTCATGAATGTGTACAATCAATACATGTTAATCAGACATAAAATAAGTATTTTAAAAAGAACATTGGAGAAAAGACAATCTCTTTAATAAGTGATTCTGGGAAAACTGAAGAGGGTGTGTGTGTGTGTGTGTGTGTGTGTGTGTGTGTGTATACATGAACATACATATATAATGTATATGAATATAAATTTTATATGAAGGAAACTAGATTTCTATCACCATACACAAAAATCAACTCAAAATGGATCAGAGAACTAAATGTAATACCTGAAACTATGAAACTACTGAAAGAAAACATAAGGGAAACAGTTCAAGATATTGATACAGGCAAAGATTTTTTGGATAGCACCAAAAGTGTAGGTAACAAAAGTAAAAACAGACAAATGGAATTGTATCAAACTAAGAAACTTCTGCACAGCAAAGCAGTCGACAAAATGAAGACACAACTGCAGAATGATGGAAAACCTTCCCAAACCACTCACCAGACAGGGATTTATATTCAGAATATATACAGGCCTCGACACCAAAAGAACAAATGATCTGTTGAAAATGTGGGCAAATGATTTAAATAGACATTTCTCCAAAAAAAGAAAGAAAGAAAGAAAGAAAGAAAGAGAAAGAGAGAGAGAGAAAGACAGAAAGAAAGAAAGAAAGAAAGAAAGAAAGAAAGAAAGAAAGAAAGAAAGAAAGAAAGAAAGAAAGAAAGAAAGACAAACGGCCAACAAATATATAAAAGATGCTCCAGGTCACTAGACATCAAGAAAATGCAAATCATACCCACAATGAGATACCATTTCATCCCAGGTAGGAGGGCTAATTTCAAAAAGACAAAATGTAAACAGGGTGAGGATACAGAGAAAGAAAAAACTTGTTCATTGGTGGTGGAAATGTAAATGAGTACAGCTATTATGGAAAACAGTTTGGAAGTTCTTCCAAAAACTTAAAATAGAACTACCACACGACCCAGCCATCCCACTACTGGGTCTGTATTCAAAGGAAATGAAATCAGTGTATCAAAGAGAGACGTGCATGCCTGTGTTTATTGCAATGAAGAGCATTAAAACAGATGCTCATCAACAGATAAATGGATAAAGAAAATGTGACGTATCTATGTACATAATTGAATATTATTCAGCCATAAAAAAAATCCTGTCATTTGCAGTAACCTGGATGGAACTGGAGGACATTATGTTAAGTGGAATAAAAATCCAGGAGCTGAAAGACCAATATTGCAAGTTCTCACACGTGGATGCTAAAAGAGTTGACTTCACAGAAGTCTTTGAGAGTACAATAGTGTTTACTAGAGCTTAGGAAGAAGGAGAGAGGGAGGCAGGAAATGATTCCAAAACGCAGTAGGATAGGAGGCAGGCGTTCTGTTTTAGGGTGACTGTACGTTACAATGATTTACTGTATTTTTCAAAATAACTAGAAGAGTTCATAGGAAAGGTAGCAAAATACAACAGTCATTAATATGGTATTATGTAAAAATGTGGATGTGTAACCGATGTGATTCTGCAACTTGTATTTGGGGTAAAAAATGGGAGTTCATAACCCACTTGAATCAAATGTATGGAAGATGATATGTCATGAGCTTTGTAATGTTTTGAACAACCAATTAAAAAAAAAAGGTTCCCAACACATAGAAGTGATAGATGCATGAGGAGAAGAAAATGCTAATTACCCTAGTTTGATCATTATGCATTGTATACATGGATCGAATGATATGATATCTGATAAATATGTACAAATAGTATGTGTCAATGTAAAAATAAATTATCCATGATATACTGAGAAAAGAAGGGGAGCGAGGGAGAGGGAGAGGAAAAAAAAAGAGGAAAGAAAAGGGACTCCTAAAAGGCCAGGGGACAGAGGGTATTTGACTCCAGGCAGGGACACACAGAGAGCCCAAGTGTATTATATTTCCATAATGAGTAATCATCAGTGGAATGGCCACTGTGGCCACTACGGCCTCATCCTAAATTGATCCCACGCACCACCCTCTCTGAGTGGCCCTGCCAAGCTGTACACACAGGGTCCCACCTAACCAGAGCTGCCCAGCGGCCACTCCACCGCCACCCCAGGCTCACCTGCAGATGGTGGGAGGTGAGGACAGGCCTCTTCCCAGGACACCAGACGTCCTCCTTCAGCTGCCTCATGACCTGAAAGCACTGTCTGCGGCAGCCCCCATCCTCGTCCAGCTGCTCCAGGAGCATCTGCTCGGCCTGGGAGAAGCTGAGCTGCCAGTGATATCCAGCGTGGGCCAGCAGGTTGAACCCAAAGGACTGGAACAGAGGGGAGATGGGCAAGGTGAGGAGGAGGGCGCTCGCTGAGGCAGAAGGCACCCTGGGGACGTGTTGCGGGGCAACAGCACGTCCTACACGGGGACAAGAGGGCAGCGAGGGGACAACACAGACCACAGTGGCTGTGGACAGGGAGCCGGAGGAGGCTCCGTCTGCTTTGTCTGTTGTCCGGCTTCACTGTGCATCAGAGAGCCCTGGAGGGTCGCGGAGCCTCATGGGGCCTGGGGCTCTGTGTCTCTAACAAGTTCTGGGGTGAGGCTGCTCTGGGCTGGGACCGACATTTCGAGAAGCAGATCTAGCAAACCCCCAACTTTCCTTGGGGAGCCCGTTAGCCATACTGCAAGGGGTAAGCTGATGGTGTCCAGGTTCCTGGTACCTTGAGGCATTCCACTTTCTCTGGGGAAGGCCAGCGCTTCAGGCACCGAGGCCACTGTGCCTTCTCAGACCAGGCGGTGGGGATCTCCACGGTGGGGACCAGCTCTATTTCCACCTGACATGCGGTTGTTTCCACGGCAACCCAAACGGCCTCGCAGTTTGCCAGCAGGCTGACCTTACCTGGTGGGCAATGACCAGAGAATGAGAGAGGGAAAGGCCTGCTCAATACAAGCACTGAGAGAAGGAGTCTATGAGCAGCTGATCCAAACAGCCCCTTGCTACCTGAGGGGCGCATTTTGGGGGGTGGGGGTGGAGGGACTTATGTCAAAACCAGTCAGATACCATTGTTAGAGTATTACTAGGAAATCTCATTGCTGGTGGGGTTTTTTTTCTTTTTTTTCTTTCCCTTGCCCCAAAGCTTTTATGCTATCTTTAATTCTTTTTTTAAATTTATTTTTTATTTCTTACATACATGACAATAGTAGAATGCATTACAATCATATTTATCCATTCATAGCACAATTTTTCATAACTCTGTATATAAAGTATGTTCATGCCAAATTATGCCATTATACATGAGCTCTCTTTTTTTTTTTTTGCATTACGATTCTTAATACACCTTTATACCACAATTTATCATCTCTCTGTATATAAGGTATGTTGACACCAAATTCTTAATTTACTTTAGCACATCTGTGTGCGTGCACGTGTGTGTGTGTGTGTGTGTGAGATGTTGGAGACTGAACCTTGCACCTGCTAAACACTGAATTACACCCTCAGCCCAGCATCTTTTTGTTTAATGGATTCTTTTCAGAAGGTTCAACTGAAAGAAAATCATAGAATAAAATGAAAATATTTGCTGCTGTCAAATGAAATCCAACCATTTTCCCCCCTATTCTTCTCCCTTCTATCCAAGCACTGAGATATCAGTTTCAGATTAATCCAAACATAAGGAAAGACAGTGCCATTATTTTTTTTCTTTTCATCCTTCACCCAGATACTCTGACATTGTTCAAGGACAGCCTCAGTCCCCTTACTTATTCATATGCCTTTGGTGGAATTCTGCTAACCTGTCTTTATCAGAGTCAAAATCTCTTAGATGGTGTTTGTTTCCACCATCCATCTGCCAAGCAGATGGATATATTTATCCTCATCAGCCCCTGTAATCATAAAACCCTTCAAAGCATGTCACGGCCACTGTTTCAAGAGGTCAGGTGAGTGGAAAGACACCCCCCACTGCCTGTTTCCCCGGTCAGGCAGAGAAAAAAGGAAAAAATAAATAAAAAAGAAGTAGCTGATAAAGTTCTGTAGCTCACATACTAGGCTCTCCTCATTTCTAGTTTTCTCCTGCTTCTTTCAAAACATAGTAGCTTTTTTTTTTTTTTTTTTTTTGCTTTCACGACAGATGAATGTCTTGAATGAGGGTCTATTATTTTGTTGGGTTTTTTTCCCTGCTCAGGAGAAGAAAACGGAAGCTTATTAACCATGCTAGGCTGCTCAGAAGGAAAACGTTCTTTCCTTGACTGGGTGAGATGAGGGGCTCATCGTCTGCTTCTCATCAGAGCTGCCCAGACAGGAACAAGATGATGTCTGGCACTTGGGCATCAGTAGCTGAAAGCACTTCCAATAACCTGATCCAGCCTGAATCTCTAATTTGCACTTACACTAGTCACAATGTGGTGAAGTATAAGAGGTGAGCCAATGTGGAGGCAGTCTGCCAGGCCCACACCCTGCTTCTGGCTTACTTGGTATGTGGCCTTCAGCTAGCTACTTAATCTCTCAAGTCTCAGTTTTCTCATCTGTAGAATAGGTACGAAAGAGAATTTTTACTCTCAAGGGTTGTTAAGGGGATTAAATAATCCATGAAAGCATCTTCTATATAGTAAAAATCATTTAGACATAAGCTAGGGAAATATTCAGAGCAATTCTGTTTAGATAAGTAAACCTTACCTGCAAATGTATCCTTTTCTTTCTAGACAAATGGAACTGCACAGGGCTCAGCAGTGTGGTTCTTCATTTCATCACCCTGCACCTGCATTTTTTATACTATCTGCCTGTGTGGGTCTCATTCCTCAAAAGGCTGCGTGGAGGTCCATGAGGCAGAGGTAGCAGAATTTACTTGGTCAATTCTCCTTTGTTAGTTATATTTCTAGCTAGTATTATAAAGCCTCTGGTAGGGAATATCTTTGTGCCTATTTCTTCATGTATTTGGAGAAACATTTCTAGAACTAGAACTGCTGAATTGCCAATTAGGTGCATCATTTTTAAAAAAATGGAAACATTTGACCCTTGAGTTTCTGAGTCTGGTGGCCATCATACTAAGTGAAATAAGCCAGACTCAGAAAGGCAGGGGTTAAATGTTTTCTCCCATATGTGGAAACCAGAAACAATTAGGAAATTAAAAATGGAGGGGGGATCTCATGAAAATAGAAGGGAGAACAGTAGAGGAAGGAGACTGAGGGGGAGGGAGGAAGAGAAAAGGGGGGGAAGGTCGATGAAATTGACCAAACTATGCCATGTGCACTCTATCCCCACGACTTCCACTTTTATGTGTAACTATAATGGATCAATTAAAAAATAAATGAACAGAAGGAAGACCATACAGTAGAAGAAGGGGCATCAGGGGGACAGAGGAGGGGAGGGAAGTGGGGTACTATTGGGGATTGAAATGGAGCTAATTATATGCATTTGTGAATATGTTGAAATTTAAAAAAAAGATTTGGGAGGTGGCATACAATGCTTTTATGTAAAAATATTCATGAAAATTTAATAGGCTGTATTCATTTGCCAATATAAAATAAACTTGTTAAAAAATAAAAATTAAAAAAAAATGGACAAATTGCCTTTTAAAAAGAAAGCACCAAGGCACTTCCAACTTTAATCTATGAATATGCCCCGTTGACCATGCCCACCCAATGCTGAGCAGGTCCCCACTTCTCATCTCTGTCAATCTGTTCAGGATTTGAAGGCACATTTCTTGAAATACACATTAAATGGAACATTTTTTTTCTTGTTTTTATCATTCATTTGTAGACTGTTTATATTCTTTTTTTGTCATTTACTTATTCTTTGGGCTTTTATTTCAATCAGACAGCTTTTTTTTTCTTATTGGTTTACAAAGACTCATAATTAAGGAGATTAGCAAATCCTTTTTCTAGTTTGAAATTCACCCTTGTGCTTTGCATGAACAAAGAGTGTGTTTCAATGGAAAATTACTCAGCCATAAAGAAGAATGAAAGTATGGCCCTTGCTGGTAAATGACAGAACTGGAGACTATCATGCTGAGTGAAATAAGCCAATCTTCCAAAAACCAAAGGCAGAATGTTCTCTCTGATATGTAGAAGTTCATTGGATTAGACAAAGGGCAACGAAGGGAAGGGAAGGTGGATTGGAAAGGAAAGACAGTAGAATGAGTCAGGCATGTTCACATGCGAATGCATGACCAGCGAAACGCCACGTCATGTACAACCACAAGAATGGGATCCTAATCAGAATAAGTTACACTCCATGTATGTGCAATCTATCAAAATACATTCTACTGTTATGTCTAAAAAGAACAAATAAAAAAAATTTTTAAAAACAGTGTCTGTGTGCACGCGTGTGTACATCCATCTACATGGGCCATATCATACAACAGCTTAAGGTATTGGAGCTGTCAAACTGAATCCGTTCTGATGGCTTCAAGATTCTGTGCTTTGGTTCAAGGCTGCCAGGACAGGTAATATGCTTAAACCCACGGGAGTGTCTGTCTGTACAAATTCCACTCTTCTGTGTGTCACAACCAGGAAAAAGAGATCCTCCATGCTCTGGGGACTCCACTGTGTTCTTTACACACGATTACCATCTCAGGTATCACCTGAGCGGAGGCTTTTAGAGATAAAGGGAGAAAGCCACCATTTCCCTGGGACCTTTTCCTGATCCACTCACCTGAGAGGTGACAGGTCCTAATTGCGTTTTCCACCAGCTTCCGGAACACCAGAAGGACCTTGGCGGGCACAATGTCCCCCTCGATGTTCACGTCTGCCTCATGCCACTGCCACAGGCTCTTCATGAACTGTTCCACCTCCAGCCACTGCTGCAGGCCCTCGGGGTTCCTCAGGGGACAGGGGATCCGGGTGCCCTGAAGGGTGTAGTACCGCCAGCGCCGCTCCCTGGCCTCCCGGTACCCAGCCAGACCTTTCACTGGGACTGTGACCAGGAACTGGCTGGGGGCCAAAACCTGGGGTTAGGAAAGTTGAGAAGGCAGTGTGAGTTCACAGGCGGAGGAGGTAACAAGTCCTTGGAGAGCTGACCCGTCAAGCCAGGCAGCTCAGTTAGCCACTCAGCCCATGGCCATGAGACCAGGCAGGCAGAAAACCAGGCCCGGGCAATGCGAGAGGCTTACGTCTGTGTTTTGCCACTAAGCCACTGTGAGGCTGCGGCTCATCAGTTAACTCACTGAACATGAATCCACAAGTAAAAACCCCTAGAACTCTGGAGGGGACCTAAATATAGGAGAAGGAAAAGGAGAGGAAGAAACTAGTATTCCCTGAGTTGCACACATGTGAACCATAGCAATTCTCATACATTTGGCCCTTTGATCTTTTCAGACACTCATTGAGGTGGACTTTGCGGCCATTTCCCAGATGAGGGACCTAAGATTCAGAGGGGCTTAGAAATCTCCCTAGAGACACACAGCCAGGAAGCAGGAAGAGCCAGAATTTGAGTTTAGGTCTTTTATTTTCAGTACTGGGGATTAAACCCAGAGCTTCGTGCATGCTAGGCAAGTGCCCTTCTATTGAGCTACATCCCCAACCCTTTTAATTTTTTATTTTGAGACAGTTTTGGTAGATTGACCAGGCTCTCCTCCAATTTACAATCCTGCTGTCTCAACCTTCTAGGTAACTAGCATTACCAGCATGTGCCACCATGCCCAGCTGAGTTTAGAGCTTTCGAGAGCTCACTCAATGATCAAGTAACCCTGGGTTCAATCCCCAGTACCAAAACAACAATAACAACAAAAGAAAAAAAAACAGACAAAAAATAATGAATGAATGATCTGGAATGGGTGAAAGGTCTGATATGAATAATGAATACAGGGTAGGAAGGGATGGAAAAGGAGGTGGCAGGATTTTGCAAAATGGAACCCTTTCTTGTTGCCTGTACTGAGGATCCATGCCCAGTATTAATGAGTAACCCTTACCAAATCAAAGGTGAAATGAAAGACTATTTGTGTAGACAATGTGAGCTATTGAGATGATTCTAAGTTTAATGGGGAAAAGCAAGCAATCAGGTTCCACCCACGGCTATTCTCCAGAAATCAGCTCAGCAGTGGTCAGCAAGAAAATTGGCCAATAGTCCAAAGGATAGAATAAGCTAGTCAAGAGTGCAGAACTGCCAAAGGCAACTTGAACTTTGGTCATATTGCACAGCAGCCCACTCCACACCACACCTTCCCTGGAGGTCGGCTACCTCCTCTTCATGGAAAGTTCTGACAATAGAATGTGGTGAACTCTTGCCCAGGGCCTGGCCTCTTCAGGAGTGAACAGCAAAAATCAGCTGCAACCGATTCTGCCTCACTCTCAGAGAACAACGGATTGAAGTTTTGGATGATGGGTGCACACGACTTATGGTGTCCATAGAAAAGGGGGCTAGACGAAAAATCTAACCCATGGAATTAAAATGTTGTTCCAATGCACCTGCATGTCAATTCAAGAACACAACTACCATGTTGCTGGTCACAGAAATGGTGCAGATCAATACTGTCGAATTCAGTCCGAGATAAACTGAAAGCAATTTTATATGCTACATGTAACTACTTTCAAAATTTAATACGCAAGAAACAAAGTATATAAACCCAAGGTATATTTTGAGCTATGAATTCTTAACGGGAGCACAGAAGGAAACTTTCTCTGTGTAGTTCTAGGAAAAGTGATGCAGTATATCTATCGAATCCCACTCACTGGTCTGTATTTGTCCAACTTAGGTTAACCTGGGGAGGTCAAGGTGGGCAGGTGGGTTCTGAAATTCCAGGAATCTAATCTAGTTTTACAATTTTCATCCTGGAATAAATTTCCTAAGATCTGACTCTGTCTCAAAATCGACAAGTCCCAGAGTCTTGTGGGTTGTCTTTGTGTCCCTCAACCTTGAGATAGATTAGGTCAGCAGGGGTGTTTTGGTCAGGTAGACATCCTATCACTGATACCCTCATTCATTCAACGTAGGTTGAGTGTCTACCCTGTGCCACACACACCATGCTGGCTGCAGAAATGAAGCCACCGGTAAACAGGATCCCCTCAATCAAGGAGCCTGCGGGCTGGTATGAGAAACAGGATGTGAGTTCATCCCAATTAAGTGTAAGATGAAAGAGGTTCTTAAGTGGCATCAGAAACATTGCGATAAAGAACGATGAGGATTCAGAATGATGCAGAGCCTCACTTCTCTCATGTTTTAAATAGGAATAACCACACTGTCTTTCCCACAGGCTAACAGGCTGGAGTGAGATCATTGCTGTCCAACAGCTCTGCCCACGGGACAGTGTTGCCCAAACGCTCGTTGCCATGCATGGGTCCTGGTGGCTTATACTCCATGGGATTCCTTAGCAGACAGAGGGACTCTGAATCCACTCCTGCAGTCCCTTTTCTCCCTTTTCTACCCTCTTCCTTCCTCTACCTGCAACCCAGAGACGATCATTTTCAATTCCTATCGATGCCCTCAGTTCCCTCAACCCAGTCCCCCATCTATGAAGTGGGTGCTTAACTAAGAATGTGTGCCTAATGAGCTTTCATCATCACAGTGGAACAAGCTTTAGAATCAGAAGCCTTGTTAGGAGCTCTGGTTTCAGAGCCAAATATGACTTGGTCAAGTCATCTGGCTTCTCCAAGCCTGGTTTGGATTGTCCAGGAACGTGGGACTCCAACGAGATAACACCCATGAAATGTGGTTGTAGACGGTAAGTGCTAAGAATACCCGGGGAGACATGAAGTATTACTGGTGCTCTCAGTGGGATGAGCACCTGCTGCATAGAGAGTTCCACTCCCAAGAGCTCTGGTCTGTTAGTGGCCCTTAGAGACCAGTGGCATTGTTTACCTTAATGTTCCCATTGTATATGTCAGAGTAAGGCACAGCTTGGAATCGGATGTCTTGGTGGCTGATTTCTGTGGTCAGACAATGGATGACTCTCTGCACCTCCTCCACAGCCTGGGAAACCTGCTGGCGTCTCAAGTCCACCTGGCGGGAAGGCATTGGCAAGGAGGTTATTTTTCGTGTGGGACCCAAGGTGCTGGCATCAGAAAGTGTTGAGACAAGGGCCCAGTGGTGTGTGACCTGCGATGTTCAGGGCAAAAATCCTGCCTTGCCAAGACTGCTGGGGAGGTGAACTTAGGTCTACTCGGACTTCCTTGCCAGTGCCTCTATGTTTTCTTCTGAAATAGGCACATTCATGCAATATCTATTCCAGAACCTACTATGTGGCAGGTGCACAGGGGCTTGCTAGGGACACAATGTGATAAAGACGAAAGCAAACAGCATAGAGATACTTGCCTTTTAGTTGAAAACACATACAGGGTATGTTTGAACGTGTGTGTGTGTGTGTGTGTGTGTGTGTGTGTGTGTGTTGTGTGCGTGCGCATGTGTGTTATGTAACACCAGGTATAAGTGTTACCAAGAAAAAATAAATTAGGGTATAAGATTAGCAAGTAAAGGGGCTGCTAATTTAGATAGGGTGGCCAGGGAAGGCTTCCTTGAAGAGGTGACATTTGAGTGGGTCATGAAGGCAACTCGAAAAAGCAGATTCCAAGGCCCCTAAAGTAGGAGCATGCTTGATCAAGCTGGAGAGCCTGCAGGGGGGGCCACTGTAATTGGAGCCAGGGAAAGGAAGAGGAAAGTGATGGGAGATGAATTTGGAAAAGATTGTGGGGACCAGATCATCACAAAAAAGGTTCTGTGAGCCATGGTGAGACCAGAATGGAATAATAATGTCTTTTCTCCAGGTTGGTAAATATTCAACA
Source organism: Spermophilus citellus (assembly GCF_964194105.1). Classification (NCBI taxonomy): domain Eukaryota; kingdom Metazoa; phylum Chordata; class Mammalia; order Rodentia; family Sciuridae; genus Spermophilus; species Spermophilus citellus. The sequence goes on from NC_138191.1 coordinate 19,056,311, forward strand.
GTTTAATGTGTGTAAACACACAGCAGATTGCTTCCCGCTTAAGTCACCCAGTGAATGAAGCCTCCCTTCGCCTCTCTACGCACCCCCTCCTTCTGCCACTAGACCATTAAGAAGAACATTCATTTATGACCCCTCTGACTCTGCACAGTGAGTCACCAAGAACTGGAAAATTCTCACAGAATTCAGAAAACTGAATCCCAATAACATAACTAATATTTAGTGAAATAGACATTTGTGGGAAACACAAAGGAAATTTTAGTGAACTAAGTCAGAATCAGAAGCCTTGGTAGGAGCTCTGGTTTTAGAGTCAAATATGACTTGGTCAAGTCATATTTAAAAATCCACATGAAGGAAGAAGTGGAAAGAGTTTGCAAGTTTCTTCTGATGGTGTGTGTGTGTGTGTGTGTGTGTGTGTGCGCGCGCGTGTGTTGGGGGGAGGTTCTTCATTTGCCAAGGAGGCACCTGTGGGCTGGTGAGTCTCCTTTAGCCCAGGGACTAGCCATCTATGAATAGCCATCTATGAATCTTTATAGTCCTTCTGAGTTTGGAATATTGGCTATTTCTAAATATTCTAGAGTAGTTTTGAGACACCCATAAGTGGTTCAAAATGTCCAGAAAAAAAAAATCACCCAAATTTTTCTGTTTACTAAGCTAAGTCACTACCCAGCTCAGACATCTAAATCTTATGCCTCCCACTGACCAAGAAGCCATTCCACACCCACAAGGAATACAAATAGGAGAATACATCTGTTTGAACATGTCATATATGCTATATAAATTCAGTTCATCAATAAATGTTTATTTAGCACCTGCTATGTGCTAGGCACTGCTATGTGCCAGGTCACAGCAGTGACTAAGATAGTTGTAACTAAGCGCTTACCGTAGGGGGAAAGTCAGACATAATAAGCACAGGATACAAGTGGAGGGGGTGCCATAATGGAGATAAGTAGGGTGCCACTGAGTACAACAGAGACAGGTGACCTAATCAGCAGGTGAGACCAGTTTTATATGCACATAAGCCCAGAAAGAATTAACTTTGAAAAACAAGCTAATCCCTTCCAGATGCTAATACCTTGTAAACAAGGCCCCTGATCTTATTATCTCATGGTGCTTATAATCTCATTGGAAATATATCATAGACCTGAAATGGTCTCTTCATGTGTCTTGACTGACCTTGAATATGGCAATCATGATTATACTAGCTTCTAACATCTTCCTTTCACCACCAGCAGACACTCACCTGACTCTGTACCTTTAAGGTCCACCCCACTATATTCATCATGGAGAATGGACCAAAGGTAGTATTTACAGATGTGCTATCCAAGCAAGACAAACGAACTGGAATTTAAAATCACAGAAATCTTGTACCAGGAGAGGTTCACGCTGTCTGCTGTGGAAACCCACAATAGATATGAGAGAAGAGGTAAGAACATGTAAGGTAAGAAGTTTGACTACAGGAGCAAAAGAATTGAATTTAAACAAAAGGAGCACCAACAAGTTTTCCAAAATGATGTACATGTTTAAATGTTGAGAGGAAAGCCTCAGGAGAGAAGGAAGAGGCAGTATTGAGCAAGACCATCGACTGAGGATTTCCCAGAAGGAAGAAGTCATGCAAATCCAGAAAGCTGTATGAGGAATCCACCTTTGTGCATCAGAAGGAAAAAAAGAAGAAGAAAGTGCGCAGTTACAGGAAAATGCACAGGGGGATGGTGGAATCAGAGAAATGTCCAGCCTGATGTCTATATTCTTTACAGATTAGGAGACAAGATGATGTGTTGAAGTGAGGTGGGGAGGTGGCCGTTCATGTGATAGACTGTTGACATAGGTCCCTAAGGAATGAGATGCTATTTAGGTACATGTGTAAAAGACAGCCAGGTAGCAGGAAGGCTCACTGTGGCCAGATCCATGACTGTGTGAGATACAAGTGGGCTCAGTTGTGAGATATTCCCTAGCACCTCTCCGCCACCCAAGTATGAGCTCAAGAGCTAAGACTGGAGTTTATTGGGAAAGAGCTGGGGAGGAACAAAGGCAAGGTAGGGTTTCAGCAGGGGCTACATTTTCCAGCCTGAATAGGGCATGGATAAAGGCAGGTTGGTCAATTTGGGTTCAGAGACTAGAAGTCTGATTGGGGTATAATGGGAATAAACAATGTAAGGTAATTATCAGTGACACAAGACAAAAATAATACAAGATATTCTAACTAGATAGAACATCACAATTGAGGGGCTGGGAAATAGTATGTTCTAATTGTTAACTTCTCAGGATGTGTGGAAGACTCATGTCAGATTCCCAATCCTCTAAGTCAACTACTGTGATTCCACAGAACTTGAACGTGAATAGCACAACTGTGACGGTGTGTATGTGTTCCTGAGTGAATAAATTAAGCAGTTAAGGAGTCATTACTATACTGACACTATCAAATCACTTTTATTTGATAAAAACTTAAATAGGTGTGCACCTAACACATTTGCTGAGTAACCTATCGGAAGAAAGTTCATTGAAAATCTCTTGGACCAACTGTGCTCTCATTTGATGCTGGAATTTTTTTTTTACTGGGCAGGACAAGATCATACACATCCTGAAAGACACCTATAATTTCTCACTCATTATACAGGATGATTAGTGTGATTAGCTCATCTTTACAATCTGTTTTGATTTCCAAAGGGGAAAAGTCAGAATAAGGGAATTTTTTTTCCTTTGCAATTTAAAACCACAAATTCTGGTTTGGGTTTTCTTCTACCACCTGTGATGCAGTTTAGACTTATGATCTTAGAATGCAAAAGACCTCAGAAATCATTTTATCTGATGTCACTTAACAGAGGGTCCAACCAATGGCTGACTCTCCTAACGTTACACCGGCTGTCAGAAGTAGAACTATAGCAAATGCCCAGGTACACCAACTCCTCTTCCCACCAGTCTCTGTCACATCCTCAAGTTCAGAAGTTACATTCCTGAACCAAAAAAATGTCATCAGTTTGGAGTGAAAGTTCATGAAATAATGAGCCCAGAATTTCCATTTGTTTAGGTGTCACTGACTGTCACCCCACAAGGACACTAGGCTAATGCAGAGGGGCTGGACAGCAATGTCAGGTAGAGACCACAGCTGGGATGGAGACATAGTCCAACCTTCGACAAGTCTGTCCCCACAGAGCCCAAGTCACAGAGCTGAGTGACAGACATTTTCCCACTAAGTGATGAACAGTCCCATTCCTCCATGTATCGCTGGTCCCACTTCCTGATACAGTTTCTACTCTTTTTCCTTTTTTATTTTCTTTCAAGCTGGAGATTGAACCAAGGGGCACTCTACCACTGAGCTAAACCTTCAGTCCTTTTTTTTTTCTTTACAATTTTTATTTTTAAATTTTGAAAGTCTTTTTTTTATTTGTCATTAGAGAATGTTAGATATTTATTAAAAACACATTCTTCACAATTTTTTGAAAAAGGGTTTTTCTAAGTTGCTGAGGCTGTCCTCAAAACCTCCTGCCTCAGCCTCCCAAGTCACTGAGATTACAGGTGTGCGCCACCATGCCCAGCTCGGCTAAAAGTTCTTACTTCTACAAGATCACTGAGCTCAGCAACCCTAGAAGTGCTTGGTGCTAGGGGTTCCCAGGCTCAGTCCCACGTACCTCTTGTTACTCCTAACTTGAAACCCCCAGACTATTTCTGTCCACTGCTCCTGACCACTGCCTAGAGAGCAAGGAGATTCCATTTGATGGTGTGAAAAAGCTGAGTGGGACCCGAGGCAGCTTACAGAGCACGATTTTGGTAAAAGAAGGATGTTCTACCATAAGTGGAGACCCCTCCAAGCCTGGTCCCACAATCCCTTCATTGCCTCTCAAACTTCAGGAAGCATTGAAGACATGAGTTGCAGTTTTGAGGCAGCCTTATCACCAAATTTATTTCAGGGAAAATAAAACTAAAATAAATGTATGGAGAAAATAGGATCATTTAAGCAAAGGTACTTAAAAAGCATATCCAATCCAAACTTGACCTCAGGAGCCTGTTCCAGTTTCATTCTCCTCTTCTGCTGATTAAATCAATGAATAAGGTGTGTTTTCCTTTTGAAAAGACTGCATTGGCAGAAATGAATTGTATTAAACTAATCAGGTACAAGATACAAGATGTTCTTAGATCACCTCTGCCAGTCCTTCTGCTGCACTGACCCCTTTACGAGGGCCTCCCTCTCTCCAGGCAAGCCTAGGTGTCTACACATATGTACACATCCCATCCTGGGCTAGCCTGCCCTCTTCCTTGCCAACCGCAGTCTCTGGCCTACTGTTGTCCCACAAGTCATTTGCTATTAATAGCTCAAGTTCATGAACAATTTACTGTTTCAAATATAAATTATTGGGAATTCAAGATTGTCCCCTATAATAACACCACTCTGACTCATTCACATTGCAACACCCTTCCTGGAGGGAAGGGGAAGGCCGATGCTAAGCAGCATGCCAGGAATATCCCAGGGACCTAGTCACACCCAGGGCAGGTGGTCTCTGTGAGCATCATTCAGGATGAGTGCACGGAGGGAAAACAGCTGAGAACTTCCTTCCAGTAAAGAGGAAGTCAAACCTTTAGTTCTGGAATAGCCTTAAACCCAAATTATTGGTTCAGAGATGAAAAAAAAAAAAAAAAAAAACAGGCCTCTTTTCTGTTTTCCAAGAGCTAATTGTTCAAGGGATAGAGACCAATTCAGGGATAGAAACAGAGGAGACACCATAACCCTATCTTTTCAGACTAATTCTTCTAAGAGCTGAATGCTTGGGCCACACAGGGTCTTTAAAATTCCTAAAGGTAGCAGGAGTTCTACAGCAGCAGCCCTATAGAACTGGGATCGTCGAACCCTTCCTGGGTGCAGGGTGGTTTAAGAGAGTAGCCTCATTTGAGCCTCCAAATAATTCTTTACTGTAGATATCAGGGTGGTTCCCATTTGAAAGATGAGAGACAGAAGCTCAGAAAATTTAAATAATTGGCCCAGGGGCCCAGAGTTAGTAAGTTACAGAACAGGGATTCATACCCAGGCAGTATCATTCTGAAGTCCATATCTGCAACCACGGCCCTGTTCTGTCACCCAAAAGAAAAGGTAACTGAGAGTGAAAACCACCACAAATATATGAATGGGGTTCCCTTCTCCTAGGAGATCTCTTCTGTACTTCCCCATTTACTTAACCCCACCACCACCCACCCTCCAAGCCTTTGTCTCTATTCCCTTTCTCTGAACACACTTCTCCTGTTGGAGTGAATACCCTTCCATTCTCGGGTGCCCTGCTAAGTTCTCCACTGCAGCCTTGGTGTCTGCCACGTGTTGATGAAGGGTTTGCCTGTCTACACAAACAGCTTCTTCCTTTCTCCTTTGGAGACATGAGCAAAATCTGCAAGCCGGACACGCCCATCCTTGAGAGAGATGGAGAATGTCTCTCTGAGCAGCCACATCTCAGGCCTGGCATTCCCCTTGAACCACAGCCCTGGGTTTGGCATGAAACAGGTGCTCACTCTGTGTCTGGGGAGACTCAAAGGGTTTGGCAGGTGAGATTTGGCCTTTGTAGTAAAGGACTGTAGTGGAGCCTCAGCACCTTCACAGTTCTAGCTTGGGACTTGAGACAGGTTATTTCATCTCCATGATACTGTTTCCTCTTCTGTAAAAATGAGGGTTATATGCACATCACATGATTGTTGATTAGAGTAAATGAGATGCTACATGTGCTTCAATCGGCCAGCACCTTCTACTCTGCTCTTGCCTTATATACAATGAATCCTGAAGACATTTCTGACCAAACATGTGCAAGATAACTGTGAATGTCCAAGAGAAGAAAGATGTTGAAGATGCTCGTTCTTGGCCCCAGGAACTTATGAATAGCATAATGACACAATATTGAAGTCACCAACCAAAGTAATAATAGGAAAAGTGTCAGAAGTCAAAGTACAATGAATAAGCACATCAGTCACAATTATCATGGGAGCTCCTAGGAGGGCAAAAGTTGTTAGGGCTGGGGTGTCAGGTGAATTCTTTTTGAGAAAGTGAACTCTGAGCTGAACTTAAAATAAAAACAGAGCAGTTTACTGTTCGAACAGAGAGAAAAGAGTTACTGTTCATCATTGTTGTGTGTATGTCTGTGTCTGCTTGTGGGCACTGGGGCTCAAACCCAGGACTTCTTGCAAGCTAGGCAAGTGCTCTATCGCTGAGTTACATTCCCAGCTCAAGCTGAGTTTGAAGAACGCATGTGAACCAGAAAGTGGAACCCAGGAACTGGGGCCTGAGACCTGCTTGGGCACAGTTCTTATGGGGCAGAAACAAGAGACTTGACCACCTACAGGGATGGAGAAAAGTCATCCATGACAGAGAGAGAGGGTAAGTGGGGACCAGTGTCAAATCTAGGAGAAATGCAGCCACTGAGAACTGGCCAGCATACATTCTAACAGACACTCACCTTCTGCCCATGGCTTCCAAGTAAGAAATTGGGACCTGTGGTTGCCAGGTACCCTGATTTTTTTTTTCCTCCCAAAGAAAATAAAAATCTGAATTTCTAGGCAAAATATCACTATTTTGAAATGTTTATACAAATTTTGAAAAATTCAAAAACTGCTCTGCAGGCCAAACGAAACATGTGCGCAGGCTAGATTCAACATAGGGAGAGATCATTTAGAATTTCTGCTTTTAGAAATGCTGGGAAAGCAGAGGGTAGAAGTTACTTGAATGCCAGACTAAAAAATTTGGAGGTTTTTTTTTTTTTTCCTTACAGAACATAAAGGGTCCCTGAGAACAGCTGATATCTTTTCCATTCAGAGCCCCCCAAAAAGAGGCATAATGGAAAACCCTTTACTCCAATTTTTAATCATCATAAGTTTTTCCTATTTATCTCTCTTAAGGGTTTTGCCTAAGAAACACACTTACTTATCACTGTGCTAATGCTTTTGGCTTTGTTTCCTTGTAAAGGGACAAAACCTGAAAATTGGTCTTTACACTTTATTCAAGTATTTTAATTAAACATTAACTTTGTGCCTTCGTAGCTTTATCTGTAAAAGGATTAAATTAGGGAATATTTAAGATCCCTTCAAGTCCTAATATTTTAAGAGTTGATGACTCTATGTAGAAGAAATTAGTCCTTCATTGGTATATGCTAAAAATGTAATGGTATTTTTTAAAACAAGCAGTTTCAGAGTTCTTAAAAAACTTCATGCTGATTTTATTTGCTCTTTTTCAATGACCCTATGAAAGTCTAAATATTATCACTCCCATTTTATGGAGAAAAAAGCTGAGGCTCAAGCAGATAAAGTGACTTGCTTCATGACCACAAAAGTATCAATGACAGAGCTGCAGTTCTCTTCTCTACTTTATACCCAACACACCCCTGGGTGCTAGAACTTTTAGAGATGGAACAGAAATACGACAAGTTCCTAAATATGCTTTTGGGTGAAGGTTCTTTGTTTCTATCTTTATTTTTTCTTTTTCTTTCTTTCTTTTTTCTTTTTTTTTTTTTTTTTTTTTTTTTTTTTTGGTGTCAGGGATTGAACTCAGGGGCACTTGACCACTGAGCCACACCCCCAACCTATCTTGCATTTTATTTAGAGATAGGGTCTCACTGAGTTGCTTAGCGCCTTGCTTTTGCTGAGGCTGGCTTTGAACTCATGATTCTTGTGCCTCAGCATCCTGAGCCACTGGGATTACAGGTGTGGGCCATTGGGGCTCTCCCCAGCAATGTCCTTGGTGTCTGAGGAATATTTTATATACCTCTGGAAGCAGCCTGAAATTGTCTCTGTTTCAGTCTTAGTAGGGGGTGGAGATGGAGGGTGAGGAGCTAGTGCATGGGAGAGAATAGCATCTGCTCTTACCTTATTTAGGAGGCAATCTTCTACTTCTCCCCCAGAAAAGGATTTCATGGCTTCTTGGTCAACGCCGAGTAGAGCAGCAACTTGTCGGGGCTTTCTGCAGTGGAGGACAACACCTGAGGGCAGTTTGCCCAGGAAGGATAGTCTCTGGATGAAATTGCTCTGAATACGGGTACGAGGACCAGAGATGTGGCTTTTCAACTCGTCCCTCAAGTTTTTATTTCCAAATTGCGAGAATCCGTCTGTCATCTCTTGAGGAATTAAAAAGAAAAAAAATTTTTTTTAAAGGAGAGTTGATGAAATTGAATTGGAATCCAACCTAATTTTACCTGTGACTATTTCAACCTAACAGTTCTGCTGACTGCTGCTCTGACCCGGGAATAGTTTTCCCAGAATTTCCCACCCAGATTCTTCAAAGTTCCATTCAAGACAGAAAGTCCTGTGGTTGGCCCTCTCCCTCCTTTTTTATGCTTTTGTTTGGACACTGGATGCATGTTGAAGTTCACTATCTTTCTATCTCCTTGTTCTTACCTTGTTGACAGTAAATATCCCTTGCTCTCCAATCCAGAAAATCCTGCCAGTGCATTTACCTTCTTTGCAATAAACAAATAGAAAAATTGCCAAACAAACAGCCTCATACTCATCCTTGTGCCTACAACCAAGTAACCATGGCTTAACAGTTGACACTAGAAAAGCATGCACACGCAGAGACACACCTACATACACAGGCAAACGTACGCACACAGGCACCCAGAGAGACGCATGCTTACACACACCACCCACCCAGAGGAATGGCAGGGTAGCCATCCTTGGGCTCCCCTGCTGACCTTTCAATGTAATTTCCCTCTTCCCACTTGAAAACTGCCATTAAAATTGAAGTCCGTGTAAACAGACCCTCTGAAAGTCAAGGAAACACTCACGTCTGGTTTTGCCAGTAAAATTCATGTTGGAAAAACAGCTCAGGCAGCAAGTTCCCAGTCTGACTGGCTGGGACTAGTTTTACTATAAGGAGGAAAAATTTCACAATGGCTTGATCTCCGTACAGCTGGTAAACATCCCAGCCTAGTATCAGAACATCTGAAGGACTGACAGCATGGCGAGGAGCCCGGCTCCCTACTGAGCAATGCCTCTCTCGGCAAGCGTCTTTCCAAACCTACCTCTGAGTGCAGCCTCTACGACACACCAACCACTCGGACCAGAGGCTCAGTCACTGGGTTTCTGTGGCCCAATATTTGCATTTCCTCCCAGACTCTGCCCAGGTGAAAGCCACATCACAAGCTCCGGGCTGCTCTGTGCTCCACCCACCTCCCTAGTCCCAGCTTTCAGTCTGGCCTCTGCAGACGCCTTCAAGGAATCCACAGACTGATATAAAACTTAAAAAGTTCCAGTCTTTCCAATGACCCTCCATTACCTGCCTCAAAACTGCCCTCTTTTCTCTATGTAATCATAGTCCCCTTCTTTTGACATTAAATGCTCCCAAATATTCAAGCATTTTTTCCCCCTTGGCTTCTCATACTACACAGGTCATCATGCCCAACTGTCCTATCAGTATCTCCCAGATGGAACAAGAGACTTCCCCTCTCTCAACCTGCCCTTCAGAATTCTCTCTCTGCCTCATTTTCAACTTCACCAAAGTCTTCTCATTTCTCTCCTGTGCTCCTGTTTCGGACTTACTTCTGCTTTCACTGGAATCATTAGCTTGGAAGTCCCTTTCTTCTGGTGGGGACTTTCCTAATGAGCTCAGGCTACCCCAGGGTCAGAAGCACGCAGGTTCACCACTTCTGTACCTGTGGCTCTGCTATCTCGGTTGCTCCAGTTTCGCAGCTGATCAAAATATTATGTCTGGAACCAACTCTTGCCCTAAGACACCTGGCCAGATGTACGATGGGAAAACAAAGAACTGGGACACAGGAGGAGCCTTCAAGAAGCAAGGAGCAAGAAACAAGAACCATGTGCTCAGGGCAGGTAACATTTCAACAGGATGCACTTCCAGGAAACAAAGGTGTTTTATGAACACACAGTAGTGCTTTACTCTTCAAAGGCAAAGGTTCCACAGCACAGGACCATCTCCCCCAAACAGGCTCTCTGACTGTTCCTATTAGACACATTGGTGAAGACAAAGTTTCTTGGTAGACATAGATCTCTGGCTAATTGAGTGATGAATCAGCAAAAAATTTTTGTTTAACAGGATGCCTAAGGCACTGTACTAGGCCATTGAGGAGGATTTAAAGCTTATTCAGATTCTCCCCCTTCTTCAGGAAATACACATTCTTGTGTTTCATGATTCACATGAAATGCAAGTATTAAAATGTAAATTGGCTTTGACTCAGTTTCTATTGTGTGGACCAACAACTTGTTTTTAAAAGTCAGTTTAACGAGGGATTCAAAGTGTTACACTGAACGTATCAACATGTAGCGTCTTAGGAAGATCATGCATACTCTTGTTCACCTGCAAAAGGGCTGAGATTTTCACGCTAAGAACAGTATGTTTGATCCAAATAAATCATTTTATTCACTTGTTCTGAGACAGTCTCGCTATGTTTTCCAGGTTGGACTCAAACTTTCCATCCTGGGGCCTCAGCCTCCTGGGTAACTGGGATTACAGGTTTGCACCACTGTGCCCAGCTTGAGTCTTAAATATGCAAATGTGTTGAACTTCTCCAGAGTTCCAAACTCTGATTTACTCCCTGAAGGATTTCCTTTAATCCTGGAGTGACTCAACTCCAACAGCTCAGAAGAGGAGAGATAATCATAATCGTCTGTGCTATGAGGAAACCAACAGTAGTGAACAATTTGAGGCAGGGGCAGTGTCTATTCTGTATCCCAGTAAAACCTCAGAACCTAACACACAGTTGACCCTCAGGAAATACTACTGTAGATTTATTTGATTGCATTAAAGTGCCATGCTAATAAAAATATTTTGAGATGCATAAAATCACTTTATACGTTATAGATTAAATTACAGCCATGGAACCATGACAGCTTAAATTACTATCTCCTTTTATAGGAAAGCCTGATAAAACAGAACTTAGCATAAAGCTTGGCACAGGATCAGACCTTAGCAAATATTGTCTTCATAATCCATTTTATTCACTGAAGAAAAAGACTTCTTTTACTGGACGTGAATAATTCTGGTCTTGGGCTGGGGATGTGGCTCAAGTGGTAGCGCGCTCGCCTGGCATGTGTGCGGCCCGGGTTCGATCCTCAGCACCACATACAGACAAAGATGCTGTGTCCGCCAAATACTGAAAAATAAATATTAAAGTTCTCTCTCTCTCTCCCTCTTTCTCACTCTCTCTCACTCTTTCTTAAAAAAAAAATAATAATAATTCTGGTCTTACTTGGTGGGTGAGGTCTTTCAATGAGTCATTCATCACGGTTCCACCAAAAACCTGATGTTCTCTCCTCTCACACTAGAAATGACAACTGAAAGAGTTTGATCTCCATCTTTGTTTAGGTTCAGAGGTAGGGGATCCCAAATTCGAATGCTTACATGGGCCAGGACAGTCATAAAATAAATGAGGATCAGGTAGAACAATGGAAAGGAATCTATGCCTAAGAATCTATGCCTAAGTCGCTAGAGTTTTGTCTTTTACTTTTTTAAAACAACACTGTACTAGCCACAGGATCCCACCCCCTCCTGCCCACACTGTAGATTCCTACTAAAACGGCTGCAGTTCCCTGAGACAGTCCCCATGTCTTCCCTGAGACCCTTTGTGTTCTCATAGGCAGATTCTCTCTGCTTGGACACCTTCCCTCCTCACCTCCCTTTTCATTGGGCCAACTCCTCCAAGTTGATCCTCCAAGATTTGTCTCTCCGGGGGCCTTGTCTGATGCTGGAAGCTGAGTAGGGATCTCCATATGCTGTTCCTAAGCCACCCAGCGTTAAACTTCTGCTCTAGCTCTTATCACACGGCACTTTTCTGGCTTAATGGTATCTATTCCTTGTCTCACCACAAGCTTCTTGAAGGAAAAGAAAATTCACATTATTGGAACCTGTATTTGATATATAGCAGGTGCTCAAAAGATGAATGAATGAATCCATGAACCAATGAATAACTAAGAAGTCCTCTCTCCGATTTGTCCATTCAACAGCCCAATCTACAGGCATTTTTTTTTTAAAAGTGAGGAAAAATAAAAGATGAATAATGAGTAGGCTTTCATTGGTTCATCTGGGAACACAATTAACACAGGTAGAAAGGGAATAGGGCAATGTCTCTTGGAAAAGCTGATGTCCACTCAGAAAGAGCAAAGCAACAGAATAAAATATGCTTGCACCTGAAGAAAGCCGCTATTTGTGGCCTAAAGCTGTCAGGCATGCTGAAAAACGGCCCAATAATTAGAACATGCCATGCAGGTCCTGGAAGCCAAAACCCCACATGTCTTTGTAAAAGTCATAGCTCCATCTGGCCATTTCAACAGAGAAGCACAGTATTTCTTAGCAGCAATTATTATCCCAATACATCCAGAAAGAGGGGTAGCCCTCCAGCATCAGCCCAAAGGAAGAAACAAATGTTTACTGAGAAGCAACAGTTCCATCACTTGTACAGCCTGTGATGGATGAGAAAGGATGGAAAACTGTCAACTCCAGCTTCCTATGCAGCAAAGATGGCCTGGTTTTGTTACAAAAATAGTATGTAATGAATGATCCCAGTTTGGGCTTCGGGGAGGGAGAATATCTAGATTTGTTTCCATCTGTCCAAGTGTCCATCCATTTATATCTTGTGCACCTCAGTTATTCTGGATTTGCCTTGTTCAATCAATTCAGGCCAGAAGGCAACCCAGGAAAAAAATTTTTTAACAGAAACCAGTTGTTGTCGTAATGAAACTACTGTTACGGCTGGACTGACACATTATTTTCAAATCAAATACTAAAAGGTGTTTCTATTTCCATAGCTTCCTGCTTGGTTGAAAAAAAAATGTATTTTCATCTGAAAATTTTTCCTGAAGTCAGGGTGCAATCCTCTTCCCGATACTCTGAATCATGCAAGGCCAGTCTATTTTTAAGTTTTAACCACCAGAAGAATTGTGAGAAAAAGAGAACCATTTAAGGAAGCAGACAATTGGTTTTATTTGCTTGTTATACCTGAAGCTAACTGGCAACTCGGTTGAACTGTTCACCTCAGTTTCTTAGTTGGCTGAGTTAGGAAGGAAATAACAGGTTAAAGGAATTAATTGTTGCTGGTTCTTGGGAACAAAGGGACAGTCCTCCTTCCCAGCTCTGCCCTCTAGTCTCATGACTCATGGCAAATTTGTCCTTTTTTCTTTTCAGTCAAAAGAGACCCAGAGTAAAGATATAGATACAGAGATCAATTGAACAAAATAGAAAAGTTCAGTAATAGATTTACACAAATATAGCCAGTTGATTTTTTTTATAAAAGTATAAACACAATTCAGTAGGAAAAAGATCTTCTTTTCCACTGATGGTATTGGGACAATTGGTCATCCACAGAAAAAGAAGTAAAATACCTCGCAACTTATATAAAGACCAACTCAAAGATGGATCATACATCTCAATGAAAAACGTAAAACTATAAAGATTTTAGAAGAAATATAGGGTCAACTTTTGCAACACGGAGTTACACAGAGTTCTTAGAAATGACATCAAACAGATAAGCCATAAAAGATGACACTTATGAAGACACTTCTGAGAGACAGGAATATGGTGGATCAGAGGGACTCCATGAAATTGAACTAAACAGGAGCTGCATGTTGGGGTGTGGACGGGGGTAGGAAAGTGCTAGAGTGCACATCTCTAGAAAGGCAATGACCAGGTGAAACTCATAAACATTGGGTCTTAGAATAATAAAACAGCGTCCCAATACCCAGTGTTCATCTGCAGGGAGGAAAACCACCCCTTCAGTGGAGCCATGGAACAGAGAGCCCATCCTGGTGACCTTCAGGAGAGTGCCCAGTGCAGTGCCCACTCAGCACACAGGAGACCTGGGGTCTGTGTTGGAGAAGAGGGCCTCTGCACTTCCCAGCATACTCATATGGTGTCCCTAGATGGAGAGCCATCTTAGGAAGGGTACCATGGTCTAGCTTGCTACTTGGAAGTTCAGAGTCCCTGCACCTTTTATTTTTCTAAGACCCACCGTCTCATCTTCTCATTGGCTCAGCAGGTGCCCAACCTGGAGAGACACTTTGGGCTCAGGGGAGTGACTAGCTTCCTACTTGGAACTTTAGGCAGTGGGACAAGCAGTCTACGAGGTGAAGGGAGCAGAGCAAGTGTGTGGATTTACACAGGGAATGAAGCCAGGAGCATGGTTCCCAGTACCAGGCAAGGGTTGCTTCCTGTAGCTCCCCACCACAATGTTGGTTGGGTTGGATGCTACATGCTTGAGGCAGAGGATATGGACTTGAGGCCTGGGCATTTGCCACACCTCCAAACACATGGATAAGGGGTCTCTGGATCAAGGGGTTACAAACTCATTGGTTCACAGGGTATTCAGGTTAGCTTGGCTGGCAGGCCCCTCATACTGTTAAGGGTCCCTCACCCCTGGTGCAATCACAGAGGCCTCTGGAGTGCATAGAGCCCTGATGCAGACAACTTTGCCTTAGGCTATACCAGTGGGCAGGGAGGAGATTCATTCTGCATGTTACCCTAACAGGTTTGGCTTGTCTGGCACTAAGAAGGCGCACACCAATTGTAGCTATAGCTCAATAACTCCGCCTAACTATACTTCATCTCCAGACACAGAGGATTCCAAAATTAGAGGTTGTGGAAAGTTGCATCCGTTCCAAAAACCTAGGCAAGAAGAATCTTTGATTTTTGTTTTTGTCTTTCTGACAGCATTGTTTGTTTTCTCTATTTTTTCATACTCTTATCTATAATTTTATGTAGGTTTTAATTTTTGATTTTTTTCTCTTTTCTTCTTACTCATTTTATCCTTTTTCTTTTCTTTCTCTTTTCACTTATTCTGTATTTCCTTCCCTTTTTAAAAAAAAATTATTTTATTATTTTTTACTTTCATTAATATTTCACTTTTTGGTCTACTTTATGTTGCTCTTGTTCCGGTCTTTTCTGGATAGTGGTGTTGTAGATGTTGTTTTAAATATTTTTTTATTATATGTCTATATCTGATTTGCTTTTCTCTTTTCAAAGTGGGATTAAACACATTGGGTGGATGTCTTTCTGCTGAGCTATAGCCCCAGGTCAGTTGAGAAATATTGCACTTTATTTTATCCATGACCCTGTCCTCCTCAAACTTTGATGGACACCTCAACATAAAGAATAAGGAAGACAAAAGTCCCCTGCTGATGACCCAACCCCACGTAGACACAGATGGGGAGGGGACTGAAGACCACTACTGGACTTTCACTTCTTAGTAACAACAGAGAGAAATTAACACAACTCTTGTGGCCATCCCACCGATAAGGAGCTCTAGCATAGTTTTTTCTCAAACCCTCTCAGATTGCACAGTACTGACAAGTCCAGATGAGTAACCATAGAGATTACATTTCATATACTCCACTGTCTACATCATACTTGCCTGAACTCACAAAATGAACCACACAACTCTTACCTATAAAGTGTGTCTCTCAGGTTCCAATACAGTGCACCCAGAGTCAAAACCAAGGAGCCAAAACCTAAGGGAAACTACAATAAAAAGTCCATTTGGAATTAAACTCAACACTCCATAATGAACCAATATTCCTGAGCACATAGTAATAGAAGGCTGCTAAGAAGACCCTCACACAAATGTAGGAGAGATATACATCTTAACAAATGTACAAATCTCAATATAGAAACACAAGAAACATGAAAAAATAAAAAGGTATTACTCCTCTAAAAGTTCCTAAATCCTTAGTAACTGAATCCAAAGATATTGAAGTGGATAAAGTGATAAACAAAGAATTTAAAAGATTGTTAAAATGATCAATGAATTCAAAGAAGATAAAAAAATAAACAGTGGAATGAGTTAAGAAAGACAGTGTAGTATATAAAGAAGTAATTCTGTAAAATGATAGACATTCTGATAAAGAACCAAAAAGAAACCTTGGGAATGAAAAGCTCAATAAGTCAAATAAGAAACTCATTGGAATCCTCACCAATAGACTAGATCAAATGGAAGAAAGAATATCAGAAGGATATTGAAGAGAAAGTGAAAAAACCAGCACATTAAAATAGTAATGGAGGAGGGGGCAGAGGAGAAGGAGAAAAGGGAACTATAAGCAGACCATACAAGATCTCTGGGGTAACATTAAATAGCTAAAGGTTTGACTCTTAGAGAAGAAAATGGACATAGAGCCCAATGACATATGTCAGTGAAATAATATTCAGTGAAATAACACCATGAAAATTACCAAATTCTGGAAATGACATCAAGATACCAAAGGCATTTTAGAACCCCAAATGGACCATGCCCATAAAAAAAACAAAACCTATTCATGACATATTATAGCTAAACTTCCCAATGTATACAATAAGAAAAAAAAAAGACTATTGAAAGATGCAAGAGAAAAGTCCCAAGTCACTTATAAAGGTAATAAGAACAAAGCATTATAATAGCAGCAGATTTCTTAGAAGAAACTCAAAATGTCCGAAGGGCATGGAATGACACATTTTAATTTCTGAAAGAAAATAACTACCAACCTATATGACTATATCCAGTAAAGTTATCCTTCAGAATCAAAAAAGAAATAAAGACCTTAAAGATAAACATATACTAATAGAATTCAAGACCCCTAATCCAGCATTATTCAAAGGAATCCTACACCCAGATGAGGAAGCAAGATACATAACCACAAGAGCTCTGGAAAGAATAGATCTGACAAGAAGAGTGCTTATGCAAATGAGAAATAAGAGAGAGATTTAAATATGATTATTTTAATAAATCATCAAACCTCTAAAAAGAAAAAAAATGAATATAGAATTCTCAGAGCAACCAAATGAAAAACAATAAAATTACAGAAACTAGTTCATTTCTTTCACTAATAGCCCTGAATATTAATAGTCTAAATTTGTCAATCAAAAGCTAATGGGATTAAAAAGTAAGATCTAGCTATTTGCTATCTATAAGAAACAATCTCACCAGCAAGATTATACAGACCAAAAGTAAAAAGATGGAGAATTATATTCCAATGAAATGGAATCCGAAGGCAAGGAGAGGTAGTTATAGTCAGATCCAAGAAAATGGTCTTCAAGCCAAAACTGGTCAGAAGAGACAAAGAAGGCCATTACATACCGATAAAGGGAACAATCTATGAAAATATAATAATTGTGAGTATATATGCCCTGAACATCAGAACACCCAATTTTGCAAAATTACTGGACATAAGGGGAAAGATAGACCCCCAATACAATAATAGTTGGCCATTTAATACCCTACTTTCACCAAAAGATAGATCTTTCAGATGAAAAAATAAACAGCAGAACAGAATTACACTATAGATCAAATGGGCTTTACAGATTACACAGTATTTCATCCAAAGGCTAAAAAATAAGTATGCATTCCTTTTATCAACACACGGAACTTCTCCAAAACAGATCACATTTTAGGCTACAAAGCAAATCTTAACAACTACAATAATACTGAAGTAATATCTTACATGTTACCAGATCATAATAAAATGAAATTAGAAATCAAAATAAGAGAAATTTTAATTTGTAGAAATTATACAAACACATGGAAACTGAACAATACACTTTTGAAGAGCAGTGAGTCATTAAAGAAACTAGGGACAGGGAGGTCAGATCTAAAAATTTCTAAAATCAAATGAAAATTAAAAGACAACCTGTCAGAACCTGTGGGACAAACAAAAGCAATTATAAGATGGAAGTTTATAGCTATAAGTGCCTATGTTAAAAAAAAATAGAGAGATCTTCAACCAATAACCTAATGATGCATGTCAAGCCCTTATAAAAACAAGAACAAAGCAGACCTAAAATCAGTAGAAGAAAATAAACAATAAAGACTAGAGCAGAAATAAATGAAATGGAGACTAAAAGAATAGTATAAAAGACCAACAAAATAGAATTGGTTCTTCAAGAAGATAAAATTGACATACCCTTACCAAAACTAAAAGAAAGAAAAAAGAAGACTCAAATAAATAAAATTAGAGGTAAAAATAAGATATTCCAACAGATACCACTAAAATCCAGAGGCTCACTGGAAGATATCTTTAAAAAAATTATATACCAATATTATGGGAAATTTAGAAGAAATGGGCAAATTTCTAGACCCATAAGATCTATCATAATTGAACCAAGAGGATTAAAAAAAAACTAAACAGGTCAATAATAAGCAATGAGATTGAATAAATAATAAAAGCTCTCCCAACAAAGAAAAGCTGAATTTTACTAGACATTTAAAGAAGAATTAATGCCAGTACTTCTCAGGCTATTCTATAAAGTGGTAAGGGAAGGAAGTCTTCCAAAATCATCTTACAAAGTCAGGATTACCCTGAAACCCAAACCTGATAAGGACACAACAAAAAATGAAAACTAAGACCAATATCCTTGATAAACACAGATGCAAAACTCAACACAATACTTACAAATTGAGTTCAGCACCACATTTAAAATATTGTACATTGTGATCAAATTGGTTTTATTCCAGGGATGCACGGTTGGTTTTACATATGCAAGTTAATAAATGTAATTCACATTTTAAATAGAATCAAGCATAAAAATCACACACTCATCTCAACAGGAGAAAGAATTCAATACTGCTTCAAGATAAAAAACATATCTAAATTATATAAAGGCATCATACCTCAACATAATCAAAGCTATATATAGCAAACCCATTACCAATATCATACTGAATAGGGGGAAACTGAAAGCATTTCCTCTAAATTTAGGAATTAGACAAAAGTGTCTATTCTCACTGCTCTGATTCACTATAGTCCTATAAACTTTAGTCAGATCCATCAGGCAAAGAAAAGAAATAAAAGGAATATATAGGAAAGGAGAAAGTCAAATTATCCCTGTTTGCTGATGATATGATTCTATACCTAGAAAACTATCTAAAGTATCTCTCAAGTCCTCTAAAACTGATAAAAGAATTCAGCAGCAACAGGATACAAAATGAGCATACCAAAATTGTTAGCTTTCCTAAACATCAACAATGAACTCTTTGAGAAAGAAATCGGGAAACAATCTCATTCACAACAACCTCAAAACAAACAAAATGATGAACAAACAAAAAATAAAACAATAACAACAAAACCCTGGGAGTACACCTAACCAAGGAGGTAAAAGACCTCCACAATGAAAATTACAAAACACTGAAAACAGAAAGTAACACTACAAGACAATAGAAAATGGAAAGATATCCCATGTTCATAGATTGAATTAATTATTGTTAAAATGGCCATATACCCAAAAGTGATCTACAGATTCAATGCAATCCTTATCAAAATACCAGTGATGTTCTTCACGAAACTAGGAAAAACCAATCCTAAAATTCACATGGGAACAGAAAAGACCCTGAATTGCCAAAGCAATTCTGAGTAAAAGGAATAATTCACAATACCCAGTGTTTTAGTCAATTTTTCATCAAAATATGACCAAAAGATCTGACAAAAACAACATAGAGAAGGTAAGGTTTATTTTGGCTCATAGTTTCAGATGTTCAGTCAATAATTGGCCAACTCCATAGCTCTGGACTTAAGGATAGGCAGAAGGGCAGGGCAGAGGAAAGCAGCTCAGGTCATGGCACCAGGAAACAGAGAGAGGTGGGGGTAAGGGGGGGGAGAGAGAGAGAGAGAGAGAGAGAGAGAGAGAGAGAGAGAGAGAGAGAGCGTGCATGTGCGTGCACGCATGCTCTGCTCACAAGAACAAAATCTAAACTTCAAAGTCACATCCCCAGTAACCTACTTCCTTCAAACCCTTCCAGCCTACAGTTACTGCCCACTAATCCACATCAGTGGATTAATCCATCAATAGGTTGCAAACCTCATACTCGAATCATCTTACTCTGAAGATTCTTATATTGTCTCACAAATAAGCTTTTGGTGGACACCTCTTAACACCCAATTTCAAAATATACTATAGAGCCATTGTAACAACAACAACAACAACAAAAACATGGTATTGGCATAAAAATAAACGTGTAGACAAAAAGAATAGAATAGAGGATTTAGGAATAAACCCATGCATCTATAGCCATCTGGTGCTTAACAAAAGAGCCAAAAAATATGTTGGAGAAAACAGTCTCCTCCACAAATGATGATGGGAAAACTGAACCTCCACTTGTAGAAGATTGAAACTAGAGCCCTCTCTGTCAACATGTGCAAAAATTAAGTCACCAAAGAATCAAATACCTAAACATAAGACCTGAGACTTTGAAAAAACTAGAGGAAAATACTTCAAGATACTGGAACAGGCAACAATTTCTTGAGCAGGACTACAATAACTTCAGAAAATAAAAATAAAACTTAACAAATTAGCTGGCATCAAATTAAGAAATTTCTGCACAGCACAGGAAACACACAACAAATGAAGAGAAAACCTATAGAATGGGAGAAAATCTTTGTGACCTATTCATCTGGTGGAGGATTACTATCTAGAATATATAAATAACTCAACAAAAAGTAACACCAAGAACAAAGAATCCAATGAATAAACGAGCAAATGAGCTGAATAGACATTTCTCAAAAGATGTGCAAATTATAACCAATAAATATATGAAAAAAATACAACTTCTTTAGATATTCGGGAAATGTCAATCAAAATTACATATGTAGAATCTAGGGGGGGAAAGATGATATGAAAGTATTAGGAGAACTGTTAGGGAAGGGGTAGGGACCAGGAGGAACAGAGAGGGAAGGTAAGAGGAAGTAATAGAGAGAGGGTAGACATGATCAAAGGACGTTATATGCCCATGTGAAACTGTCACAATGAAATCCATTATTTTCTCCGATTAATATACATTAACAATTATAATTTTAAAAGAATAAGAAAAGGAGAAGAATGTTATTTAAACAGTCTTTTTATATCATTTCAGTTATTCAGTGATTTCAGATCATTGGCTAATCTTTGAAACTAGACCAAATCTCAAAATGTGGTAGTTTCCCAAAGATTAGTTTAAATATGTAATCTAAAATTGTATCAATGAACTTTTAGCAACCCTTTATATTAAGATCCATTCTTCTATTTAAATGTCTCTTTTACTTATGCATAATTGTGTATCATGCTTTATTTCTGGAAAATATAGTCCACCAAATTATACATATCTTACAAATATACTATATTAAAAATCCCATTGGTTAATATTACCACTAATCTTATCAGTAGATAGTTAATAGAAAATTGTTGATTTCATGAAAATGGATAAAAGTCTTCAAATACCTTTAAAAAGAGGTAAAAGAAAACAAAACACTTCTGTTCTTTCAATCAAATGAACAAAGAGACAAAGTACAGACTAGGAAAATATATTTGAAGACTACATATTCAACAAGGATTTGTCTTTTGAATATAAAAAGAAGACTCAAACTCAAAAAGAAGACAAATGACACAATTTAAAAATGGGTAAAGGGGTAGATAGATCTATATGCATTTATGAAAATGTCACAAAGAAACCCACTATTTTGTGTAATTAATATGTGTTAACATTATAATTAAAAAAAATTGGTAAGGGACTTCAACAGATAGGATAACAAATAAGTACATGAAAAGATGGTCAACATTAGCCATTAGGAAAATGCAAATTAAAAACACATAAGATACTAGTACTTACATACCTATGTGCATGGCTAAAATAAATACTGACAATCCCAAGTGCTAACAAGTACATAGAACAACTGGAATACCCACATATTGCTGATGGGCCTGCAAAATGGCATAACCATTCTGGAGAATGGTTTGGTAATTTCTTACAAAATGACATATAAACTTAACATGATCCCCAGCAACTCCACTCAAAATATACTATATAGCTGTTGTAACAACAACAACAACAAAAGCATGGTATTGGCATAAAAATAAACATGTAGACAAAAGACTTCTTTTGTTAAAATCAGACTCTCACATATTTAGAGAAGTAAGTCTAATGTTGTAAATGAAGAACCTGGAGGAGCAATCTGAATAAGAAAATGTCCTGTTACTGTCTGGAACGTGCTCTTTCTGAGTGATACATTTTAATAAACAGGCATTCTGGAAATTCTTAGGGATTTGAGGAAAAAGGAGAGAGAGAGGAAGAAAGAGAGGGAGGGGGAAAGAGAGAGAGCACGAGAGAGGGAAAGACAACATAGATAGATCAAAGTTGTTAATTTTGGATAGTGGAATAATTATGGCTCTTTCCTTTTTATACATTTTCTATATTGAGCATGTTCTACTTATAATTAGAACAAGATGTGAATGCTACAAATGCTATTAAAAATACAACAAAATTGCACTTGTTTTTGATGCTTCTTTTTAATTTGCTTTCTATTTTTGGCGACATTAGTCTGCATGATTAGAAAATAGAGCAAATCAGTCTATAAATGTGTGAAGTAAGAAAATATTATTAATATGACTGTGAAGTATGTATTTTGGTGTTGCTTTCCCTTTTGAAGATGTATCATGCAGAGGAAGGAAAGACATAAATATAAAAGAAACAAAAATATATGTAGGTCAGAGGCAGTAATAGAACTCATAAATCATTTCTCGGTACACGTCTAACTTTTCTAGGTTGCTATCCGATTTCAAGGGCAAGCATTTAACAGAAATAGTTGAAAACACATTGGAAAATTTTAAAATAATTTTCAGACAATACAACCAAACTCATTGCACTTTTTCACCTGGTACAGGTTTGGTGCAGGAGCTGAAAAATGCAATGATCCCATAGGTTTCTTGCATAGGTAAAATTTGAGTCAAGGCCAAAGCAGAAAGAGGGGGCATGCTTAGCCTTGTGTTGGGTGGATCAAGTCCCAGATGCACCAGACAAGTTGCTAGCAAGCCTGGAAGAGAAGGCTGAGCACAAAGAGGTGAGTGTCAAGAGAGGTAAGTGGAAAGGTGTCCCCAGCCAGAGACAACTTCTGTGCAGAGATAACAACTTAGAGACATGCTTAGCGACAGTGGTCAAAGAAGTACACCTGGAGGCTAACAGGTTAGCTTGGAGTGGTGGTCAGGCAAGGGAGGCAAGAGGAGCTTTTGAAGGACGTTGAAGGGTAAGCTGACGTGATAGTAATTGTTCTTTGAAGTGTTTACTTTGCATTTGTCTATGGAACTATCCATCTCTATCCATCTGTTAACCTTGAGGACAGAGACTGTGTCTGACTCAAGGTTGTCAGGGGACAAGGCAGCCTCTCTGGGTATACCTACTCCTCCAGGGCCAAGGTTGACTAAGCTGACCACACCTGTGTGAGAAAGATCTTCCAGGAAGAAGCAGCCCACACCAGTGCGCATGGATTAGTGAGAAGGGCCCGTGAGATTTCAGCCCAATTTGCCCCTCACCCAGGCATGTGTGCAGGACACAGCCTGAGAGACAGGTAGAGGCCTGGAGCAACCACATGGGGGGCTAGTTCAGAGGTGATCAGATTATACACTAATTTTTGGTTGAAAGCAGTGGATCTACAAAGAAGAAGGGAGGTCTAAGAAACACATCTTCCTGCACTTTACCTGGAATGAACTTCTCTAAGGGATCCTGAGCACTGTGTACCCAAGCACAGGCTTTTCTGATTGATCTGCTCCATTCAGCTCCTTAATGATGCTTCTGACAGGAAATTGTGGCATTGGCTTCTCCATAGATTGATCTCAGTGTCTTCCATTCCCAATGGATGGTGTGTGAGCCTGAGAGGTAACAGTTCTTATAAGTACCTGACCTCTGTTGTCCTAGAAAGGAGCCAATCATTTCCTTTGCTGGTGGAAAGGAAATTGGGGGAGGGACTTCTTTCTCTGACAGGCTTCTGGAATTCAGACTGCTACCAAAGTGAGGTCCATCTGAACCCCAGGCCACTGACCATCATCTCAGAAAAACTATGTGTCTCTGTGGTGTTTCTGGGTTCTCCATCTCTTTCACCTTCAATGTCTCTTCCTCTTCCACTGAATATCTCTTCACTCTAGTTCTTCCTTCCTTGGTGTGGAGTTTTGTCTTTTGCTCATCTTTCACATCCTATCTAGTAGCCCTTTCCATTCCCATGACTTCTTTTCTTTGCAAATGACCTAGCCTCAGGGATTTGTTACCATCATGAAAAATGGATTACTACAGCATCCAAATTAAACATCTACTAAAGTAAAAGCTTTCTTCCAAGGGTTGAGGGAAGCTAAGAAAGTCCACAAAGACTTCAGTGGACATCATACTCTCTCTTTCCTGAAAAAGATAAAACTTCTCAACCCATATGTCAGGTAAAAATTTGTCCCCAAGATGTAGGTTCTCTATTCACCTCACAGATTGTTTCTTTTTCTGAGAAGAAATGTTTTAGTTTGAGTCCACCCCATTTATTGATTCTTGACATTAATTCTTATGCTATAGGGGTCTTATTAAGGAAGTTGGGGCCTAATCCCACATGATGGAGATTAGGGCCTACTTTTTCTTCTATTAGACAGAGAGTCTCTTGTTTAATTCCTAGGTCCTTGATCCACTTTGAGCTGAGTTTTGTGCATGGTGACAGATAGGGGTTTAATTTCATTTGTTGCATATGGATTTCCAGTTTTCCCAGCACCATTTGTTGAAGAGGCTGTCTTTTCTCCAATGCATATTTTTGGTGCCTTTGTCTAATATAAGATAATTATAATTTTGTGGGTTAGTCCCTGTGTCCTCTATTCTGTAACATTGGTCTACCAGTCTGTTTTGGTGCCAATACCATGCTGTTTTTGTTACTATTGCTCTGTAGTATAGTTAAAGGTCTGGTATAGTGATGCCACCTGCTTCACTCTTCCTGCTAAGGATTTCTTTAGCTATTCTGGGTCTCTTATTTTTCCAGATGAATTTCATGATTACTTTTTCTATTTCCATGAGGAATGTCATTGGAAATTTGATTGGAATTGCATTAAATCTGTATAGTGCTTTTGATAGTATGGTCATTTTGATAATATTAATTCTGCCTATCCAAGAGCAAGTAGATCTTTCCATCTTCTAAGGTCTTCTTTGATTTCTTTCTTTAGGGTTCTGTAGTTTTCATTGTATAGATCTTTCACCTCTTTCATTAAGTTGATTCCCAAGTGTTTTATTTTATTTTTTCGAGGCTATTGAGAATGGGGTAGTTTTCCTCATTTTCCCATCATCACCAAAGGGAACACTCAGACCTCACTTCTCAGTTTCACCACTCAGAAACCACAATGTTTGTTCCTGAAACATGATTGAGGAAATCAAATGCCAAGGAAAATATGGCTTTTTACCATAGTCTTCAGGGAGTTTGTCATCTCCAAGATTTGGCCTTTTGGGCAGGGACTCTTTTAATAAAAGTGATCAGGTCAGCTCATTCAGACAAAACAACAACAGAGACAGGAAAGAATAGAAAAGCAATGAATGATGTTGGATACCTAAACATCAATTAGTCTTTTATTTTTAAATAGTTCATAAAGGTAAGTAGCGGAACACAGTGCCCAGTGACTAGTACCCACTGAAACAGCTGTTTTCCATCTGGCTTTACTTCTTAAACTTGTCCTAAAAACACCAAAATTTTTCTTGCTACTGAGTCTCTGCCCTCAGGACCTAAGCTTTCTGGGGTCAGGAGAAAACAAGTAGTCAGGGACAGGTCTGACTTGCAGAGCTGTAGAATACTTTTACTGACTTCATGCTGCACTCTGGGATCAGGAGGGACAACAGGACCTGCTGAGCCCTATTCAGAGAAAGGCTATCCACAAAGTCCTATTAACAAACAATATGTAGGTGAGGTTCCCTTCTTCCATAATACACTGTCTACCACAGCCACTTCCCAATTCATTCTCCCTTATCACTGTGACAGCCTTTATTAATTATAAGCAGTGAGGCCCCTGTCAATCAGAAATAAAAAGGAAGACATATCTCTAACTCATGTGGCCTTATTTCAAATAATGATCTTGTCTCTTGGTGAATTCTTGCCATATTATGACTCTGGGTTGCCAGTTATTAGCCCTAGAGGGATCTAAGGATTCCAGGGCTCTTGGCAACAAGGCCTGTTTGGATTCTGGTTTCTTTTTGAATATCCAATTAAGAGCAAGCTTACACAAATCCTCAGCTTCTCTATTAAGTCTCTCTCAATCATTAAATGAGACTAGAATGATCTAAGATAAAAGGCAATGTTGAATAACACAGGGCAGCAAATTAATCATACAGAGTCCCTATCACAAAGTAAATGAAAGAAATGGCACATTGGTCAACCAAATCCGAAGTTCCTTGTACCTTAGCTTGGGTGCCCAGTACAGCGCATACAATTCCTTTTGATTAGCCACTGCTAGAAGCTTCCACAAGCAAAACATCTTTTTAAACCATTTCAGGTTAATGATGATGATATACCAAGCCATGGTCGAAATTACTAAAGAATGAGTACTTATCGTCAAAGATGGGAACAAAGTAATTCTTCTTCACATAGGTTATAACCAAGAGTTGGGTAAGAGCCAAATGCACCCAGAAAGACTGCTAGGTAGACAGACAGAAGAATACATAATTTACATATCTGTCTGCCATTTGCAGGTCTACCAATAACTTGGTTTTATTCTCTTGGTAAGTGGTTTTTACATTTTCTTTTAAGGCCTTAAGTCAAGTCTCTAAGGATAGCTGTGTGCATCTAAGCGAAGCTACAGAACATGGATAACACCTTTCTTTTTTTCTTTCTTTTTCTTTTCTTTTCTTTTTTTCTTTCTTTGTTGTTGTTACCTGGGATTTAACCCAGGGGTGCTTTACCACTGAGTCACATCCCCAACCCTTTTTATTTTTTATTTTGAGACAGTCTTGCTCCATTACTTAGGGCTCACTAAATTGCAGAGTCTGGTCTTAAATTTGCAATCCTTCTGCTTCAGCCTCCCAAGCTACTGGGATTGTAGGCCTGTGTCACCACACCCAGCAACACTTTTTTTTTTTTTAAGAGAGAGAGAGAGAGAGAGAGAGAGAGAGAGAGAGAGAGAGAGAGAGAGAGAGAATTTTTTAATATTTATTTTTAGTTTTCGGCGGACACAACATCTTTGTTTGTATGTGGTGCTGAGGATCGAACCCGGGCCGCACGCATGCCAGGCGAGCGCGCTACCGCTTGAGCCACATCCCCAGCCCCCCAGCAACACTTTTCTTTACGTTAAATGTGGAACCACTCTGAAGAGCTGCAGCAGAAAGAATTCTCTTTAATGACAAGCAAGACACAGATACTTAATTGCAATAAGTGTGAAGGCTATCATAGTGATAAGGGAGAATGCATTAGGATTGACGATCAGTATAAGTGAAATAAATATTGGCTGGAATTTTAACAAAAACCTCATTGAATTGGGAACATGTAGATTGAGTAATAAACAGTGCAAGAATTCATGAGAGAGCTTAGGAAGGGAAGGGTGCTGCAGAAAGGAACCAGGTACAAAAGCATGGAGGTCAGAGAAGCCAATAAGAATGGCAGAGGAAAGACCTTCAAAACTTCCCTAATCCATAGAAGTAATGAGAAAACTGGCAAAAAGTGACAGAATCATATTTTTTTATAAATTGGGAAATTAAAGATTTATAATAATATGGGAAGCATTTGTTCAAGAAATATAGCTGGATCTTGATTAGAAGAATGATATTTGTGGTGTTTTAACTTGTTCCACATTTCATTCTCCAGCTCTGCAGTAGCCTAAATTACTTGTGGTGAAAACTAGCATCTTGGGAGAACCAGAGGAGAAAAAAAGGACTTGAGTTCTTCATAGAATTACCATTATTGACCTGGCTAGTCAACCCCCAGGAGACCACATTTGTTGTCTATGTTCTACATGATTCGTGGCCCCTCTTCCCCTGTGCAAACAGTATTCTGACAATAAATTAAAATAAATTAACAAAGACTTCAGTACTCACACGCAACCAAAAATAATCCTGCAGATTAGTTTAGAAGCCACTAATCAACTAATCATAATAAATAGTAACAATAACAGTGGTGAAGGGGGCCTTTGATTTCCAGAGTTGCCATGTTACATTATTTAAAATGTCCAGTTTTTAACGAAAAATTATAAGACATGCAAGGAAACGATATATGATAATCATACACAGGAAAAATGTTCTCAGTATCAATTTTTCCCAAGGGATACCAGACTTATTTATTACATATATATATATATATATATATATATATATATATATATAATTAATACATATTGTATAATATATAATAATATATATAGTAAATTACTATTTTAAAGAGAGAGTGAGAGAGGAGAGAGAGAGAGAATTTTTAATATTTATTTTTTAGTTCTCAGCGGACACAACATCTTTGTTGGTATGTGGTGCTGAGGATCGAACCCGGGCCACACGCATGCAAGGCGAGCGCGCTACCGCTTGAGCCACATCCCCAGCCCCAGTAAATTACTATTTACATTAAATGTAATATATAATATATAATAAAGATGTTAAATCAGCTACTTTAAGTAGAAATAAAGGAAACTATGAGAACATTGTCTTACCAAATAGAGATTATCAACAGACAAAACTTGTGAAAAGGAACCAAATATAAATTCTGGAGATAAATGTATAATGACTAAAGTGCAAAACTCACTGAGGGGAGTGATCTAAGCAGGAAGAATAAAAAACTAATGAACTATATTATGATAGATGAATTGAGATGATCAAGTCTGACAAATGAAAAAGAGAAAAGAGTAAGTAAAAATTAACAGAGCCTCAGAGATCTGTAGGACCCAATCAAGCATATAAATAAATCCATACTTGGAATTTCAGAAAGAAATGAGAGGAAAAAAGGGGGCAAAGGGTATTTGAGAAATTCCTAAATTTGATGAAAAAATCTAGTCTACACATCTAAGAAGCTCAATGAACTCTAACTAGGAAAAACTGAAAGAAATTCATACGTAGACACAGATAAAACTGTTGAAACCCAAAGAGAATCTTCAAAGTCAAGAGTGGTGACTCATAGTAAGATTAACAACCATTATCAGAGAGCATGGAGGCAAGAGCCAGTGAGATGATATATACAAAGTGCTGAAAGAAAAGAAAAACTGTTGAAAAAGAACAACAAAATTGACAAACCTTTAGCTAAAAAGACTAAGAAAAAAAAAGGGGGAGAAGACTCAAAATACTAAAATCAAGAATGAAAGGGCAGCACTGCTGATCTCAGAGAAATACAAAGCATTAGGATGATATGAGCAATCAGATGCCAACCAATTGGGAAACCTAAATAAAATGGATACATTTCTAGAAAGATACAAACTTCTAATTCTGACTCAAGAAGGAATGAAAATCTGAATAACAGTAACAATTAGAGATTGGATTAATAATCAAAAAACTTCCTAGAAAGAAATGCTCAGAATCAGTAGTCTTCACAGATGAATTCTACCAATATTTCAAAAGAAAACCCACGAATCATTAAAACTCTCTCCAAAAACAGACTAGAAGGGAACATTTCCTAACCTATCTTCTGAGACATGTATTAACCTCATACCAAAATGAGACAAAGGTCACTGAAATCAAAGAAAAGTACAGACTCATATCCCCTAACAATATGGATTCAAAAATTCTTAAAATAATAGTAAACCAAATCAAGTGTCATATAAGAAGGACCATATACCATGATCAAATAGGATTTATCCCAGACTACAAGCTTGTTTTAAGAAATGAAAATCCATCAGTATAATGCATCATACAAGTAGAATAAAGAACAAAATTCACATGATCCTCTCAAAAATGCAGATAAAATACAGCAACTTTTTTTTAATTAAAAAAATCAATAAATTGGTGACTTGGTTAGGCCATCTGAGAAAAATGCCAGTTAATACATACTTGATAGTAGAAGACTGAAAGCTTCCTCTCTGTGATCAGGAACAGGACAAAGATGGTCACTCTCCCTGGGTCTATAGATTCCAGCCAAGGTAATTAGGCAAGAAAAAGAAAGAAAAAGCATCTGGATTGGAAAGGAAGAAGTAACACTATCTCTATTTTTGTGATCTTAGATGGAAAACTATTAAACACCATTGACAGAAATAGACACCTAAGTAAGTACAAAGATATTCTCTGTTTATAGAATTGAAGACTGACTTGCTATTTTTAAGGTGACAACCCTCCCCAAGCTAATCTATAGGTAAAGCACAATGCTATCTAAAAACAAAACAACAACAACTTGCTATTTTTTCTTTTTCTTTTTCTTTTCTTTTTTTTTTTTTTTTTTGCAGAATTAACAAGCTGATTCTAGAATTTATGTGAAAATACAAGGAACAAAGAATAGTCAGTGCAATCTTGCAAAAGAACAAAGCTAAAGGACTCATGCTTCCTAATCAAAACTTCTTACAAACCAACTGTAATCCTGATTGTGTGGTCCTGGCATAAGTACAGATATATGGAACAGTGGAATAGAAGTCAAGTTCCAGGAAAAAAACAACAACCAATATCTATGGTCAAAAGTGTCAAATTTGATGTGAAAGAATAGTCCTTTTGCTGGGTACAGTGGTGTAAGCCTATAAACCCAGCAGCTCAGGGGGCTGAGGCAGGAGGATCACAAGTTCAAAGTCAGCCTCAGCAACTTAGCAAGACCGTATCTTTAAGTAAAAATACATTTTTGTTTTTGTTTTTTAAAGAAAGGGCTGGGATGTGGCTCAGTTTCCTTCCTCAGTACCAACAAATGAATGAATGAATGAATGAATGAATGAATGAATGAATAAATAAATAAATAAATAAATAAATAAATAAATAAATTTTTTTTAAAGATTCCTTTCAAAAATGGTGCTGGGTTAATGAATTTCCACATGCAACAGGATGAATTTTAGTCCCTACCTTGCACCATATGCAAAATTAACTAAAAATGAAACAAAGTTTTACATCTAAGAACTAAAACTATAAAGCCCTCGGCAGAAAACATAGGTGCAAAACTTCATGACTTTGGAACAGCAATGACTTCCTATATATGACACCCAACACACAAGAAACCAAACGGGAAAAAACAGATAAATCAAGCTTCACAAAAGTGAAAAACTGTTGTGCTTCAATAAACATGAGCAATCTATGAAAACTTGCACATTACGTTTCTGATAGGGTCTGATATCCAGAGTATATAAAGAACTCTTAAGACTCAACTTAAAAGGACAATCAATTTAAAAGTGGGCAAAGTATCTAAATATATATGTCAACAGAGAAGACACATAGACATGCAAAGAAGCACATGAAAAGATGCTAGACATCATCAGTTATTAGGAAAGCATGGATCAAAACCACAAGGTAGCACTTCATACCCACAAGGGGTTATAATCCAAAAGACAACAACAAGCTTTAGAGAGCATGGGATGATATTAGAACTCTCATACTTTGCTGGTGGAAACATAGAAATGGTGAAACCGCATTGCAAAAACAATTTTGCAGTTCTTCAAAAAGTTACACAGAGGTTTTCTCATATAACCCAGCAACACATACTGCCCTAGTCAGTTTGTGATACTGTAGCAAAATACCACAGACCTGGTGGCTTATAAACAACAGAAATTTATCCCTGTCAGTTCTGGAAGTAGGGAAATCCAAGATCAAGGGACTGGCAAATTTGATGTCTGATGAGGACCCACTTCTAGGTTCATAGATGGCCCTTTTGTTGTTGTGCCCATGCATGGCAGAAGAAGCAAGGACTCTAATCTCAGTCACAAAGACTCTATTTTCATAACCCAATCACCTTCTCAATATCCCATCTCCTAACATCATCATTTTAGTAATTAAAATTTCAACATATAAATCTGGAGGTACACAAATATTCAGATTATAACCATATATCTACACAAAAAATTCACACATGAGTGTTCAAAGCAGCTTTATTCATAATAGCCCTCAAAGTGGAAATGATCCAAATGCCCTTTCACTGGTGAATAAATAAATTAAAATGTGGTATGCTCGTAAAATGGCAATAAAAAGGAACAAGGTGCTGATATATGCTGCAACATGAATAAACCTTGAAAATATTATGCTAAGCAAAAGAAGTCAGACACTAAAGTCTACATGTATGATTCCATTTGTATGAAATGTGCATAAGTAAATTCATGGAGGTGGAGAATAGATTAGTAATGGCAGGTCCTGGGGACAGGTGGAAATGGAGAGTGCTAATGAGTACAAAGTTGGTCGTGTGTGTGTGTGTGTGTGTGTGTGTGTGTGTGTGTGTGTGTGTGTGTACAAAAACATTCTGAAATTAGTGGTGAAAGCTGCTCAAACTTGTGAGTATACTGAAACCATTTTAAAGGAGTGAATTTTGTGGCCTGTGAATTATTATCTCAATGAAATGGAGGCCTAATAACTTTCCTACAGCACTCTCTCTGTTTTCTAGTACCCTACACTGTAGTATTTGCCAAAACTGGATTGCAATTGTTCATGACAACTACAGTTTTCTGTCTCCTGGACCAGCCTTATATCCTTAAAGTTCAGACTTATCAGAGAGACTTCTCTTTTCCTACAGTTCTGCATAATGTTCTTTGACAAACATTTCATAAAAATTAAAAATGAATACAATGTGAGATATTTAAAAACTGGAAGGGAGTTTGTTGCCACTGTTGTGCTGGGGAACATGAAATGATTCGAGTCTCTGGAGATCAGCAGCATCCAAATTATAGCTGGGTGTAACATGCAGAGGCATTTGAACTTTGTAACATAGGTAAGGAAACCAATGGGAGTTTTTTTTTTTTCTTCCCCCCCCACCCACGCCCAAGTATCTGCAAGAGGGTGGGGCTGAGCCTGCCTCCAAGAGATGAAGGACCTTGGTGTCACCTACCCAGAGACAGCCTGGCAGGAATGTTAAGCCAGAATGAAACCAAGCAAACCTAAGCAAACTGACGGCTATCTCAAGAGGCTCAGATTATCCTCTGATCCTTCAATTGTAACTAGCTCCAGTGCTGAGTTTCTTTTTTTTAATTAAAATATTATAATTATAGATAGTCGTTGGGTTTATGCAAGGAATTTGGTTTCAATCCCCATTCCCCCTACCCTTTCCTCCCCTCCTCTCTTTCTCTCTTCTCCCGCCTCTAAACATTGGAAGTTTTTAAGCTGGGGGATAAAATAATAACATTTGCATCTGGAAACAAATCCTTCTGATGGCAGAAAAAAAATGTAAGGAGAGTAAAAATATTAAGGCCAGAGGCCATTGAACGACAGCAGACTTTAAATTAAATGGCAAAATAAGTCTAGGCATCAAAATCTCTTTTACTCTCAACCCAGGTCAACTGACTGAAAAAGTGAGAATTGGATATGTGTTATAGTAGGTTGGTATGAATTCTTCCCAAACCTTTAGTAACCCTTAATTTGGAAAGAGAGGGTGGGATCCAGTCCAGGAGAAGTACATCACCCCTATTCACAGTCCACAGTTGGAAGCACCAGTCTTAGAAGCTGCTGCATTGGAAATGCCTAGAAAGGAGAAAGCCCAGACAGACAGTGATCCTTCTAGATTTGGGGAGAATAAACTAGGAAGAACCCACGTAGAGCCACACCAACCACTCAGCAGCTGACCAAGCAGGTAATTAAATGCTACAAACCAGACCCTGGTTCAGTGGCTTGTCCAGGCTTGGAAGGTTCCCTGCTGACCTGGCCTGCCGCCACAGCTCTGTAAGTCCTCCATTCAAGCCCTGGGAGGACAGGGGAGCTTTTATTAACCACTTTCCAAAGTTAAAATCTAGGGAGTAGACATCTAAACCTCCAGGTAAGGGGATCCAACAAGAATCTGAGCTGGCTGGGTAGCTCAGTGGTAGGGTGCTTGTCTAGCAAGTGGGAGGCCAAGGGTTTGGATGCCCAGCACACAAGACAAACCAACCCAACAAGAATCCAACAAAGTTTTCTGGCAAACATCGGAGCTGGATTTGTCTTTTTGGTTCATGAATCAGTGAACAATTAACAGGAGACTATGACAATATCATATAACCTAAAACACAGAAAGGTGGTGGGATATGAAGATGCTTATGAAAGGTTTACTCTGAGAAAGAATATGTATGCAGCTTTGGCTTCACAGAATATAAAAAATCCAAGGAAAACAATGGAAAAAAAAAACAGGTAAATGAAGACATTGTAAGGCAAGATATAAAGAGGCATCTTGCTGAACTTGGTTAAAGAGAGAGTACGAGAAAAAGTAACAATAATCCAATTAAGAACAGAAAAGAATCTGCATTACGAAAATCATGTGGAAGACAAATTTCCTCCCACCCCACCTGTTTTCTGCCTAAACCTTTATCCAGTAGCGCTGGGCCCTTAGGGACCTGAGATGAGGAGGGTTTTCCTGATGGGTGGGACTAGAGATGGTGAGCAAATCCTGCAAGGGAAAATGCTCAGCCCAGTCAGAAGGAAATCCAGGCCCGCATACAGCACCATACACCAAAACAAATTCCAAGCAAATTCACAAGTTAAATATCAGGACAAGTCAAAACAAAGAAAACAAGAATGAACATTTATCTGAACTTGTCCGTATGAGAAATTTATGCTAAAGGTACAGAAAGACTTCACTAAATAAGAATTTCAAACTTCAAAACTAGACAACATAATTTCAAAATACAGAATGAGCAGAAAATGAAAAGTAAAAATGGTTACAAAACACAAAAGGCAGTTACATCTCTAGTAATCAGCAAGATGCATATGAAGGTCCCAACAGTGAGAATTCCCTCATCCAACCAAATAAACGCCACCCCCCCACCCTCCATTATTTGAGTTTGGCAAAGATCAGAAAAAGTTCCCAGCATTTAGGAGACTGTATTAACAACGGCAGTGTAATCTGATAATAAAGACTTTCAAGGAACTTTTAAAAATTTTTGCCCATTGACCCATGTTTGCATTTTGGAATTTCTCTGGAGGAAACCCCGAAGGTATGATATACCTCATTACAGGAAAACAAAGCTAAACATGCAACCATTAGACATTGGCTAAATAAGTTGTAATCCAACAATATAACACAAGACTTTGAAGCCTTTCAAAATAATGTAGAGCTGGGCGTGGTGGAAAGGACCTACAATCCCAGCAATATGGGAGGCAGTTGACAAGTTCAAAACTTGCCTGAGCAACTTAGAGAGAACCCTGTCTCAAAATAAAATTTAAAAGGATTGGAATGGAGCTCAGTGGAAAAGTACCCTTGGATGAAAAACACAAGTCTGGTAACGTACTTTTGTCTCTAAAAAAATGAGACTTGTTCATCGGCCTTCTGTGATGTGTCTATGATGTGTATCAGAGTTTGCTTCCTGTCCATTCGCCTAAGACTTTCCTTGGATTTCCATAATTTAAATATAGATGGCATTTTGAACAGATCACCTGTCCTGAGCACACCTGTAGCTAGAGAGAATCTTCAAGGGTCCTTCTCTCTCCTGAGTATGATGCAGCCAGTGCTTCTGTTTCTGGCTTTCTCCCCCAGATACACACACACACACAGACACACACACACACACACACAGAGAGAGAGAGAGAGAGAGAGAGATAGAGAGAGAGAGAGAGAGAGCCCATTTACCTCTCTCCCACACTTACCCCTCCAACGTGCTTCCCAAGACAAAGAAAGCAGGTCTGTTGTCATTCAGGGCCCAAGAAAGTTGTTTTTTATATAATCCTTCCACTCCTCCCCACCAGGAGGCTGCAATCTCCTCTCCAAACAAGGATTCCTCAGAAAAAAGGGAGGGGAAGTTGGCTTCCCTCAGGGCAAAGGCAGTTAACAGACATTCCTCCACCCAAAATGACAGGTCTTCAAGGGCAAAAAAGATGTGGCCAACGATCAGATACAAATCTTATTTCCTCAGCTCCATTATTAGTTGGCAAATGAAGTGGATCAAGCAGAAATATGTTTTCTTAAAATATTTCACGGCAATTTGCATTTTGGGGGAAAAGTATAGCACTATCGTATAAGCTGTAACTTTAAAAGAATACTTTAAAATCTTTTTTTATGAGACAGGGTCTCATTAAGTTGCCCAGGCTGGCCTCAAACTTCTGAGCTCAAGTGTTCCTCCTACCTCAGCCTTCCAAGTACCCGGGGCTAAGTGTATGCACTGTGCCTGGGCAAAAAACAAAACAAAACAAAATTCACTTTTAAATATGTGTGCATTAAAGCCTTGTTTAAAAATCTTTAAAATTTCTTGCCGGGAGTGGCGACACATGCCTGTAATCCTAGCAATCTGGGAGGCTGAAGCAGGAGGATCACGAGTTCAAAGCCAATCTCAGCAACTTGTTGACACCCTGTCTCAAAAAAAAAAAAAAAAAAAAAAAAAAAAAAAAAAAATTAAAAGGTCTGGAGATGTTGATTCAGTGGTTAAATGTCCCCGAGTTTAATCCTGGTGCCAAAAAGAAAAAGAAAAAATATCTTTGATAGTTCATAAGTAGTACCACTTACTGAAGCTGTGGTGTACTATGTGACAGTTGGGATTTAACAAACACATTGCTTCATAATTCACTAAACAGACTTAGAATACAGATGGTATTATTAACATTTTATATTATGTTTGAGAAAAGCGAGGATGTCTCTCTGATTCTAAAACCCATTATTTTTCCACCGTGTTGATTATGAAGAGTTCAGAAAGTACTCAAAATGCCTTTTGGGAATATCTTGAACAAATCCAAAGCTAAAAGTGCTTGAGTATCAAATAAAGATATTTAATGAGGAATGTGAAAGAAAGAAAAATTGGTGGCACTTGGGAAGACCTGGTTGTTTGCCCTGGGCTTTGAAATGTGGCTGATGGGGAAGGGGGGAGGCTTTGCAAGAGGAAATGACCGACAGCGTGTGTTTCTTCTCTGTCAGTAACAGGTTTTAGGCAGGGGCATGATCAAAGCACAGGGTGTGGTACAATTTTAGAAGTAATGTGACTCAGACTGCCTTGAAAGCCTGACAGAAATCTCAGCCTGAGATCTCATTTCTCCAGAGATTCTTCCTCGAAAGCAAATACATTTCCGTTACTAACCAGTCCCACAAACTTGGATATCTGAGCCTTTTCTCTGATTTCATTATGGACTTTCACCTTTGTGCTACTTAAGTCCCTTACCCTAGCCTTCCGCACCTCCTAAACTGACATATCCCACTCAGGTCAGACCCTGGGAAGGCTCACCGCTGGAGAAACACACCTCACTGATCTTTGACAGTCCTGAGCCTACTACTGTGCCCTCAGTGAGCATTCCCTGAATGTACTCAGCGGAATGGCAGGTCAATTGTTTCCCCAAAGTGAATAGTGAGAGCAGTCTCAAAGGCACCCCAGAGATGGCCCAGGGGAATTCTGCCACCTTCTCTAGAAGATCCTAACTGGACTCGACCCTTCCTGAGGAATCTGAATCTTGACAGGCTTCTCAGTCAATCTATGCTATTGAATGACAAATGTATTATTGTACTGATTTAATTCTAATTCTGGAAAAATAAAATTTCCATGTTTCTAAAAAGCAGGGGGAATCTTTAAATAATTACAACTCTTCTTAAAATAGTCTACCTCCAGGAGCCTAATCAAAACAGCTTAGTAAGTAGTCCACCAATACCCTTGCTTCTCAATATTGCCTTTTTTTTTTCTTTTATTTACTTATTTTTTAATTTTTTAAAATTGAAAATATGGTCTAGTCTTGTCCTAAAAGCCAGGGAGGAGGAGTTGGAGCCATTTCTGATATTGTTTGAAATAGAAGTGGCCCTTCTGCTCTTGAAATGATTCCTCCACAGAAGGCAGGGTGGAAGGGGTAATTAAGTGTATGGGCCTAGTCATATGAAAAATGGGATCTAGGCCTGGCACGGCCTCTCACTAGCTCTGACCCCAAGAAAGTCATTCCACGTCTGAGTTCCACACCTTTCGTCCACAGCGCAGGGATTACCCACCTACTTAACAGGGCTGTGAGGGTCATGTCACACAACTGCGGAGAGTACTGAATGTGGTGACATGATGCTTGGCACCCAGTGCATGGCAGTGATGAGGATGCTGTCCTTGTCAAACAGAGCCTAAGGAAAAAGAAGCCAAGAGAACAAAAATACATGTTATCTTTTTAAATCCAGTACCTACAAAAAGTCCTGGCAAACAGTGGGTACCCAAAATAGCTGATGAATAAATACATGTGATTTTTTTTTTTCCTGAAATAATCTCTGGAATACTAGAAACGAGTTCAATAAATCTTTTGATCTTTTATGCATCTCTACCTAGGGATAAGCTTCCAGCGCTGTGAGGTGGTTTGAAATGCTTAAAGGGAACCAAGACAAACAAATCCTAGACTGTCCTGTTATTTCTCATCTGGGCATCATCTAGTGATAGATACCTCTGCCAGCTAAGCGTATTAATGAATGACTTAATTCCTCTGCTTGATTCCCTGGAATACTTTATTCCTCTAACTTTGCTCCTCCATCACATGGGTCCCCAAAGGCTCTCTGCCCCCGCCCCACCCTCCAGCCCTTCAGCTTGCCATTCTTCTCCCATCAGCTGACTCCTTAATAGGGCCTTTCCTTCTCCTGGTGGACTAGATGAGAAGATTGTAAATTCCTTCCCTGAGAAAGAGTGTCTGCTGTGTTAGGTCTCTGCTTACATCTGTGAGTCAACAGCTGTGGAATTCAACAGCCCAAGGGCATCGAGATGCATTTTCTTTGTTTTACAGATGTTTTTTTGGAACTTACTTCCCAACTAATAAATACCTTTTGGGGATGTAGCAGGATGAAGAAATAGACGTAACCAGTCTGTCGACTTTCCCTGAGGCTTCCTCCCCAGTTGTTTTCAGGTAGGAATTCATTCCTCTGACCAAGCCTTCCTCTGACACATCAAAGGTGACCTGTAGTCTAATTAAACTACTAGAGCCAGCAGACAGAAAAATGTATTAACGCCTGTATTAACGCCTAATGATTCCTCTTAAATGCATCGATCCTCAAATGCCTGGAACCACACTGACAGCATCGCTGAACTTCTTAAAAGTTATTCTTAGATGAATTATTGTAAGAGACATGAATATTACAAACTTGGTGATTACGCCAATAACTCCTCTAAAGCAGACAGTCAGGATTGCCTCTCTGTGAAGACAGAGAGATATCAGCTTTACATACACATGCACACCCATGTGGGCAGAATCCATTTATTCTGCGCTCAGTCAACCACATGGTTGTTTTTTTTTTTTAAGAGAGAGAGAGAGAATTTTTTTTAATATTTATTTTTTAGTATTCGGTGGACACAACATCTTTATTTTATTTGTATGTGGTGCTGAGGATCGAACCCAGCGCCCCGCGCATGCCAGGCGAGCTCTCTACCGCTTGAGCCATATCCCCAGCCCAACCACTTGGTATTTTGCTGATAAATTTATAAATACATACACAAGGTTATTATTTAAGAATTAATCCTTCTTTGCTTACTTCTGTTTTTGAGGTGGACATTTTCAACCTTGTTAAAACAGAATATTTCTTTTGAATGTATTTTAATCCTGATTATGACCTTGCAGAAAATGGTGAGATTGCCTAATGATAAGATTAAGGAGGAATGAGGTCATTCTAGTTATCTACGAGCTAAAATTACCCATAGGCTTTTCTCAAATTGACTTTGGGAAAATATAGGACTAGATAGATCAGTTAAATCAATGCCTTTAAAAATCAAATGCTCATAGTGTCTCCTGTACTCTGTGAATTCTTAGGGTTATTAAGATGGATACGATATAGTCCACGTTTGCCTCTTAGATCAGTGCTACATTAGAACTCCTAGGAAAAAACAGTGAGAGATTCAGGCATTCCTTCAAAAATACAAGAATGCCTAGCACACACTGGTCCACTGTTATGGGCTCCAATGTAGTAGAAAAAAGAAAGGCATGTACCCTGCCTTCTTAGGGGTTTTGGCCCAGGAAGAAAGACATGGTTGTTTATTAAATCACTCAGTAATACTATAGTGGAAAAGTAGAGGATCATTTAAGAGAACATAACAAAAGTATAAGTAATATCAGAATGGATTTTGATAAAGCAACTGCTACATGTTAAGGACAGGGGTGTAGTTTAGTGGTAAAGCATGTGCTTAGCATGGACAAGGCACAGGGTTCAATCCCCAGCACCAAAAAACGAAAACAAAACAAAGCAAAAAAGATACAAGAAATGAAACTTAGAAACAAAGACTTACTAGGTTCATATTCTTTTGTTAGGCATATTATTCTTTCAAACTGTAAGAAATAATAGTTCTCTGTGAGAAACTTCCTGCATAGCCTGATGGGTAGAGAAGATCAATAATAAATGCCGATTTGGGGGAGTTTCCCATGGTCTGGGTCTGGCTTCTCTAGATGATGGCTAAATCATTCCATTCAACTTATCATATATATCAAAGACTGCCAGATTCTTAGTGACACACACACTTTAAGACATCTGTGGTAGACATCAGTTAAACAATAGCCCTCAAAATTATCCGAATTCTAACCCCCAGAACCTAAGAATGTGACCTTTTATTGCAAAAGGTACTTCACAGATGTGATTAAGGTAATGATCTTCAGATTCACTGATTAGCCTGAATGATCTGGGTCCTGATAACAATCACAGTATCTACCTATGAGGGAGGCAGGAGATCACAGTAGGAAGATGGCTACGTGATCCCAGAGCCAAGATAGGAGTGATACGTCAGGACTCAGGAATGCTGCATCCTCCAGGGACTTCCAAGAGGCAAGGCATGAATTTTCCCCTGAAGAATCTTGAAACAGCCCTGCTGATACCTTCATTTTGAAAGTCTTAGAACTCATTTTGCACTCTGACCTCCAGAATCGTCATAGAATAAATGTCCTGTTCAAAGTCACAGTTTGTGGTAATTTGTTACAACAGCAATAGGAAACTAATACAATACCCTATTACTTATGTGAACTAGAAAGACCCTTGGGAGCATTTTTTAAGGAAAAGTGGATTTGATTGGCATATCCACGTATTTTCTGCAACTGTTCTTCTATCAAAGCAAACTACTTTTCATTCTCCTCCTCTTCCTTGATTATGATGTCCACTCAGAGTAAACTATAATGGAAAAACTAATTTCAATAAATAATTTGAAAAGAATATTATTTGAAATCAAACTGCTTGTTTTCTGACAATTTTTCCCTATAAACTTCAGAATTAAATTTTCTAATCTAACTATGCTGCATTAGAGGCAAGCACATTACAGACATAATAATTCACTTCAGGTCACCGCTCCTATTTTGTATTACAAAGGAAATGGGTGTGCATGTGAAGCTTCATAAAAAGCATTTGCTAAGTAAAGTCAATAAAATCTTAGATAGAGTCCTCAGGTTATTAGTGTTTTCTTCAGTACCCAGCAAAAGATCTACAGAAGGCAAGTGTGGGGGGGGTGTTGTTGGACAGATCATATGCTCCAATTGCAGACAATATAAAGTCCCTCATCTTTTTAATCATATATGCATAATCTGAGCCTGCTACACAATTAAATGGGAGAATACCACCTACAACAGCAAGACAAATATCCTATGGATTGAGGTAAACAGCATCTATATTTACTGGAAAACAAAATGAATCTGTTGTTTTATCACAATCAAAAACATGTTAGTCTCAATAGTTCTAAAACCCCATTCATTGGATGAGACAGATACTCACCAACTTTTAAGTGTTCCTTAGTGGTGAGTATCTTGTTAGCCCCATCTGGATCCAGTCCTTGGGCTGCTTGACGCTCCTCACAGGCTGACCCTCACAGACTCAGTGAGTTTCCTCTCCCAAGCTCCCTGCCACTCCATGGTTGCTAGAGGATCTGCTTAGGTAAATTTTTTATTGAACTCTTCTCTTGAGTGTGTGTAGTTTTTGCCCACCACCCACAATCATTTCAGGCAGCATCCTGAAGTTATGTTTTGAAGCAAAGCAAAGCAATTTTGTAAGAATTCTATTCATAACCAATTGCTCTGCCAGTTCTAGACTGAGATCCTGTTAATACTATTTTATTAAAGAATAAAAAAATATTTTATTGCAAAATGTCTTTTTCAACTTTAAAACACAGAGCTTTAGGAGTCTTGGTTTAGGAGTTGTCCAGATATTTCTACAAATGCAAAGCTCTTTTTTAGGAGAAATTTGGACCAACGTGGGGCTGCATCTGCAGACTTTCTCCATGAAGAGGGATACCTCTTTATCCAGGTGGGAATAACAGTGAGACTTCCAGAATATCATCTTGACCATAAAGTGTGGCGCAAAAAAACACTGAATCTCTTTACTTAGCAAGTATTTCCAGTCACTTAGTAGAGAATTTAACCATGACATGATTTGGAGTTAGCAAAAATTTGCCAACATATTGTTCAACATTGCTGAGATCCAAATACCTTAATAATACATAGAACTTTTATGTTTGCATTCCATTCCATAAACATAAAACTGTACATGTCCATTTCTCTGCTGTATACAGAAATGTGCATGTAATTTCATCCTCTCACACCTCATAAAGCTGCAATGGACTCTGTCCACATGTCCTTGCTCAAGTACTAGGCAAGAACTAAAGCAAATAAGAATTTCATGTTTCACTTTTTCCAACTGCATGTTTTGCTCATTTGTGAACCGTGAAATCATGTTAGGGAGTCATCACCAATATTCTTTTATTTTTTAAGTAAAATGGAATAGAAAATATAACAGTACAGATACTACAGGTTGTTTAGTGTTTTACAAAACTAATCAGTTACATGTAGAGAGAGATACGTATGAATCTGTATGTAGGTGGGTGGACTGGGCGTCCCTGTGCAAAACATTTTTCTTACAATGGGTTACAGTAAAAAGTTCTAAAAGCACTGTTCCGTTACATATACATAGGCACAGAAATTCTGAACCATAGAATATGCACATTTTCAACTTGACTTCCTAATGACAATCAAGTTGATGAATCAATTTATGGTTCTCTCAGGATGTCAGTTAATTCTTTTTACCTCATGGTTTCAGCATTTGATAGTCTCATTTTTTACCCAGCCTAATGGATTTTAAATGATGTCTTAATGTTGTCTCAATTTGCATTTCCCTGATCTTCCAGTGAGGTTGAACATCTTTTCATCTTGAACTGTCTAATCACATTTCCTGTAAACTTCCCTATCACTTTTCTTTCTGATTTGCAGTAATTCTTATATATTCAGTATAATAATCCTTGTCTGTTATAGAGGTTGCAAATATTTTTTTTCCTAATCTAGTGCTTTTCTTGAACTTTGTGGTATTTTTGTTGATGTAGAAAAAAAGAGTTTTAAATTTAGAGAGGCAAATATATCATTTTCCAAGGCTTTGTGATTCTTCACTTCTTTTTTTAAATATCTCTTTTAGTTGTAGATGGACACAATCTTTATTTATTTATTTTTACATGGTGCTGAGGATTGAACCCAGTGCCTCATGAATGAGAGGCAAGCACCCACTCTACCACTGAACTACAACCCCAGACTGATTCTTCACTTCTTATCTGAGAAATTCACCTATCCCCCTGAGTCATAAGATTATAGCTCTACATCATTTTCTCATAATTTTAAAGTTTTTTTTTTTCTTCATTTAGGTCTTCAATCTACTTGGAATGTTTGTTGTTGTTATGGTAAGGAGGATCTAATTTTATTTTCTTTGATATGGAAACCCAGTTGTTCCCCTATAGATAGTTTGCTCTTTTCTCACTGATGCATATTTAAAAATTGCATGATTGTTACATGGGTTTGGCCTTTTTCTGGAAGCTCTCTATGTTTCATTGATCTACTTGTCTATTGCTGACCAAAACTATAGCTTTTTAAGTTTGATATCTGAGAAATCTATTTCCTTCTGTTTACATTTTTTTCAGGGTTGTCTTAACTATTTGGGATATTTTGCTTTCCCATGTGAATACTAGAATTGTTATTCCAAGTTCTGTGAAAAAAAAAAATCTTGTTAAAATTTTAATTAACATTGCTCCTGTCAACATCTCTACTATCCTGCCTCAGAGAAACCAAATGGCCTCATCACTGTGAATCCCAGCAGAAGAGACTCCCTGTTGTGCCCACATTCCAAATTTTATCTGTATCTAACTGAAACTAAATTGCACTGAGAACCTAGCTGCAAGGGAGTTCAGAAAATGGACATTTTAGCCTTAAAGCATGTATAATACAAGAAGATAGAGCAGAACAGTAGATTTCAAACTACAGGTTGCAGTCTAATTGACTGCAGTTGAAATTGATCTAATGGGTAGATCACAAATGGCAGTTTAAAAAATGAAACAGAACAAATTATAAATTATCAGTGTGCCTAGCAAGAATAAGTACTGTTTTATGAAAGCTACACATATCATTTACACACAAATGTTTTAAGGATATTTTATATATGTGTATAAATTTGTAAGGGGAAGGAAATAGAGAATGAATATATAAAAAAGCATTTCTTATTGTGGGTCAGGATCAAGAAAATTTGAAGGCAAGGTATCAGCAGGGTGAACAGATATTGTGTGACAATTCACCATAGCTACTACCATATGTCCCTTATTTTTCTAGGGGCACTTCCTATATTCCTAGTCTGTTGATAGTTTTTATTTTGAATGAGTGATGAATTTTGTCAGCAATCTTTACATATCTATTGATATGATAATAGGTCTTTCTCCTCTGATGTGCTATGTTGATGGATTCTCCACAATGCATCATCTTTGCATTCTTCTCTTTCTAAAAATGTTTTTATAGTTGTCTTTTGTACTATGACTCTCCAGCTTTGCTATAATCCCTGTCCCAAACATCGCTCATGATTTCTAGCAAGTTCTGTATTTGTCAAAGATGCTATTGCACATCTTGACACATCCTGTAAGAACAAAAGAACAATTCTGTTTCATGATCCTTGATTAAATTCA
The DNA here is from genome assembly GCF_964194105.1 of Spermophilus citellus. Lineage (NCBI taxonomy): Eukaryota > Metazoa > Chordata > Mammalia > Rodentia > Sciuridae > Spermophilus > Spermophilus citellus. Next base: position 19,100,850 of record NC_138191.1, read on the forward strand.
CAAAAAGCCCCCCCAAAATCTAATCCTTTCTAGATATCTTTTCAATGTAAGGATCTATGATTTTAAAAACCTATACGAAGAAGTCAGTCCTACTGAAAACCTGTATTTTATTCTGATATAATAGTGACAATTATTTCAGTATCCATTTGTTTATAATATAAATCATTTACTAAAAGTATCTCCATCGATGGCAACTATAAAATGTCTGTCTGTTCAGGTTACAGTAATGTAAGTAGTGACCCAGAAACTTTTGTTTTCTTCTTATTTGTTGTATTTTGCTTATTGCTCATTTATAAATATTAAAGAATGTCTACATTGTTTGAAATCAGCCAAAAGATAAGCACTGGCTTTTCAATGGGCCATGGTTTTAACTCACAAAATCAGGAAATTACAACATTAATCAGTTAGATCTTTGGCTCTAAATACCTTTAGATTTCTTATTTGTCTTACATTGTTTCTTGCTACTTTTTAGGATAAAAGAAATTTAATTTTGAATGAAATTTAAAAACAAAGCATGATTTCTTTTACAAATCATCTGTGTAAATGATATGTTACCACCAATTTTCAATAATTTAACTGATGTACATATATACGTGTGTACATTCTTTATGAACAATATTCTTCAACATTACCAAATGCAGAAAAATCTATTATTTTAAAGTCGGTAGAAACAACAACAACAAAAAACAAATACTAATTATTAAACTTTGCTAAAGGATTATCCAGAGAGAAACAGAATTTAGTAATACCTCTGACATGAGACAGCCAACCCAGCCTTTTCAACAACATATATTCGAACTGTGGATCCCTCCCTCCTTACTTCTACCTCCTACCTGGAGAGGAGGAAACCCAGAGATGGAATTAATTGAACCCATTTGTTTAGCTAGAAGCAGCAAGAACCCCAGTGCTAATACAGAGATGGACTCTCAGTCTTCACAGGAGAAAGCCATAACATTGATTGTCTCCAGGCCAATGGGTAATACATGTTATAACTTCCAGTGTCCAAAGAGATACATTGTTCTTATGATGTAAAGACAGCTCCAGCCAACAAAAACATATATAAATATACATATATAAATATATATATATATATATATATATATATATATATATACACACACACATATACATATATATGTTGATTTATTGTTTTATTTCAAATACTTGACCATTTAATAAGAACTTCTAAGTGTCTATGTAAGTTCTTTCTTTCTCCCTCCCTGGATGGTGGGCAGCTCTCCATTTTCCAGAGAAAGAGAAGCAGGATTCCACAGTTTGGTGCTGTGAGTCAGATTTGCCTGGGATTTGCAAATATGATTCGAGGAGGAGTCCCATCATCTCCCTGATGGCTAGAAACAGTAGGATGTAGCAGGTCCTTACTCTGTCTAGGCCAATGTTCTACGCACATCAAGGAGAAAGAGTAAAGATGATGCCTGTCTATGAAGATCCCAATACATAATCAAGGACATAGAGAACGTAAAAGCACTTTTACACATCCCAAGGTACAGATAGGTAGAGCACAAACCAAGAAGCCGAGACGGTCCATGTGGAAGAGAACAGAAGTGTATCTGGAGCCAACTGGGAGGAAAGTGTCTTCATCAAGCAGCACCCAGAGTGACACCCCTGCCTCTCACACAATTTCCCTTTCTCCAAGAGACTAGCAGAAATGAAATTTTTGAATTTCTGAAAACACAAACTTTTCTGGTTGGGAAAGTACCATAAGTACCATAAAGAATGCTCTCCAAGCTTGTAGACTCCTGGCTTATACTCTTATTAGAGATGGTACTCAAGTTATACGGGGAACAGATATTTCCAGCATGTGACTTTAGAGGACAAGGATGATTTTAATTCATCTGAAAATGAGAATCACTTTATGAAAAAAAAAAATAAAACCAACGTTTCCTATGAAATTACTGTGCTTTCTATTCTGATTAACAGGTAAGGGCTTATCCAGGCCAAGAGTTCAAATAGTAAACGTTGCCCAAGTTCCTCATTGCATAACACGGAAAGCAAAAACAAATAGAAATTTCGAAAGATAATTTTCCTGGCTCCTTTATTAAAAGCCGCATCTTTCTTTTTAAAGAAAATACTCGACAATCCACCTTTTAACTGCCCTCCGTCTTTGGGAAGCTTTGTTGACTGTGCCTGATTTGGGAGTTATTGCTGGTACTAGAATCCCAGAAGGAAACTTTTCTGGAGGTGCTTGTAAGTGGGAAATCAGCTCCTTGAAGCAACAAAGGTCATTACCAGGCCACAGCCACACCTCTGACTATCCTCAGTAGCTCTGGAGCTGTGGGGCTTTCACTAGGGAATCATCTCAGGGACTTAAGGCACAAAGAGCCAAGTCAACCATGGGGCTGAGAGAACCAAACTGAAGACTCAAATTTCATCAGTTTAGGTAAAGCTTGGGGGGGGGGGTGGCGCAGGGGGGTATGGGGGGAGGGGACACGGGGTGGGGGGGAGGGCAGGGCGGCTGGGACACCATATGACCTCTGAGAGCTTTTCCTTAGACACAAAATTAAAATAACCTGTATCAGAATATTCCTAAGGAGGAGGAACAAGTCATAGGAGCAGATGTGGGAAGATCATATGAAGACTACAGTTTAAAGACAGTTTATCAAATCCTACCCAAATGGTGAGACATTTTACATATCTGCTTCCAGATCATGCCGAAGGAAGAGCAGCATGAACCAACTTCTAGACACCAGTCAGCCTCGTAACCCTGGAATGCGGACTACTTGAGCTGTGTGGCCCGAGGTGAGGATTCTGAACCAAACTTGAATTTTAGACCAGAACTATTCCCTCGGTGCAGTGAGGTATTCTCTTATGAAATTTCTTCTCCAACTTCCTTCGTGCCTGAAAAGAATCAGTTCATGCTGAACACCAGCTGTGCCTGTTCAAGCCAAGCCTGTCTTTGTACGGCTCTCCCAGGACCCACCCGGGGAACCCGCCGTGGCCAGAGGTGTACAAGAGGAACCTGTGCTTCTGAGCAGGGTCCTGGCTCTTTTTCACTTTATCATATGAGTCTCTTCATCTGCATCGTAAAACTCTTCCTCTTCCTCACTCTCACTCCCTAAAGGGCTCTCCTTGTCTGCAGGCTGAAACAGGAAAGGGGGAGAGGGCAGAGAAATGATGTCATGACATTCCGAAAGTGAAAAATTATCACCTGGCTATCCAAATAACACATGTGTTTTGATGACATCTATTCCCCAAAGTAGTCCCCGAAGTGTGTTCTAAGAAAGCTAACGAATCATCAGATCTCTTTATTTTTCTGAAAATCAGCTGCTATCAGATCTCACTTTTGTTTTCCATTCTACTGAATCTAACTGGAACATTCTTCTTCTTATTTTTTTTTAACAACAACCATCATCCAAGCAGAAGACGTGAACAGTTAAGATAAAGATTCTCAGCCCTACCTGCGGAGGATCCAAGGTCTGTAAGGACAGGGCTTCCTCCCCCAGCCGACGATAGGAGTACATCTGAAGGTCAGAAAACGTCTCCAGCAACGGGCTATTAAGAGTTTCTGGCAGTAACAAACTCAAGAGGCCTGAGGCCAGGCCCGTGGCTCCAAATACAATGAAGGGGAGAGACCACTGCACATATTTCTGCATGGGCAGAGAGTGGGACCAGAACAAACGAAACTCAGTGTCAGTTTCCTCTGCGGATGACATTAAGCAGTCTCGTGACTGAAACTGTCATGTTTATTGTCCAGTCTGGGCTTCCCACTAGATTACACCATAATCCACCTTTTCTTTGCTCATAGAGAATTATTCCGGGAAATCACTGAGTGATTCCTCTGGCATGTAGAGAGGGGGGCCAGGTAAGTCAAGAGGAAGCAAAGGAATGTGGACCCGCAGCCCGGGACCACCTCACGCATCGGTGGATACGGTGGAACAGGAGGCCAGGGCCACATCTGAGCAGGGCAGGCCATGCAAGTGTTCACAGGAAATCTGGTACCCAGCTTCTGTTCTCAGGAAAAGTGGTTCCTAACAGTGATCTCCACGTGGTCTTCACAGGAGAGACACCCCAAGATATTTGCTGAGGATGAACTTTAAAGTTCTCTGTTCTGAAATCAGCCAAACCATGCCATATACTTTAACCCCTTATGGAGGGACCCAGGGATTAAAGAGATAAAATCCCTGAAAAGAAAAAATACTACTACATACATAGGATTTTTAAACTACTAAAATTGAACACGGTAAAAGGCTGGCCATATAAGCAATTGCTTCAGAGATTCAAAAGATATTCTTAGGAAAAGTTAATGTTCTCTTTCAATACAAACAGGTTCAAAGAAACACACAAAAAGAGATGGCAAGATGCTGCTTCGCGCCATTGGAGCTGATTAGTAACATTCTAGAGTTCCTCCTGTACAGATGTGCTAAGGTTTATGATCTTCTGGTTTGGACTTCCAAATTCTGTGGGCACTAATGAGGATTCTCCCTCAGACCATTTTTTTTTTCCTAATTTTTCTAAAGTGAAGAGGTGATGGAGAGGATGAAAGAAGCAGGAGAAGGGAGGGGAAAACAGAGTTAGGAGAGAGGAGAGGGAGAAGACGGAGGAGAGAGATCTCTCATCACATGTTACCTACTGCACACAAACCCAGGGCCTGCACTGTGGGATCCCAGCAAGGGGAATACAGCACTTTCCCTCCTCATGGGAAGGGGAAGACATGATGCTGGGGATTACAATGTTCAGGAACAGCCACCCAAAGTCAGGTCATTTTACCAATATACACCTCGCGTCCCACAGGTGTTTTGCCTAATACAACTATGGAATTAACATGAGTCCTTCGTCAGAAGAGTTATGTGACCTAAAGTTGCGCATGGGACATGGAAAGATATATTCAGGGAAAGGAAGTACATTGCAACTCTAAAAAGAAAAAAAAACAAGGGTCACATTTCAGTCACCCCATACTAGGAAGTGGGGGTTAAGCTGCCTGAGTGATGAACAGTAGTCTGCAGAGAAGGTCTATGAGCCCTACATCAAACCTTGGTTACCTTTCCATAGGCTTGGTGGAAAGTCACAGATCAGACCAAGGACAGACCTGCATGGAGTCCTGGGGCTCCTACCCAGAACCTGAGCATTATAAGACTGGAAGGATTTTAAGGCTGTCATTCAGTCTCTCCCCTTTTTTTGCACTATGAAATCTAGAAAATGCCCTCAAAATTGTGTGTGTGTGTGTGTAAATGTGTGTGTGTGTGTGTGTGTGTATTAACAAATACATTATATTATATATGAAGACTGCTAGGCATATTTCTCTAGTTTTCTTTTCCAGATGGTGTGAGAGGAAGACATTGAATCTGTTTCTTTCGCATTCTCATCTTTAATACAGGGGTGACGATGACACCTACCTCATACAGCTATCGTCAGGGTTACATGTGATGACATGCATCAAGGGCTTAGCACAGAGCCCTGAGCAAAGCAGGCACTTAATGAAGACTTACTAATTGATTAACTTATGAATGGACACAGGAAGGAGACGACCTAGCATCATCTGACCCTCCAATGAAATCAGAGGAACAAAAGCTCAGATCCTTCATGGGTAAAAGCAAACCAATCCATTCTGCCTAGACTGAGTACTGGGTTCTTAATCTAAAAGGCATATGTTCATTTTTGTGTCTGTTGATCTTAACCGGCATCTGCGTGTTACCTCTCTCTCTATGCAAAAGCACGAGCATTTCCAAAGCAGAGAATCAAGAAAAATTAGGAGGTACAAACCAACCAGTGAGGGGATGAAGGGAGCAATAATCCCACCAATTCGGGAGAACATGGAACACGTTCCTAGCCCAACATTCCTGAAAGCATAAGAAAAAGGAAAATAAAAATTATATCAGTAGGTTGGTTCCAGTGGGACAATTTAAAGACAGTATATACACATGTGCAGGCACGTTTGTGTTTGTGTGTGGTGTGTGTATAGGGGCTGGGGGAGTAAAATAGGCCCAGAACAGTGTATACCCAAGTGGAAGCACAGTATCCTATAGAGCGGCACTGCCCATTACAACTTTCTGTGATGCTGGAAGTGTTCTGTAATTACGATGTCCAATATAGAAGACACTGAACACATGAGGCTACTGAGTACTTGAAATGTGGCTGGTGAGGACAAGAAAATGAATTTTTAGTTTATGTAATTTTAATTAGTTTAAAAAAGATGGTGGAATGAGATGGACATCATTACCGCAGATATACATATGACTGCACATATGGTGCAACACTACATCGTGCACAGAGAAATGAAAAGTTGTGCTGCAATTGTGCGCAATGAATCCAAATGCATTCTGCTGACATATAGACCTAATTATAATTAATTAATTAAAAAATAAATTATCACATGAGGATAATAACTACTATATTAATGCATCTATAGAGAATGACATAGAAATGAACATCTGAACATCTGTTATCTGATACTTTTATGTTTTTTTGTGTCTTGAGTCTCCAATCAGTTAACATAGCCGTAGAGAGCCAGGGCTTCATATTCCCAAAAGTCTGACCATTTATTTAAATTCAAGTATTAAAAATTCAGAATATAAATAGGAATTGATTGTGTGTATACTGTCAGGTAACCCAGAATATTACTTTTGTTGGGAGCGGGCAGAAAAGAGGATGGTAGGGAGGGAGAAGGGCAGAAGTTCTAGATAGGGTTACCGGCCATACACCACTCTGTAGTCTCAGCCTCATTCTTAATAATGTCCACATTTGCTTTCAAGTTGCCCTAGTTTGGATAACATTCTAGTTTCAAGGCCAATAGCCAGACAAACTAGGTTGTAGGAATAATCAGGAAATGAGTAGCCAATCTCGGAAATATGATCTGTTACTGGGGAAAGGGATTTTAAACTAAGAGGAAGAAAGAACCCTTGGTCTTATTGCATGGCTAAGGGAATGAGAAGGATCCACTTAGAATGATCCTCAAAAAGACTGGGAAAGGGCTGGTTGAGGAAAACCTGACCCAGCCCACTGAGGTCATTCTGAAAGGTATAAGCTGCATCCCAGGCCACCCTTTAAATTTGAATTAGTTTCTTGTTTTCAGACTTATTTTATGAGGGGAAACTTAGGACAGAATACGTTCTTTTTGACATCTTCCCTTCCAACTCATTTAAAACCACCTTTAACAATGAACATTGGAAAAAAATCTAACATTCACTTACTACTGTATGAGATGATCGTTATAATGTTTTAAAATGTACATTTAAACATAATTAATATATTTTGTGCTAAAACAAAGCCTCTGTGAGAACAGCAACCTTGTCTGCTTGTCAGTTATATGCCTGACACTGGATGGGTGAATGCATAAACCAGATTCAACAAAATAAAACCAGGACCAAGCCCTGTTTGAATGACAGGACGTGTTTAGTGTGGAGCATGTAAATCTTATGATTTACATGAGGGAGTTCAGCTGGGATCAAGCTGTAGTTCCCTCAGCCACACAGGTGAAGAGCAGCCTATAGATTCTGAGGAGTTGCTGCTGCCCCACAGACTCCCAGTGCAGAGGAATGGTCAGTCTGATGTAAGCAAACTCAGAAGGTCTGAAGGGGGCTTGGCCGAACCTAACACGTACCTGATGATGGTAGGGTAGAGCTCCGAGGTGTAGATATAAACAATGTTAAAGGCAGCACTGATGGTCAGCTTCCCCAGCAGGGACAAGGAATGGCTGTTCACCACTGCAAACACACCTGTGTCTGTGGAGGACAGGTCACACCTGTGAGGTCCACCGTGCCACAATCCCTTTAAAGGACATACTGCCTTTTGAAGGAGGGAGAGGCCTGCATGGGAAACTCCAACAGCAAAGAGGGAGCAAAACTGAACACACACTAGGAAGGTGTGGTAGTCACAAACACACACTCGATATTTCCTCCATGCCTGGGCTGTCCCCTGGGGATCGGATACACTGGTGAGATAAAACTTGCACTCATTCCTGAAAGCCCCTGAAAACTTCTGCACTGGAGGAAGTAAGCTCATCTACTAAGGGTGCCGCTTGACTCTTCTTCCTGGTCTTCTTCAATCAGTGATGTAACACAGCGTCAGCACAACCTGCCCTGACAAAGAGAAGACCGACGGAAGATCCAGAACAGTTCCCATTCCTTGGTAGGTTAGCTTTCTGTTCCTGTAACAAATACCTGAGACAATCAGCTTATAAAGAAGAAAAAAAAATTACTATGCCTCACAGTTTGGGAGGTTTCAGGCCATGATCAGTTGACCCTGTTGCTCTGGGCCTGTGGCTAGGCAGTACTTCATGGAGGAGCAAAGCTGCCCACCTCTTAGCAGCAGGAAAGAGGAGTGGGAGGAGCCTGAATGTCCCCTTTAAGGGCATGTCCCCAGTGACCTAACCTCCTCCCACTAGGCCCCCCATCCTAAAGGTTCCACCTTTCCCTAACATTGCCCCAGGCATATGGACCTTTGGGCAAGATTCAAGATCCAAATTATAGAAGTGTTCAAGTGAGAAGATATCTTCATCACTAGAAGATAGAGTACACTAATGTTCTTTAAAGGACACGAGAGACAAAATATGGAAAGACTTCTAATCCTTCCTTCTCCCCATCTTCTTACTTGAATCAATAGTGGTATTTAAGTTCCTTAATGTTTTGTTTTTGCATAAAATGCAAAAACATATCTTATGCCAGTTCATTTTCTTATCAAGTATATTATCAATTAGCTTGTGGTTCTTCTCTTTATTAACATTTATGCTCTCTGAGAGTCTACCATTTAATTATTGCCTGCCAAACAAATTTAACCTCTCCCCTCCTATAATCCATTTGCTTCTATCTTCCAAATAGTAATTTTTTTTTTCCTTCTGAGAAGCAATGATTTTTTTCCCTATCAAAATGTCACCACTGAGTAGCCACCATTCCATATCCTCAAATGCACCTGCCCTAAAACACAGCCATCTGTTTCCAATACCATCCCCTCCCGAAGTTCCTACTTTGGAAGGTCAATAGCAATGTTCTAATCACCACAGGTAATTGCTTCGAATTCTCCTTGACATTTCTGCCCAGTGGAGCACCCTTGTTCCCTTCCTTGGGACTGTGTGGCTCCTATAAACCACTCTTCTCTTAAATGGCTCCAATAAAATATTCTCTCCATCCTTTGACCTCCATTGTCCCTACCTTCTGATTCATTCTGTGGCTGTGCCTCAGAAACTATCTTGTGGTTACTTACTTTTTTCATCTCGCCGGTCCAAAAATATTTTTTGAGTCACCTCGGGCTAACATTGGAATCTCGTTTCTTTTCCTCAGCATGTGCCTAGGACTAGGTATATTGTTGTTCATTAAACACTTGTTGCACTGACAAGTGGCAGAACTACGATAGTTCATGTTCTCCCAACTTCTTGGGAGGAAGGTTTATAATATGTCTTGCTCCAAAAAATAAGTTTCACCTTCCCTGATTGACCGAAATAAATCTTCATCAACTTTAACATGGAATCCGGATACAGTGGTCCCTCTGCCCCATTTGACCATCTGGGGCTGTTTTTTCCTCTTTTGCCAAGATTTTTAGGAAAAGATGTTAGCTCTTTTAAATAGTCTGTATTTTTAAGATACAAGGTCTTGGGGGAAGAAGAATCAGGCCCTTCTGCATTTACCCAAAGACCTGTTTATGGACTTTTGAAGATCTAATTGAAGCCAAGAATGAGGAAAAATTAAATTTATCACTGTCTTACAGAAAACTGAGTCAGAAAAAGGTATTTGGGGGAGATAAAAGGGAAATTGCATGGAAATGGAAGGAGACCCTCATTGTTATACAAAATTACATATAAGAGGTTGTGAGGGGAATGGGAAAATAAACAAGGAGAGAAATGAATTACAGTAGATGGGGTAGAGAGAGAAGATGAGAGGGGAGGGGAGGGGGGATAGTAGAGGATAGGAAAGGCAGCAGAATACAACAGTTACTAATAGGGCATTATGTAAAAATGTGGATGTGTAACCGATGTGATTCTGCAATCTGTATTTGGGGTAAAAATGGGAGTTCATAACCCACTTGAATCTAATGTATGAAATATGATATGTCAAGAGCTTTGTAATGTTTTGAACAACCAATAAAAAAAAAGAAAACAATAAAAAAAAAGGTATTTGGTGCCACCGAAGCAAGGAAAAATATGCACATCTGCTTGACTACAAATGATTTTTGAAATGGGTTTCCATCTTTCCGACCACACAGAGGCACTTGACAACATCTTTAACAACACACAAAAAGGACTACTGTCCTGAAATTTAAATTCCAATGGTGGAACACAGAAACTTTATTTCTGAACACCCCCCCACAAGACCCAAAGCTGGAAGAAGACTCCTGTGTGAGGCTCAGGACACCTTCAGCTGTGGCACATCTGGGGAGCCTGGCTACAGCCACGCGCCCACAGAGTGTCCCCATCAGTCTCACACCCCATCTGCTGCTTGAAACTTCTCTCCTATGTTCCTGCCAACAGATCTGCACTCATTACTTGAACCTGGGGGAATTCGCTTCTTCCCCAAAGTAGCTGTGTCAACTCCAGACATCTCTGTGTATCGGATTCTGCCTGTGCAGCTATAGGGCTGTTGGCTTGGCTCAGGGAGGCTTGCAGCCACCGGGTGTTCCCCTGGATTCCTCACCTGGGTGACAGAACATCAGATATGACTGGCTGCCCCTCATCCATGTTCAAAGTAATGGTTTAGGAAAAAAGTAATTAAAAGGAAAAAATCAAGGTGAAAATATCTTTTTTTAATAAAGGGGATTCCCCAAGCACTTATATATCTTTCAAAGTCCTGAACTCAGTGAGGTTAGAAATTCATTCTAATAATGCAAGTACTGAGGACCTCATTTTCATAACTAGTTCTCTGAGAGCCCTTTTGGGTCCCCAGAACAAAATGTGCCAATATGTTATAGGACTCTCACTGACCCAAAATAGGAAAAAATCAGCTTACTCATTTGGTTCATTGACCAGATGATTATAAGCAAAAGTTTGATTGCTTATATGTTTAAAATCTTTAACAGAAGGGAAGATGGCAGTGATGGGAGTGCATCACCCCAGTGCGCCGCGTCACTGTGCGGGAGAAAGACGAGGTGAAACGGCTGAAGGCTACCTTGTTGGGAATTTCCAGTGAAATTGAGGTGCTCCAGAATCTAGAGGACGGATTTACATCACGCGGGGTTCGGCTGCGGGGGCTCGGTCGCGGGCGATTTCTCCGCACGGAGGGTAGCAGAGCCTGGTCGGCGGACCGCCCCGCGGATGGAGTCTGCAGCGCGCGCTGGGTAGCGGCGAGGTACCGGAGAGGGAGTACAGCGATGCGGATTCTGGGGGCTCCTGCCAGCGGTGCAATGGCCGTGCTTAGTGCTGAGTTCCGGCTTTGAGACAGAGGAGAGAAGCGGTCCAGTTCGGTTCTCGACACCGGTCGGACCACGGAGGAGGACAGCAGCCGCCATCTTGGAGAGCTGATGTAATCATCCCTGTTTTCTACTGATCTCAGCTCATTCAACTACGGAACAGGTGATTTCAGGCTGGTATTTGCCTGCGTCTCGCAGACAGATTGCTCAGGCTTGGGGCTGGAGAACCTGAGGAGAATACTCCTCGGGGCTCGCTCCTGGCAAGGCGTGCGCCGGGCTCTGAGCGGCCGGATTCTGGTTCCCCGGGCTGCTTTGGCCCAGGGCTGGGGAACCTGCGGAGACTGCGTGTTGAGGCCAGCTCCAAGTGGCACGTGCGCTGAGGGGCGGCTGGGCTCTGACTCCTGGAACAGTTTTGGCCCGGGGCTGGGGAGCCCGCAGGGACTGCGTCTTTGGGCCTACTCCTAGGGGAGCATGCACCGAGCTGGGAGAGTTTGGAGCGGCCGGGCTCGGGCTCCCGGGGCTGCTTTGGCCTGAGGCTGGGGAACCTGCGGGGGTCGCTCTGTGGAGCCTGCTCCTAGCGGAGCGTGGCCAGGATCGGAGAGGCCGGGTTCTGGCTCCCGAAGCTGCTTTGGCCCAGGGCTGGGGAACCTGCGGGGACTGCTTCTTGGTCCGGGTCCTGCTGGGTGCTGTGGGGGCCTGGGGGCAGAGTGGAGCTGCCGCCTGCGCCCAGAGCAGGCCAAGTGACCCGCCGGCGTGATATCATGACACCCCAACTGCAGCTGGGGCTGAGGAGAGTAGCCGCCCTCGCCTGGAACAGGACCAGCGACCCGACGGCGCGGTAGCCAAGTCACCCCATTAGGAGTGGGGGCTGTGCAGAGCCGCCGTCTGAGCCTGCAAGGTAGGCAGACCTGCGACCCACTGGCAGGACAGGCCCGGCAGCCTGCCGGTGTGGTTGACAAGTAGCACCGAGGCAGTCACGTCACACTGGTTGGAGTGGGGGTGGAGCAGAGCCACCGCCCGTGTCCGGAAAAGGCCCAGCGACCCGTTGGGGAGGCAGTCAGGTACCCCCACTGGGAGTGGGGGCTGAGCAGAACTGCCGCCCGAGCCCGCAAGGTAGGCAGAACTGCGACCCACCGGCGGAACAGGCTTAGAGGCCGACCAGCGTGGTAGACACGTCACACCAATTGGAGTAGGGACGGAGCAGAGCTGCCGCCCACATCCAGATCAGGACCAACGACCCGAGGGCGTCTAGTTACGTCACCACAATTGGAGTGGGGGCAGAGCAGAGTCGTCACCCGCGCCCGCAGGGTGGGCAGACCTGCGACCAACCAGCGTGGTAGATAGATCACCCTAATTAGAGGAGGAGCACAGCCACTACCTGCCCTGCAAGGGAGATCTCCCAACTATACAAGAGCAATATAAATAAATAGGGGGAAAATTTCAAAAACACAACAGTTTCACCAAGCAGAAAGAAACGCGAGCAGTATGAAAAGACAAGGAAAGAAAGGACCACAAGCAATGCAGGTCAACTCAACTTTAGAAGAGGTAATAGCTGCAACAGATGGAATGTCAGATAAAGAGTTCAGGATATACATGCTTCAGATGATCTGGAGTCTCAAGGAAGACATGAGACAGCAAAATCAGACAATGAAAGATCACTTTGACAAGGAACTACATAAACAAATACAAGAAGTAAAAGATCAATTTCACAGGGAGATAGAGGTAATAAAAAACAAACAAATAGAAATCCTAGAAATGCAGGAAGCAATAAGCCAACTTAAAACCTCAACTGACAATACTACCAGCAGAGTAGATCACTTAGAAGATAGAACATCAGACAATGAAGACAAAGTATTTCAACTTGAAAAGAACATAGACAGCTCAGCAAGTCTGCTAAGAAACCATGAGCAGAACATCCAAGAAATATGGGATAACATTAAAAGACCAAACTTAAGAGTCATTGGGATACAGGAAGGCACAGAGCTCCAAACCAAAGGAATAAACAATCTATTCAATGAAATAATACGAGAAAACTTCCCAGACCTGAAGAATGAAACAGAATCCCAAATCCTAGAAGCCTACAGGACGCCGAATGTGCAAAATCATAAGAGATCCACACCTAGACACATTATAATGAAGATGCCCAACATACAGAATAAGGAGAGAATTTTAAAAGCTACAAGAGAAAGGAAGCAGATTACATTAAGGGGTAAACCAATCAGCATAACAGCTGATCTCTCAACACAGACTCTGAAAGCTAGAAGATCCTGGAATAACATATTTCAAACACTGAAAGAAAATGGGTTCCAACCAAGAATCGTGTATCTGGCGAAATTAAGCTTCAGGATGGAAGATGAAATTAAAACCTTCCACGATAAACAAAAGTTAAAAGAATTCGCAGCTAGAAAACCATCTCTTCAAAAAATCCTTGGCAAAACATTACAGGAAGAGGAAATGGAAAATAACATTGAAAACCAACAGTGGGAGGTAGGACAGTAAAGGGGGGAAAGTAATCAAAGAGGAAAACAAATCAGGTTTAGTAACATTAATAAACAAATATGGCTGGAGGAACAAACCATATCTCAATAATAACCCTAAATGTTAATGGCTTAAACTCACCAATTAAGAGACACAGGCTAGTTGAATGGATCACAAAACAAGACCCAACAATATGCTGCCTACCGGAGACGCATTTGATAGGAAAAGATATACATAGACTGAAGGTGAAAGGTTGGGAAAAATCATTCCACTCATATGGACTGCGGAAACAAGCAGAAGTGTCCATACTCATATCAAATAAAATAGATTTCAAGCCAAAGTTAATCAAAAGGGATAAAGAGGGACACTGCATACTGCTCAAGGGAACCATACACCAACAAGACATAACAATCATAAATATATATGCCCCAAACGATGGTGCAGCTATGTTCATCAAGCAAACTCTTCTCAAGTTCAAGAGTCTAATAGACCACCATACAATAATCATGGGAGACTTCAACACATCTCTCTCACCACTGGACAGATCTTCCAAACAAAAGTTAAATAAGGAAACTATAGAACTCAATAACACAATTAACAACCTAGACTTAATTGACATATATAGAATATACCACCCAACATCAAGTAGTTACACTTTTTTCTCAGCAGCACATGGATCCTTCTCAAAAATAGATCATATATTATGTCACAGGGCAACTCTTAGACAATATAAAGGAGTAGAGATAATACCATGCATCTTATCTGATCATAATGGAATGAAACTGAAAATCAACGATAAAAGAAGGAAGGAAAAATCATGCATCACTTGGAGAATGAACAATAGGTTACTGAATGATTAATGGGTTATAGAAGACATTAAGGAGGAAATTAAAAACTTCTTAGAGTTAAATGAAAACACAGACACAACATATCAGAATCTATGGGACACATTGAAAGCAGTTCTAAGAGGAAAATTCATTGCTTGGAGCTCATTCCTTAAAAAAAGAAAAAACCAACAAATAAATGATCTCATACTTCATCTCAAAATCCTAGAAAAAGAAGAGCAAAACAACAGCAAAAGAAGTAGAAGGCAAGAAATAATTAAAATCAGAGCTGAAATTAATGAAATCGAAACAAAAGAAACAATTGAAAAAATTGACAAAACCAAAAGTTGGTTCTTTGAAAAAATTAATAAAATCGACAGACCCTTAGCCATGCTAACGAAGAGAAGAAGAGAGAGAACCCAAATTACTAGCATACGGGATGAAAAAGGCAATATCACAACAGACACTTCAGAAATACAGAAATAATCAGAAATTATTTTGAATCCTTATACTCCAATAAAATAGAAGATAGTGAAGGCATAGATAACTTTCTTAAGTCATATGATCTGCCCAGATTGAGTCAGGAGGATATAGACAACCTAAACAGACCAATAACAATAGAGGAAATAGAAGAGACCATCAAAAGACTACCAACTAAGAAAAGCCCAGGACCGGATGGGTATACAGCAGAGTTTTACAAAACCTTTAAAGAGGAACTAATACCAATACTTTTCAAGCTATTTCAGGAAATAGAAAAAGAGTGAGAACTTCCAAATACATTCTACAAGGCCAACATCACCCTGATGCCTAAACCAGACAAAGACACTTCAAAGAAAGAAAACTACAGACCAATATCTCTAATGAACCTAGATGCAAAAATCCTCAATAAAATTCTGGCGAATCGGATTCAAAAACATATCAAAAAAATTATACACCATGATCAAGTAGGATTCATCCCTGGGATGCAAGGCTGGTTCAATATATGGAAATCAATAAATGTTATTCACCACATCAATAGACTTAAAAATAAGAACCATATGATCATCTTGATAGATGCAGAAAAAGCATTCAACAAAGTACAGCATCCCTTTATGTTCAAAACATTAGAAAAACTAGGGATAACAGGATCATACCTCAACATTGTAAAAGCTATCTATGATAAGTCACAGGCCAGCATCATTCTGAATGGAGAAAAATTGAAGGCATTCCCTCTAAGATCTGGTACAAGACAGGGATGCCCTCTCTCACCACTTCTGTTCAACATAGTCCTCGAAACACTGGCCAGAACAATTAGACAGATGAAAGAAATTAAAGGCATAAAAATAGGAAAAGAAGAACTTAAATTATCACTATTTGCAGATGATATGATTCTATACCTAACAGACCCAAAAGGGTCTACAAAGAAACTATTAGAGCTAATAAATGAATTCAGCAAAGTGGCAGGATATAAAATCAACACGCATAAATCAAATGCATTCCTGTATATCAGGGACAAATCCTCTGAAACGGAAATGAGGACAACTACTCCATTCACAATATCCACCCAAAAAATAAAATACTTGGGAATCAACCTAACAAAAGAGGCGAAAGACCTATACAATGAAAACTACAGAACCCTAAAGAGAGATATAGAAGAAGACCTCAGAAGATGGAAAAATATACCCTGTTCATGGATAGGCAGAACTAACATCATCAAAATGGCGATATTACCAAAAGTTCTCTATAAGTTCAATGCTATGCCAATCAAAATCCCAACAGCATTTCTTGTAGAAATAGATAAAACAATCATGAAATTCATATGGAATAATAAAAGACCCAGAATAGCAAAAACAATGCTAAGCAGGAAGTGTGAATCAGGCGGTATAGCGATACCAGACTTCAAACTATACTACAGAGCAATAGTAACTAAAACAGCATGGTACTGGTACCAAAACAGGCAGGTGGACCAATGGTACAGAATAGAGGACACAGTAACCAATCCACAAAACTACAACTATCTTATATTTGATAAAGGGGCTAAAAGCATGCAATGGAGGAAGGATAGCATCTTCAACAAATGGTGTTGGGAAAACTGGAAATCCATTTGCATCAAAATGAAACTGAATCCCTTTCTCTAGCCATGCACAAAACTTAACTCAAAATGGATCAAGGAGCTTGATATTAAATCAGAGACACGGCGTCTGATAGAAGAAAAAGTTGGCTATGATCTACATACTGTGGGGTCGGACTCCAAATTCCTCAATAGGACACCCATAGCGCAAGAGTTAACAACTAGAATCAACAAATGGGACTTACTCAAACTAAAAAGTTTTTTCTCAGCAAAAGAAACAATTAGAGAGATAAACACGGAGCCTACATCCTGGGAACAAATCTTTACTCCACACACTTCAGATAGAGCCCTAATATCCAGAGTATACAAAGAACTCAAAAAATTAGACAATAAGATAACAAATAACCCAATCAACAAATGGGCCAAGGACCTGAACAGACACTTCTCAGAGGAGGACATACAATCAATCAATAAGTACATGAAAAAATGCTCACCATCGCTAGCAGTCAGAGAAATGCAAATCAAAACCACCCTAAGATACCATCTCACTCCAGTAAGATTGGCAGCCATTATGAAGTCCAACAACAACAAGTGCTGGAGAGGATGCGGGGAAAAGGGTACACTTGTTCATTGTTGGTGGGACTGCAAATTGGTGCAGCCAATTTGGAAAGCAGTATGGAGATTTCTTGGAAAGCTGGGAATGGAACCACCATTTGACCCAGCTATTCCCCTTCTCGGTCTATTCCCTAAAGACCTAATAAGAGCATGCTACAGGGACACTGCTACATCGATGTTCATAGCAGCGCAATTCACGATAGCAAGATTGTGGAACCAACCTAGATGCCCTTCAATAGATGAATGGATAAAAAAAAATGTGGCATTTATACACAATGGAGTATTACTCTGCTTTAAAAAATGACAAAATCATAGAATTTGGAGGGAAATGGATGGCATTAGAGCAGATTATGCTAAGTGAAGCTAGCCAATCCTTAAAAAACAAATGCCAAATGACTGCTTTGATATAAGGGGAGTAACCAAGGACAGGGTAGGGATGAAGAGCTTGAGAAAAAGATTAACATTAAACAGGGATGAGAGGTGGGAGGGAAAGGGAGTGAGAAGGGAAATCGCATGGAAATGGAAGGTGATCCTCAGGGTTATACAAAATTACATATAAGAGGAAAGGAGGGGTAAGAGAAAATAATACAAGTGGAAGAAATGATTTACAGTAGAGGGGGTAGAGAGAGAAGAGGAGAGGGGAGGGGAGGGGAGGGGAGGGGGGATAGTAGAGAATAGGATAGACAGCAGAATACATCAGTCACTAGAATGGCAATATGTAAATCAATGGAAATGTAACTGATGTGATACAGCAATCTGTATACGGGGTAAAAATGGGAGTTCATAACCCACTTGAATCAAACTGTGAAATATGATATATTAAGAACTATGTAATGTTTTGAATGACCAACAATAAAAAAAAATAAAATAAAATCTTTAAGATAGCTACCCGTCTTTTATTATAATTCACAGGCTGGATAAAAAGCCACAATCCCTTTTGCTGGTCTTTGGCTTTCTTTCTTTTTTTTTTTTTATTCCACTTATTTTATGTAGCATGTTTTTCTCCATTTCCATATATTTACTGGCAAATGCCATAATTTCATTCTTCTTTGTGGCTGAGTAAAGCTCCATTGTGTATATAGACCACATTTTCTTGATCCATTCATCTATTAATGGGCATCTGGGTTGATTCCAAAATTTGGCTATTGTGAATTGTGCTACTTTAAACACTAAAGCAGCTATACCACTATAGTATGCTGATTTTAGTTCCTCTGGATAAACACTAAGGGGCGGTATAGCTGGGTTTACGTGGTAGTTCCATTCTTAGTTTTTTGAGGAATTTCCACACTTTTTTCCAGAATGGTTCTACTAATTTGCAATCCCACCAACCATTGTTGGTGTACCTTTTCCCCCACACCTTCGCCAAGACTTTTTATTATTTGTGTTCTTGATAATTGCCACTCTGTCAGGAGTGAGAGGAAATCTTAGTATGGTTTTGATTTGCATTTCAAAAATGAGATGTTGAACATTTTTTCATATATTTGTTGGCCATTTGTATTTCTTCTTTTGAGAATTAGTTCTTTTCCCCATTTGTTGATTGGGTCATTGTTTTTTGAGGCATTGAGTCTTTTGGGTTCTTTATGTATTCTGGATATTACTCCCCTGGTAGAGGAGTAGCTGGAAAATATTTTTTTTCTGTTCCATAGGCTCTCTCTTCAGTCCCTTAATCATTTCCTTTGTTGCATAGATGCTTTCTAATTGATGGCATCCCACTTACTGATTCTTGGTTTTATTTCTTGAGCCTCAGGGGTCTTGTTGAGGAAGTCAGTACCAACACCTGTGTAACTGAGTGTTACCTTTTGTTTTCTTCTAGCTTTGAAACATTTCCGGTCTAATTCCTAAGTCTTTGATCTATTTCTAGTTAACTTTTGTGCACAGTGAGAGATAAAACTCATTTTATTCTTTTATGTATGAATATCCAGTTTTCCCAGCATCATTGAACAAAGATTCAGCTGAGAAAGAAATCAGGAAAATCATCCCTTTCACAATAACCTAAAATAAAATAAAATTAATCTAATCAAGGAGATGAAAGATCTCTACCATAAAAACTATAGAACACCAAGAAAAAAACTTAAGTAGACCACAGGAGATAGTTATGGACAGGCAGAATTAATATTATCAAAATGGCCATACTACCAAAAGCAATGTACAGATAACATGCAATCCCCATCAAAATACCAATGAAATTATTCCCAGAATTCTTCACAGAAAAATCAGTCCTTAAATTCATTTGGAAGAATAAGAAACTCAGAATAGCCCAAACAATTCTGAATAAGAAAATAATGCAGGAGGCATCACCATCCCTGATCTCAAATTATACTACAGAGCTAGAGTAGCAAAAGCAGCATGGTCAAAAAAGACAAGAAGACCAATGGAATAGAATAGAAGACACAGAGACAAATCCACATATTTACAACCATCTGATACTTGACAAAGGTGTCAAAAATACATGCTGGAGAAAAGATAGCCTTTTTAAACGAATGCTTTTTTATTCAATCATTATTTTTTAGTTTCAGTCACATCTTTAAATTCACCAATCTTTTCTTCTGTAGTTTCTAATATGCTGTTAGTCTCATCTACTATTTTTTTTCCATATATATTATGTTTTATCTCTAAAAGGGCATGCATTTTATGGCTTCAATTTCCCTGCTCATTCTGATTATGTTTTCCTATATTTTTTAACATGTACGAAGCATATTTATAATAACTGCTTTAATGTTCTTATCTCCTTGTTCTATCATCTGGGCCACTTCTAGATTTGTTTCTGTTGATTTTTCTTCTGGCGTGGAGGTATTTCCCCGCTTACATGCATGCCTGGTAATTCTGACTGGAGGCCACACATTGTGAATGTTACACTGCTAGGTGCTGGAGTTAATTGTAGTCCTTTAAATATTGTTTGGTCTTTGTTCTCTGATGCACTTAAGTTAATTGGAATCAGAACAGTCTGTAGTTTAGGGTTGTTTTGACCCAGCAGGTCTTGTCCAATACTTAATGTCTGGCTAAAGAGAACCCAAAGCATTCATGGCTCTGTGTTCCAGGGACTGTTGTGCTTGCCCTTGTCTGGTGTCCTCCCCCTTGCCTTAGGACTTCATCTCAGTGAATGCAAAGATCAGTAAGCAGATAAACTTAGAGGTTCCTTCTGCAGATCTCTGAAGGTCTTCCTTTGTGTATTCCTTTGTGTATCTTACTTCTCTCCAGTATTGTTCCCAGTAATTTTTTTTTTTTTTTTTTGGTATCAGAGATTGAACCCAGGGGCACCACATTCCCATTCCCAGCCCTCTTTGTATTGTCTTTTGAGACAGGGTCTTGCCAAGTTGCTTAGGGCCTCACTAAGTTGCTGAGGCTGGCTTTGAACTCATGATCTTCCTACCTCAACCTCTTGAGTTGCTGGGATTACAGTTGTGAGCCGCTGCACCCAGTTTGCCCAGTAAACTTTAACCATTTTGGCAACCGCAAGCTTCAATCAATCTCTCTACAGTTCAGTAAGAATGCTAGGATTTACTGTAGTCCCTCCCTGTACTGTGTCTTGGAAACCTGGGCTAGGACACTCAGGGCTCACTTTGGTTAGTTGTCTTTTCTCAGGGATCACTGTCACTTGCAATCTGTGGTCCAACATCTGAAAATCAACATTTATTTAATAATTAAGTATTTTTGGTCTGATGCTACAGTTGTTTAAAGCAGGAACACAGCTGATTCATTATTATGATGGCCCAAGGTTCAAGTTCCCATCGAGTTTGCTGTTAGTTCTCCTCTGGGACTGTCTCTGTTATTGTTACTATTGGATCAGTTATTTCCCTTATTACATTGTAGGCTGTCTGAGGCCAGGAAGTAGATGCTATTCATGAACATCACAGACATTAAAGAATTCAGAACAAAGAATCCTCAGAAGAAGCTTAGTGTTATAGTTTGAATCTGGAATGTCCTTCAAAGGCTCATGTCCTTAATGCCCTGAAAGCTTAGTCCCTAGCTGGTGGCACTGGAACGTGGTAGAAATTTTAGGGAATATGGCCTAGCTGAAGAAAGAAGGTCACTGGAGGTGTATGCTTGAAGGGTATATTATTTTGTCTCAAGTCGCCCCCCCCCCCACTCTCGCTCTCACTCTCTCCTTTCTGGCCACCACGAGCTGAGCAGTTTGGATCCACCACAAGCTCTCTGCCTTGACGTTCATCCTTCCCTTAGGCTCAAAGTGATACAATCAAGAGACTGTGGACTGAAACCTCTGAAACCGTGAGCCAAAATGTATCCTTGCTCCTTTTAGTTGCTTGTCTCAGATATTTTGTCACAGTGATGGAAAGCTGACTAACACAGAAAACGGGTGCCCAGAAGTGGCATCATTGTCATGACTGTACTTGACCACAAAGTATTTGAAACTGGTTTGTGGGTAAAGTTTGAAAATTTCTGAAGAAGCAGGCTAAAGAAACCTTAGAATTTCATAAGCTCAGAAGACCGGAAAGAACACAGACCTCGAAGGCTGCATTTGTAAGCTTTCAGGTGGAAATGGGGACTCTATGGAACTGAACTATAGGCCATTTGTGTTACATTCTGACACACACACAAAAAAAACTTGTTTATATTTTGATCATGTCCTAAGACTCTGTGCGAGCCTGATTTTAAGGGTGAGCTACTAATTAACCTAGTGGAGAAAATTTCAAGGCAGCACAACATTTAGGCTGTGGTATGGGTATTGCTGGCTGCTTTCAGACAGATTTACGCAGAAAATTGGGAACAAAAGGCAGAGCAAGAAGATTTAAAAAACTTGCAATTTGGGCGAGTAAAACTGGAGTTGAAGAGGGTGAAGATATCAACTCAGCTAAAAAGAAACCAAGAGCTTTGCATTGGGGAAAGTGGAAAGATACCTTGAGGACATCTCAAGAATTTGCCAGACTCCACCAATGTGTTTGAAAGACACTGGTTTGAGAAGAGAGCCCTGCTCCCCCAGGGCTGCCTAGGAAGCTATCTCCCTAGGATTAATTCCACTGTGTTCAGCCATCCAGTCACCCAGAGGCTACTGCAGCTGTGGTCCAAGAGGGCCTGGCTGCTGCTGGTTTTTCAGGCATACCGAATTTAAGAGTTGTGGGGTCACAGAGACTTCTACCTGGATTTCAGAGAAAGACCTGGGATCTCAGACAGTGTGCAGCAGAGCTGGTGCAGGGGCCGGAAGCCGCCGAGAGGGCAATGTGTTATGCTATTCAGAGTGAAGCGAAAACCGCAGTGGAGACCCTAGGAAGTGAAGAGTTGCCAGGAACGTGGAAAACCCACCATGGGAAGCTGTTGGCAGCATGAAAAGTCAGTCTAGGAAAGAGGCTTTAAGGGTTTCAACCAGCAAGGACTCAGGGGGTGAGGCTGCCCTAGACTGTTGGGGTCCATATCTCTCTACCATGTGCCCCAGATATTGGACCCAGAGCTACAGGACTTAATGCTTTCCCTGCTGGGGTTTCAGTGTCGCTTTGGTCCCCCCCTCCTCTCTACTCCACTGTTCTTCCCTGTAAGAATGAGAAGTTTATCCTGTGCCCGTCCCACGATTGCATGTTGAAAGTATTTAACTTGCTTTTTTAATATTTTTTGTCATTAATCATAGTGTTTTATTATTTTCCATGAGAAATATGATGTTATTTAAAAGCCTTGAGGGTAGTAGCTATTTGTTACTAAGGCAAGAATTCAGGAAAACAGAAAATATCCAGGGCTTACACGGTAAACTCCAGGAGCCCCCAGGTGTTGTCCCACCTCCCAGGAAGATGGAATACCCTCCGCTTGAGAAGAGGCTCTGGAGCAACAAACTGAAGGAGACCTCACCTGAGAGATGGCTGAACCAGGGCCTCCCCACAATGTCTTTTCTTGCCCACAGATGCCATCAACAATTGCTCTTACAAACACCTGGATGTGAATCTAGCTAGGCTTGAGGGCAGAGTTTCTCAAACACATTGTTTTTAATAGCACTTAAATATAATAAGAAAGGACCTTGTAGACCGTTTATCTACCTTATCCCAATTATCAAAAACAAATTGTTATATATAATGTACATAGTCATTTTAGAACTTTCTTTTCAAAGAATATATTATATATAGAAAATAAAATACACACACACACACACACACACACACACACACACACACGGCTCAGTTGGTAGAGTGCTTGCTTGCATACATAAGGCCCTGGGTTTAATCCCCAGCACTGTGGAAAAAAAATTGTTTTTTTTTTTATTTTTACAAGGACTCACAGCTAGGAGTTTATCTCCAGTCTCAGAGGAGACTGGACTTGGACTTCTGAGCAATGCTACAATGTTGATGATTATGGGGAACCCTTGAAGGTGGACCCAAGGCAGTTTGCATTGTGAGATAAGCATGAAATTTGGGGGACCGGGGGTAGAATGTTCTAGTTTGGATCTGGAATGCCCCCCCCCCAAATGCCATGCATGGAAAGCTTGGTTCCCAGCTGGCAGCACTGTTGGGAGTCGGTAGAGACTTTAGGACTGGGCCCTAGCTGAAGGAAGTAGAACACTGGGGACCCTGAAGGATATATCTTGTTCCCAGCCCCTTTTCTGTCTGTCCGTCTGCCTCTCTCTCTTCCAATAGCCATGAGGTGAAAAGCTTGGATCCACTATGTACTCTCTGTCATGATGTTTAGCCTTATCTCAGGTCCAAAGTCATAGAACCAAGTGACCATGATGGAAATCTCTGAAACCCTGAGTGAAAATACATCTTTCCTCCTTTTAAATTGTTTTTCTCATTTTGTTTTTTCTTTTATTTCCCCCTCTTCCTCCCTCCCTCCCTCCCTCCCTCCCTCCCTCCCTCTCTCTCTCTCTCTCTCTCTCTCTCTCTCTCTCCATTTCCTTCTTTCTTTCTTTCTTTTTTTCCCACAGCAACAGAAAGCTAACACACTCAGGATCCTCCAAAGAAGAAAAAAGATCAGGTAAAATATCTGCTGACCCACCTGTGGGGGAAAAAAATTAGTGTCTACCTGCTAATATTAGCTAACATTATTCCTAGACAAGAACATTTATTTGGAGGCTAATCAATATGCAAGTATATACCTGGTAAGGAACCTGACTAGTATAGGCTGAGCATCCCTTATATGAAATGCTTGGAACCAGAAGTATTTCAAGGTTTTTTTTAAATTGATTTTGGAATATTTACATGTGCATAATGAGATATCTTGGAGATAGACCTGCTAAGAGCCATAGCCAAGTAGGAATGATGCATGGCATTTTTGGTTGAAAGGTGACACCAGCAAGCCATTGAGATGATAATGATTATGTTAAGATGTGCATTCAATTGGATATTAGACCCCTGCTGTCCGCCTTGGCCTGACTTTGGCCTGCTACTTTGGAGCTCTTGGGAGGGGGGGACACACCATGACTACGGGACTCCCGCAGAGTTCCCATTGGTTGGGGAAGTGCGGTAGGAGGGATATCTGGAGGAGGGATTTCTGGTTGGTGTGGTGTGGCCCGGGAGAAGGCCTCGTGCGTGGTGTTCACGGAAGTTTTGGAAATAAAGTTTGTTCCTGCTTGAGTGGCTCGTGATTTTGTGCCCAGCCAGACTGCAGCATGGACCCAAGTTTTGTGTTTTATATACATCTTATACATATACCCTGAAGATAATTTTATACAATATTTTTATAAAAATCATACGTATTTCGAACACAGCTCATTACAAAGAGGTCAGTGTGGAATTTTCCACTTGTGGCATTATGTCAGTCCTCAAAAGTGTCAGATTCTGGAGCATTTCAAACTTCAAATGTTTGGATTAGGGATGATCACCTTGTCATTATGAACCACAGTTCTCGAAATGCCAGACAATTTACTTCTTAGCTCACTAATTGTCTCCCCTGCAGATATACTGTCACTGAATCCACAAATGCCTTGGACATACAGTACCACCATCATGCACACCCGCTAAAAAGAAGCTGATTGACAGAGAAGGCTGAGTTGGCAGAAAAGAGAGAATGTAGGCATATTTGGTGGGGAAAGGTGAGGGTAAATGAGCACTAGAGGCAATGAGAAAAATCAATGTCTCCCAGTCACGAAGACGCTAACAGAACTGTTAAAACTGGTTAACAGAACTGTTAAAAGTGCTAAACCTGCTGAGGATCGAACCCAGGGCCTCATGCATGAGGGGCAAGCACTCTACCACTGAGCTACAACTCCAGCCCCCAAAGCTGTTGACTCTTTTTCATCATATGTATTTATCAAAATTTTCAGAACATGTAGCTAAAACTTTAAAAAGACAGATTAAAAGATAGCAGACAGCATATTTTCAAGAGTAAATATGAATGATTTAAAGAAAGCTTAAAGAAAAAAATTTTTTTTTAGCTCAAAGAAGATTCAGGCCTAGCTAGAGGACTCTGCAAATAAAGAAAGGATTATGCAGGAAAAAAAAAAGGTGACCATCTGTTCTGCATCTCCAGTGACGAATCAAGTGAAAGGAAATGGGCTCAAGTGTAGTGGAAGAGGATGATCTTAACAGTAATGGTTATTAAAAATAGAAATAATTCAATAAGGGACATTACAGAATTTCTTCCCCAGAAAAATCTTCAAAAATAGACTGGATATCCACTTTTCCTGAGTATAATAGAGGTATCATATTCCTGCGGCACCTGAATAGCCCGCAAAAGACACTCTGCTACACTGTTTCTCACTCGGTGTCCACCAAGGGGTGTGACCAACAAAGGGTTCACATAGCTTCCTTAAAACAGACTGGAGCAGAGCAGAGAGGGGAGACTAGCCATCTGCCTTCACCTTGGATTTTTGTTTTGTTATTTAAAATAAGAGATAATTTCAAGAAAGGGCCAGTCCTAGAGGGTGGATTACCTACAGAGTGCAAAGAAGTGGGAGGGAGAAAGACATTGACTGGCTTGGCTCTTGGAAGTGTGACGGTTACAGGTGTGTTTACACTAACAACGAAATGTTTTCCTCTATGAAGTGATAAATGGAACATCAGGCTGTTGCAGGTCTGAGACAACTGAGTTCCCAAGGTACCTCCCCCAAACAAACTGCTGAGCAGAAGGCTACAGTGATTTGAAACCCATCACTTCTTGCCCCAAATAAACAGAACAGGGCACCTGGTTCTGACAGCCCCCAGCAGGGCTGAAGAGTGTCCCCTCAACCTGACACGGACAGAGGCACTGGTTTGGCTAGATGTTAAGAAATGGGCAAAATTGCTGAATTCTCTAGTTTCCTTGATTTCATGAAAACCACTGTTAGGCTGCTCTAAATACTGCATAAAATCTCAAACAACCTGCACTCTGGATCAAGGCTCAGACCTTCCAGTGGTGACCTAGAGCAGAGTAGGAACAGAGAATAAGGAGAAGAGGCAGCTTCACAGGCCTCCCCGTGAGACAACAGCACAACCCAAATTCAAGGAGAAGCAATTTACAAAAGGAACATTTTATACATGATAGGCTCTGATGGTGACATGACTACTCCATGCACTTCCAGTAGCTGTCAAAACTTTCTGTCAAACCATCTCATAATCATTCCTAGCTGGAGTACAAGCTCCAAAATATAGCCCTATCAAAATCCAAAAGCCCCCCAAACAGGGCTTTGGTTATACCATAAAGCACCATAAAAGAGAGTTGTTGGGACTCACTAGTACTTATGGAAAAAGTGCAGCTAAAACCACAGTTCCCAGTAACTGGCATGCCTCAGGTGTGCAAACTGCCCCCACCCCATTCCCAGCCTAAAAAAAGACAAAAGAAAGAAAAAAAATCTGCAGTATCCACAGAATTTCTATATCGAGGTAGTAATCAGGTTAGATGAAGAAGCTAAGGGACATTTTTTTTTGCAGTTGTGTCTGCATAGCAAAGCTATGAATATAGAAAATACAACAGGGTCCTGAAGGTATCATATGCACCCTTCACAAAAGACCAAGAGCATATTCATTGTGACCAACAGGGACTATTACTGTTGGGGTTGTTGTGTTGTTATTATTATTGGGGTATACTGATAGAGAAACTGAGAAATCAAAGCCACCTTTGAGAACTGTTGTCTCCAATCTCCAGTCTCGGGACTGGCTGGAGTGAGTGTAATTTGCAGCCTTGGATGGAGTTTCTTTCTGTGCAGAACTAACCGGTCCTCCTCCTCATCAAATAAACAACTCTAACATCACCAGTACTGCATCCCAGACACCCCAGATGGTAGCTTAATAGCCTGAGAGAATTAATAGTGCACCTCTAAGCACATTATTCACCCAGAGAATAGTTTAGGGAATGGAAAGAATCTGGCCCATTATACCCTACACAATTGCTAAATAATATGCAATCACAGAAATGAAGCATGGCATATGGTAATCTCTCTACTATATTGAGATTCATTGTAATAAAAGTGCTGTTCAAAACCCTTGTAGAAATTTGAAAGGCATACCTTTCTTTTCTGGAAGAAACATTACAATAAGACAAGCCAGTCCTCCTAGGCACAGAAATGTTGCTAATGTCCGTTTCCGACCAAACCTAAATAATAGAAAAATCACACATTTCTCTTAAGAATCTTATAAATCAATCTGCTCCTTCCTCCCAATTTTTCCTATCTAAATGTCCTCAGTTTCAACTCTTTTAAAGGAATAGGTGGCAAATGTGAGTCTGCTGGGGACACAGAACAGGAAGGACATACAATCATTCTATTTCCATGAGTGTCTACTATATTCTAGGTGCTATTTTAAATGTTCTCCACATAGTATCTTATATAAACCCAGTAATAAAACCATAGGCACACAATTACATTCTTCATCCTCTAGAGAATGAAACTGAAAAAGAAAACGAAATGTTTTATTTCGTTTCATTTTCTGGTTACCTGAATCTTATTTAAGTAACAATTTTAAACAATGTTTTGAAAAGTCTCTTTCTCTTCAAAATGCAAATGAAAAAAAAGTCTTGTTCGTGGGTTAGAATTAAGTGGAATGTAATGAACACCTTAAAATCACTTTCAAATAAGAGCTTTAGTCTTGGAAGTAAGATATTATGCCTTCCTTTTCTTTTTTTCCCATATTTTTTATTGGCGCACTATAGTTAGGCATAATGGTGGGATTTATTGTTATGTAGTGGTCCATGCACACAGCATACCAATGTAACTTGGCCAATATCATTCCCCAGTATTTTCCCATTCCCTTCCCTCTTCTCTCTCATGGTTTCTTTTTGCTACTGATCTTCCTTCACCATGTTTTTGTCTAAATTAAAAATAGACAGATGAGCTGACATATTTTACACACAGAACACACATAGTGTCAGAAAGAGAGAGAGAGAGAGAGAGCGATTAAGCAGAAAATAGATACCTAAACAAAGTCAATTGTTTTAGGTACACAGAATCAAAATTAGATTTTAAATGTGGCTATTTGTTTAGGATGTGTGTTGTAGATCTATTAACTCTACTTATTGAATGGCCTTTATCTATTTATAAAAAATTTCACCTTCTCCTCTTACTTTATTCATTTCTGGAAAGACAGTGAAAATGTGAGGGTTTGTTTGTTTGTTTGTTTTTTAATTTTATGCCATGAACTCCAAGTTCATTAGAAGAGTCTATTGTAATCTCTGGCTCCGTTATCTGTTTGTTTCACACCACAAATCCATTGTCTAGTAAATAATTATCTAGTAGACAAATCACATCATGTTTCTAAAACTAATGTATCTGAACTTTGGCTACCTTTCCCATAGAGGTAAAAAGGGAATATGCATCTAGGAGCATTGTATAAATTACTGACCAGAATGTGGGGGATTTACTTAGAACATACTGGGTACCCTGCTAAGAATGTCAACATTGTAATTTTGATAACAGTTTTCCAGAGGGATTTTATAATACCTCGTTTGAGAATGAATACAATGGGGGCTCAGTGAGGGAACTTGCCAAAGTCATAAAGCTAACAGTTGGTGAAGCCTTGCCTTGAATTTGGGTCTGCCTGACCCCAAAGGCAGCATCCTTCCCTTTGCTTCAGATTTAAATCCTGGCTCTGGGTGGAAGTTGCTGGGAAATTGGAAGGGTCTTTAGTCTTCTTTTCTCCGTCATTTTGCTTAATGTAACAGCCAGTACTGAGTGTCTTTCAAGTGACATGTACCATGACAGGCCCTAGGGATTGCAAAGACACAGGACATGCCCATGGACAGCTTCCTGGTAACACTCAGTGGTTGCCAGGCATGCACAGGAAGCTACAGCAGCACAGGGGGGTGCTAGGGAAAGACTCCCCAGCATGCTCTCTGATCTGCCTCCTGGACCACCATGAGAGTAAGCTGCAGTCACCAGCAGGACTGTGAGAAAAGGGTCCAACTGAACAGACCCAGACCTGCCCTTCACAGTTTTGTAGACATCATGACAACAGCATCGGGGCCATGCCAACCCCCGATTTTAGTTACAATGATAATTTCCAGAGAATGAGAAATGGTACAATCCAAATGATCCCTAGGTCAAACAAAAAAAGGGTTCTAGTTGCTATGGTCAGGGGCTAAATAATAGGAATTACCTTACAAAACCCAAGGAAAGGGAGCTCCATAATAACTTTTTAAATATATTTCAAAGTTGTGCCCACTGACCATAAGTAGCAAGAGCAGGATGGTATTTATTCTTCCTCTCAACAAAGTGGGTCTTAAGAGGTAAGAAAATTCTTTCTAGTTCCCTCACTTTTCTTCCTACTTACAAAACCTTATAAATACTATGAATTGGGTTGATGAAATTCTAGCTATATTGATAACCCCATCTCTTAGGCGAAACAATGTACTTAGAGACTACTAAAACCCCTCATCTTATGGTGTCTTCAATAATGCATTAAAGCCTTATATAAAAACTCACACATATGAATCTAAAGAAGTATTGCACCAAAAAATGTATTCTAAATGCATTTGGCCTGAAAGAAACTTTAATCACCACAGTGATTAGCAGATACTATCTACAGAGAAAAAAATGACAATATCTAGGTATGTATGTATATAAGCAAGTCAGTGTGCCACCCATGCACCTTCTCTATGGTGCACTTCATGTTCATCCATACTCACCATTTTTGGTTAATCAAGTAGATGCACAGAGGATAGGATGGAATCTCTATGAGGCCAGACAGAGCCAGGTTGGCATAAATACTTCCACCTAGATCACCTGCGCTCAGAGTGAGGCCATAATACACCAAGCTGCACACGAACCTGCAGTTTGGGGGGCGGGGTGTCAAAGGACCAGGAAAGTGAAAAGACAAGACAACAGAAAACATGTCAAAGTTTGCTGGAGAAGATTAAAATAGAATTGGTTCAATATAATGCAAACTTCTGCACACAAAAAGATTGACTCTCCTGCAAAGCTTTCTGTCTTCATGTAAATTTCTATCTTAGGAAAGAACAAAAACATGATGTGGCTTTGGAAATGATTTATGTCTATATACTATATAAAGCAAATGGAGGCCTAGCTCCTGCAAGAGAAAAGATATTGTTTGTGCTTTCTCAAGCATTTTTGCATTGAGTAGAAAACAATGACCCCATTCTTCCTTCATTTAATTCAACAATGTACTTGTTTTTTAGGGATTGGCTACAGGGATGAGAGGTGGGAGGGAAAGGGAGAGAGAAGGGAAATTACATGGAAATGGAAGGTGATCCTCAGGGTTATACAAAATTACATACAAGAGGAAGTGAGGGGTAAGGGAAGAATAATACAAGTGGAAGAAATGATTTACAGTAGAGGGGGTAGAGAGAGAAGAGGGGAGGGGAGGGGAGGGGAGGGGGGATAGTAGAGGATAGGAAAGGCGGCAGAATATAACAGACACTAGAATGGCAATGTGTAAATCAATGGAAGTGTAAATGGTGTGATTCAGCAATCTGTATACGGGGTAAAAATGGGAGTTCATAACCCACTTGAAGCAAACTGTGAAATATGATATATCAAGAACTATGTAATGTTTTGAACGACCAACAATAAAAAAAGGAAAAATAAATAAATAAATAAAAATAATTCAACAATGTATGGAACACTTGCCTAAGGCTGGTTTTGTGATATTATCAGAATGACTCTGGAAAAGTCTTCCCATGGAGAAAAATCAACAAAGGATGGTTGGAGAGCATGAACTGAGAAGTGATGGGTTTTCAGTGGGTCACCTGTAGGCCAGAAATGTCAGGCACTCCACCCCACTGGGATATAGGAATTTCCAACCCCGGGTATTAACTCTTCTTGCATTCAGCAGGTGCACATGCTATAGACTCAGAACAGGCAAGAAAACTCAGGGGTCACAGCAGAGGCAGAATCCTCCAGAAGGATCAACTGGGGAAGAGCCCTTTGAAAAGCTACTAATTTATTGATGCATATCATTTCTGAAACACACACTTAGGGAGCATCTCCTTAGATGGCAGGCATTGTGCTAGGCACCAAGTGTATCCCTGAAGTTGGGAACTAAAAAGCTAGGGAGTTTGGCCAATCAGAGTGCCAACCTGAAGCTCCAAATAGCAAAGATGGTAACAGGAACTTTTGTGCCTAGCAAACTGCATATTAAAATAAAAATAAAACAGAACAAATTTTAAAAAACTGAAACTGGGCTTTACTAGTATCTGAATATATTTTGTAAACCATAAATTGCTATGTAAGCAATAAAACAGAGAAAGGGGCCAAGTGCCCTGGCCTATTACTAGGCTGTGGTAGATATAAGGAGAAAAGGCTGGGGAGGAAGGGAGAGAGGAAGCCCTGGAGCAGGTGCACCCTGCTCCTCTCCCTTATGCATGAAGGCAGATGAGCAGTCCTGTAGCCAGGACATCACAGAAGCAGATGCAAAGGGACACTCATTTACCCACTTTCCTTTTACTCTGGGCATCGCGCATGTGAGCAAAAGGCTAAACAATTTAAATCCATGCAGTTTTCTAAAATACCCTTTAAATGCTTCCCACCCATAGGAGAGACCTTGCTCTCACATAATGTTCTTTGTGGGTGGTCTGGGTTAATGTGTCTACACTGCATTTAAGATAGAAATTCCAGTGAAGTGATTCTAGCCATAGTTGGGGATGGTATTGAGTCAGAACAAGAATAAACAAAACCAGTTCAGGACAATAGGGGAATTTAGTGACAAGCTGGCAGTGAAAGAGAACAGGAGAACATGAGGTATGAAAGGCCTGATCATCCCCAAGTCCCTGAGGCTGGGCCTCTCATATGCAAGTTGCCTTCATGGCAGACTTGGTCGTTGGGATCCATAATTACAGCTATTAAAATCATTTCAATCCTCTTTATGTGCACCAAACAAAATTTAAGATCCTTGCATAATATTTAACAGTATATTTAAGGCATTGAAGAACAATTTTAAAAGGCACTATCACAGGAAATAAGCAAAGGAACAGATGTTAAACACAGAGGTATAATTTTACTCCCTAGTTAAGGCTTTCTTCAATGACAGAGGCACAGAAAAGATTTCCGAATTTTACAACATCCTCAAAAAGAATGGCAGTATGTCAAATGACATTGGCTCGATTATTGCATCTTTGAACATTCCGAGCCCAGGGGGAAGAAGTTTATTTGAGAAGAGTATCTTTGGCTGTGTAAGAAATAAAATAAACCGGGACAGGCTCCCTGTCCCTTAGCTTGGTTTCTGTTTGTTTTAATTTTGCGAAAGCCTGAATCTAGAAGTTAATATAACTAGAAAAAAAAAACTTAAACAAAAATAAAAAACAGTAAAACATCTTCAAATAGGGGCTTCCTCCAATGCAGAGGGTTTGACTGTCTACGTGACTTACAAATGCAGAGTTCTGTAGAGCCCCAAGTAACTTGAACAGACTTCATATATATTTGCTTTTAAATAAGTGAACACCAAATCAGATTTGGTGTTTAACCAGATTTGGTTTTCAAAGGTTCTCTTGATTTTCATGTTTCTAAGCTGTGTCTTTCATTCAGCATTATGGATCTGTGATACCCCTACACTGTGCTGGTTCTGTGGAGAAGGCAGCAGTTGGTAGGACCTGGCCCCTGACCATCCAGGGGGCAGTCAGTGTCTGGGTAGGAAAAGAGAATCAGTATACAGAAAAACACCTTCTCAGCTTCTTATTCTCAAGCAACTCTTCTTTTCAGCTTTATACACACAACTGCTTTTATGTAAAGTCACTTTCCTTTATTCTTCCATGAAAATGTGGGTTTCTATGCACCCTTCATGGCAAATGCTTATAAACAGCACAATCATCCTTTAGTTGTGATGTATAATAATCATGCCCAGGGACTGGGGTTGTGGCCCAGTGGTAGAGCGCTTGCCTAGCATGTGTGAGGCACTGGGTTTGATTCTCAGCACCACATAAACAAATTAAATAAACAAAAAAGAGTTATTGTGTCCAGCTACAACTAAAAAAAAAATTTTTTTTAAATAATCATGCCCAGTACAGGGTCAAATTTATAGCAGAAGATACAATATTAAAACAAATTCCGGCAGAATGTCCAATATTAAAACACATGTGCAAAACACACATGGTAGTGCCCATCTACTTTTTGCTTTTGTAACCCTTCCTTCTTTAAGTGGAACCATCTTCAACGACTGAATGAACTTACGTTAACACTGAGAGCATTTTGAGAGGCATTTAAAGATGGGAATAAGCTAAGGAATCAGAAAATCAGGAGCACAGAGTACTAATCATCTCGTTCACTGATCTGATACGTGGCTTTGGATCCCTCACTTCCACTGTCGGGGATCCCATCTACGCAAGGGATAGCATTTCACCCACCTCAGTGGGGGGTGAGCAGGACTGCCACACAACATGTGGCCCAGGGCACTGCTGGAACACCCTTGGTGCCAGAATCAAAGGTAGGCTAAATGCTGATAGAACTCTTCAGGTTCTGCTGCGCTTGCTGGCTTTCTCCAGCCCTCTTTCTCTTGAGGGTGGGGCTTACATAGTCACATTAAATGCCTCATCAGCAAAGATGTGTTTCTATTTACTCAAATTTAGGACGATGCCCAGCAGGCACCATCATCTCCTGCTTCAGAGATGGGGCTGCAAAATCAGAGCTGAGTGGGACATACCAGGTGCTGGGGGACAGGTCCCGTCTTGGGGAAAACAACCTCCTGTTGTCAAGAGGTAAAGCTTTCTATAAACCTGAAGAAGGAACAGATTACCCAACCTCGGTTGAAGATCCACAAAACACCCCTTTATGTGAGATTACCAGATGAACATCAGGATGAGGGTGTGTCCTAAGAGGATTCGGTAACGGAACAGATCCAGGAAACTTCCAGTCTCCTTGTAGCTCCTGTTGGCAGGATGCGTGAGTGAGAACGTGCACTTGAGCTTGCGGTTCCTCCTGGCGATGAGGTAGAGTGCCTCTTCGGCCTCACTCAGTCGACCCTGGGAGTATAACCAACGAGGTGATTCAGGAATGAATCTGAAAGAGACATCATTAAAGGCTGTGTATTCATATAGGTGCACGTGCAGAGGAAGGACACAAATCACCCGCTAGAACACGAGGTCCCTCACCTCAGCTGCATTCTGCCTTAGGTTTTTAAAGCTTGACTCTCCTGATGACATACGAGAGAAAGAGAGAAAGGGCTGTTTTCAACATTCACACCAACATTAGGGGGGCCCACTCTATCAACCAAAACCAAGAGTGTGTTTTCAAAATATCAATAATAAAGGTAACCAGCTTGCATTTATTTTTAAATCAATTTTAATAAGTGAATGGCAATTCCTTAGTATTGAATAAAGCAGATTCTTCGTGGATCAGGGGACAAGACTTGTTAGAATTATGAGTTAGAGATAGTGCGTTTTTTTAAGTTCTACAAAAGTTTTACGTGAAGACAGAAATCTTTATTATTGCATTAGGAAAACAAATTTTTTAAAAGGAGTTGTTTTTAACATCATGGTATGCAATTTATGAGGGAGACATTATTTTAAGACCACACATAAAAATGAAGCAGTTAGTGAGGGCTGGGGCTAGGGCTCAGTGGTAGCGCACTTGCCTGGCATGTGTGAAGCATTGGGTTCGATTCTCACCACCGCATATAAATAAAACAAAATAAAGGTCTATCAACAACTAAAAAAAAATGTTTTTTTTTTAAATGAAACAGTTACATCTTAGCTACTTTTGACTGTTTACTGTTTCAAAATATTTAAATCATCCAACACACCTGAGGAACTTCTTGATCTTTACATAAGCCTTAAAGAATAAAAAAGTTATTTTCAGGTTCACTTCTAGTTACCAAACAACAGTTATTTTCTAATATAACCACAAAGTGTTGAATAATTACATTTCTTACACAGTTTCAAGACTTCAATATTATGTAGCTTTTTTGCTTCTTCACAATCATGAATATATTTTCCAAAAACTTCTCAAAGACAACAATGCCACTGTAGGAATGTGGAAGCCTTGTTTACTAAACACAACATCAAGGTCATTTACGTGGAATTTGACATTTCCTGCCAAAGATGAAACTTGGGTGAATAATATTAGGTATTTAAGGTGCTTTTTAGAATTTCCTGTGCCTTTCAATAAGATGGTGAATTGGCAACAAACAGTATAGGATTTAAAAGCTTAATGGATGGCTACTCTGTCAATAACATTTATTAAGAATTTTCAGGGGTAGGGGATTTAGCTTAGTGAGAGAGCACTTGCCTAGTATGTGCAATGTCCTGGGTTCAATCCCCAGCACTGAAGGGGGAAAAAAAAAGTTTTCATTTTATTCAGATTGACATGAGAGGTGCTGAGAGGAAAGACACTTGAAAAAAACAGGAATTTTCCCAGTAGTTTTGCAACTGAGGAAGAGAATATTCATGCATAACACTTGATGGTCAATAAAAACAGGATTGAAGGCTATTTCTGACAATTTGTAAAATTCCTTTATTTACTTCTTTATTGCCATTTGATTATTATACTGACATGCAAGAAAATAACCAAGTGAATAATTGTTCTGTTGAATGTTAATCTGCTGATTGGATAAATTGGATCAACCTGGTCATGTATGAGCTACTGAGTAAAGTTAACTGATCAGTCTAAATACAAAGAAAAAGGTCTAAAGAAGAAGATTGTGAAAACTATGTAGAGAAAGTAAAAGATGATGTTTTGAACAACCAACAATAAAAAAAAGAAAGTAAAAGATGATAAAAATTAAAATGGTACAGGATTGGAAGGAGTAAGAAGAACCAGCAGGAAATATACCAACAATATTCACAGTTATTATCTCTGGGGAATGTAAGTCATCCTCTCCTCCAAGCCTCTCTGTATTTTCAGAATTGTTTATAAACAATAAGAAATTACTTTTAAAAGTGTAAAAAGCATTTTTGAAGATAATATGTGTGAGTCATTCAGGCTTTGGAAATTTAACTCTGAGTTAACAAAACTATTTCTACTTGGAAAATTTTATCTTGATGGTGTAAATTTAGTACTTTATATTTCTCTGCATTTTCAGAGGCCAATAGCTCACTTTTTCAAAGGGTCACTGACTTGCTGTGGACATATTTGAGAGTATGAGCTTGGACACATGCAGATTATACAAACAAAACAGTAAGACATGTTTTTAAAAGGAAAAGCAAATCTTTGAACATACTGCCCTCTTCCTGACGGCATGGTCACCCGTGCCATGGTCACGCTTGAAAGTTAAAAGGCTAATGCAGCAATGTTCCTTTTGTTCAAAAAATGTTCTGTGACTATCTTTAAAGATAGCAAATCTTTGGAAATTAAGAAGGCACCCATTTTCAGCAAAAAATAAAATTACTTAGATTCAAATATTTTTAAAATAAGGAAACAAAAATTTTTTTTTTCAACCAGGAATTGAACTCAGGGGCACTTGGACACTGACTGAGCCACATCCCCAGCCCTATTTTATATTTTATTTAGAGACAGGGTCTCATCAAGTTGCTTAATGCCTCGCCATTGCTGAGGCTGACTTTGAATTTGTGATCCTCCTGCCTCAGCCTCCCAAACCCGCTGAGATTACAGGCATGTGCCGCGGTGCCCAGCAAAATAAGGAAATGTGAAGCTAGGTAAAAATGTTTCTGGTAAACAAGCAACATATGATTCTAAAATAACGCTGATGACGGCCAATTGTGAAAGTCATTATGGATATCTTTGTGCCTGTGTCTGTCCAATGGACAGGAAGTTTGTACTGAGGGGAAGGCCCTGGGCTCTGGGGCTGGGGGAAATGCACTGTGGAGCTGAGCCTGCTTCTGTCTGAGGACTCCTGGTTCAGAGAGGCAGGGCTCCAGCAGGAGGCAGAAATAAAAGGCCCCTGAAGAGACCGGGCTATGTGCTGGGGAATTCAGGAAAGAAAGACGGGAAACACACGGGAGGCCATCTGTGGGACACCTGGTGCTCCAGGATTGATGGAGTCAGTAGATATCTAATTGCATGCGTCTTCCTCCCTCTATTTCCTACTGCTCTCGACCTGAATTCATTTTCCGGTGAGGAGATACCCCTCCCTAGCACTAACAGAAACCAACTCAGACTATTCACTCAGATAAACAAGAGCAGAATGGTGTAGATTATCCATGGAATTCACACTACTGTTGGAGGAGAGAGCCAGACGGCATGGGGAAGCCTGAGCTCCTTTAAACAGCTGAAAGCATATTCATTCATAAATATTTACATGAGTTCTTACTAAATCAACGTACTGTAATAGGCACCCACTTATTGTTTTTCAAAGATGTATAATATAGAAGCTAATAAAATACTGCTGGGTTTCCCTTTCTAATAAAATTACCTCACTCTAATTCACATAAATAGATAATTTTCATGAATTTTGTTTCTTTAGTCCAGGTTAACGATGACTACTGCATATGAGAGCAAATTTTAGTTTGATCCCCATTAAAGGTCAACTTAGAACCAGGGTGCAGAGTTACTAAATGAAAGAGCCACCTGAATTAAAATATTACCACCGCGTTCTCTCTCTCTCTCTCTCCCTCTCCCTCTCTCTCTCTCTCTCTCTCTCTCTCTCTCTCTCTCTCTCTCGTCTTATGGTACAGAAGAAAGCTGGTACCATGGGATGAAAATCTCGTTCATGCCAAGGATTTTAATGAGTAAACCTAGAAACTGGACCCCACAGGTGAGAAAGACCTTTGATAGGACACACTGAAACTTCTGATGAAATGGGCTAACGTCGGTGGCCCACCACTGTCACAGTGTGACACTTTGGGCCATTATTTATAGAACCCACCCTGAGCAGGGAGTCAGCCTTGTACTGCTCTGCACCCTAAGGGCATCCCCCACGTCTGTGACTCTTCCAGAGTGCACATTAGGGACCCTGAAATGAGACTCATCTTCAGGTTAAACAGTTGCTACTACACAATTTTTCCCCCCACATTTTTTTTGTATTTGTTCTTTTTAGATACACATGACGGTAGAGTACCTTTTGGCATATCATACATACATGGAGTATAACTTATTTTAATTAGGATCCCATTCTTGTGGTTGCACACGATGAGGAGTTACACCGGCTGTGTATTCACATATGAACATAGGAGAGTTATGTCTAATTCATTCTACTGTCTTTTCTATTCCCCTCCCCCTCCATTCCCTTCATTCCCCTTTATCTAATCCATTGAACTTCTATGCTGCCCTCCTCTCCCTTATTTTGAGTCAGCATCTGCATCTCAGAGATAACATTTGGCCTTTGGTTTTGGGGGGACTGGCTTAGTTCACTTAGCAAACACATTCAACCTGAATACTTGGCTCACAATATCATACCTCAGGGCCACTCCTAGCCCATGGTCTGATCCAGCCTGAAGATCTTTAAGCTTGAGGCATTGAGTTAAAAAAAATAACAACAACAACTGGTACCCTATGTCAACAATCTGAAGTTTAAAGGCAGCATATTGAGTGGTTATCTAGAACAGAGGTACCTGCATTCTGAACTAACTAAGCGGCATCCATCTCTCATCCCAGGAGCGGCCAAGGATTGGATCACCTGCAGAGGTCAGTTCTCCCCCAAAGTCAGTGTACACAAAGCGCTGACCTGCATCCTCTTTTACATCCCTTCTGCTCACTGAATTAAAACTCTTGAGAAGAAGAGCTACTTACAAAGATAAGAGAAAGACGACTGTCCCCTGCAGGTTCACCAGGACAGCTAGGGTTCTCCAGGAGCGGATGAAGTATCCCAACAGGGCATATTGGGCGATGCCAACGGCAAAGAAGAGGCCGCCAATGGATCCTAATGCAGGGAAAAGAGAAAGGTCACCAGAGAAAGCACGGTCCGCAGTCCCATTTCCAACCCCAAGTCCCAGAGCCAACTGTACTCATGAGACGACAGCCCTTGCCTGAAAAGTGTGAGAAGCACAGAAGAGAAAAACCAATACCAATGTTCAGCCTCAGAGGATAAAAGGTAAAAAGAGAGGCCAGAAAATGAGTGGAAATGGAGGAAGGAGAGAGGAACACAGACCACATGTACACAGGATGAGTTTTAAGGGTTTGGCCAAATGTTTTTGGTATTGGGAGTTACACTGACATCTGCCTGAGCCTCTGGTGGAGTCTTGGCAGTGTGTGGGTGAGCAGGTTTTTAGGCCACATGGTGATTGTAATGCTGGGCCTTCATCTTTATCAAAGAGGATGCCGTTGAAGTCCGTCTTAAACCATAGCCTGGTGCCCTGTTCTTTAATCACCCTTCCCTACTTAATTCATCACCATCAGATGCATGACAGTTTGTATTTATTTGTTTCTTATCTGTCTCTACCAACCAGAACATAAAAAAAATACCAGCCATAGAATTTTTTTAAAATCTTATATGTTTTTTGAAATGAGTATTGAGGTGGGTATTAAATGTGCCGGCTTGTCCAATATTCTCACAAAATCTATATCTCTGATGTACCTTCTCTAACTGCTTTTATCACTGTTATTTATTGAGCTGCTATTTATTGAACATTAATGGTCTTGCATATATTGTTTTACAAAGCAGGTATAATTATTAACCTGAGAAAGTAGCTCGGAGAGGTTCAGGGAAACTGTCCAGGAACAGAGGGCTGAGTATGGCATGGCCAGGACTTGTACCCAGGTCTGTCTGGATGGTGGTTCTGCGTTTTGTACCATTCCTCTCTCCTGTCTCCCTTCTACGGAAAAATAACTTCTGTGGACATCTGTAGCCACAGGGCTTTGCTGAGCTTATTACAAAAATTTCATCAAGAATCCTGTAAAACAGATGTTTTCTTTGATTTCTGTCCATAGTTCATCAAAACAAAAACCAAACCAAAAACAAACAAACAAACAAAAAAAAACACTGACTTCTATACTGTTTGCCTGAGCAAGGAAAAGAGAGAGCCACAAAGAAGAGCTAATGTGCTAGTCTGTGCAGTGTGCTCAAACTCCAGTGAGTAAGGGAATGGCGACAGTGTTATTTCCCTGGAAATTTAAGACAATCAGTACCTATTACAGGTTCATTACAGTGCATCAAAGAGCACCTGGCTCCCAACAACAAGGCTTCTTGTCATGGCTCAGAATGGTCCTGAGCACCCAGTACCCACTCACAACAATGTCGGCAAAAGGAAGACAGTCCCAGGCATGGGATGTTTTCAGAGGAACCAAATTTGGACCTTAATTTTGCCACTATTCCTGTGTGACTTTGGACAAATCACTAAATGTCTCTGAGCCTCGGTTTCCTTATTGTTAAGATATAAATAATAATACCTAACAAAAAATGGTAGTTTTTGTTAATTGCAGATGAAATTATACATGTTCGACAAATTTTAGTGTGTACAATTATTGTTCTGTTGTAACATAGGTTTAGCTCTTTGTGTCAATTAACTTAAAAAAATATATTTGGAAGTCTCTTGTGCATAGCTATTTCAGAATTTTCTCTCTCTCTCTCTCTCTCTCTCTCTCTCTCTCTCTCTCTCTCTCTCTTTCTTTCTTTCTTTCTTTCTTTCTTTCTACCAGGGATTGAATCCAGGAGCACTTAACCACTGAGTCACATCCCTAACTCTTTTTATATACTATTTAGTTACAGGGTCTTGCTAAGTTGCTAATGCTGGCTTTGAATTTGTGATCCTCCTGCCTCAGCCTCTGGAGCTGCTAGTATTGCAGGCCTGAACCACCACACCTGGCTTTGAATATTTTCTATCTAGCTCTCATTTATAATTCCAAGAATCCCCCAACCTCACTTTATTGGAGAACTGATCCTGCTACTTCATCTCCACTGTGGTGCTACCAGTCAGGGTCACCCTAGTTCAGGGTGACCCCAGCTGGACCAGTCGGAGCTCTTACCCAGGCTTTTAAATACTGGACTTGGAACTGCTGGGACCCATCTCTGACTGAGCAGAGGAAGCTTCCAGAGACGATAAGGAGCAGAGGTGAGAAGCCTCGCACTGCCTGGTTCCAAGCATCTCCAAGGCCTGGCTCCAAGGCTTGGTGGTTAATCAAATGATTTCCCTCCATACACAGGTTCTTACGATTTGAGTCTCTGTCACAATCAGTAAGAACTGGCATCAACTGGATATGACAAACAAGAGGAAATGATATTCAAAGGTATCTAGCTGGTGGCCTTAAATACTGTGACCACAGGCAGAGATTCCGGAAGACAGTGTTGATTTTACATGAAAAGCAATAGGTCTTAGGGACAACAGACAGTCACATCTGATGTCTAGCAAGAAGCTACACGTGTGTGCTTGGAAATGACAGTGGAGACAAGGTGTGGAGCTGAAGATGTAATGAAACTCTCAGCTACTTCGTTCAAATGATCAGTATTTTTAAAACAAACATTTCAAATCACCACTTTTGCACATGACAGTTTTGGAGCACCACGGGTGGTTCGGTGACTATCCCTGGACCTTGGGGTATTGATGCACACTTCCCAGATTTCTTTTCTGCTTGCTTCTAATTAATTTCAAGTCTGCCACTTCTGCTCAATTTGTACTCAGCAAGAGCTCATTTGGGCAGGTTAGAAAATAGATGGGACTTCATTTGGTAAATGGCACCAAGGACCCTCCCAGTTTCCAGACACAAACTCTGAGGTCCCCCTGAGTCTCTCTGTCTCATCTCTGTGAAGCCTTCAGGACATCGTGTCCCACCCAACTCCAGCTCAAATGCACCTCTTCCTCCTCCTCCAGGGCTCACATCTCCTCGGAGTCACTGTCTGTTTTACATGGTCAACGACACAGCCTCCTAGGTGACCCCTCAATTTCTACTTCCCCTCGTTTCCCCTTTCGTTCATTCTTCACACGCCTACCACAGTAACCTTTCAGTACATTAGAGCCTATCACTACTCTACTTAATACACCCTGCTGGCTTCTGGCTATGCCTTGAGTTAAAAAAAAAAATCCTCATTTGGCCTACCACAGGCCCTAGATCACGGGCCCTAGGTGCCCCCCAAGCTTCCTCACTTCACTCCTGTCCAACCCCTACTTCTCCACACTGCAGCTCCAGGTATTCTTCAGACCCCCCAACAATCTCCTTCCTGCCTCTGGCCATGATTTTTGCCACTCCATTTGGCGGGAATGTTCTTCTTTTGACTTTCGCATGTCCAGGGCTTCCTCATCATACATCTTAGATCAAACTCCTACGTGAGGTTTTCTCTAACCATCCTATTTCATGTAAGTAGTCCCCCAATTCTGTCTAGCCCATTACCCTGTTTAACATCCTTCACTGTCCTTAGAATTATCTGAAATTGCCTCCAAATTACAGGATAAGCTTCTTAACAGCCAGGACCTTCTCCCTCTCTGGTCCACC
Organism: Spermophilus citellus; assembly: GCF_964194105.1. NCBI lineage: Eukaryota > Metazoa > Chordata > Mammalia > Rodentia > Sciuridae > Spermophilus > Spermophilus citellus. The sequence goes on from NC_138191.1 coordinate 19,143,655, forward strand.
CATTTGATCTAAAATGCTCTAAAAAGCTGTGTCTGACATGTGGCAGGGTCTGTTTCATAAGTGAGTGTTGTGGAACGGTGGGCACAGGAAGAGCTCCAGAAGGACACTCAGCAAAATGTGAGCCACCGTCGTCTATGGGCAGGTGGGACCGTAGTATTCTTTACATTTGCTGTGTAGATCTATTCTCTTTGTTCTGAGAAGGTATTAAGAAAACAAATAACCAACATTCTAGCATGGGCTTTTCATAAGCTTTAGTACTTGACTTCGTATTTCAATCGAAGTAACTACCATGATCGATAGTTTCCTTCTTCGTAGGCTGTTCAACACCAATCAGAAATGGATTCCTTCAGTTTGTACTTGTGCCTTTTTTGTACATACTTTACACACTATTTTATACATACTAAAAAATACTATTTAGCTATCAAGCATTGATTTTTCTAACCGATTTTTCCAACGTCTTGCAGTTCACGAGCATATTTGAAGTCATAGGGGTGTGTAAGGTTGTGCTGGAGAGAAACCAACTTGAAAAGAAGGGTCCTGGATAAAATTCTGGGGAAGACGTTGGTTCATGGGAAAAAAAGGAAGCTGTACACAAAAGCATTCAGGGCTCCATTAGATGAGCCTTCCTTTTGTCCTGGGTTCAGGTCCCAGTCCTGGCCTCCAGGGAACTCTGTCACACTCTGAATTTCACATTGAATTTGGCAACCATCTGGCTCCACTGTTAGTTTTTTTATTTTTATTTTTTCCCTTCCTTCCTTTTTTCTTTGCTACATAAATTTTAATTGCCTCATCTTAACCCTGCTTCAAGGACAAGAATGAGAGGTGAAAGCACTTCGTTATGAATTTTTTTCAAGGGCTTTAGGTGACTGTCATGGAAACGAGAGTCCAGGAGGTCTTTCCTTTTGCCCAACATAGGCAACAGGACAGGAATAATCAGATAATCTGGCAGGGGGAGGGCAGTATATGTCTTTTACACAAAAGCATCTTCATGGAACAGCTCAAGTTAAATGTGATTCTTCTCAGAGAAATGTACAAGGCATGTGAAAAACATGGTGTTGTGATGCTCTAGGTGAGCAAGAACTAGACCCTGGGCCCGGGGACAGTCCAAACCAGAGACAGTGCCCTTGTTCCTGCCCTGCATACAGCTGCAATCACTTTACTAGTCCCTTGGAATCAGTCTGACCTTACTATTTAGAAAGATGCCATTAGGGCTGGAGTTACAACTCACTGGTAGAGTATTTGCTCAGCAGGCCAAAGCCCTGGGTTCAATCTTCACGCATCCCCCCCCCACCCCCCATGACATTAAGGACTCAATACAAATGGAAAACTCAGAGGAAAGTTTCTCACTGGTCCTAGCTTAGGAGCTGGGTTAGGGGGATAAGTACACTCTGGCAGCTGCTACAGACAAGGTGGAACCAAAATCGTTAAATGAAGGTAGAAATTCTTAATTGGTAAGATCTGGAAATATTACAGATGTATGTCAAATGCCTAGGGTGGCACCTGGCTGTAACAGGCACTCAACAAATGGAAGGTGGCACTGCATGTGAGTTCTAAGGAGCGACAATGGCATTCTCTCAAGACATCCTCACTTAGAAACACTGCTGTGAGTCACAGGGTCAACTCGTTTCCCGTATCTGTTTATGAATATCAGTGGTACTTAGTGATTGTCAAGTAAGTGAAAGTGAAACAAGCAAAGAGGTATCACTGTGAACCTATAATCCAAAAAGAGTCTTAGACGCTATCCAAGACTATATTTTAAGTTAAAAAAAATCCTTTAAAATCATTTTTTAACTATATATTAGTTCTTGAGGAAATGATGGAATTGTTAAAAATAAAACTGAATAGAACCTCATTTTGCAATTTTTTTTACTAAAGAAATTCTATAACAATATCATTTATTGATTTGAAGAGAACAGTAAAAATGAGAAAGGCTACGAAATAGGATTTAATAAAATACAATAAGAAGGCTTCAAGAAAAGAAGTTCTAGTACTTTCCATCTCTGCAGTATTTCCCACTTTAAGCTAAATAGCATTTAATGCTGTTCTGAGCACTCTCCACAACAAAATGCAGACGGGCTGTGAGTTGAGTACCAAGGTCACCACCTGTGGTACAAGCCCTGGAGAGACATTTTACCAAGGAATATGAATAAAATGACTCATCTGATGTTATACAAAACAAATTCAGGAAATCAAATTTAATACAGATTGAGCATTCCTCATCTAGAAATCCAAAATCCAAAATACTGCAAAATCCAAAAGTTTTGGAGCACTGACATGATACCTCCCACACCTGATGTCACATGAGGAGTCACAGTCAAAATGCAGACATGCTCAAAATATTGAACAAAATCGCCTTCAGCTATGAATATAAAGTATAATATAAATTAACTTTGTGCTTAGACTTTGCGTTCCATTCACAACATGTTTCATTATAAATACAAAAATATCACTAAATCTGAAAAAGTCTGAAACACTTCTGGTCCCAAGCATTCTGGATCAGGGCCACTCAACCTGTAGTTGGATTAAGTGCCTCAAGTCCAAATGCATTTTCAGACTCTAGGGTTAAACTAGTTCTCTGCAAGGTTTTGCAGAGCAACTCACCACATTCGGATCTGCAAGGATTTAAGCAGTACCTGCAAGTGCCCAGTAGGCGGTGCCCACACATTCATTTAGCAAGACAAAGGCCACCAGCGACATCCCTCCATTCATCATGCCCACCAAGAATCGAGTTATTGCAAAGAACTCGTATGAAGGGGAAAATCCATTTGCGATAGCAAATAAGATGTCAAGAGCAAAACCTAGAAAAAAAGGAATAATATTCAATGATTCAGAGGCAAAATAGCATTTGATGAAAGTAATAAATTATATCCATTAGTCTGTAAAGTAATCCATTGTAAACTTAAATTTTTTGAGACATGTTTTTTTCCCATGTTTTTTTCTCTTGAAAACGACAGAAAAAAAACAGAGGTTTACTGGCTTGGTGACACAATTTCTGTCAATCACACACAGTTTTCAATTATTCATAATAAATGTTAGAAAATTTTTTTTATTTTTAAAAATTTTTTTAAATTTTAAAAAAATGCTAGAAATTAAAAATCCTTGCTTATACTCAGCTTGTTGAGAGACTATGCCAAGCCCTGTAGAGCTCATTTGAAAGGAATCAACAGAGAGAGAGATGAGGAAATGGATATGGAAGACTGTCTCAAATCCTTCACTGCTCCTTTTAGAAATATGGCTTCAATTGCAATTTGGGGTTTGCAGAGAAACACATCACCCACAAAAGTTTTTAACGCTAATACCTAGGCTTAACCAGGGGGGTTAGTCACTGACAAGCCAGAACTCACTCTGCTTGCAGTTTGGTCTTTTGCCAGTATAATAAACATACAATCTGTGTCCACATGTCAATGCCCTGAGAACTCTGAGAAACTAGCCTCCTTTTTATTTCCCTAAGAGTCTTCGGGAAACCGATCCTCTTATTCATTTCATGAACACTGATAGATTACCTGTGAGATAGACTTTTTTCCTTCCGTAGCGATCTGAAAGCTGACCAAAAGAGATCACGCCAACAAACACCCCACTGAAGAAAAAGGAACTTGCCACACTGACTTTGTAAGATCTGTTGGCAATTAAAAACCACTAGAAGAAGAAACAAGAAGAGACATTTAGGTCATAAGAAAAAAAAAACAACAACAGATGGATTGAGTTAGTTATTGCAAAACCAAATTTATTTCAAAAACTTGCACACTGTAACTTCTCCACTGCGTGCTCCACTATTAACTAGGACTTGTAGAACACCATCTTAAAGGACATCTTAAAGGAGACTGCATCTTCAGGAACGCTAGAAAACACTGTTAGTAGAATGTGCTCCCAGAGCACCCCACGCGTACCTTCTTAAGGAACTGAACGCAGCATTTAAGCGCTAATTGTTTACATAACTGTTGGATCTGTTCTTTATCTTAAACCCCCATGTCTCTTAAGAGGAAGAGACTCCTTCCTTTCTTTTCCATTTATCGGATGCCTACCCACACATCACGTGGCATAAAGAAATAAATGAAAGCTTCTTTTGTTCAACAGATTAGTAGGGTTGAAATCCCTTGAGTATTTTTCTCAAAAAATTAAACACAAAATATATGATCCATCAATTCCAGTTCTGGGTATAAATCCAAAAGAATTGAAATCAGAGGCATGAAGAGATGTTTTGTACACACGACTCTGTAGCAGCATTATTTCCAACAGTCAAAGTGAAAGCAACCTATCCATGGATGAATGGATTAAAAAATGTGCTATTTCCATATGATGGACCATTATTCAGCCTTAAGAAGGAAAGAAGTTCTGATTCATTCATGGTGAACTCTGAAGACATTATGCTAAGTGAAATAAGCCAGGCATAAGTGGATGAACATTACATTATTCCACTTATATGAGGTACCTTGAGAGTCAACATCACTGAGGCAGAAAGTACAATAGTGGTAATGAGGGTCTAAGGGGAGTGGGGACAGGGAGTCATTGTTTAATGGGAGCAGAGTTTCCCTTTAAAACCATGAGAAAATCCTGGAGCTGGATAGAGGTAAAGGTTGTAGAACAATGTGAATGTACTGAATGCGGCTGAATCGTGGGCTTAGGTATGATTACAAGGGTCACCTTATGTCACATGTATTTACCACCACCACAATAAATCCTTAAGTTCTACCGTTTTCTACTTTAGGGCAATTTATGAACTTAAAGAGAAAGCAATCATCCTTAAACCTAGTTATCTGAAGCCCCACCTAGGGATGTGCTGTGATATTTGGTTATAAGCATCAGAGTCCAACGTTGTCACAGAAGTAACCTCAGAGAACCAAGAGACTGCTCACCTTTCCTCTTCCCAGCCCCTTTCCTAGACCAGCAACGACAGGTGTGTGCAGAGCCCTTTCTTAGGGAGAACTTGCACTTTTCTACCCTCCTTGGTTGTTCTTCTCCTTCCTTCGAACCACCCCTTTTCCACGCTCTGACAACCAGTTATTATGACTTCAAAACACGTTTGACTTCTCTCCTTCCCTTGTATTTCCTATAAGCCTGGTTTGATAAAGACCTTGACAAGACAGGCAAAAAAATACAAGAGTCAATCAGGACATAGATAGGGACGATGCCCCCTCCCTAATGCTGTGCTTGCCTCTGAAATTCCCCATTTTTCACATGCAATTTCTAGCAAGTTTAATGAATTAGCTGATTTTCCTAGACTTTTGCTATAGTTTTGGTGTTCAAAGACCCAGGTGCAAAGGCGTGGTCACCAGGGTGGTGATACTGGGAAGAAGTGGGACCTTTAGGAGATACGGCCTAGCAGGAGGTCTTCAAGTCACTGGGGAAGTGCCTAGCATTGTCATTGAGCACCCCTGCCAGAGATTTAAAAGAAATGAGTCCAGCTTATATCATGGACTAGAATTTCTAAAACCATGAGTCAGGGCTTGGGGTGTAACTCAGTGCACTGAGCATGTGTGAGATCCTGGGTACAGTCCCTAGCCCCATAACAAAAAATAAATAAAAATTTAAAAAAATAAAACCACAAGCCAAAAACTCTTTAAAAAAAAAAACAAACTTTATTTTATTTATTTTTATATGGTGCTGAGGATCGAACCCAGGGCTTCACGCGTGCCAGGTGAGCTTTCTACCGCTAAGCCACAATCCCAGCCCCCCAAAACCTTTTATTTTAATAAGTTAATTATCGCAGATATTTTGTCATGGTGACAGAAAGCTGACTAACAAAGAAAAGTAATACCGAGAAGCAGAGCCGTTCTCCACTTTTTAACAGTTTTGCCTATGTGGAGGAGCCTTTGGAACTAGCTGACAGGAATTTGGCAAAGTTTGGAGAAGTAGGCTAGAGAATACCTAGAATGCTGCAAGCAGAGCTTAATGGGTGAACTGGATGAGGATGTGGAAGACCAGAATGCTGATCTAGAGAGCCAAGGTTATGCTAATAAGGTTTCAGATGGAAATGAAGATTCTACCAGGAATTGAAAAGGTCACCCCTGTCAGAATGTAGCAGAAAAAAAAAAGGATGCATTTTGTCCATGTCCTGATTCTTTGCAGGAGGTCAAGCTTAAAGGTGTTAGATTAATTTATTTGGTGGAGAAAATTTCAAAGCAGCAAAGCACTTGGGCTGCATCATGAATAGGAATGGTGAGCTCAAGCTGGAAGGAGCCCAAGTCCCTGAGAACTGGGAGAGGACCTAGGCACTGGTATACTCTTTGTGAAGACAGAACCTACAGGACTTGGGGAAGCCTGGGGTGTGATGGTGTGGGGTGGGGAGAGCAGCACCTGAGCTTTTAATGTTAGCCGCCCAGTGGGTGGTTGTGACGTTTATGGAGATGGTAAAGGCTGCAAGAGATGTTGGGTCTGTGTGGGAAACCAAGAGCCCTGCTTGGACGTGCTCAGGGACAGCATGCCTACAAACACCTAAGTGGAGATGCCAAGCAGGCATGGGGACATGTTTCCTGAGGTCACGGGAGAGGTCAGCTAGAAGGGCTGGGGCTCAGGACACTTCTGCACTCAGAGAAGGAGTTAGAAGAAGATGGGAACCATGATCTTCTAAAGAGTGGGCCATAGCCTGCCCAAGGGAGACTTTGCAGGGTTCTCAGACCATGTTGAAAACTCACTGAAGCTCTGTAGCTACTAATTTTATGAGAAGGAAGAGACAGTTAAGCTCACTCAGAGTTGGGGATTTTCCAAGAGTACTATGGAATGCAAAAGGTACCAACTAAGTGTATTTGCAAAGGAGTGATTATCACGATAATGCAATACACGGTGGCTACAAAAACAAAACAAGCTATGGGGATGGGCAGTAAATAACTGTTGCCATTAAAATGATCCTTTTTATTGTTAACTTCTCTACATTTCCCATTCTTGCCCTGGTTGAAACCTGGTTGTCTCCTACGGGATCCTTCTCAGCTGGAAGCTGCTTTTCCTTTCCCATCTAGGTACCTGAGTGCCTGGGATGAGAGGAGATATACAATTTCAAAATTAACAGCTCATCTGAAGCTCATATGATCAGACTGTGTAACCCACCACCCTCCTGAGGCACATTCATTCTTCCCTTCTTCTCTACTAATAGCAGGTGTAGCTGGGCAGATGACCAATCAGGATAAAGACTAGATGTCCCAAGGCCTTACAGTTATTGTATGGTATGGCCATGTTGTCAAGTTCTGGGCAATGGCATTGGGTGACAACCCCCGAGAATTTGTCTGTGAGTCGGCTGATCTAGCCTCTCCCCCTTCTTCCTGCCCACTGTTTGGAATGTCCATGAGAAAGCTGGAGCCCTATCTGGGGACATAACGAAGTGGCCAGAAAACAGCAATTTTGAAATCAAGAGTGGAAAGGAGTCTGAGTTCCTAAGAACATGGGGGAGGCCCTAGTTCTCCAGATGGTTCTCACAGGCAGTCAGATAAGCCCTGGGCTTTATCATCTTCGATAACAACATCACTTCTAAAAATCTTGATTCTGAATATTCCGCACTCTCAGATTGCCACCCCTTATCATCCACGTCCCTTCCTCTGTGCCTCTACTCCAAACATTCTCTTACCTCTTCAAGGCCTCCAGTTACCATACTATATTAAGTATGGCCTGGGTCACCAAAAAGGTTAAATCATGTTAACATGCCTGGATTTAAAGATCTGTGAAAGAAAGGGCACATTTTTAAGTTTCATATGAAAGAGATGAAAAGAGTTCTGCACCTGAAGGAGAAATTTTGTTTTGTAAAAAAAAAAAAAAAAAAAGAAAAGAAAAAGAAATAAATAAACAAAAACTTTATTTTGGATACACGGATAGTTTCATGGAAGAATTTTCAACTCGAGAGGCATGCATATGGTGACGTTTTTCCAGGTCTAAAAACGAATTGCTTTAAGATATCAGGTTGTCCTAGAAAAGATTGTGTCAGCTATAGGGATGTCCTGTTTCTTACAATGGACAATGAACAAGGCCTAACGTTACTCATATTTAATACCTTAAAACTCAAGATGTCCATGGTTTTATGTCTTTCATGTTCTTACTGCTTGTTTTGATGTTTTCGTGCTTTTAAAATCTGGCCTGCAACTTTAGCCTTGATTATTCTGCACTTCAATTTCTGCTAGTCTGCTTTGTGGCCAAGTATTTAGGCTCACACTGATCTGTTTTACGCTTAATAAGAAGTGGCTAATTTGGCTACTCTATCGTCAACTATTCTATTGGCCACATTTGTAGAATTTCTCAAATCCATCAGAAAGACTATAATGCCACTCTTCCAGCAACTGGATAGCTGTCAACTTGGATGGCAGTTTTAGGAAGAAATAGCCCCTGAGATGTTTGACCAGCAAAATCCAAATTCTGATTCTCAGGCTGCCAGTTCCCAAGTGTCAAAAATAATTTCTAATGATTTTTTTTTTCAAGTCAGTGTTGGTTGGGCGAATGCATCTCCCTATTTCTCTTGGAGCACGATCATGAAGTGACAGACAAGTTGAAAAGTGTTTTTTGTTTGTTTGTTCGGTTTTTGTTTTGTTTTGTTTTGTTTTTTTGTGGTGCTGGGAATGGAACCCAGGTGAGCTCTATCATTGAGCTACATCCCCAGCCCTTTTTTAATTTTTATGTTTTGAGACAGGGTCTCACTAAGTTGCTGTGGCTGACCTTCAACTTATGATGCTGCACCTCAGCCTCCTGTGGGGCTGGGATTACTGGTATGGAGGCCACAGCTGGCCTGAATAAAAGTAAATCGGGGAATGGGAAGCTGAACCCAGGATATCTCCCGACCAGATCTAGCTAAATGAATGGAGGTGGCTGGTGCAGGGTGGCCAACGCAAGGATTTGGAACTATGTGTTGACAACTATTTTTCCAAAGCCCCACACACAACATGCGAGTGAGATTCCGGTTTAAATGTTTTGTTTTCAACGTTAAATTTTTTTTTAAAATAAAATGCCATTTTGATGTTGATCCTACTAATGTTTACCCACTATGTGATCTAAAGGGGTTGATTTTGTCAAGGCTCAGACAAAATATACTACATCGGCAATCCCTACAGTCTTAAAGAAAATGTATTGGAGCGATCTACTTTTAAAGTTTGGGAAGGAGGTTAACCTACCAGAGTGGACCCAATCGCTAGTTCGTTCATTTTCTTGTCCCGTCGGTCAATGTTTAGTGCCAGGGTAAAATCTGAATCAATATATCACCAGCACACTAGAAACTGAAGCATAATAAACCTAAATATGACTGTCATTCCCAAGAAATGTTGTTTTTTTTAATGAGGATTTAGATTTTAAAAGCACAAACTTGTCAATCATTCAAGCCCTTACTGTCTAGAGGTCGTTAAGGTGATGTCTCTCTTGAAGTTTTTGTTAATGGCAGGCCACATTCTAAAGCCATAGAATAAGCTTTTATGCTAATTAATTTCCAATTGAAAAATCACTTGCAAATTGAAAAAGCAAAAAAAAAAAAATCCACTTTTCACCTAGATTGACAGAAAAGGCAGCAATATAAAGACAAAGTCCCATAGGCTGACCTATCTGAATCTATTTTCGTTTTATCATCAACATCTGTATTTTTGCTCCTGGGCTCACCACAATCACTAAATTGAGTTCAGGAGTTGAGCATTTTTATTATATCCCGTTTTCAAAGAGGATTTGAGGGCCATCCCACTAAAAGCTCTGATGCAATCATTCACTCCTCTAAAGAAACAGAGCTGAGAGGAAATCAGGCACAACTGGGCCAGAAGTAACAGCAGGTGCCTCTAACATCGGAGATGAAAGGAACATAAATATGGCAAATACAGGTGTGAGCACAGCACCAGGTGTACACAGAGCCTTCCAGGTCTAAAAGAGGAAAAAATAGGTGAGCAGAAGAGAGGAGAGCTGAGACAGAGTTACTATTGGCCGGGTATTAGTGAGACACTTGGGAAGATTTTTGTTGTTGTTGTTGTTTAATCTTTGGATTGCTACTGCTCAGAGGCTGAGCATAAACGGCATGTCCCAGTAAGGATAAATTACCAGTGCCTGTCAAGAAAAGCTGCTCTGGCTGCAATGCAGAGAATGGAATGCAGGTGGCAACCAGCAGCAGAAAGGCCCATCAAAGGCCATTAGTGACCCAGGGCAGCCCTGGGAAGGTTGGGGGTTCAAGGGCAGAATGGATTCAAGCTGGACACGGAGACCTGGAATTCAGAGGGGAGATCTGTGCTGAGTTGTCCATGAATAAGAATTACCTGAAGCCACTGGAATAGACCAGCTCAACCACAGACGGAGTGAGGCTTGAAGACGAGCTTTAAAGGAAGTCATGCATCCCTCTCGAATTCATCAAACTTCAAGCTTTATGGGAATGTCCCAAATCCAATCAATCATTTTTTTTTACATGGCAGAAATATTATAATCTGAAAAAATAAAGTCTTATTTTTAAAAAGGACTGTGTGTTTCTATAATCCTGACAGCAAAATGAGCAGCTGAGTCATGAAAAATATAGGTGCATCATGCAGCCAGACCAACTTGCACACATCACACCCCTCCCATCCTCACAGCCTCCCTTTGTACAGAAAGTACAATAGAGTGGGAAAAGATGCTATTGGGGGGGCTACTTTTGGGTGTAGCTCAGTAGTAGAGTGCTTGCCTAGCATGCACAAGGCCCTGGGTTCGATTCCCACCAATGCAAAAAAAAAAAAAGACCCTCCTTTTCACCTTCAGCATGCATTCCATTCAGGAAACTATAGAAAAATATCAACATCAAAAGGAATACCAGGAACAAGTTGATCCTTGACTTAGAGTATCAGAATCAGGTGCTGCTAGGAAAGGAGGAGGAGAAAAGGGAGAGGTTGGGTATCACTCAGAAAGTGAAGCTCTTTCCACGTGGCCTGTGCATGTGGAAAACAGTGCAAAGAAGGCTGGGGCGAGGGAGAAGAGAATGTTTCAAAGTCAACTTCCAAAGTGGTTTTCAAGGTTCTTTTTCATATTTGGCTGGACTTTTGTCTCAGAGTTTATTTCATTCCACAGCATGTGTTTTAAATACAAATACCTAATAATTTTTTTTTAATTTTTAAACCATACTTGTATCATTCTTTAGGGTTTGTGTGACATTCTGGTGTACCCACATGACACGAAGCAACAGACCACAGATTTCTTTCTTTTCCTTCTTCCCTGAATACCCTGTGCGGCCTCATCCTTCCCTACAGGACCAGAACACAGAGACTATAACAGATGTCTCTTAAGATGATCACGAGGATCAGAAAGACTGAAGAGCAGGAGGCACCTCTCCTATACCAAATCGAGGCCATACCCAGCCTGTGTCTAAGCAACATCTCATTGGCTCGGTGAAGATCAGAAGTTTGTCTCTGCTTCAGTTTTCTCCTTACTTAAACTGCCCATTCTTTTCTCTATTTTACTTATTCTTCTAGTTTATGGTGACATTTCATGCAATGAAAGTGGATGAACATGGTATAAGCACAGACCACTGTAATAGATGGAGCAGTGATGGTACATAAAACATGATTGGCACTCAGCTCTTACAAGCATTGGGCCATTTGCCTCCCACATGTGGGCTTTGCTCATTCTTGTCTTCCCTCCTCATTTTTGGCTCAGGGCCTGTGACTGACCCTGCATTACCTACAAATGAAAAACATTGGGCCACAGCCTGCAGAAGTCCAGGTGAGGGCCTGGCTATCAAAGGGAAAAAAAAAACCCAGATTTTTTCATTCCATTTTTACCAGAAAACCTGACCTGATAAGAACTTACTATTCCTCATATGTGCCATGCCCGGGGTCTCTACTTCCCACCCCACCTCACCCCCTAGGAACTCCTACTCATCCTCAGGACACTCCTTGGATCTTGCCCAGCTCATCCCAACAGAGCTGACCGTCTCTCCTATTTGCCACATTTCCTACTTTTGCTTCTAACATAATGTGTGTTGAACCCTGCGCCCACTGGTCTCTCCCTCTACGTTGAGCTTCTTAAGGGCGTATTTGTATCTCCGGTGCTAATCTTACAGTGTCTGCCAGAACTCATTACACACTTGCTGAATCATTTATGTTAACAGGAGTGAATCCCCTAGTCTTACAGGCATCTTCACGGACAGCATCTCAATGTCACGACCTCAAGCATCAAGTTGTAAATTTACAGGTGGGCAGGGACATGCTGAACTGCCCATCTTCTCCTTGGAGCTGCCAAAGGACATTCTCAAGAAAGGAAGTAGAAGGATATTTGGAATTTGAATGGTTTTCCTTCTTCCTACGTCAACCTGCCATCTAGAAGACTGTGGTTTTATCTTTTGCCTCAGTCTGGCTGGGCACAGAATCACGAGCCACTCAAGCAGGAACAAAACTTTATTTTTGAAAAAGCCGCCAATACTCCGTAGGCGCCGGCAAGCCACAAACCGATCCACCCCCCCATCCCCCCACGCGCGTCTACCAGAACCGGGGGGCCGGACCTCCCCCGGAATTCCCTCCTACTATCCTTCCCCAACCAATGGAACTCTCCAGGAGTCCCGTAACATGAGTCCTGTAGCAGGCCAAGGTGAACAGCAGGAGTCCAATTTCCATATGAATGTAAATCTTAACATAATCATATCATCTCTATGGCTAGCTGGCGTCACCTTACAACCGAAAGTGCCATGCATCATATTATTTGCTTGTGGCTCCTAGCAATCTTTAGCCCCTGAAAGCACCTAATTGGTCCACAAATACCTCTCCTGAGAGGAAGCACATATGACCATGGGGAAATAAGAAACAGGCCATGGATGATTCAAAGCATATCAGTGAACCTGTAAGCCAGGCAGGGGCTACTACAGGTAGCACTTAGACCCTTGGGGAAAATCAGGTCACATGACAACAAGCATAGCCCAGACTCCCAGCTTGTGCAGTACTGGGACAAACAGAGGCTTCCCCAACACCCCTGAGCGTGACCTTGAGGGTTGTACACAAGTACAGAGCCTGTTACCGCTCTGCTGTGAAAACTTCTGAGCGGTACTGATAGCAATTCCAACCAAACTTCAGCCCTTCCCCCGTCCTGTATTTCCCATAAAAATTATTTACAGCTTTGTACAGGAAAAAAAAAATGTCACTTCAGGAGAAAATCGGGTAATCAAAGTCCTCCTGTGATGAGGGAGAACGTGGACAGGGTATTTTGGGAACAGTTTCATGGTGATTAACTAACTTGCTTCATTTCAATGTAGTTGTCACTCTGAATTACCACTTAATGGGTGAAGTGTGCAGGCTATAGCCATCAGTAGTTCAGGCATAAGGAAGCGAGACATTTTAAAAAATTAGCCCCTAAAGCAATTAATTGCAGTGAATTTTTCAAATAGTTTTAATACTCTCGTCTTTTGACCCCAGGGTATGGCTTTGGGAAAAATATATTAATCTCAAGATAATAGTCAGTCAATTTCAGCTCTTCAATATCCACAATGATATTAAAGATTCCAACCTTACACTTTTTGGTTGCAAACATTAATTAAGCATGGTAATTGTGTGTCTCCATGATATTTGGTGCTTTCTGTATGAGTCAGAGCTCAGGGAATAATTTGAATACCGCAGACAGCAATTTGCTACATAAATTCACCCCAATGGCTATTAGCTTATTTTATTTTATTTTTATTTTTTTTAAGAGAGAGTGAGAGAGGAGAGAGAGAGAGAATTTTTAATATTTATTTTTTATTTCTCGGCGGACACAACATCTTTTGTGGTGCTGAGGATCGAACCCGGGCAGCACGCATGCCAGGCGAGCATGCTGCCGCTTGAGCCACATCCCCAGCTCCGTATTAGCTTATTTTAGAATAGTCAAGACTCCTAGATTAAAGGTTTCTTTTTTTTTTTTTTTGCATTGAATACCTAGTTAATCACATCTACCTCACCTCTTATTCACCTTTCCCAAAACTCTCCATAAAGAAGTTCTGTAAGGCCTGACCCATGTGCAATGAAATGCAAGGCAGAAGTTCTCAAATGTGTATTTTAAAAACAATATCCTAACTAGGGAGTTCTGTAGACTGTCTTAATATTTATTTTTGGAGTTTTTTGAGACAGATAAAGAGGACTTTTTTTTTTTTTGGTTTTTTAAAGAATTTCAGTAAGACTCAAATATTATGTTACCCATATACCAAGATTGTCTCAATATTCCCACTTTGGAGATTGGTGAATCAACTGAAAAACCAGAGAGGCAATCAAAATTGAATGAATGCTAAGAAGTGAAGTGGGAGTTTGATTTGAAACTGCATTTCATCAAGATGAAGATGAACTCAACTCCGTGCAGAGGCCAGCAGCTCCTGAAGGACACTGGCCAAGCGGTGGCTGATGCACCATCCTGTCAGGACTGCTGGCCCTGGCTGATCCTTGGGCACTACTGTCATTCTGCACTCTGCTGCTGTTTCTGTTGACTTGTGGTTTTGGCAGCAGCAGCAGGAAAACTGGACGCCACTGATACCAGCCACTGTAAGACCACCTAATCAGGACTCCAGCATCCAGGGCAGGTGCTGACAGTAAGAACTCAAAGGTAACTCACATGAGCAGACTGGGCACAAGGCATGGATCCTGCACTTGTACCTCCAAATAAAACATAAGAACTTCAGGCAAAACCAAGCAATTCTGCATTAAAAATGGGAAGCTAGATCCCTACTAGGTCTCCCTAAGAGGAAAAATGGGTGACATCATTGCCACTGGGCAAACCCCCACTGGGCTCTGGCTGCACAGTGAACTGCTAAGAAGCAGAGGACTTAGCTAGTGCCCCTTTGTTGTTTTCGGTTTTATCAGGAAAGGTGTATGTTTAGGCTGAACAGTTAATAAAGCTGAACTGAATCATTTCTACTCCCTTTGTCCCTGAGTTTGTGTGTGCAGAACCACTTGCCCGGCTCCTCCCAAGTCGGATACAAATATCCTGAGTCCCAACCCCTTAGAGCAGCCAAGTGCATGACCCCATTCATGGAGGACAGCCCCCTGTCTCCCTTCCTGCTTGTTTTGTGTCACAGGAACCAGTGGCTAGGCCCCTACTTTCACCAACTAGGGAACACTAGGCAAGTCACCCAGCAATTATGAGCCAGTGTTCTTTCCAAAATCTGCAAGCCACAACATCAACATTAGGGGTGTCTTTCCCTCTCCCCTAGGATTCTCTGTCAAAGGCACTCTCAAGAGCATGGCTGGCAGCCAGAAGGTGAGTATTTATTTACTTTTTTAACCCAGCTTTCAGCCCAACATGCAAGCACCATAAACAATCCTGCCACGGTCGTGGTGCTAGCCTACATTCTTGCCAATCTGCCCCTGGCACATACTTCCATCAGGCACTCCCTGTCACTTTATTGTCAACAAACACACAGCCCAGTCAGAGGGAGTTATTTGCCCTGTTGTCTTTGAAAGTGTTTCTGGGACTCTGCAAAGTGTTGGCAGCAGCAGGATTGCCTGGACCCAGTCCCTGCCCAATGACAACAGCAAAGTCTGTAGCTCTTTTACACACTGGCATGCCATCTAAGATACCATTTAAAATTAAAAGCCCCTATTAAAAAAATAAATAAATAAATAAAAATAAGCTGGGGGTGGTGGCGCATGCCTGTGATTCCAGCGACTCAAGAGACTGAGGTAGAAGGATTGCAAATTCAGAAGACTGCCTCAGCAATTTAGCAAGGCCCTAAGCAACTTAGCAAGACCCTGTCTCAAACTCAGACATTAAAAGGACTGGGGATGTGGTTTAGTGGTTAAGAGGCCCTGTGTTCAATCCTAATACCTAAATAAATAAATAGTGTAATAGAAAGAAGATAGACTCATTGAGTCCCAGAACAGTAGCTTATTGGGGATAGGATTTAAGGCAAATTCTTTAAATGTTCTCTATCTCAGGTGTTAATTTATAGGAAAATACACAGCTACATCCCACATAGAAAGGTGAGACCCATCTGAGCCCTTCATTCTTTTGCTCTCAGAGCCACTTTAAAGATCTTCAACACTTGCTGGGGAAGTCATTTCATCCCATTTCTCCTCCATCTACCAACTCTATCTTGGGAGAAGGGGTTCTCTGGGCTCCCTCTGGCTGATTCTCCTTTTCCCCGTCCTCAGTCTTCCAGCATGTACTGTTTACTGTGAGCTTTCAGTGCAGCCCGGGACAAGCGTTGCTGTCCTGAGGTGTAGCATCTCACAGCTCTCCCTCCTTCTGTGGAGACTTTTCTAGCATGAGGTGAGCAGCAGTTGCTCCAAGAACATTTGCTAACAGTGATATCCTTCTGTGACACCTAAAAGGGATCCTAAATTTGGATTTCATCAACATTAATTTCATTCAAATCCCATTAAAATTTGTTGAGTGCCTGCTCTGCTGAAGTAGAGTGCTGCTATGTTAAATAATTCAGAGTATTAAGCAAGTACAGTGGGACTTGCTTACTTATTACCCAGGTCACACTTTCACCCCAGTACCATGAGCAGTCTGAGCAAGACCACTGTCCGGCAGTGGTCAGCTGGTCTTCACTTCAGAAAGACCATCTGCACAAGGGCCTCTGTAATCATCACCTCCATCAACAATGGGCACTTCACAAATTCACTAATAAAACAGTGGTCTGTTGACTAGCAGTGTTATGAAAAGTGGGCGATTGCTGATGCAAATAAAGGCATTCAAGACACATGGATAAGCTCAGTGTATTTTGGAGACCCCCACCCTTGCATGGCCAGAGACAATCCAGGGTGGTCTATACCATTCTGGGGTAAAAACCCCTCCCAGGTCCATTATGAACTCTGAAAGCTTCTCACTTCCTGACACTGGCAGTGGTGTGCGGAGGAGGAGGAGGGAGGGTGGTATCCGTATCCCACCTTATGAAAAACTGGAATTCTCCTCTAGTGACCTGTCATGGAAACCATGTTCAGAACACCTAGGAGACCAAAGAGCTGGGGTTCTCGAGGCTATAATACAGTTTACTGTGTGCTTGTTGATGATAAGAATTTAGTTAATCAATGTTTCTACGTGTAGCGGAATTTAGTCTGCAACGTGCGTGGTAAGGGAGTTCTCGGAAAGAAGACCTATAACTAACCCTCACCGTTTCACAATCTCAGGAGGTACTAAATGGAGCCAGGGCCTCCTGGAGAAATGACTAAGGCCATGGTTGGGGAAGGCAGGAGCAAGATGAACCTGGGGTAGCTTGTCATGCCAAAACTCTCTGACGTGCTGAGGGAAAAAAAAAAAAAATGATCCAGAGGACACTGGAAGGTATCACTTCCTGAGGACAAAGCAGGCATATTTTCCTTATTTGTCCCACGAAGTATTAACTAAAAACATGGGGCTTTCTATATAAAGGCAACATAGGACAATTCTGAAAGGTAGAGAGCAGACCAGCTGGGGACCCAGGACCCTAGGAATGACCCAGTGGTGAGTTCCCTGGTTTCTTATGGCCTCACATATTCAAGACCAGGTGCTGGAGAAATTCCAAAAGGAACAGACAAAAGGATTCTGAAGGTAGCAACTGCTTACTCTAATCACCACATGAAAACCACGTTTTCAATCCCATCTACACAAGCCAGGGCCGAGTGGGGAACACAAGCTTCCATCCTGGCCACCTGACAAGTGACCCAACCTCACCGAGGAGGTGCCAGGGAAGGCCACACTTTCATTCCTGCCAAGCAGCAACCCTGCCCCACCAGCGTCAGTGTGGACCACTGAGACATGTTCCACCACCACCAGGTAGTAACGAGGAGCCCTGCTCTTTCTCCACCAGAACAGTGTCACAGGAAGCCGACAAAAGCAGAAAGTTTACATGAGACCCAGAATCTCATAATACCCCAAATCTATAGTTTTCAAATGAAAATAATGTCATACCCCAATAATCAGAAAAATCTCAAACTCTATAAATGGAATAAAAAAAAATCACTGAGATGACAGAGATGCTGGAATTAGTTAACAAATGTGTGAAAGCCCTATCATAAAAATGCTCCAATGATGGGCTGGGGCTGTAGCTCAGTGGTAGAGCACCTGCCTTGCACATGTGAGGCACTGGGTTCAATCCTCAGCACCACAGAAAAATAAATAAATAAAGATATTGTGTCCAACTACAACTAAAAACAATATTTTTTTTTTAAAAAAATGCTCCAATGAGCATTTACAAAATGTTTGAAATGAGTAACAAAATGAAAAGACAGCCAAAGGTAGAAAAGGTCTTGGTAAAGAAAGGGAAAATTATAATAAAAGAACAAGATGAAGTTTCTAGAACGGAAAAGCACAATGAATGGGCCTTACAGAAGAATGGAAATAGTAAACTTGAACAAAATCAACAAATTTCTAGGACAACAGGAAACAACCCAATCTGAAAACAAAGGGAAAAACAGGCTGAGAAAAAAGAACAAAGTGTCAGGGATCTGTGAGTCTATCACAAAAGAGCTAACATTGCCACCACTGGAGTTCTGGAAGGAAAGGAGAAAGGGGGTAGGTTAACAACGTGCTGAAATAAATGTAGCTGAAAAGTTCCAAAATGGTAAAAACAACAACAACAACAAAAAAAACCCTTACAGATCACACCCAGGAACACCATAGTCTAAATCCTAAAAAAAAAAAAAAAAAGAACTAAAACATCTGGAAAGCAGCAAGAGAGAAATGACATCCCTCTACTGGGGTGGTATGGGGGGAAATTCAAATAGTAGGCAGCTTATTCATCAGAAACCAAGGAGGCCAGAAGGAAGCAACACTGGCATCATGAATTTTAAAACCTCTGAGAACGAGGAGTGAAGGAGAAGTCAAGACATCCTGACTTCTGTGCCCACAGAACTACCTTAAAATAAAACAACAATTATTAGGTTTCTAAAAAGACAGAAAACATTTCACAAGGGATCTTGGAATATCAGTAAGGATGAAGGAACACTGTCAGCAAAAATGTGGGTAAGCACAATGGACTTTCCTTCTCTTCTAAATTCTATTTGATATGTTAAATTCTAATCCTGTACAGTGTGGCTCTAAAAGAACATAAGAAATGTAGTTAAGACAATTATGAACTGTAGGAGTAAAGGGACCTTAGGTGATGCGGAGTCTCTATTTGTCCTTCCACCTGTTAATTTGACTGCATCAGTAGACTGTGATAAATATGTATATGTAAAGTAATGCCGAAAGAATCACTAAAAAAGGTTCTAAAATAGTTAGAGCAAAACAATGATAAATAAATCAAAAATCAATCTACCCTAGTTCAAGCCTTGTTAAGTAACTAAATAATATTACTAAATCTGGATGTATCTGCAGAGAATTATACTGAGTAAAAAAAAAAAAAAGCCAATCCAGAAAGGATCCAAGAATGTAATTCCATTTTCCAAACCATTCTTCAAATGACAAAAGTATGGTTTAAGAGAACAGATTGGGAGTTAGGAAAAGGGTGAGGGATGGGAGGGAAGTGGGTATGACTCCACCAGGCCAACCAGAGGGGTCCCCGTGGTGATGGAAATGTTGGTGCTTTAGCTGTATCGGTGGCAGCATCTGAGCTACGATATTATTGGAAAGATGTTACCGCTGGGGAAGCTGGGGGAAATGTACACAGAGTTTCTCTTTATTATTTCCTGCAACTGCATGTAAATCTATAATTATTTCAAAATAAAAATTTTAATTAAAAATTGTAAAAAGGACACAAAAGCCAGCTTGAAGGAGTTCCCACTGGTAAAACTGGGGATGATTTGAGCAGCAAAATAATTAAGGGTTATAATAAATTATAAATCATTAAAAAGAACAGGCATCTCTGAGTACACACTCATGACAGATAGATGTATAGGCCAACAGACACACACTAGGGAAAAAGAAAGGACTCTTGCTTACATCAGGAAGCAGGATGCCGACTAGTAGTGGGTGGGAAGGGCTGGGTTGAGAAATATCACTTTGCCACCCTCGTTGTCTAGGTTGGTTCCCACAAGATTCATCAACAGACACTAAGATCTGATAAAGAACAGCAAATTTACATAATCTAAAAGTGGTACTTATTCCTTGAAATGAAACAATATATAACTGTATAAAGGGAGAACTCAGCTGACACCCAGAATGGATAATCCAAATTAACATCACCAAAAAGGGGCAGATGGATATTGTGGGTCTCCAGATGTGACACCTGAGAAGGACACAATGTTACTTATGGACTATTCTGACCAGGGATGCATAACCAATCAGAATGAGCCATCATCAGATAGACCCTCCCCCACCCCATAAAAAATTGTTATTTTTAAACAGGAAAGGGGTAAGGATTCTTTAAAATACCAAAATCATAAACTGGGCACAAAGAGGCTTGCTTGTAATCCTAGCCACTCAGTTGAGGCAGGAGGATCACAAGTTTGAGACCAGCTTGGACAACTTAAAGAGAACGTATCTCAAAATAAAAAATAAAAAGGGCAGGGGATGTAGCTCACTGACAGAGCACTTGTCTAGCATGCATAAGGTGCTGGATTTAATCCCCAGGACTAGGGGTATGTGAGAGTGTGTATGTGTGTGTACACACACACACACACACACACACACGAACACACAAACACACATACACACACACACATATATACATATATACATTGAAGAGCTAAAACAACTAAATGTAATACATGATCCTGAACCAGATTCAATACATTTAGGAAACAAAAAAATCAATGAAAGACAATACTGGGTCAATCGACAAAAATTGGATGTTGGTAAATCAAAATTGACGACTGTTTAAGGAAAACTTAAACTTAATTAATTGGTAAACTGTACTGTGGCATTCTTGTATTTCCTTATTTTTAGGAAACACACCCTGAAGTATTGGAGTGTGAAAAAAGACTGATATATGCAATTTTAAAATGGCTTAGAGAAAAACAATGCTATCAAAGCAAAATATTCACAGAGAAATGAAAGGACATAAGGGTAGTCACAGTATTCCTGAAATTCCTATCAGTTGAAAATTAAAGATTGAAAAAAAATTATTTGGCTACTGTTAGCTATCAAAAACAAACCTAAGAAATGTGAATACAGTTTGGATGGGATAAGTTTCTTGAAAGTACAGTAATGAAGAGCACAGGCTTCTGAGTTACGATGAATTCGGGTTCAAATACCAGCATTGCCCTTATTAGCTAACCTTGACCTCCCAGAGTCTCAAACCTCTTCATCTGTAAAATGGAGAAAATAATGCCTACTGCATAATTATTGTGAGAATTAAGTAGGATAAGGGCTGTAAGCAATACAATGCCTAGCAGACAGCACCATTCTGCAATGCTATTAGTTATTTTAATAGATTAGTGGTGGTCATGGTTATTGCTGTTGTGAGTAGCCCAGGGGATTCCAAGATGACCAAAACATGATTTCTGACTTCAAAGACCTTTTAAAAAAATAAAGAGTTGAACCAAAAATAAGAGTCGGTGACATATTACTCTCAAAATGTTACCAGAGCAGAAACGGGAGAGTACTTCTGGGAAGTGGGGCTGGGAAGACTTCCAGAGAAGGTGACAATGAAAGTGGGCCCTTAGGTGGCAGATTGGGACCTCTGGGTAGAGGCGAGGGTGAGTGGTCATGGCATTCATGCCCCAGGTAACAGGTTCAGGCTGAGGGCCCAGGGCATGTGGGGTGCACAGTAAAAATTCCCGGGAAAGGGATGGGCAGGGCTGAGGCACAGAGTGGAGGTGGAGAAGTCCACCCTGACCCACCTGTGAAGTGGGCCGGGCCTCAGGGTCTTTCTGTGCTGTGCGCAGTGGGAGAATCGCTGGAGGTTTCTGAGTGAGCAGTGACATGGCCAGGTTCTTGTTGAAAATGCTGCTTTATGGTACCTGGAGAAGTTAAACTAGAAATTATCCCTTCTCCTGGGGGACTCCTAAGAACAGGCCAAGCAGACACCACCCTCGGGGCTGTCTCTTTTTACTAAGCCCCATCACCTAACAGATGGTAATCAAAAATTCCAACAATAGGAAAGGGTGGCTGGGGTCATGGTGGAGCGGACAGGCACAGGAGGGTGGTTTCCAGGCCTGGACGGGTGATGACAGCAAGGCGCGTGTCAGACTCCGTGCCTAAGAGCAGGCAGCCACAGGCATATGGACGGCTTATGTGGAGCAGGCAAAGAAGACAGGAGCATTTCAACAGTTTTAAACCAGTGCCCGTGCTTCCGGCCCCTTCCATCCCAGGGTTTCTCCTCTCCAGACTGTCTGCCCTCAGCTTGTCTCTGGTTGGCTCAGGGCCAGAGCCTTCTCCTTGGGTAGCAAAGCTTCCTTCACAGTAGGGCTTCCTGCCTGCCCTGGTAGCACCATCTCTACTGTAGACTGCACGTTCAGGGTGCCCCCTTGGACCTACCCACAGGACTGACTTAAAAATGAAAGAAAGTAGGATGCTCCAGATGGGCCAGTGCCTTTCTCTTTCTTTACTTTACCAACATTTGCATAGGTGGAAAAGAGAGATGAAAGTTTTAATTCACTTTTTAATTGGACACCATAATTGAAATGAGCTCTTTTGGAGCTTCTATCTTATTCCGTCTAATTTTGGTGAGATGCACACTTCTCCCAAGGGCAGGGAGAAGGAAAAAGAATGTGTTTTTATAGTATATTCTCCTTTGAAACATTAAAACCTTACATCTTTAATTTATGAGAAAGTTACTTGAAGAGGTGGCTCAGATTGAAACCAACAAGACAAAAAAGAGTGGTTCCCTCCAAGGAGGAAGGGCAGTCCCTTAGTGACCGGCGTGGCCTGAGGTTACCTCAGAGGCGATGGAGGTGAAGCTGCTGCTAAAATGCACGTGCTTGTGGATCTCGCTGCCGTTGGCGGTCAGAAGCCATTCCCCGAAGGCCTCGTCTTTGCCCGCTGAGTGGTTGCTGTGGCTCTGGTTGGGCAGGAGCCCCGCCAGGTCCCAGTGGTATGACGGTGTGGCCCCGATCAGTGCAATGAGGATGGCCTCCGTGGCCACGTACAGCTGAAAGAGCAAACACACAAAAGCAGACGCTGTTGATTGGCCATGTAGGTGGAAAACTCAGGGTGCCTGCAAACCCTGAAGGATCTGTTTCTTGCTTTTGTGTTCTTAGGAGCCACATCAGAAATGGGCCACATCAGAAACCAAGGAGAATCGTGTGAAAAGGAAGCTTCGTGCTCTGCGAGGAACAAGGCCAACAGCAGCCCACTTACAGAGCACTTTATGCTTCTTCAGGGTGTTTTCCTATCTATTCTGAGACAGAGCTGATGCTAAGGACTCTGTTGATATGGTCAGACTTTATGGGCTCTGACTTACAAGCCCAACATCCCTGCTACTTCCTCTCCAACACTGTATCTGCTGCTCAGATAACCAGGCACCGGGCCGTGGACTCATGATCTAAAGAAGACCCAGTGGCACAGTTGCATGTCTCAGAAAACAGCATATATAGTATTGCTTTATTAAAGCAAAGCATAATGTGTACTTCCATAGATACTAATGGAAGATACGACATACAACTCAGGATTTAAAGAATTTCAAAATCCCAGGTGTAGATATTCATTTCACAACCTTCACCTGCATTTAATATTGGCTTAATCTAATCATAATTGTTCTCTACCAAAGAAAAGATATTTTATCCATTCATCCCAGAAATATTTACTGAGCATACAAGTCATTTGTCATTGATTGTAGTTACAACGGGGCTCTGTAGTTACAACGGGGTTTACAAGCTGTCCTATAGAGCCTTTGTATGCTATAGATTTCCATTTGTCTTGGCTTTCATTATTGGACAATTATTTTAAGCTTAACATTTATTAAGAAAACATAATCAGTCTGTTTCACAGTGTGATGATCTTATTTAAGAAACAATCCCCATTAACTTTGAACTTGATGTCTTCAAATATCTTTAAATAAAGCAAGTGTCTAAAAACCATGAAGAAATGTGATTTCTCTCTGGCATGTGGTACTGTGCCCAGTAGATGGATGAGCTGACTGAGGCACACACAGGAGAGACTTCCCAACCATCTCCTCCCCAGTCTGCAGAGAATTCCAGCCTGGGGCCCCTTGTACACCATTCTGTAGGGGCATATTCAGCTAAATGAATGGTGTGTCCCCAGTCAGCTCAATGAACCAGAAGGAGAGCAGTCTATCACCACTAGATGACAGGATTGCTGTCAAAGGAAGAGAAAAGGAGGCATGACATTGCAGGCGTTATAACAGAAAGCTAATGCAAAAATCCAGGATGGATTTTTTTTTTTTAATATTCTTTTGGTAAAGCTGAAAAGATGCAAGGAAGCCCCAATCTATTTTGAGTGGGTAGACTGTGGGGACCTCTGGAGATGCACAAAGCATGTGGTGATTTATTATAAGATGCAAAGGAAAACATGTCCCTAGGTTTACATGCATCCTAGTCCCAATTTGTGTACTATTAAGGACATTTTAGAATAGGAGGCAATCAGTTTATAAAAATAAAGACCCTCATCATTGCGAAAACACATCGATTACACATTTTGCAATCGCTAAAATTACAAAGCCACTTTCGTCCACCTAGTAACTGCCCCCCCCCCCGCCACCCCAATTACAATCTGCTGAAATTTAATTGATGGGTAGAAAGAAATGAAAAACACAGGGCAAGGAGCACAGAGGAAATGACTCAAAACATATGTGCCAGTGAACGTGCAGCCTTCAATCAGGCAAAGCAAACCAGCCACGTGTCCTCTCTGAGTGTGCCCTTTTCTGTTTCTGTCATACCATTCACTTCACCTGGAAGGCACTCGAATGGCTGAACTTTCCCCATCCTCCAAGATGCAGCTTTAGATAACGCCTTCCATTGCCTCTTGCCTTCCTCTCCAGATGTCCTCTCCTGCTCACCTACAAAGTTCCATCTAGACTTTTCTAGAGCACATATCACTTTCTTCACTGCACATTCATGTGCCAATTCACCTTTTGGGCTTCCAAAACAAATAACCCAGGACCTACGCATTTAACAAGGGAATGGAAAAATGGCTCAGAGAGAATGCTAGTGATAATGACACACACTTTTCTAATGCTAACCGCGCGCCACCACCAGAGTCAGTTCCTGTTGAGTATTTGTTAGCACTTCACATTTTTATCTGGATTGTCCCAGGATAAGGAATGTTCTAGGTAGAAGGGAAAAGGCTCCAAAGGGTCCTGTAGTTGGAGACATGTTTCATTATGAAGGCCCCATTCTTAGTAAACACCACAATCTGGAGAAAATAGTTCAGAAACAAAGAATTGGTGCTAGCATATAACTTTAGTCATAACGTAGGAAATGTGGACGCCATGGCACGCCTATAATCCCAGTGACTCAGGAGGATGAGGCAGGACCTCATCCTCAAGTTTGAGGCCAGTCTCAGCAACTTAGTAAGGACCTAAGAAACTTAGTGAGACCTTATCTCAAAATTAAAAAAAAAAAAGGGATGCAAACATGGCTCAGTAGTAGAGTGTCTCTGAGTTCAATCTCCAAAACTAAAAAAAAAAAAAAAAAAAAAAAAAACTATAATAAAAGGAACAATGAAACCTAATTAATCAGCATTATCTGTATTAACCAGCTTTACCCAGTTTCATTCCTAGCAATCTACAGGCAGATTAAGCACTTCCCACCTATCTCATCCTCTCTGCCCTCCTCCTACCACTCTCAGTGTCTCTGTGGCCCACCCAATGCACAAGTGTGTGTATTTGGGGGCACTCACATAGACACATACGTGTCCACACGCACATCCAAGGTCCTCAGCAGAACACACAGGGCCACAGTTTTCTGTCACCAAAAAGGTCAGAAACCTGCAACCTTTCTAGACAGTGCCCGCCTCAGTGACAGCTCGAAATCCATGTCATGCTCAGTCTTGCTGGTCATAATGGAGACTGAGTAGGCACGCAGGAAAGGGACTGCATGATAATGCTACCCAAGGGGCAGCATGAGATTAGGGTAGAGAGGAGAGTCTTAACCTCCAATAACAGCCTAATGTTAAGTCCTTTATACCAGAGCCTCTATATCCATGGGTCATACGGTCACAGGAAGTCAAAGATGGCTTGGCACTAAACTAGCCCTGGGGATGCACCACCCTCACACAGGGCGTGGGGTTCTTTTCCTTAATTTTGCTATGACAATTTCACACAACTCACACATCCTGCTCCTTTTCCCCAGAGAACAACAACAACAACCACAACAACAATTCTCTCATTCTTTTCTCTACTATCATTCTACCACTACCACATACACATTCACCCACATATTTTTGTCTAATGAAATCGCAACCAACAGCAGATGGGCCTTAAAGCCACCATAAGAAACCACCATCCATTCTCCTTCCGAGTAGGACTAACAACATCTCGAATAAATCATTATCTTCTCGGCTCTACCTCCAGGGAAGGAAGAACAAGTGCCACAGATGGCTGGATTTCCCCCCCTCCCTCTCAATGTAATTATAATTAGAAAAATGACTAAAATGCACCAGGGGATTGGAATTTTAAAAGTTTCAAAAAAGTGAAGGTTTGAAAAGTGATTTTATATTATCACCATTATGAGCTTTTGTCATGCTTCCCAAGGAAGGAGGAAGCATCTCCTGTAAATTATCTCATCACAACAGCTTCAATGTAAAGTCATGGTCAGGTGTGACATTTGTTTTGTAGGCAGGAAAAATGAGACACAGAGCAATTAAGGGATCTTTCACGATCTCGATCTCGTTTAACACCGATAGCTGAACCAGGATGAGAATGGGAGCTAACTGACCTTGAGGCCAGAGCGTTTTTTGCAGGGGAAATGAAGGAGACAAAAAGCAAAGATGATTTTATTGTAGTCATTACTATTAGTCTTTTCTGCTATTAGTTCTCAGTTATCCACCTGACCCAATCATAAAAGCATTACGTAATCAAGGCCCTAATCTCAAAGGCAGGACCATGTGCCCGGTGCCCAGCACAAAGGGGACATTGATAAATTCTGCTTGGCTGACTTACTGTTAGTACCTATTTTTTGTGTTTAAAATTTGGAACGTACTTACACACTCCGAATAACTGGTGTTTCTGAGTACTCTCTCGTCCCCATTCTAATCCATCCACAACACACCACTGAATCAACTTCCCTGAAACACCCCATGAAACTATTCTGGTCAAAGCATATTAACAGACAAATGATAAGTTTCCTATGGCTCAACTGCCAATTAATCCACATTCCAGCTGTCTGCACAGACCTCCTCAATCCCCCAAACATGACTTAACTCGCTGTGAGAGGTGAAAAGCATATGAATCTGCATACCTGAGTCTAAACCTCAGCTCCAGCCAGCCTTGAGCAAATTCAAACCTCTCTAACTTCAGGTTTTCTTAGAATAAGAATGGATGCTAATGGTACCTTTTAAGCTAAAGCATTCATTTTAACTATCCCCTGCTAAGGGTCAAATGGGATGCTTCTCTAATTGACAGGAAATTGTACAGCATGATACAAATAGTATATGCCAGTCTTTTCAACTTAACAGGCAGGGTCTGACTCACTAAGTCTGGGGTAGGGTCTGAGACACTGCATTTCTAACCACATCCAACAATGTGTCTGGGCCACATTCTATGTGGCCAGGGTATAGGGTAGTCCCTCTTCTATACCTTTTCCAATGTTGTTTTTCCACTTCAAATGACCTTCCTAATTTCAAACCCTCTAAACCCAAGGTTCATCTCAATCTCAACTGTCTTTCTGAAGTCTCCAATAACCACTCTAGACTGCAGTCTCTTTTCTTAATTTCTGAAGCATCAGTTGGTTGGATTACTTAATAGGCAAATATTGTTTTCTGTCATTATTTGTGTAGATTGAGTCAAATTCTAATTTTCTAATGACTTTTTATGTCCTTTAGGAAAAAACCTTAACATTCTTCTTTATCCATTCCAAACACCCAACACATCAATCATATATAACAGCCTATCATATGTATTTTTTAAACCAACCCCTCAGAGAATGCTGGAACAAAAATCGTGCATTGAAAACCAGTAGTTCTTGAACCTAGTTTTTGTTACCACCACTAACTAAGACTGGACAAATTATTTTATACACATCTGTTTATCTCAAGTAAAATGGGAATATCACCACCTGACCACCTTCCTTCTGTTGTTGTTATTATTGGTACTGGGGATTGAATTCAGGGGCGCTTAACCACTGAGCCATATCCCCAGACTTTTTTTTTTTTGTATTTTATTTAGATACAGGGTCTCACTGAGTTGCTTAGGAACTTGCTAAGTTGCTGAGGCTGGCTTTGAACTTGCAATCCTCCAACTTCAGCCTCCTGAGTCACTGGGATTTACAGGTGTGCAGCACCGCACCTGGCCCTCCTTCTGTTATTTAATTTTAATTGAAATCTTTTGAGTTTTAGCAAGTGCCAACACTTTGGAACACATTGTATTATGCACCTCAGATGATAACCAACAAGGATTGGAAGCAGTCCTTTCCTTCGAGGCACACACAGTCAAGTGAAGATAGCAAATACATCCAAAGTTGTAAACACAGGGCAGATTGTGATGGGAGCCCAGTGAGCCACCGTAGAAACAAAGTTCAAGAGAGCACAGAAAAAAGAAGATGTGAATTCTACCCATGAGAAGGAGGGGAAAGTTGTGAATGTAGCACTGGAGTAAGGTAGTGAAGACTGCTAGGGAATTAATTAAAACAGAATACAGGGGAAGGAATTCTTCGGCAAGAGCAACTACCTAATCAGAGTCAGGAGAGTAAAGAACACATATTTAGGGTTTTATGTCACATGACAGGGCCAGCTCAGTTTTTTCCAAAATCAGCTCTTCAAGTATCTTTACGAAAGACTGAGATGTCCATCTTCTGGGTGATATTATTTACTAGTCGTCTTTTTGTTTGCTCTGCAGTGCTGAGGCCTGAACCCAGCACCTCACAATGCTAGGCAAGCCCTCTGCCACTGAGCCGTGTCCCCAGCCCACTAGTCTTCTTGCAAATCATTCAGAGTTTTTAACTTAAGTAAATTAACATAAAAATAAGATTTGATGTCAATACAGATATCACTTGTCAGATAGGACTATCAACAATAAACCCATGGTTAAAAAGCCACATACTGGCTAGAATGTTTTCATCTAGCGGGCCGTAAGAGATATCTGCAGGCAAGATGGATGTGAAATTGAAGGAGCGGTTATTCGTAGTTTACAGGCTCAGAAGGTCGGGACAGGTGCTTTCATGCCTCCCATACTCTGTCATTCATTGGCTGGCTCACCCAGCTGGTGTGGCATGGAAGCTGGTCCTACAACTCCTCCCCCTTCTTCTGTATCCTCCTTTAGCCTCTCTGACTCCTGGGCCAGGTATGTCTAAAAGGCATTCACTCCACCCAGGTTGGAGGCAGTGAGAATGGCACCAATGCTAGTCAATTCGGATGGACTCCAGATCATATCTGTCCTCCCAGGAGCCTGCCCTGCAGGCGTCCTGCTCCGATATCACATGCTGAGACCACAGCCTTAAAAGAGCTGCTCAACCAGCTGCCACGAGAGCATGAGGTCAAACTTCCATAATGTATCACTCATCAGTATATACATAATGTCTCTCTCTCTCCCCCTCTGTCTCACTCTGTCTCTCTCTCTCTCTCTCTCTCTCTCTCACACACACACACACACACACACACACACACGCACACATCTCCATTCTAGGGTTCTGCTCCTTGCCTCTCTGGTTGAGCTATGACTCCTACAACCTTAAACATATATGGTAAAATATTTGCATTTACTAAATCTGGAAGTAGACGTGTGTATGTGTGTGTGTGTGTGTGTGAGAGAGAGAGAGAGAGAGAGAGAGAGAGAGAGAGACATTAATCTCTGTATTTTTCCATTTGAAATGTTTCCTGGTTTAAAAATGAATAACAAATAG
This sequence comes from Spermophilus citellus, assembly GCF_964194105.1. NCBI lineage: Eukaryota > Metazoa > Chordata > Mammalia > Rodentia > Sciuridae > Spermophilus > Spermophilus citellus. The sequence continues at coordinate 19,173,330 of NC_138191.1, forward strand.
GATGAAACAGAATTTCTGAACCTCCATTAATTCTTCCTTTCTAGCTTATTCCCTTTGTTAAAATAGAAATATCTGCGAATGTTTTGAGAAGTGCTAGTGCCAAATGAGATTTTCCCCTTCAATAAGGGACTGAAGAAGTGGAAAAGAAATCACCCTTTCACATGATAGGTTAACACTACTTAATACAATATCCATACGCCTCCAACTCTACTGCACAGGCTATTCTTTAGGACATCAAGAGAATGCAGATAGAGATGGGATTAGAAATAGCAGAGGGAGTAACCTGGAATCAAGAACAAAGGTGAGACGGTATCACTGAAAAGAGGGCAGAAATACATCTTCCTCTTGGACTCTGACTTTTGACAGGGAAGGAACTTCTCTGTGGAGAAACCTGCTGGGTGAGGATAAAAAATAAATTCGGAAGCAAAGAATTTGGAGAGTTTATACCAAATGACCTCTATGTTTATTCATGATGTGGGAACAATGCTCATCGGGGGAATGAGAGGACTGGAAATTTGGACTTAAAAACAGTGGTAATCTATCCACAGGCAAGAAATGAATCAGAACAAAAAAAATGGCCCAACACCACGGGCCAAGTGGGATTCTGAAATGAGAAAAAGAGGGACAACCTGTGTAATCAAAGAATAATAATACACTATATATAAGCCTTTAAAAAAATACAAGGGAGTTCATCCATGAGCTCAGCAAGGCATGTGAAATGTAGCTGGGACACAAAATTGCGTGTTAATACACATTTCTGCAAAAAAGAGACAAGTGTGCATATTTATATGAAAGAAAGTCTGGAAAGCTATACACCAAAAAGGTGAGCATATTTTACCTCCAGGGTGCACAAAATTCTGGTGATCCTTTTCTCTTTTCTTTTCTGTTTTCCATTAAGTCTACAATTCCATATACTGCTTGTGGAGTACTGTAGGATTCCCAAGAATGCAGGCACTTGTTTGTTTGAGTGTTAGGGCAAAGAAGTCAGAGGGGACGCTGACAACCTATATATGTCTTTGGATTTGATGACCTCTTTCTTCTAAGGCAGCCAATTAGTTACAGGGTACCAAACAACTTTAAGAAATCTTAAACCCACAAAACAAACGAAACTTTCATGGCCCAGCCATTTCCAAGAGTGCAGTCGATGGAGGGGTCATTTGCCCAAGGTCACCAGCCCCCTTGCAGCACAGTGGCACAGCATGCAAGTCCAGTGTTCTTTCTGCCCTATTCACATGGCCATTTTCATATTTTTAAGTCTTCTTTCGTGCTAACTTGGAAGGTGATACCTTCTTTTTCTAGGTACATGTCAGGGAGCTATGGGGGGGCCTTGCCGGGCATGTGACTGGGGGTCTGGGTGCTTCAAAAGAATAAGACTATCTGATTTTCAAAGCATAGCCCCATGTTTTGAAATATTCTGAACCCAAGGAGCCCTCTACATCTTCTGGAGGCCTCCCGCATCTCCACAGCCTCCCTGGAAGGAAATGTCTGACAGATGTGCAGCTTCATCTGCTTGACACCAGGGGGCAGTGCCTACCTAAAGACAACTTTTCCTAGGAGGCTGGGGGGGGGGGCAGCGTGGCCCCACCCACCTGAACTGGTGGAAGGAACACCAGGCAAACATTCCCCAACTCATCATAAACTCTCAAGGGATCCAAGCTCTGGGTCACTGTCTGAGGATCAAAAGAAAACTGTGAGGGTAGGAGCAGCATAAAACTTGCTCAACCTAGCAGGGAACCTTGGTAGGTTCCAACATGCGTTGGAGTCACCACGAATAAGCTCTTACAGGTTCCCACCTTGGCTGAACCCTGGTGGTGCCGAAGGCTGGTCTCAATGACTGTCATAAATAAGATCTTCACTTGTTTATGGCATGAACTCCGTCGCTGGGGTATGGCACTGAATTTAGAAGAACTAGTTATCATCTCAGTCATATCTCATCAAAAATGTGGTCTACCTAGGAATGAACTGTGGAGGGAAGGACACAGTGACAAAGGAAGGAAAGGTGAGTTGTGACAGTGTTCAACACAAAGTTTAACAAAGCACCTTGCACAGAACTCACTCCATCCTACCCTCCTGTGTTAAATGACAACTCACCGTAGTAAAAGACTTAAGGGATATCAACCCAAAGGAATAAACACTATACTCACCCAGAAAACTGGAGCGTTCTCTCCCACTTCTATATAATTTCTTTTCTTCACATAGCAAATTGAACAAAACAAGACTCACAAACCCACCATGACAACAAACGAAGGATAAAACTTCATCATATATCCTTCAGATTTTTTTTAAAAAATGCAATATTATAAATCCAGATGAAGTCTTCCTTTATACCCCACCCAAATTCCACCCCTTCTTTTCCTTCCCAAGAGGCAACCAATCCCATGACTTGGTCTAAATGGTTTCTATACATTCATAAGCCATATATGGTATTGTTTCATGTGCTTTAAATTTTATGTTAAGAATATTTGATATATTAATAACATTAAAATTTATATTGTATTTATCTCTGCCTTTTTTTTTGCACTTAACATTGTTTTAGAGGTCCATCTGTAGAGTTACATAAAGATCTAGTTATTTCATTTTAGTTGTTGTGGTCTAACAAATTCATATCACACCTTAACATCTTTTTGAAAGTATTTATTGGGTTTTGTTATTTAAAAAATGATATCCACCAATGGACGAGTGGATAAACAACTGTGGTACACATAGATATAAGAATATTATTTGGCCATAAAAAAGGAATGAGATATTGATACATGCTGTAATGTGAATGAACCTTGAAAACATTATGCTGGGCAGAAGAAGCCAGGTGAAAAAGGTCATAACTGTATGCTTCTATTAATATTAAATAGGCGACATAGATAAATCCATAGAGACAAAAGAGCAGATTTGTGGTTGCAAAGGGCTGGGGGAGGAGAAATGGGGACTAACAGTCCGATGAGTTGAGGAGTCTCTTTTAGAGTGGTCACATATTGTGTTAAGTAGATGTGATAGTTTTACAACACGGTGAAAGCACTGAAAGTCTCTGGATTGTTAACTTTAAGATGGCCAGTTTTTCTTAAATGGTTCATTTTAAGTTATATGAATTTCACCTCAATGGAAAAAAAAATCCTGGGCAGGGGGTGTTGCTCAGTGGTAATATGTGAAGCCTTGGATTTAATCCCCATCATGGCAAAAAATAAAAATAAAAACAATGCAGTAATAAACTCTTATATGCATGTTCAAGACACACTATTGGCATGCCCCTGGTGCAAACACCGGGTTTTAATTTTACTAGATGGTGCCATATTGTTCTCTAAACTAGGTAGTTCCTATTTCTGCTCATTTTCATCACACGGATGGACTTTTTAGTGTTTGCTAATATAATAAGTGTGAAATGGTATGTCACAGTCATTCAATACACCCATCCTGGATGACAACTGAAGGTAAACATCTTTTCGTGTGTTGACTAGGATAGGTTCCTCTCCTGAAAAATACCGATTCACTCATTTCACTTCCTAAAATGCCATAAAAAGTATATTTATTGCATAGCACCATTAATGCCTTGGTAGTGCTAGGGTTTGAAAAATAAGGTTGAGAGTTTTAAGGGTTTACATAAAAATCAATGCATTCATGCCCATCAGAATACAGTATCTCAAGATGAGGTTCACAACCCCGCATCACAATTTGGCTGTTGAAACTAATGCATGTTACAGAGTACATGTTCCTGTTTGTTAACGAACAGTTCCAATTTTGTGCAAATTATACCACAACCTAAGATTCATGATCCTAAGGAAAATGAAGGGGCTGGAGCCTCTGGCTTAGAACAAAGAAGCAGGATCCATTTTTGTTTTATGTGTAAGATAAGGAAAAAAACAAGAATTTTACTGCCTCCTGCCTCCTCCAGACAGCGTGGCAAATGCGCACACACAAACGCAAATACCGCACGGTGATGATGGCAACAGCTCTAACACACCTTGGAAAAGAGAACAGCATAAACTAAACAGAATTATTCATATTTGAATACCAAAAATAACTCTTCCCCTAGGGAAGGCAAGTATATTTTGATAGTAAGAATTTTTCTGTTAAAATTGTAAATCTTATTGCTTATTCATAAGTCGACTACTTTTATATAAGGCAATCTTTTTCATATTTCTTCATGTACTTTCAAACCAGGTACGTGTGTCATGAAGGCATCTGCATCTAATCGTGCCAAAGAGAAATTGACAAAACCTTCATCTATTCTTTATGTGTCTGAGAGCTGACCACTACAGAGATTCAAGATTGTGTTTGCAAGGAGGGTGAAGGGAAGTCTCTTAGCAAAGGAAACTGGAGAGTGTGGCTGCTTTTGATAATATACACAATGCTCTTGGTAATTCAAGAAAGCGGTTAACCTAGGACCTTCAGAGTTGCTGTGGTATGTGGTTTTGCTCTCTTAGTCTGAACTTGATGTATTTGAAGCAAAGGGAGTTAAAAAAAAAACATTTTAAAAATAAAAACAATGCTCCCTAAGGATGAAAACGTAAAAGGGCCATAAAGTGTCCATCTCTGTCCCTCTAGTGTTGTGCGCCCTGGCTGTGGTTAGTCATTATCAAATCGCAGATGCGAAAAGGCTGAAGTGATGCTCCCCTGCTCTATCAGAGCTTCTGTTCCGCAGATCTGTACCTTCCCTGCTCCATGGTAAGAAAAGTCCTTTGGTGTTAAAAACAGACAAACATCAATTTCCTTCCATTTAAGGCAATTCTGTGAAAAGGGTTTCTTACTTTTCCTCTGTGGGGGAACATTTCCCCATCCCCCACCAGAAAGATGAATTCATCCATGATACAACTGCGTCATAGGTCTCCTAGCACTCCCACTTTACAGGCCAACTCCTCTATCCCCAAAAATCTCCAGCCACAGTCTCAGTAGAGAAGTGTTTGGGGGAAATCCCTTCTCATATCCAGGACTGTTTTCGGTGGACCTATGACCACTTGGATCATGCATGTCAACGAGGAAGTTAAGTCCTCACAATCATGTGGGGACTGTGAAGGATTCACTCCTGCCTGAACTCCTCCAGTGGCACAGGTGTCCCTCCCAGGTGCCCGCCCAGCCCACACCTACAAGATAAACAGTCACTTATTGCCAACAACACTCCAGGACCTGATCCCTGTGTGGCAAACACTGATCATATGTCAGCCAAGGGTTAGTGAACCATCATGGCCACGGGCTTGGAACTTTTTGGTAGCAAACTTCAACAAAGTAGGTCAACCATAAATAAAAGTAAATAAGAGAAACTCAACAAGTCCTGACCCAGCATCCTCGCCTTTTCAGTACAATACCACTCAAGACAAGCTTATTCTAAGTCAGTGGATACCTGGCTAGCTTGGTAAGAAGAGGATAACACAGGAAAGTGGAAGGTAGGGATAAGGAGGTGGCATTGCTCAGAGAAGGAATATGTTCCCGGAATTCTTGGTTAGAACAAGAATATTCTCAAAAAAAAATTTTTTTTTTTGTAAACTAAGATCAAATATCATGGTTGTGATTTTATTTTCTCTGTATTAATTACTCTCATGATTCAGCATGAAAATATTTCTTCCACAGAAAAAGTGTATTAAAACCTAAAACAAGTTTAAAAGAACTTCTGAATGCCATATATTTGGGAGCTGAAAACTTGTTCTACTACAAGAAAGAACTGTCTCCACCACTCAGTCCATCATTGGAACCATTTTTTCCCCCTGCTGGTGTTGAAATCAACTGAACTTTTGAACATTTTAATGGAAAAAGAGAATGAAAAGTCAACTTTTACCTCCTCCCATGTTCCTGTTCCTGCCTTAGGTGAGTCTTAAGCAACCAGAGGTTATGCCCATGATCAGCCTGTACTTCCTGCAGAATAACTACCAACACGTGTTAACTAGTTGCTTTTTAACTGTCAGCTGCCACACCCCACCACCACTGGAAAGCCAACCTCCTGTAGGCAGGGGCCTTGATTTGCTCAGCATTGTGTTCCTGTGCTCAGAACCTGCAAGGCACACGGTTCAATGTTCTGACTGCAAGAATGAGTAAGTAAGTGGCTGGCTCTAGTAGGTACTAATAGAGGAATCTGAATGAAATGCCTTTAGAATATTGGAAGAAGCAACTGATATCAAATGGGCCCTTTAAGTTGGCGAGAGAGGAGTAAACACCTGCCTGGAAGCTAATGTGTAGTGATCTTTTAAGCATATGGAACCCACATTTTTTAAGCTGGGATGTGCAAGCAGGTTCTGAGAATTCTATACAATAAAGAAGGGATTCCATCTGGTAACCACATATTGCAGATGGCAGTATTTGGCTTATAAAATTCTCAACCCAAGGCTGGCCTTAGGGCTGAATGATCCAGCAGAACTTAGAAATAAACCCTATGCATCCAAGCCCCTGGAACAGGAAGACCCCTGAAACCCAGAAAAGGCTGGTAAGTAGATGCCCGGAGCTGAAGGAGGCCACCCTAGATCTAGCCTTTAGTGTGTTTGTCATCAGAGCCTTCTCTGTGTCCTAGATGCCAAGGGGACAGCGCCACAGGTTACAGTAACATTCCCCTTTCATTTTTGCAGCCTGTTTCAGAAGGTAATGGTATTTGGCTTCCCTTACTAACCAGCGCCGGGGGCTTCAAGTGCCTCCCCTAAACCCTCCAGCCACCGCCCCAGGTGGCGGGGTGGGAGCCCGGAGTCGAGCCAGCGAGGCTCTGCGGCCAGCAGGCGACCGTGGCGTCGCGGGACCCAGGCCACCGCGCCCTGCCCCGCCCCAGCGCGCGCTCCACCCCGGCGGGGAGCAGAACGCGGGCCTGGGCCGGGCGGGGCCGGGAGCGGACGCGGGGCCCGGGCCTCCGGGCCGGCCTCGAGGAGAGGTGGGGGCTGCGGACTCACCTGCAGCAGCACGGCCAGCAGGAAGCACAAGTACATCTGGTAGATGCCCATCTCCCCCACCGCCTGGAACGCCTCCTCCACCTCCATGGCCCCGCGCCCCGGAGCCGGCGCCGCGCGAGCCCGGGGAGCCGCGGAGGCGGCGGGGAGCGGCGCGCGGAGGCCGGTTTCGGGGGCCAAGGGGCGCACCAGGGGCTGGGACCCCGCCGCGCGCTGGGGATGCGGGGCTGGCTGGTGGCCCTCCCCGCGGGCCTCCGGGCTTCCTGTCAGAAATAATTTTTTGAGAGCGACTGCTGCGTGCGTCGGCTCCAGCGAGAGGAAAGAGGAAGTGGGTGCGGCGGGAGGCGCCCTTTGGGATGGAGAAACACCGGGAGGGGCGGCATCGTGTGCGCTCCGCCGCCGGGTTCTCGGGCCGCCACGGTCGGGGGCCTGGACTGACCAGCGGAGCGCGGGGGTGGGAGGGCGCGGGGCCGGGTGGAATTCCCACCCTCTTCTGTGCTGGCCCTGGGTGAAGTGCCCAGATACGCCAGCCAGTGATCGTGAGCCCTGAGATACACTCGCTTATATAAGTATGCAGCAGGCGCAAAGTCAACACGGAGAGCTAAGAATAGTTTGTAGGGCAAGTGATGGGCACCCAGGTGTTTAAAGGTTGCATGCGGGGCTGGAGAGGTAGGGAAAGACGTGGCAGGGCAGGGCCGAGGGACACTGATGGCCCATCTTAGTCCCCTTATGCCTCCCTCTCAAGCCAAAGTGTTCTTTTTAACAACTGTATAATATTCTGTTGTCCCTACAATGACCCTGATACAGTATTGAATAGAAGTGGTGACCTGGGACTGTCCTTGTCTTGCCAGCATCTTTGTTATGCTTCAGAAATTATCCATTAACTATTATGTCTATTGTAGTTTATGGGTTGCTGCCCTTTGCTGCTCTCTTTGAACCATATAGATTTAGCTTGTTCTGGGGCAGGGATGCTCTTTAGTGGGGGCTGGGAGAGGGAAAGGGAAATACCACTTTTACTTATTTATTTCTACAAATGCTTGTTTAGTTTTTCTGTTGCTTTTGAAATAGGCTTGTTCACAGTTTTCTCTTAGGGTTTGTAAGAATCATGCTCTCTTTGTAGTTATGTCCCGTTTTTCATTCTTAATATTGTTCTTTTTTTAAAGAGAGAGAGAGAGAGAGAGAGAGAAAATTTTTAATATTTGTTTATTTATTTTTAGTTTTCGGCGGACACAACATCTTTGTTGGTATGTGGTGCTGAGGGTCGAACGGGGCTGCACGCATGCCAGACGAGGGTGCTACCGCTTGAGCCACATCCCCAGCCCCTAATATTGTTCATTTTTATTGTCGCATTCTTATTAGTCTTGTCTAGAGGTTTGTCTACTTTGTAATTCTTTTAAACAACCAACTTTTGTGTTGTTTCTCTTTCTATAAAGAAATATATGAATATAATTCTAATAGAATATAGTTCATGGATTCAGTCAATTCTTTTCATTGCCTTTTGATACTCTGTAATTCTTACACTAGCTAAGTGATTTGAAAGCTTATTTACTTTCTATTCTTTTTTTTTTTAAGAATAATTCCATTGAAAGATATACACTTCTAAGAACTATTTGTCTCACTAGTTTTGTTAGTGATACTTTTGTGTAAATAGTTTTAATCTTTCATGACCGTAATTTGTTGGTTAATACCAATAAACTGCCAGGCACAGGTGCCCATGATCCCAGCTGCCCAGGAGGCTGAGGCGGGAGAATCACCAGTTCAGAGTCAGCCCCAGCTCTCTCGTGAGGTCCTAAGCAACCTAGCCAGACCCAGTCCCAGAATAAAATATTTAAAGGGATGGGGATGTGGCTCAGTGGTTAAACACCCTGAGTTCAATTCCCAGTACCAAAGAATTAATTAATTAACTATGGTTAGTGCATTTTATTTTTTTATTTTTTAAATCTGTAGTTAAGTTTTATTATTTTTTTATTTTTTTTAAGAGAGAGTGAGAGAGGAGAAAGAGAGAGAGAATTTTTAATATTTATTTTTTAGTTCTCGGCGGACACAACATCTTTGTTGGTATGTGGTGCTGAGGATCGAACCCGGGCCGCACGCATGCCAGGCGAGCGCGCTACCGCTTGAGCCACATCCCCAGCCCCGGTTAGTGCGTTTTAAAAATAGTTTCCAGTTAAAGGTTATTACTATTTTTTTAGCTTTTTGATTGGTGTTTATCCATTTAAATGTTTTATGGACAAAGCTAATATTAAATACTGGAAATTGTTCTCATAAGAAAGCTAAAACAATAATATGTAGTCATTTTTAAATGTATTATATGTCTTGAAAATAATATATGGTTTCCATGTCTTCGGTGCAGAATTTTATATAATCTAATAGACAAAGCTTGCTAATTTTATTAAAGTTGTCTGTATTATTACTGAATTGTAAGATAGATATATCAGCTTTTAATAAACGTATCAAAACCTTCCACAATCATCACTGAGTCTTTATCTTTTTTTCTTTATAAGCTCATAAAAGTACTAAGTGAATCATTCTTTTTATCATGATGAAAAGCTCTTTTCTCTTTTAATGCTTTTTTGTCTTCATTTTTATCTTGTCTGATATTAGCTTTGCTGCATCCCCTTGTTTTTGTTGTTATTCGTGTTTTCCTTGTCACCTTTGATTCTTGTTTCATCATTCTACATTCATCCTTTTGGTTTTATTCTGCTTTAGGCATCTTTATGGAAAGAGGTCTTCTTCTTCCCATCCAGTTTGCTAGTCTCCATCTTTTAATAAGAGAGTTAAATTCATTTATATTTATTGTGAGTGATATAATTGAAATGATTTTCATCCTCTCATTTTGTGTTTTCTGTTTGCCACCTTCTTTCTTTTAACTTTCTGTCCATCTGTTGGGTTGTTAGAACTATTTTTATACTGCCTTCTCTTTTACTATTTTGGAGAGCTCTATTATTATTATTATTATTATTATTCCTACATTTTTAAAAAATATATAGAGAGAAAAGAGAGAGAATTTTTTAATATTTATTTTTCAGTTTTCAGTGGACACAACATCTTTATTTTTTATTTTATATGGTGCTGAGGATCGAACCCAGCGCACCCAGCGCCCCGTGCATGCCAGGCAAGCGGTTTACCGCTTGAGCCACATCCCCAGCCCCTATTCCTACATTTTTGATGTCCACATAACCATACACTTTTCCACAAGGCTGATTGTTATTTAATATCTCTCTCTTATTACAGGTGCATGCCTGTAATCCCAGAGGTTCTAGAGGCTAAGGCAGGAGGATCACCAGGCCCTAAGCAATTTAGCAAGACCCTGTCTCAAAATAAAAAATAAAAAGACAGGGGACGTGGCTCAGTGGTTAAGTGACCTGGGTTCACTTAACCACTAAAAGAAAAACTGAGAAAAACTAAGAAAGACATAAATGTGTTTTGTTTTGGAAAACTCTGTTAGTTAAGAAGTGACTATAATGATGCTGAAAGTACCTACATGGAAGATCTATAGGAAGTTGATTGATTAGGAAGAAAACTTCCGTTACTTCCATTGTTAAGAAGGATTCTTCTTAACTTAGAAAAAATAGGAAAGCAAGAAGGGTTCATGAAGAGCCCCGACACAGAAGTGACAGGCCAACTTGCAGATTGTTTTTTACATTCACTGGGAAAGATAATCTATCATTTCATTGTCCTGTGGGCATTAATTTATTGAGTATGTAATCTAGCAATCCTAACATTCTTTTTTTTTTTTTCCTGTAAATAACCGTTTTCTGAAATGCTCTTAGAATCGGCTTTACTCTATTAGTTCCCTCATCAATTATTGAACTGAATAAAATCCTTTACGTGAGTTCACTATGTTTTGGAAAAAGAGTCATTTTTTTTTTAACTTTAAAATTTTTTCCCCTTTACATCATGATGTGCTCATCAAGTGAAAAAATCAGTTGTTAAAATTAATATTTTACATGACACATAGTTAATACCTTGTTTAATTTGAAGTTAGATTCTTTCATTACTCCCTAAAATTTTGTGTATATTTTAAGTGAACTAAAAAATCAATTTTTATTCACTCATACTTAGACATATATACCAGATGCATATGGTGAGGACAGAAAGTATAATCTGGGGAGTATCTGAAATGGGGCCTCAGGGTTGACAGAGGACATATATGCAATGCTAAGAAGCTGGACACTGTCCTATAGCCAATGGGGAATCACTGAGGTATTGTTCTAAGTTGGAGTGACGTGATTTAAATAAGACAAGTTGGCAGCAGTGGAAATGGAAAATGCATCTAACACCTGTTGAGAGACTATTATAATGGCCTCGGCAAGACCCAATGAGAATTTAAGCCAGAAGAATGACTATAGGAATGGAGAAGTCAAGTCATACTTAAAAAGTAAAATCTGCAAAAGTTGCTAGTGACTGCATTTTGCAACTAGAGATAGGAAGAAATCAGCAAGGACTCCCATTTTTGGTCATGGTTGCCAAACAGAAACAGTAGAGGTATTATTAATTGAGATAAGTAACACAACAGTGGAGTAGGTTTGTGGTGGAAGGTGGAGGGGACTTTGACAGGAATGGTGGGGCCAACAGGCATTGCTCTTTTAAATAGCTATTGCCCCTTTAAGATCCTGCCCTTCCCCCTTAACCCACCCAGGCCCCTGCTGGATTTCCATGCCCTAATTTACAGTCTGCAGCAGAGCATCTGAGCATGCGCTGGAGGAAGAACCAGACTAATTAAAGCTCTCCTGAGGTTCAAGGTACTGCATCTGTGTCTCTTAGCAGAGTTCCATTTTGAGAGCGTGTTTTCCCCCATCTGACCATTTTTTTCTCATTTTTCTTCTTTTTCAGTCTTTTTCTACTGTGGTTTTGTAGTCTCTACATCCTTCTTTTATAACTCAGGAGTAATGCACATCTTTTTTTTTAAATAATAAAAATTTAAAACAATGTTTAGAATACAGCATCACCTAAACACCCTTTGGTTCGTGAAAGGGAAAAAAAATTAACTATACTTGCTAAATTACATAAAGCTTGGAAGCAAATATAATCAATTGTTATCTTTTTTTTTTTTTTTTAATTACAAACACTGTGCACCTACTACCCATTGTCATGTCTTTTGCTTCAATGGTAATTGGGTGACCCAGATGGCTACTGAAATTTGATGTGTAAGATAAATGGACTTTATGTATAGGAACAATTCTTTCAAATCCTTGAAAATGAATGCTTTCTCCCAGCCTAAATGTACCCAGAGCTACTGCATTTTTAAAAAATTCCCCCCCACAAAAAAAAACCCAAAAAAAAAACACCCATGTTTCTTCTGTGTAAACCTTCATCAGGCTGCGAGTGCATTTACTGATAGTTTGTCACAGCAGCAAACCATAATAAGGAGAGCCAAAGTAGGAATACCCATGTCCACACTAAATTGATTCAAACTCAGCAATGGGACGGGAATAAACAGATCACAGGAGAGCTGGAAGTATTTCTGGGGAGGTGTCTGGGAGGAAGGAGCAAGAAGACAAAGAGAAGAAAAACAAAAGGAAAATGGAATTAGCCGGGAGATGGAGGATTCCCTGTCTTTTGGCCTCCCACAGCTACAACTTTCATTCAGAAAACATCGTTAAGTGGTGAAAAGCACATATTAAAATAGACCCAAATTTAATATGGAGAAATTGGCCATTTTCATGTCTCTAACCTTAGCAAAAACAAAACAAAACAAAACAAAACAAAAAAAAACAAATGGGTGTAAGTAAGTAGAGCTGGGTCTAAAATTCAGGAAATTAGCCATTAATTGTGTTTGAATTGAGCAGAGAGTTTTGCTTGCTGAAGAGCCCAGTTTTACAGGTTGTCCAAGAGGCGCTGAGCTTAGATAATAGGGCATTCATTTAATTCAACAAATACATTCCTGAGTGCCCATTTTTAATAAAAATGTCAGTAGTGTTATTGTTCTTTTTTGTTATTATCGCTTCTGCTCCTCTTTCTTACATGGGATAGTTCTAGAAGTAGAAGAAAAGGACTGAAATGATGAGTTTGCTGTACTCCTGGGGTTAATAAACCGAGGCTATGATTCAGTACGATGGATGAAAATTTGCCCTGTACAGTTTCCTAGGATTGTGTACGGGATGCTCCCTGGAACAGCCTGAACCACTTTCGTTGGTGGAGTATCACAGAACAATGATAATAACCTACATCTCAAGAGGCTCATTCCCACTGGGCTTTGTAAATTAAGAACAGCAACTCATATTGCTTTCAGAAAATAGGAAGCCAATGTGGATTTCAGAGAATTGCATTTGATGTCCTTGGTCAACTCAGGATCAGAAAGGAGGGAGTCATGACAACTAAAGCATTCTGAAAACCGTACACTCATTCCACAAATGATTGCTGAGCACCTATCCTGTGCTGGACCTTGTTTGGGACTAAGAATACACACCGTGCTAAACCAGAAAAAGTGGCAATAGCATTCCTGTGTAGGACTTTTCCTTCTTGGCAACAGTTCAGGGAGGGATGGGAAATAGCAAGGAGGAAGAGGGAGCTGTAGGTGGTGGGAATTGCACACTTTCTCAGTTATCTGATCATAAAATCAACCCCAAATCATGGTGAACCAAGTGCTGAGATTATTAAGGAGGATGGTGCCCATTAAGTCTTCCTCAGTCTAATGACTCTTCTCTGCATTGTTATCTGCCTTAGCTAAAAAGAATGCTGCCGAATCTTTTCTCCTTATGGTGAACGGCACTTAGTAGAAAGTTGCATTCATGCACAAACTCACAAAGAGCATTTGCATGATTTTCAGAACCAAATTAATCCCTAATTTACTGGCATACACACATTTGAGCCAAAAGATCATATTGCATTTTACAAAATATAAATTCATGGTCTTTATCAGTCTTCATTTGCATAAGCAGAGTGTCTTATTCTCAGCCAAACAGAACAAATCAAATCCTCCTGTAACTTATCTGTTCCAACACCAGACTGAATATATTCAGCATCACTTTCCATTCCTACAGATTATCTATCTCGGTCAAGACTCTTCACCCTCTTTTAGTCCTGAGACCTTTTGCAAATCTAATAAAAGTTATGGGTAGTTTTCAAAAAACGGGGGTGCAGGGTGCTCTCTTCTACACACCAATATAATTTGAATATATTGTTTTTTTAAAAAAAATCACCAAGTCCAACCTCTACATTGTAAAAATGATAAACTGAGGCTTAGAAAGATTAAATAATATTCATACAATGGTTAAAGGACATACATCGGCAGAGTCGTAGTACATGAAACCAACTTCACCAAAGTTTGTGCTTCTCCCAGTCCCGGCTCCCAAAGACCACCCTGGGTAGTTTTCCATCCATGAAACACTTTTTCTTTTCTGGAAATATTTATATGTAACAACATTATCTTTGAAACACAGCTGTCCTCTGATTCCCTTATAAACATTCCCAGATCCACAGTGATTCTAGAATTGGGATGTAAGCTGAATGAGGCCTTCCCTCCCTCTCCCAAGCGCATATGCCCAGCTCAGCAGCAGGCCTACAGTCACAAAGGCGTGCAGGTAGAGTTCTCATCTGTTCTGTGTGAAACCAGAGAATGGAATCGCTTTGAGCTTTCCTTGGTGAGTCATTCCCCACTCAATGGCCATTCTGCTTTTGACCTGAAAAAACAAGGCCACAAAGATGAGGCACCACCAGGCCTGTTTCTCATTGGTCTATGGAAGTCTGGCATATGGCTAATTACAATGTGCCCCTCCTTAAGTGCCCTAACAATCCACCAAAGGCTGTTTTGTCCCTCTGGTTCACCATTGCTAGCACTTTTTACAGACAAAGCACTCCGCAGTTCCTCTGGAGGTACTTTTTAATTTCAGACAGATGATGCTAGGCGATGGACTCTCTGCCTGGGTTGTTAATGCTGTGTCTCAGCCTGACCTGTTGAATGGCTATGTTCCTAACAATGTGGCATTTGCCATTTATGACGTCTGGGTGACCAACTTTCCTTTTCCTTGCCACCTTCCTCCCCTGGTGGAGACAGAGTCCATCAAGGAAGAAATGAAAAACTAAGGTAGGTGAAGGAAAATTGAGATGAAATTTTAGGAACAAAATATGTCATAAAATAATTTAATAGGAGTGATAATAAAGATTCAGAGTGAGTCATTTTGGTTTTGTGGTTTTATTTTTATCATTGCTCTCTTCAAGCTACGTGTTTATGAGCCCTCCCCGCCCCCCGACAGATATGCTCAGTGGCGAGGAGATGGATGTCTCTTAGAGCAACATATAATGGAAAGATATGGCCTCAATGTTAGTTTTTAACTTGTTATATATTAAAATGCAAGCAGATAATTAAACATCACTTAAGCAAAGAGGACTTTTCTGCTTAATGAAGTGGCTTGCATGAGGAGATGTTCTGGCAGAGATGGTACATCTGACATTGGGTAGAGAAGGGCAGGATGAATTTAGTCCCAAGGATGAATTTAGTCCCAAATATGAGCATGGCAGCATGATGTGCTCAACTAAGACCTATGTTTCTATTTTCCTGCATCCAGGGAGAAACTAAAATCATGATCTCTATTTCCCTTACTGGCATGGGGCAGTGAATAAATAAATGAGTTTTCATTTAAGATGGTAAATAGAAATATGTCGAATAGTTTGGAATTCTGAAGTTTAAGTTTAGTACAGACTGAGTATTCCTCATTCTAAATACTTGGGACCAGAGTGTTTCAAACTTCTATTTTTCAGATTCTGGAGTATGTGCATATAGGGAATGGGATGTCTGGGATATGGGACCAAAGACTAAACAGGAAATTCATTGATGTTTCATCCACCTTATACACATAGCCTATAGATGATTTTATAAAATCTTTTTGGAGTGCCTGCATTTTGACTGCAACCTATCACATGAGATTAGGTGTGGAAATTTTCGCCTGTGGTATAGTGTTGGCACTCAAAAAGTTTTGGAATGTGGAAGAGTTCAGATTTTTAGTTTTTGGAATAGGATGCTACCTGTAGTAGGATTTAGATGTTACCTGTAGAAACATTTTAGGAAATTAAGTGATTTATGGATTAAAGTAATATGGACCAGCTGAGTTCTCTACCATGTGAACCAAAAAGCTGATAATATGGGAGATTTTCAAATTAACATTTAGCTTTAAGATCAATATTAATGCAATGCATATCTTTAGAGGTGGCCTATACTCCCAGATGGAGGGAGTGGGTAGGTGAGAAAATTTGGTTTTTCTGCATTAACCCTTATTTGCTTGATTTGACCCATGGCCAACACAGTTTTGATAAAGACAAATATTTCAAATGATCTCTTGAACTTCAATGGTTTCCTTTTAACTAATATTTCTCTTTTCATTGTAAGGGTACCTTAAAAAGTGTCTTTAAAGCTCCCAAAAAGTATTAAAGAGAGGAAAAAATAATATGAGCAGCAGTCGTGGGAAACTGTACCAGTAAGAATGGCACAGTTAGACCTTGGGTTCAGATGGACCAGTCAGGCAGGTGGACCAGAAACACCAAACTGTCCTGGAGGACCCCTGACCTGGTACATCCCTATAGCCCTGTCCAGCTGCTCTGTGCAGGAGACTGGGATGTCTTACAGTTTCTATGAACAATTCAGGGCAGAAGCACATCTAGAATTCAATCACAGCCATACCCACTCCTCCACCTGTCAAGGTCACTTCAAATTTTCTTTAGGGTTATGTGACAGGTTCCCCAAGATAAGTTTAAAATACTTCCATATATTGAAACAAAAATACTGTTACGTGACACAAAATAACTTACAGAAAAGAGGCTAGAGAGCTGGCATTTACAGGGAAGGGGGACTTACTGAAAAAGAACTTGAACATAATTCTTTACACTTTCTTTTTGTATTTACCACATCTTATTAGATTGATGTTTTCCTTGAAATACATGGACATGTTTATATTATCTGATTTGAAGTCCTTTTCTGCTCATGGGCTAAATCTGTCAACTCTTCATTTCTGGGTGTGTTTCTATTGACTTATTTTTATCCTGGTTATGGTCTCAATTTTCTGCTTCTTCTCATATGGAGTAATATTTTATTGGATGCTAGAAACTGTAAAGGTTTTTTTTTTCCTTTATTGAGCATTTGATTTTGTCGTGTTTGTTAAAAAGTGATAGTTTTTGTCCTTGAAGGTAGTTCATTTACTTGGGCATCAGTTTGAGCCTTTGGAAGCTTGTTTTGAAGCTTTCCTGAAGTTTCGAGTGAGGGTCACTAGTCTGCTCCTCCTCCCCAGGCCTGTCTCTTCGAGGTTGATGGTGACTCTACCAGGTGTCCTCTGTAGACTCTTCACACCTTCTTGGCTTTTGCCTCTTCCATATCCTGGAACTGCTTTCTCAGATCACCAGTGACTTTTAAATCCACAGGGCATTTCTTGTGTTCTGTATTACTTGGCCTCTTGGTGGTGGCATTTACCATTGTCAACACTCTCACCCTCTTGCGCTTCTCTTCTTGTGTGACTTGTGTTTCCTGAGATGCTTCTAGTTTTCCTTTTACCTTCATGGCAAGTAAGTAGGTCCTCCTTCTTCCACTCAGCCTTTGATCCCTTGCTGTCCCACAGCTCCCACAACCACCTATTTTACGCTGACAAACCAACAGCAAAAAAACATGTGTGTGTATGTGTATTCCCTGTCCCAAAGTTCTCCCAATATTCAACGCCTACCGATTACCAACTACTTCCTCAAATATCTTTTCTTGGATATTTCAAACACATATAATAATTCATACGTAATTCCAATGAATCCAGGCCATTGGCATACATCTATACTTTTTCCAAGTTTCTGCCTCATTAAAAGGCAGTGTCCAGTTCCTCATGCAAAACAATCCAGGAGCCATTCCTGAAGCCTCACTCCTGACATGAATTCCAGTTTGAGTTCTTATATAGAATCATGTTTTCCTCCAAAATATCACTTGAATCTGTCCACAAGATCCAACAGGAAAATCTTGATCCTGCACACTGAGCCCTGTTCTTTAGGAGATAAACTTGGCATTTGATGTAAGAGAGAGCCTCAAGGTGTTGTTCATAGTCAGATTGTTTTGGAAGAAGCAAAACATTTTCTATGTTGCTTGGAGAACCCTTCAGACACGGGAGGAGTCTGTGGCCTATAGAGGTGTCAAGATGGTGCTACAGAAACCTGGGTGAGCCTTTGCCTACAGGGGTGACACTCTAAGAATGTGTCAGTGGATCCACACGGGTACAAAAATGAGGAGACAGGAGTGTCCATCCACACTCACCTTGTACAAGATCTCAGCATACTTCCCACCCAAATTTATATTCAAAACCAAGAAAGAAGTGGAGAGATCTCAAACTGACTAAAATCAAGATTGTAACTTCCAGAAGAATGGGTGCTTGAAAGTGAAATTAACTTCAATTACATCTTTTCAAAATTTATATTTCTTGCAAATGAATAAAAATCCTATTCAGTTTATAAACAATACCATGGATAAAGACTTCATATTTAATCCAAATGGTGAACATGCCCAGATGCAAATATTAAGTAGGGCCTGTAATTAGAAATCTCCATTGATACCATCTGCCCTCCCAAGCCAATATCATCTCTTCCCTAAATGCCAGTGAACACTCCTAAATGATCTCTCAGGTGACTCCTGGTTACCTTCAGTCTCAGTTGCCACTCCAAAATGTAAAGGATCTTCTTGAAATGCAAGCCTTATCCTGTCATGTCTCTACATGCAAACTATTAACAGCTTCTCTTTGTTCTTAGAGACCAAGTTCACTTACTAGGACCTTCAAAACCCTGCACTCTTCCCAGTGGCGTGGGAGGCTCAGGCATGAGGATCTCAAATTCAAAGCCAGCCTCAGCAACTCCGTGAGGCCCTAAGCAACTCAGAGAGACCCTGTCTCTAAATAAAATACAAAAAGGCTTGGCAATGTGGCTCAGAGGTTAAACACCCAGGTACAATTCCTGCTACAAAACAAACAAAAAAAAAAAAAAAAAAAGAAAGAAAACCCTGCACTTTTCAACCAGCTACCCCACCAGGCCTCTATCCTCTATTCCTACTTTGACTCTCTCTGTCCCAGGTACAGTACTTTAACACTTCTCTCACCTCTCTAGTGTACCCACTTCCTCTGAATACCCCTCTTCAGGCTTGCTGTGCCTATATCCACCTGTTGACCAACTTGACCAACTTCTACTCATCATTCAGTCCCCACTTAAGTGCCACTTCTTCCCTGAAGCCTTCATCCTTTGCCTAGGTCAGACAGACAGCCAGGGATACACCCTCATTTGGTCCCTGTCATTTGACCTCATAGCACTTTGCTATATCTGTGCTCCATGGAAGCACAGCCGGGGGCTCACCTATTCTCAACACCTCAGACACAGCTGTCTGGCAAGAAGGCGGCATGACAGACACATTGCATGAATGAAAGGAGTGCAGAAAACTGATCCCCATGAACACTTGAGCTGACCAAGTTTACAGTGCTTCCTAGAAAGTGGAGCAGATTCAGGTAAAATTTCTGGAGTTGAAGCTGTGCGTGTCTACTCGTGAAGCCCTAATTACTGGAAATTTTTTAAGAGCGGCTTTCTAGTTCTGACACTTAGGGCTCTCCATTAAGAGAAGAGGAACAGAGAAGTCAGCCACTACCCTTTTATCACCAAGCCTTCTCTCCCTGGTCTGCCTGTCTCACTTCATCTCGTGCCAGTGCCCTACTTCTCTCCATGCTTCACCCCGGTGAGTTTTATTTCCTTGACCGCACTAAGCTCTCTCTCCCTTCTGTGTGGGACTCTCCTTGCACCCCACCTTTACAACAGAAATGCCTCTTCTTAGGAGAGGTCAGCTCTGTCTCTCCTGCCACTGCAGTCCCCGCTGACTGTTATCGCAACTGGTAAATGTATGTCTATCTCATTTACAATTCAGTAAATAGGGAAAAGGACCATCTACCTTGTTCACTGCGGTTTAATCCAAGCTCTAGCACAGCGCCTAAGGCATATTTGGTACTCAATATGTATTTGATGAATAAATGAATTAATACTTAGAATGAGGTTTACAGGTTTCAGGGATTAGGATGTGGATGTCTTGAGGGCCATTACCAGCCTACCATGGGTCAAGTTTGAGCTTGAATTTCATACTGCCCCACAAAAACAAAACAAACAACAACAACAAAAACAGGTATTTTGATTTTAGGTGCTTTATAATTGTTGTTTTTCTTTAAAGTTCCAACAGTTTTCAATATGAGTCAAACTTCAGCTATAAGCAGACTGCCCTGCATTTCTCCTAGACCCCAAACTTTGTTTTTATAAGAAAAAAAGGGTATTGTGAGCCAACGAAACCACTTCAGCTTTGTTTGGTCAGGTGCCTCCTTTGAAAAGTGTCTCCAGTGAAGCTAAACTTAGAGATGTCACAAAATAAAACTTCCAGAGACTTCTGTTTGGCAAAGTGCTGAGCAACACCTTTCAGTGTGTTTTTGGTCTTACCAGATTTACTTCCACTTATCTAGATGAAATAGAAATTCACTACAGGGAATTTTGTGTTTTTCTGCTTCAACTCCACAGATCGAGGCTTGAAAATCAATTTAGTGGTGTTTGCCCTTTTAAAATGTTATACATTAACCCCGAGAGCTTTCTAAACTATGTAACCCCAGGGGAAAGTCAAGATACTCTTAAAGAATAGTAAGGACCCCTCCCTGACATTACACAAGCTTCTGGCCTAATTTTTGGAACAAAGTTGCCTCTATACATCAATGATTCCTCAGACTCTACTGGGAGAAATAGTCCTGAACTGGGATTCTGGAAACATGGCTCTCAGCTAGTCGGGAGACTTTTAGGCAGTCTACACAGATTCTTGGAACCTCAGGGTCCTCATTAGTAAAATGATAAAGTTAGATAATGGTTTTCTAATATTAAGCAATGAACCCATTTCCCTAACAAAAGTTCACAGAGAATTTTGATACATTTGACCAGAACCAGGTGGAGCTACTCTGATACCAGTAAGAACAAGGAGTTATGGAGGAAAATACAAACAGGAGCAGAATGGACCAGAGTCCCACTGTTTCTGCCTTACTTCTGCATCTGAAGCACAGTTTGCAAACCTGAATAGATGGCCGGCACTATAGCTTTCATACACATTCTGTCACTCTCCATTGTACTTAGTGAGTCAATGCTCCCAAATAATTTGACTTGTAGACTAAGAACAAAGTACATGAGAGATCATTCCCAGGGAGATTTGACGCCGGCTGAGGACATATGTTCTTAAGCTTGTCTTCTTTCACATTCTGCTACCCTGCCCCATAGCATATCATAACCATAACGTTTTTAGCCGGGAATGGTGGTGCCGGGCATGGTGGTGCTCACCTGTAATCCCAGCAACTCAGGAGGTTGAGGCAGGAAGATTGTGAATTCAAAGCCAGACTAAGCAACTTAGCAAGGCCCTAAGCAACTTGGTGAGATCCTGTTATTTTTTTGTCTGTTTGTTTGTTTTTTAAAGGTCTGGGAATGTGGCTCAGTGATTAAGCACCCCTGGTATCAAAAAAAAAAAAAAAAAAAAAAAAAAAAAAAGAAAGAAAAGAAAGAAAGAAAGAAAAATTAAGAAAAAAACCACAATTTTCTTTTGTCATTTTAGAGATAATTTTTTCAGGTCACAAATATTTGTGAAAGTTCTTTAAAAACTTATAGACTGTAAATACTATGTCTTTAGAGGCTGAGAGAAGATGTCTCAATATACTGCCTCCCCAGACCTAACCCTATTGATTTCACTGATGAATCATTACAGAGGGGACCGGCTAAAGTAAACAATTCTCCATTTCCTTCCTGCAATTCTTCCTTAACCCCAAGTCATTCATGTCTTGCTGCTAGAATATAGAAAGGGCTAGTCAAGGATATTAAAATCATGAGTGAATGAATTGATGGGATATGAGCTATGCAAATTCTGCAGTAGAACCAAAGCTCAGTAAACCTTAGATCATCTGGTCTCCACCTGGGTGTTTCAGGATATGTAGTTTTGACACAGTGAGTAATGGCTGAGGTTGATACCACTGAGAGGAATTAAAGAGTCTGGCAACACTGAGTGTTGACAAAGATGCGGGAAAGCAAGAACTGCCAGGATACGTTTGAATTTGTGAGCAGGTGGCCAGCCTTTTGGTGAAACGTGAAATTGCATATGCCTCTGGTAAACTTTTGTAGGGTCGGAAAAGAAACATTGCCCAGGATAGATTAGGCACTCAATAAATGCATATTTAATAGAAGTGTAAAGGTGTTCCTTGTAGCATTGTTGTGGTGAGTCGAAATGAGACACATGATCCTTCATCACTAGGGGCACAGGAAGGAAGATGAGCACAGTATTCACATTCAGTGACAACTAACATTGGTCAAATGATCGCAGTGTGCCAGGCAGACTTTCCAGGGTATATTAATATAATGACCCTCATAACAATGCTCCGAGGTATTTATTTTACACAGAAGAGATTGACAGATTAAACTGGATATCATGCAAACAGAAAAAGCAAGAGCTAGGCTTGTTCTGGCTCCAACAGCCAACCACTGAGCTACCCATGATGAAGGATTTCTGCCTTCTGTCCTGTGGATCTCTACAGGACACCTGTCCCGTGTTTGTTGACCATTCCCAACTTCCCGGGCAGTCCTTTCTGTTACATCAGACCTTTTCCTCTTCAAAGGGAATCAGTGTCAACTTATCTTGCAGTAGATAGGAGCAGACTTCAACTAGGTTCCAAGTACCACCCCTGTATGGTTATGGCAAAGTTTCCTCCCACACCCTTCAAATCACTGAAGGTCCAATAGTGAGGAGCTGGTTTTCTCTCTTTCCTAGTCTTTTTGAGATTAATTTTCAAATAACCTGAAACCTCTGGGTGCAGGTACATTCTTAGAGACCTATAGTCTTCAGACCACTAGAATGTCAATCATTGCACTGGGCTGTGATGTAGCAAGTTCCCTAAAGGTGGCTTAGATCTGAAGGGCTATTTTTCTCTACTCTAAAAGACTCCTAACCACTAAACCCAAAACTTTGATTTTGCCTTGTTTTTATAAAAATTCTTATTTTCTCCTTCTTATGTGTTTGTTGTCTCTTGTAGCATTCTTGAAATGCTGGCAGGTTGCAGATGGGAAATCAGATGACCCAGCTTGGTAGAATTGTGCCTGAAGTCATTAGGTCCTGAGCCAAATACTGAAAGGCTCTGTGTAGGAGAACCACTTCCAAATTCAAATTCCAACATGTGTTGAGTCATATTAGGTGCACACACTGGGGCCCCCATGGCGCCGTGTTATCTTATTTTAACCTCAGGGTCTCCCTTTGAGACAGATACAAGTATCCACATTTTGCAGACTCAGAAGACCCAGGAGGGTAAAGGGCTTGCTTGCCAGACGTGAAAGAATCAGAAGTTGCAGAAGTGGGATTCAGTCTGGTCTTTTGCCACAACTACTGCAAAATCTTTTTGTCCTTCCTTTGTTTTTGCTGATGTTCAGGCTCAAAATTACCAGTTAATTAAAACTCTACTGAAATGGTATACTCTGTGTTTAATTTCATTTTTTCAAAAAGCAAGTCACCTATAAATTGGAACACTTTCTTACTTTAGAATATTCAGCAGAGTAGTAAAGAATAATTAGAAAATTGGAGTTTCCTGCAAGGAAAAAAAAAATCCCTATTACAAGAAGCATAGTTCAGCTGTCTTCAGCTCTGTTTGGACCAGTCTGGCTGTTCTTTTTGTAAAGGACTCGGCTTTCCCTGGAGTAAGTTTATGTACAGATATAGCAAACTACCCATTATGAGGTGCGAAGCACTAGGCACTATTCTATACCCTTTACAAGTGCTACTTCACTCAGTGAATTCATTCACTTGGTCCTCCAGGCAGAAGCTGATAATATTACCCACATTTTACAGATAAGAAAACAGGTTTAGAGAGACCGATCTATTTGTCAGTCACACAGGCAACATTTGAACCTGAGAAGTTTGTCTCTAGGGTCCAGGAGCTAAAGTATTGCACCCAGTTCTCTTTTACTAACCCACATTTGCTGTGCCAGAAAAGGTAAAAATAATAGATGAGAGCAGGGAACAGCAAGGAGCCCAGGAGAACTTTTTCTGCAGGTGTGAGGACAGGCTTGGAAAGCCGAACAGCCTGAGATAAACTTGTCCTCAGAGCCTCCAGCAACTTGTCACTTGTATCAGGGTCATTGTCACAGAGCAAAAGGGGGATTGGCCTTTCCTTTCCATGTCAGTTTGTTAGCTGGCACCATGTTGATATGACAGAGATTCTCTTGAAGAGTCTTTTATTTTCCTGTCAAACCCCCTGCCTGGCATTTTACAGATAGGATCCAGGCATGTATACGCCTGAAAAACTTAGACTTCTTTTTTAAATTTACTTTTATTTTTTAGTTTTAGGTGGACACAATATCTTTATTTTATTTTTACTTGGTGCTGAGAATTGAAACCAGTGCCTCACGCATGCTAGGTGAGCATACTGCCACTTGAGCCACATCCCCAGCCCAATCTTAGACTTTAAGTAGGGTAGATTTTGAATAAGAATATACATACACACATATACTGACTTTGTATAGATACACTGAGATATATATTCACATGCATATGTATGTATATATGCACATATATATATATATATATATATACGTATATCAAGTAGGTATACATGTACATATATATCTGTTTTTTAATAAGGAACTGTACTAATGTTTTGGTTAGTAGTCATGAAAAAATAAAAAGAATTGCATTTTACTTCTGCTTTGGGGATTTATAGAATGAATTATACTCTCAATTCAGCCTGTATCCACAGAGGGGAGCAGAGAGGTTATAAAAGCCTGGTTGCTCCCATGAAATAATCAAGTTCTACTCTTCAGTGTCTGGATTTTATGTTTGCAGACTGTCTAGGCTCCTCATTTTGTATTCCACTTTTCTCTTAGTTGCAGCCTTTGGATTAGTTAGGTCACAGGGAAAAAAAAACACTAAAAAGAGGAAAGACAAATTGATTGGCAAGTTTTCTTTCTAAAGATGGATGAAAAAGAGTTTCCAGCAGCAGCAGGTGGTTGTAAGAGACAGATCCACCAAAGTTTCCTGAGAATTTCAGAAATCCAGGGAGCTCCAAGGCTAGGTCTCTCTCTTAGCCTTTCTGCTTCCCTCCTCTCCTGATCCTTCTTCCTCGCCCCCTGCTCCACCAATGGGCTTCTCCGTTGTCCTCTTGGGATTTTTGAGTCAGTTTGACAGAGCATCCTGTGTCCTCAACTTTACTGAAAACTTCCTCCATTTCCAAGTTTCCCACTTATAATTAGGTTAAGAACTATCTGAATAGTCCATCTTGCCAAGAAAGGCTGCACAAGCCACAGGACAGTCTATAAATTAATGGCCTTCAGGCAAGTTGTCCAGCGCTCACCAATTATGGCAATTAGTATAAAACTGAAATAAATTGTATATTTTGCTGGAAATTAAAATAAAGTAAATAGAGATGCAGTAAAGATGGTCTAGAAATATACCCTAGAAAGGGTATATTTGTTCTCTGGCCATCTTTTGAAACCCATTGAAAACACCAAAAAGAACAACAACAACAACAAATAGAATCAATTAAAGAGCCCATATTATCAGTCAGATACCTTAGCTACAAACAACAGAAATCAAATCTTGCTGCTAGCTGCAGGGAGTGGGGTAGAATATTCCAAAGAGATACTGAGTCAATGAGAAGGCGGAAGAACCAGGGTCAGGAATGACCAGGAACAAATAGAAGGAAGTGAGATTCACAGCCCAGATCATGCCAAATGGAAGTACCAGGGAAGAAAAGTGCTGCTGTACCTTTGGAGAGAGCACATCCTGGTCAGTGACCTGTACCTGAGCTCCTCTTTTTGTCTGATCACATTGTCAGGAGAAGCCTAAAGTGACCGAGTGGCAGTCGCAGCTTCTGATTCAGAGGAGCTATTGCTCTATCCCCCGAACTATTCCTCCTTGGACTCTAAAACTTCTGTATGACTGGAGCCCTGAGTGGCAGGGAACACAATTTCCCACGTGGGAGTGAGTCATAACTCCAGCTTTCAGCCTTCTGAGTCCCAGATGAGTGTATTCTTGTTCTGACAGAAATGATACCACACATGGGCCACTGCTTCCGAGAATCAACTGCATTCCCCAGGACTTCACTGCACCTTCTCTGGCTTTTGTTTCTCACACAGATCCATAACTGGGCCTTGGACGGGCTGTTGCCCTCCTCTGGATTTTGCAGTATATTAATGATGAGGACAGGCTCTGGAGCTGGACTGACCAGATTCAATCCTCAGTCCCCAGTGACTAATCAAGTGACCAGAGGCAGTTTATTAACCATTCTCACTTCTGTCTTCTTGGAAATTTCTATAAATTATGGTAATTAACTTGGAAGATGGTTTAAGGGTCATAACACAGGGGAGGTGCCTAGAGTAGTGCCCAGCACGTGCCTGTTAGTTGTCACTGCTATTCTATAAGGTCAGCAGCTTCTGGGTGAAGGGTAATCAGTCCTCTAACTCCCATTGCTTGACTTCTTTCAGAGAGCAGTATGTTACTTGGTCAGAACCCAAGGTTGTGTGGGACACCATGACAGTGTATGGGGTCTGGTTCTATCATCATGACGATGGTGAATACATCCTAGAAGAGATTAACATTTGAATTATTAGCCTGAGTAAAGCATATCCAGTTCTACCAGTGTGGGTGGACATCATTCAACCAACTGATGCTTCAAATAAAGCAGAAAAGGTGGGGGAAGATGGAATTCTCTCTCTGTGAACAGATATCCATCTTCTGATACCTGGGGACATCAGCACTCCTGCTTCTTAGGCCCTCAGACTCAGTCTGATGATGCCACTTGGCTTTCCTGATACTTCACCCTGCAGACAGCAGATCCTGGGGCTTCTTCATTTCTGTACTAGTGTGAGTCAATTCCCATTTTAAAAAAAATCTATTCATATACACCCCATTTATTCGGCTGTTTCTGGTTTTCTTGAGAACCCTAACTAATACAATTATGTAGAGCAGGAACTGAATACTTTTTTCTGTAAAGAATTAGATAATAAATGCTTTGGACTTTATGGGTCACATTCAACTTTGACACAAATAGCAATAATATATAACTAAAAAACATTTCTGCTCACTCATATGAACACTGAAATTTGAATGTCATTTACGTTTTTTACAGCTCATATTCCTCTTGTTAGTCATTTAAAACTGTAAATACCATTCCCATACAGAAACAGGCCGTGGGGTAGTTTTGATCTGTGGGCAGTTTGTCAACTGCTAGTATAAAATGCTATATTTTACTCAAGGCTTTCATATCCAAATGTGACTCACTTATTTATGAGGTCAACTCGCTGAGGTAGCAGTTAAGACAGAAATTATTAGCCCCATTTTATAGTGAAAGAAAAAGTCTCGAAAGGATTAAATGGTATACTAAGTATTACAGTGAATAAGAAATGGAGATCATATCTAACCCTAGTCTCCCAAATCCTACTACCCTATCAAACCCCACTTTTTTTTTGCTTTCATTCTTTTTTTTAGTTAATTTTTAATTGGTGGAGTATAATTATACATAATGGTGAGATTTGTTGTTACATATGCACACCCTGGTACTCTTATCATACCATAGTGCTCCCGGGGAGACACTCACCTTTAGGATAGATATTTTAAAAGCTGCCTGCCCTTGTCTGTGTAAATGCAAGGAAGGGATGACTCCCTCTCAGGTAGGTGAGCTCTCACAACCAGGGCCTTGTGAGCAATCTCTGAATGGTTCCTAATCGCTGGAAGAGAGAGATCCAGTCAGAAGCTCCCAGCCAGACCCTGCTGCCGGAAACTCCACTGCAGGAAACAGACACCAGGGGCCTTAAATCCTCTCTGAACACTCTCACCGTAACCTACAGCACCCCCAGCACACCCCAGTTTGTGGCCACGTAGGCTCTGCTCATTTTTCTATTATGTGTCCCAGGGTAGAGAGAGAAACAGAAGACAAGAGAAAGTGGAATGAAGTGCCATCTGCTGGTAAACGGAAGGAACAGAGGATATCATGCTAAGTGAAATGAGCCCGACTCAGAAAGTCAAGGTCAAGTGTTTTCTCTCCTATGCAGAAACTAGAGAGAAAAAAGGAATTAATAAAGGGGAAATCATGGAAATAAAAGGGAGAACAGTAGAATAGAAGTGGGGGATAAAGGTGGAGGGAGGAAGGGAGGGGAAAGGGGAAGAGCTAGAGAACTAAGCTGAGCAAATTATGCTATGTGCACATGGAAAAATACCACATGCATTCCAATGTTGTATAAAAATACAATGCTTCCAGTAAGAAATAAAAACAGAAGAAAAAACCCAACAAAGTAGAGGAAGGGGATCAGGGGAAGGGAGGGTTACCACTGGGGATTGAAGTGGAGAAAACCATGTTATGGGCATTTATGAATATGTCAAAATGAGCCCCATTATTAAGTATAGCTATAATGCACAATAAATAAATAAATAAACAAACAAATAAATAATAAGTAATATGTAAATAAAAGAAAAATTATGGACTTAAAAAAATATGCTCCCAGTAGAGCTAGGAGGGACTAGGTATTATTGGTTGAATTCTGTTTCCCCTAAAATTTACGGAGTGAAGTCCTAGCTCCCATTACCTCTGGACAGAACCTTATTTGGAAATAGATGTGATTCATTAAGATGAGGCTCTACTGGAGCAAAGGAAGCTCCCAATGCAATATGACCAGTATCCTTATAAAAAAGAGAAATCTGGACCCAGAGATACAAACACAAGGGGATACCATGTGAAGGCAAAGACAGAGGCTGGGTAATAAGTCTATAGGCCAGGGCACCCCAAAGGTTACCAGCAAACCACCAGAAGCCAGGAACGAGGACTAAAACAGATTGTTCTTCACAGTCTTCAGAGGGAACTAAACTTTCTGACACCTTGATCTTCTAGCCAACAGAATTGAGATAATTTCTCTTTTTAAAGAGAGAGAGAGAGAAGAAAAGGAAAAGTGAGTTCAAATTTGATTTCCTCTCTTGATGTGCTATTTATATTTTGGATATTATACCACCTGTCCACTGGGGGACCATGGGCATGACCCCATGATTTGAATATTGACTTCTTCATTCAGATGTTGTAGTCCTCTGAGTCATTTTTTAAAAAAGTATGATTTTTCATTCAATTAAGAAACTGTTTTATATTCAAAGGTTAATTTTACTTATTTATTTTTGGGATACTGGTGATTGATCCCAGCAATATTCTATCACTGAACTATATCTCCAACCCTTTTTATTCTTTGCTTTGAAACAAGGTCTCACTAAATTGCTGAGGCTGTCTTCAACTTTGCGATGCTCCTGCCTCAGCCTCCCAAGCTACTAGTATTACAGGCATGCACCACCATGCCTGGCTTTTATTTTTTATTATTTCATTTTATTTACATTTTCTTGGTGCTGGAAGTTGAATCCAGGGCCTTGCTCATGCTGAGCACATATTCTACCACTGAACTATTCACCCTCCAGCCCAACATGGTTTTCTAAAAATTAAATTGATTGATATTTATATATGAATTTATACACTATGTATTACCTGTGTGTTATTGTATAATTACATGTGTATGCAAGTAGTGCAGGAGTTAAAGGTATATAAAAGCTTAAGTATGGATACTAACCTAGTCTGCTCTGGCTGTCAAAATAAGATACCACAAACTGGATGGTTTAAATAACAGTAACTTATTTGTAGTACAAGATGAAGGTGCAGACTGATAACGTCCCTGGTGAGGCTTGCAGATGGCTGTTTTCTTGCTGTGCCCTCGTGTGTGTGTGTGTGTGTGTGTGTGTGTGTGTGCGCGCGTGTGTGTAGTGAGGGAGCACAAACTCTCTGCCTTTTCTTCTTTAATGGCACTAATTCCATAAGGTCAGGGTCTCACCCTCATAATCTCATCTAGTCCTCAAGGTCTCCCAAAGATGTCATCTTCAAATATCATCACACTAGAGGCTAGAGTACCAATATCTGAATTTGGGGGACACACAAACATTCAGTCCTTAACAGGCACTATATTCAATATATTTACAAATATCAAATTTCCTCCTTTTTCAAACTTTCAGGAAGAAAACCACATCCATCTGTTCACTCATTAGTTGGTTGTCTCCATTGTTTTTGAGCACCTACTGTGTGCCAAGGCTGTGCTCTTTCAGGAACCGAAAGCCTCAGGATTCACAGGGCCCCTTTACCGCCTTTCTCCCTGGCTCTCATTATCACCTAAATTTTTTCATGCTTAGCTATTGAATAGATTTCCCAAGGGGTTTTAAATACTTTTCTTCTTAGATCTCCACCTTTCCTTTTAATGTGGCTCAGCAAACGGAAAAGACAACTGCTATGTGCACCCCATGTTTCCCAATGTGACTTCTCAGCAACTCTGCTATTGCAATTAGTTTTTGCCTCCTCAAAGAAGAGGGCCTCTGTGCCCACAGGTACTATATTTGGCTGTTAGGTGCTTAATAATTAATCGCTTAGATTTACATTTTTTCTTCTTATTAATTCTAGCTGGCAGCTACTTCACTTATAATATCCACTCAAATTTTAAATGGCCGTATTTTTCTCCAAAAAGAAATTTTTGTTTAAAACTCACGTCTATATAAAACTCAAAATTGTTTTTAAAACAGGAATATAAAGTGGTTTCCAGTCAGCATTGCTGCCCTGATAGAATCAGTCTTGGAGAAAAATAAGTCTAGTCTTGGGAGAAAAATAAGAAAGTTGTTATCTCCATTTTCAGAATCATAATGGTATTTTCAGAGGTTAAGAAGCTTACCTAAGGGGCTAGGGTTGTGGCTCAGTGGTAGAACACTTGCCTAGAACATTCGAGGCCCTGGGTTTGATCCTCAACACCACATAAAAATAAATAAAATAAAGGTATTATGTCCAACTACAACTAAAAAATAAGTATTAAAAAAAGAAGCTTACCTAAGGTCACACAGCAGTTAAACAAAAGAGAAAAAGCTCTAATTCAGATCTGACTCTAATGCTGTCTATACTTTCTCCTAAACAATGTGTTGGCACCTCTGGTCTGACATTTATCATGTTGGGTTAGTTGTGTACTCACTCTCCTGCCTTGAATAGCCACTCCCTTGAGGTCAAATAAGACATGTGGTTGACTATGCAAATGGTCTTCCAAATATTCATGCCCTAGAGTAATCCTCTTTCATATTGATTCTGGGCGTGGTCATCTGATTTGCTCCTGTCTGTGCCTTATCACCAAACTTATATAATTTTAACTAGAGTTTATACATTGAAATACTGCTCCCATTATAGTAGGAAGTCCCAGGAGCCAACTTGAGAGTGAAAGACATGGAGCGAGAGGTCCAGAGTCCCAGCTGTCTCACCTGAGCTCAGCCCCCTGGAGACCTGCCAAATGACTGCCATGCCATTAGGGAGCCAAGGTGGAGCAGCAGAAGAGCTATCCAGACCACTTACAGAATCATGAGAAATGGTCAATTATTGTCTGCCTTTAGTTTATAAGTCTGGGGCTTTTTAAAAGGTGGTAATAGGCAACTGAAATACATGCTTTATTTATTGTTTATTCATGTATTAACTAATTTGCTTATTGTTCACTTATTCAGCAACTATTTAGTTAGCACCTGCTACATTGCAGGCATTGGGATAGGCACTGGGGGATATGATGATGAATAAAACAGAGACCCTGCTATGGAGATGCATCCAATAAGGGGTGTGAATAAGTAAGGAGGTGATTTGTTGTATTGTAAGATACCCACTATTAGAAGGGTAAACACCTGGGGCTGGGGCTGGGGCTCAGTGGAAGAGTGCTTGCCTAGCACGCATGAAGTGCTGGGTTGGATCCTCAGCACCTTATACAAATAAATAAATAAAATAAAAGTATGTGTTCATCTACAACTTAAAAAAAAAACAATTAAAAAGAAAGGTAAACACCCAAGCCTGAGGCAGAAGTTTTACAAGTTCAAAGCCATCCTCAGCAACCTAGTGAGACCCTCTCTCTAAATAAATAAAAAAGGACTGGGGAGTGTCTCAGTGGTTAAGGGCCCTGTATTCAATTCCTGGTGCCAAAAAAAAAAAAAAAAAAATACAGGTACTATGGAAGAACCAAAAACCTAACAGTTTGGGGAGAAGGTGTCACAGGAAAATGGCTGGGGCAGATTCTTGATGCATATTTTTTTTGCATATTTATTTTTGATTGCTTTAGATAAAACACTCAAATTTGGTTAATGTCACTCAATTATTGCCACTAACCTAATTTCTCTTGAATCTCAGTTGAGGACTCTGTACTCAAAGATTGTTTATTTCCATAAGTATTTTTGGTATTTGCTTGTTTGTTTAGTTTGGTTTTGTCTTTCCTGTCATGGAAACACATTCTCACTAATAAGAGCTAGGTTCTGGTTTACTTTTGTTGTTATCATTGTTGTCATTCAGTATTGGGGATAGAATCCAGGGCTCACGCATGCTTGGCCAGTGTTCTACCACTGACCCTCATCCCCAGCCTCTAAGGAGCCAGATTCTTATGATCCAAACAACTAGGCTTTCTGCAGGTAGGATTCTAAAACAGACTAGGCTATTTTCACACCCAGTAGTTTTCTACTAGAAATGAGAAGTATAAAAAATTATTAGGGGACTGAGGATGTGTCTCAAGTAGTAGCACGCTCGCCTGGCATGCCTGAGGCACCGGGTTCAATTCTCAGCACCATATAAAAATAAAATAAAGATATTAAAAAATAATAATAAAAATTTAAAAAATAAAATTATTAGAGTAGCTAAGTAGTTAAATATAACAAAGAGATTATACTAGTCATGAGGACTTGGGCTCAATGCTCAGCATGCTCATCCAGTATGTGTATATATATATGCACAATGTGTACATATATATACACATACTGGAAATGTACATCTATAGTGCAAGACTGGAAAGAAACCTAGAGAAATATAATTTGGTCCTTTTCTTACATATTCTTAGTCCTTACCGGTCCCTGGGTCATCCAATTGCTTTCTCCACATCCACACCTGAAAGAGCACAGAAATAACAGGGATAAAAGTGACTTGGGCAAATGATGTGGCTGCTTGGAGATGGTAGTAGGACCTTAAGGAGTCCTAAGTATCACAGATGAAAAAATTAATACATTAAGAAAAGTACAAAATAACCACTAACCCTTAATTTAGTTAAAATACAAGCTTAAACAGAAATGAGACCAGCAATTCTAGAAGAAAGTCCTCAAACAGGCAGCACAGTTTTAATTAGTTGAGTAGAGAGACTAATTAATATGCAAATGAGGAGCTTACCAATATTAATCATCTGTTTTACTAGGCTGCTTTTTACTAAAGAGTTTCTAACGAGTTTGCAAATTAAGTTTCTTTGACATTAAAAATCAGCTAAATGCCTGTCGGAGAATAATCTCTTCTAACTCAAGGGTGGGAAGGGGGAATTTTTTTTTTTTTTGGATGAAAAACAGCAATGTTGAAAATCAATTCCCATGTTGGCAGGCACTGTGAAAGAGTTCTGTATCAACTCTTTCCAGGCTCTAATTGAAACCATTTCAGCAAGACAGACACCAGCAAACACTTGGAACGGGGACAGATATGAGACATGGTGATTTAAAGATACATGACTTGGACAATTACATCACAAAATGTGTGTGTTAAGTTGGTGACCATCATTGTTAAAACCCAAAAGAGCTTATGAATATACCTTTAAACTCCTTTTATGACCTTTACCCTCTCCAGGATTCTATTTTCTTGGAAACATTGAAGATCAGGTGGGATCTTAATTTATCAGGGGTGATTTGAAGCGTGGGGCTGGATTACCAGGTTTTCTTATGGTCATTTTAGTTTCATTCACTTTTGTAAGAAAAGTGTGCGGGCTTGGGTTCAATTGTGTTAGTCATTTCCAGTGTCAGTTAACTCCATTATTTTCCCGTTTGGCTATTAATACAAAATAATACAATACAAATTACTGCAACACTTTGGGCTCCTTCCTTCCAGGGGGAATGTCAGAAAGGATATTCTATTGAAACACACAATTGCCCTTAAGTATGTTTTCTATCATGTTCTTACTGAAATTCAAGGGGATCTTTGAAATTATATACTTTTCAATCAGCTCAAAATCGGTGGTTTTTTTTTCTTTCTCAAATTTTGTACCTCTTTGTTCCTCCCTCCTTCACTATAGCCATTGGCTGAAAGATCATAATTCAGGCAAAACAAATTTGTTACCTGGTTTCTCCTTTTTTACACATTAATTTGTTAATAAATATTTATTGATAGGGTTGAACCAAAGTGCTGAGTACCTCCCCCTGTATCAGGTATGAGTGAGACGCAAATATGCTTAATTAGCAATTTCAAGGGACTTTCCATCTACCAAGAAGATGAAACGTGTAAAACATGTGCCCCAATTCTACTTTGGAGAATTAAGCAATAAAAGCAATGAGTTGCATATCCCAAGACCTTGCTATGACCGATTTTGAGCAGAGTCGTGATAACATTCTGCTTCAGTCTCTTTCTTAACATATAAAAGCTAGTCCTAGTGAGATATGTTGGAGAAAGGAGTAGGATTGGCAATCTATTACCCTTTTTAGTATTTACAAGATTAAGGTGGTGAATGAGTGGAGAACATTCTGGTGTTATCCCCCTTTTCCTTTTAGGAAGAGACCTGACTTCAGACTTTGGACACTTTCACTTGCCGAGTGTCCATGGTGATGGGCCAATGTCATTAGCTTCAAGATATTCAGAGCAGGAGCTCAGTTCTGTTTTTCGGGGTCTCCTATAATCCTCGCTTGTCTGAAGCCTTATTTCCTTTGGTCAAGGCCTGTGCTAAATGTCATGGCCAGTAGAAAACACTGCTAAGTTCAGATTCATTGAAATTCATGGCAAAAAAAGAAAGAAAGCCCTTAGTCAAAGGCACAAGATAGATTTGCAGGAAAATAATGGCCAGAAAATTAATCCAAAATGTGCTTTGGTTTGGGCTTCTGTACAAGCACGTCTTGGCGGCAGGTCTGGACTGGAGGTTGTGGGAGTTGCGGGAGTGGAAAATGGAAATGGCTCATCTGCACCTGCCCTTTCTCCAGAGACTTGGCTCATCCTCTCCCATGACACAGGACCAGTTCACACTCTGAAGAAGGCTACGGGCCACCCCTCCGTGCCCACACCCCAGCAAGCTGGCCCCATAGTCACTGTCACCGAAACCATATGCAGTGTTTTACAAATCATGATATGATCAGATGTGGGATGTCTCTCTGTGGTAGGTGTGAGTTCCATCTTTGGCTCTAGAACAGCACCTTCTAACATTGCTTTCCCTGTGATGAAAATGTTTTATAAGTCTGCACTGTCCTGTGCAGTACCCACCAGCCACATGTGGCTATGGAGCACTTAAAACGTGGAACTGAGTTTTTAACTTTATTTCATTTTAATTAATTTCAATTTAAATAGCCACAGATGGCTAGTGGCAGCCATAAAGGTAGAACATAACTTTATATATTAGGATTTCTATGTGTATAAATGAATAAATGATTGCCTTATGATATCAACACAAATTCAACTTAGAAACATGAATGAATTCTCATCATTTCAACACAAATACAATGAACAAAAGTCTGAAATCTTTTGTTCTCAGTATTCAGGTGGCCTCTCAGGCTGTGTTCCCTAAACACCCAAATGTTAAAGAGGAAAAGAAATAATTTTAAAGAACGGGATCTTTTACCAGATAAACACCTCAGTGCTTTGAATATCAGTAGATGATTACAGAATAAAACATTTCCATGTCCTCCATCTGCAATTTTAGTCAAAAAGAAGCGATTCATTCAGATCCAGGAAATACTGAGAAAACAGTACTCGGCCCTTTTGCTACAATGAAAGAGTAAGGCTTTAACCTCGATCTTCTAAATTGAGTATGTAGAACTAACCAACTGCTCACTTTGAATTTTTTCCCAATTATTCTACATCTTTGCATCCCACACCCAGTTATAGACAAGTAAGATTAAAGTTTATTAGTCGTTAATATTAGCATCAACCTAAAGGACCCTCTAATTAGGACAAAAAATTATAAAAATATCAAGTAAATGCAAATAATATCAACCTCTAGATAACTAAGAATATTGTTTGGCAAAGACTGCCAAACAACTTTGTAGCATGTCCACACATGTCAAATTTGCCATGATTTGAAAATTACGAAGTTTGGTCCATCACGTCTTCTAATGAGAAGTAAAGACAATCTTCGCCTGAACACATGGTCATGTAGTCATTGAGACTAAGCACAACACGAAACAGTATATCATCCAGGAATTTTTATTGTAGGTTCTCTGATGTCCCCAAATATAGCATCGAGGATGTGTCTGTGAGGAAACACTCGCAGTGACCACACTAGAGATAGAAGCAACCAGAGATGCCATCCGTATGGTTCTGATGACTGGAGATGAGCTCTCCTGAGATGTTGAATGTGTGCTTCCACTGACTGATGTGTGTCCGTCAGCCCAGACACACAACTGGCCAGAATTTTGTTGCTTTTGAATCTGAAGCTGTTCAGTTGGTGCCATAACATTGAATATGATATAAATAAGAGCAAAAACTATGCTTTTTTTTAGGTAACTAGAGGAAGCAGCCAAATTCTAGGGATGAGCTGGAGAGCACACACTCTCCTAGGCTTTTCAGCTCCCTGTAAAATCTACCCACTTGTTTATACAGCCTGTCTTCCTTCCCAGGGTTCTTAGGAGAATCAAATAAGTTCCTGAGAGAGTTAGACTCCCCCGGTAGAAAGAGCAAGCAAGTACCTGAATCTGAATTCTGGGACTTTGTTTTAATGGCTTTGAGTTTTTGTTTTGCTTATGAGTAAATAAAAACTGGTTTGTGAACTGGTGTGAACTGGTCCTGTGTGTCATAGGGAGAGCTGCTCTATGATCTCACGGCTACACATGTCACGCGGCTCACTACGTGCACACGGTTTTTGGTTCCAGTTTTGTTACAGGCACAGAGGTTTCTAGCCCCTGGCTTCTAGATGAGATTCACTTACATATATCTAGTCCCTTAGTCACCAGTTGCACATGGCCACAAAATATGGGCTGGGATTAGTGGCACGGTCTGTGAAGGTGAGACTGAGTGCATCAAGAAAAATCATAAAAGGCCCCAAATCCATGGCCCTGACTTCATTAAGCAGGCTCAATATTCCTCTAGTGATCTAGCTTCAGTCAAACACAGCCTCCTGACCTTTTGCCAGCTCAGGCCTGCTGTCAGCAGCTGGGGGCCCCCACAGAAGGGCCAGGGAGGGAGCCCCAGGTTGCCCACCATGCAGATTATCCTGGGAATATTCAAAAGGGACGGTGCAATAAGCCTGCAGTCTTGTAATTTTACTTCAAAAAGCAAAAAATCTCCCAGATAATGAGCCTTTTGCTCTAATAAGAACTGTAGGATTGATTAGGTTCAAACTGTTAAGAGACATCCTCGTGGTTAATGAAGCAGTGTTGAAAATGCCTCTTGATTCTTTGGAAACTTAGATCCTACAAAAGCGCAAGAAGAGAGCTGGAGGTGGGGTCCATGAGGCTGTATGTGAGTTAATAGACTCCAGATAACAGACGCAAAACATTTGTTCTCTGAAAAGTTAATATTTATTGAGAGTTATTTCTGCACGGGGCCA
This sequence comes from Spermophilus citellus, assembly GCF_964194105.1. Classification (NCBI taxonomy): domain Eukaryota; kingdom Metazoa; phylum Chordata; class Mammalia; order Rodentia; family Sciuridae; genus Spermophilus; species Spermophilus citellus. The sequence goes on from NC_138191.1 coordinate 19,210,733, forward strand.
GCAATAAACTTTGATGATTATGGTTAAAGCATTCTTTGGATAACATGTTTTCCTGTGAATCCTGAGTGGGGGACGGAAGCTTCTGCCATTTTAATTCCTTTGTTAATGTCTTTATGAATGCAATTAACACTTCATTCACGCTTCTTTGTTTCTGGATCCCATTAGGATGTGGTTTATGCCAGTTTCTCTCTCCCAGGAGACAGCCCGCATCACACAACATTTCACTCAGCTGTGTGGCTGAGCACTGACAAACTCAATTTGCAAAAGGCAAGCGTGAGTTGACACCATGCTGTGGCAGTTGTCCTGAAGGGAGCAAAGGACTCATTTCCTTCCCAGGTAGAACCCACCTTCTCTGGAAGCATGCTTGTCCAAGATTATAGCAGACAAGGAGGTAAGGAAGGATTCTTGGCTGATTGAAAGTAAAAGCACTGCCGGTCGAAGAACTGCTAAGGAACCACACTTGGTCCCTAATCTTAAAAAGGGAAGCCAGCCTTTTGGGCACCACAGACTGCTATTCTATTCAGCATTCAGTGAGGGCTAACCAGGTACAAAGTGAGGAAGGAACCTAGCTATCTACCCAGAGGGTAGATAACAGATGACAAGAGGCAGCAGACACACAGAACCAATTTATAAGCTAGGGTATCAGGCAGCACTGACAAGGTCCTAAATGAGAGGTAGAGAGACCCAAAGAGCATTAGGAGTTCAGATCTGTGTGATGGGGAGTTCTGGGTAGGCAAGACTTAAATAAGACAGTTTTCCTGACCATTCTGTGTTGGCGATCCCCCCCCCCCCCAAAAAAAAGGAGAGGGAGAGTAGGAGGAAGTGCACACAGGCAAGAAGAGGCAGGTATTAGCAAAGATGCAGAGGTTCGGAATGAGTAAGAGGGTTGTGTCCATGACAAATTATTCTCCCTTAATATTAAAGTCTCTTCTCCAATTGATGGCATCATTTCTATTTCAAATATCAGTGTGATATTTGCTTAACAGCCAAAGCACTGCAGATGAATCTATCTGAATCTTACTAAGATTCAGTTCAGAAAGGGAGGCAGGAGGTCTGAAGGGAAGCAGACAAAGGAAGGAAGGAAGAAAGGAAGGAAGGGAGGGAGGGAGGGAGGAAGGAAGGAAGGAAGGAAGGAAGGGAGGGACGGAGGGAGGGAGGGTAGAGGGAGGGAGGACTGCCTATAGATGGGTGCTACCTTTTTTTCTTCTCAGACCTATGTTAAAATTATTTTTTTTCCAAGAAGACAAAAAAGGGCAGAATTTCTAATAAGTGTTATGAAATGTAATATATTACCAGAAAGGAAGTAAAGCAGCCTGTAGCCCCCAGTCATCCAGGTCTAACATCAAGTGTATGTGAATAAATCAAGGACAGTATTCCTTTTACAGTCTGAACTTTATTTAGTGGTGTGATGGTTCGGTTTTCTTGTTTCTGAGTTACTCCAAAATCTAGTCTCTGTTTCATTAGTTACATATCCTCAATATCAAGGTCTTTTTCTTTCAACCAGATCTGGGCTGTCAACACCATCATATTCCATTAGAGTAAGGCCTGGGTGTCTCTTCTGAGTTGGCCCACCCCTAGGCAGAACAGCCTGATAGACCCCGGTTGTGGTCAGGCACATTTTGCATTAAGAACGTGGTCATGTTCCTCAGATTTCATCTTTTGTGGCTGCTCTTCATGGGAAGACCTGCTTCCCGTATTATAAATAATTCCTGACCAAAGGACAACTAACATTTACATTACCATTGATCCTAATCAAAGGTTAAGGTACTGGTAATTGTGTAAGGAGACATTTCTTTTTCTGAAGCAAATAATTGTCAATTGTGAGTTTTAAAACTACACAGTGGTTTATTGGAAGAATGACCACTTATTAGAATGATTAGATTATTTCTCAAACATGAAAAAGGGCAACTAAATAAGGTGATGATCCATGTGTATGGGGGTGGAGTTCTCATGTTAAAAAAAAAATCTTTACATCTGTCCTTGTGTATTTTTAAAATATATGTATGTAGAAAGAAAACACACACACACACACACACACACACACACACATTGCTTTCCCCACCCTCAAGCCACTGAGTAGCTATGTAAAATACGAACAGGGCCTGTGTTTCACTGCATTTTAGAAAGATGTAAATGTGTAAATATGATGGAAGAGGTTTTATTTTCTTTCCCCCTCTCAGGAATGGTCTGACAGCCCCAGGCTGGAGAATGTGTCTCTCCCAAGTACTCTGTCACCCTGGTAACCATGGAGACCATGACGATCGATTAGATGCCATCTGATCTCAACCTCATAAAAAAAAAGGCAGCAGATGGCAACCAGGCCACTAGACCTGTCTCAAGAGAGACGAGGAGGAAGAGAAAGGGAAAGAAGGAGGGAGAGAGGAGAGGAGGTGGGGTGGTTGGTGCGGGGCGGAAGGGAGCACCAAAGAGGCTCTGGACGTGAACGTTGTTACAAAAGAGTAAAAACAGAAATGGAAAACAAGGAAGCAAAAATAAAGGAAAGAGGAGATGCAATGAAAAAAAATGAAACTGAAACTCAACTGTGCAGTAGATCTTCATAGTTTATAGGAAGAAAACCTAATAAAGACAGTCAGCCATGCCCTAACTTTCTCTTCTGTGTAGGTCTCAAATAGTGACAAGGAATGGTGCAGAACCTGGACCTTCAAGCTTCTCTGAGGGACACTCACAAGGGTGTCCTTGTGGCTGTCAGTAACAATTGGAATTTGATGCATCTGCAAAACAATTCTGAGACCTGGTTCTCAGAATGAGTGTCCCTGATCAGATGACATTTTGCAGATAACTGAATGTGTCTGTCAATAACTGATGTGTTTGTCACCCTATCTATAGCAATGTTGTAGTAGCTCCTTAAAGGAGGAAGTGACATCCCCTTACACAGATACCCAAGGACAGTTAAGTTAGTGCTGGTAACCTATGACTCTTAGCCAGTGTCTCAGACGAATGGAACACTAAAATTTATACTGTGGCAGACACTGTTAAAAATAAGAGAAAGAAAAGGAAACCCACCTCTAATCCTGCTCATCAGATTTGAGCATAAGCATGTATATAGGTGTCATATATCTACACAGAGACACTATTTTAACCAAATACATCATTAAATATTAATGTCATTTGGTTGACTTGCTCTTTCTATAAGCATATGAACTCTAGAAGATATGTTTAAGAATATTGATGGCAGCTTCATTCATAATAGCCTAAATGTCTTTTAAAATGAAATTAATTAGAATAGTCTATTAAAAATGGAACACACCACAGCAACGAGAAGAATGGGCTACTACTGAACACAACAGTGGGACAAATCCCACAGACATTAAGAAGTCAGAAACAAAAAAAGACACTGAGGCTCTATTCATATCAAGTTTAAGATCACAGGGTAGATACTGACTAGAATTAGAATTAGTAGGTCACAGAGTAGACATGTGTTTAGCTTTAAATGCAGGACAAATATTTTTATATGTTTTTGGGGGGCGGGGCAGGGGAAGGGCTACTTTTAAAGTGGTCTCTAAAACAGTGCACCAATTTGAATTCTACGTGTCCTGTTGTGGACATGCCCTCTTCTTTCCCTCTTACCAACAGAGAGTGATCTTTGCCAGCCTGAGAATGAAACGTTTCCCGACTGCTTACGCTGTGTTTGATGACCAACCATGTTAAACACTTTTTGCTGTGCTGCCAGACACTCTTGTTTCTCCTTTTGTAAATTGCACATATATGTCATTGTCCTATTTAGCATTAGCTGTAGGCAAAAAAAGCGAAACATAACCCAAATAGTCCTTGCACATTCACTGGCCTTGTAAGATAAAAACGCATTGGCATTTATGACCAGAACAAATTTACATTCTTTGCATAAATTGATACCCTGCTCTATATATTTCAGAAGGAAGCTAACATTTACAGAACATCTATTATTAAGCACATTTACTCTTTAAAATGGCCCTAACCATTTAATTCTTACAGCTTCATTTAACTTCAGAAAAACTATTAAAAGGAACTCCACTTTTTGTGTGAGGACACCTAGAAACCGCCATCTAGAAACAAGGAAGTGGGCCCTCAATGGACCCTGAATCTGCTGGCCACTTGACCTTTGACTTTCCAGGCCCCAGAACTGTGATAAATACACAGTGGCTAATACTAAGTGGCCACTTAGTTTATTGTATTTTATTACTTCAACCCAGACAGACTGAGAGAAGCAGTGATTCTCCTTTACTTTTTACTTTCCAAACCCTAAGAGGGCTTCTGAATTCTGGAAACATTAGCTACCTTCCAACCCCCAGCACAGACCTGCCATTCCACCACCAAACCAGAGGAATGTCAGCATCTCTGTGCTACTTAGGAAAGAACGAGAATGTGAAAAATCCATTGTAGCTCATTTCATCCATTTTAGAAATTTTGTTTGTATTTTAGTGTGTGTGATGTGTGTTTCAAAATCTGAGCGATGGTTTAATCAATCCAGAGCTGGAACGAGAAAGCAGAGATAGATCCCAGATCTTTTCCTCTTAATAAATGATTACTTTTGGCATCTGACACTCATATCTTTGGAGGCTTTTTCAAAGAAAAACAAAATCACTTATATAAAATTAAGTTCTGAGTATTTTGAATGTGGAAAGAAATTCCTGTAAATTATACATTTAAAAATATTTAAATACCACAAGCATCACAAAATCCAAACCAAAACAAAAAATTCTGTAATACTTTTATTACTTAATACTTTTATTACTTTCCTGACAGCCCTGGATAATTTTCCCTTCACTTTTTGAGTCTATAATGGAAGATTACCTCATCATATGACAAAGATTTTCATAATATATCTTGTCAAGAAAGTACAAAAATGAATCAGTCTTTCCTATAGCATGACTGATAGAATTTGGATTTTTATTCATAATTTAGAAAACCATCTGTGAGCTTCGTAGCTCATCATTGGTATCATTACACACACACAAATGTTTAAGATGATAGTCAGTTTGGAGAAACATCTACCAAATTTTTGTCATATTTGAATTATAAGATTTCAGAACATTTCCAATTTGTCATTGTTGTTGTTCAGTGTCTGATCTTAAATACGCTTTGAATGATGGCACTAACTACTAACTGATTTTTGTCAAAGGGGTACATTGTGAATAATTATATTTTCTTTCTTTCTTTTTCCTGTGGTGGCATTGGAGATGGAACCCAGGATCTCACACATGGCAAGCATACAATGCACCACCAAGTTACCACTGCAGCCCTTATATTATCTTTGTCACTATGAACATTGTTGCCATATTATAAAGCAACTTCAGTATTTTTCAAATATGTTCTTAGAATGCACTCTTCTTTGTTGATTGGGTAATTAATCTAAGACTCTATTTGTTATTTATGTTAGCAACTTATCTCTCAATAATTTCCCACTTTGGGAAAGATTTTTTTTTTTTTTTTTTTTGGTTAGGTAGTTTATTCTAGGTGTCAGAATAATTCTGTCACCTTTAAGTGCAAATCCATAAAAAATGCATTTTATTTTATGCTACAGAAACACAATAGTGAACTGCTGCATCTTCATATGTATTCCCAATTGGGAAAAACTCTGTTTTGATTAGGTGTCCATAAAAATTAAATCTCCTGGGCCTAGGGGTGTAGCTCAGTGGTAGAGTGTGTGCCTAGCATGCACAAGACCCTGGGTTCGATTCCCAGCACGAAATCAATAAATAAATTAAATAAATCCTCTGTTAGAATTGATTGGAAAGAATTTTTCACAGACTAGCTTCTGGATTCATCCATTTCAAACTTTGATTCTCTTCTACTAGAGCCTGTGAAATATTCAATTGTGATATAAGATGTAGATGGGACACTCTGTGGAATAATACCAGGTGAGTTTCCATAGTGAGTGCATGGAATTTTGATGAAAACCATTCCTACAACAGAATGCATTGAAATCTTTACCCATACAAGTGACTAGGAATCACATAAATAAATACCACTAAACCCAAAATAATACATCTCCAATTCCACTTGCCTTATCCAGCACCCCAAAGTGCCTGCAGCTATTCTGATACCACCTGATAGATGTTAGAGTAGAAAAAGACAGCAGTCTAGCATGTGTGAGGCACTGGGTTTGATTCTCAGCACCACATATAAATAAATAAATAAAATAAAGTTTCATCAACAAGAACAACAACAATAAATTTGATTAAAAAACTCAGATATGTGTGATTAATTTTGTTCATGCACAAATGCTTATTTTGCATATACTATGAATTAGGCACCATTTCCTCAGCCAGGAATAAGGCAATGTATAAGACACAAATAACCTTGGCCTCAGAAATTTTATATCCCGGGGCTAATGAGACAGAAAGTAAACTAGTGTTCCCTTTTGAGTGGCCAGATTTTTAGTACCACATTAGTGTTCCAATGGAAATTTGCATTTAAACTTTTTCATCTCTTGTTAAATATTCCTGTGTTAACATAATCCAAACATCAGGCATTTGGGGAAGCACTTCAGATGGGGAAGAAGCCCTTTGCCAATTCCTTGAATTCTTCCACTTTTATTTATTCACTAAACTGATCCTGCCTTCTACAAATTACACTGGCCATTGTCCAGTCCTTGGACCTCCATTCGGAACTATATTATTATTCTTAAAGCTTCTAGAACAGTCTCTGGTTTCTTGTCCAGGCCTCTGGAAAGCCATTTTAAACTGGTTGCATCTACTTCACTCTTTTCAAAAAAAGTCCTATGCTGAGTACGGCCACAGTCATACCTGTTCCTAACATGTTAATTTACCTGATCATTTTCAAACTATCCTGGATGGTGACAATACCTTGCTCCAAGTTCAGTGCTGAACTGTTTCACAGCTTGGTCATTTACACTGAAGAAGTGCTTAGTCATATCAAAATACAGTTTCTCACCTTTTCACCCAGTAGTTCATGCTACATTTGTTCTTCATATAGACATTTTTTTTTCATCTTCATTATTAGTTCTATTTAGAAGTTCTCAGTTATGGAGAACTTCTATTTAAGAATCTGTTATGTGCAAGTAACAGGCACTGAAACTGGCCTAGGATCAGATGACGTATGGCTCATAAAACTGAAGTCCAGAGGAACAACAAGCTTCAAGGATGATGGGGTTGGGGACTCAAACCCCCAACTACTTCAGTTCTCCTCACTCTGTCCTCTTCCTACTTACAGCTTTATCCTCGGCCCAGGAGTAGGACAGCTGTAGCAGTTGACCTCACAGCCAGGAACAGCAAAGTCCAGAGAGACTCTTCCTGTGGCATCTCTTTTTCCCAGCACCTCGTTTGCCTGAGCTACCCCATGATCATCTCGGAACCAACCACCAGTATGGGCTGAGATGACTGAAGCAGTGCCCTCTAGGACAGGGCGGGTGGGAGGCAGGGTTTGGGGAGGGTTCCCCACAGGCACAGGAGCTCCTTGGGGAGGAATGCCAGACATAATCAGAGTCTGGATAAGAAGAAGTGGAAACAGATGTAGGAGATGCAAATGAAAATAACCTCCTTCTATTTCAGAAGTCTTTATGGTTGCCTTAATGATGTTTTAGTAATTTCTGAACTTACTTCTCCATGTTCCAAGTAATATGCGACCAGGGTCATACTTGCCGAATGATGACCATTAAAAAAAAATTTAAATTATGTTCAGTATTTTCTGTCTCAGAAAACAAGGCTTGTTTTACAGGACTAAAATAAATAATTTTTTTTAAACTAAAGGAGTTAAAGTTTAGTTATTGAAAATAGCCCCCAGACCTTAGCTGCTAGAAAAGATTGGAGGGATTTTACACAGTATACTTTTGGAGATAAAATTCTCCAATACAATTCTACCGAAAGCTTACATGATACGGGCTTTGGTTGTTTGCTGTGTTCATTTTTTGCAGTGCTGGAGTTCCAACCCAGGACTTTGCATGTGCTAGACAACTCTACCACTGAGCTCCTCTATCCTCAGCCGCAGGTCGTTGGTAACCTGAGCCTTGGGGTGTCCCAAGCCGCTGAGGAGCTCTCCCAGAGTCTCTCATTCTCGGCTTTCTACCTTCAGGAACATTTTCTTTCTTGATTTGAACCTCGGGTGGCTCCCACACATTAAAGGAATTTGACTTTCTCCCTGTTTGAGAGATAAGGCCGAAACGGGGTGTACAGAAACCCTTAACTTTGTAAAAATGGCCCCCTTTTTTTTTCCTTTCCCCAGAGTGTTATGAAAATGAGTGTTCTGAAAACATTTTCCAAAATGATCCCTTGAGATGCCAAGAAAAGTAGTCTGCTCTGGCAGGTTTTCAGCAAGAGATTTTCCCTGGAGAGAAGGAGGAAAGAAAAGTCAAGCACAGATTTCTAGCATTTTTCAGAATTTTTGGAATTAAAAAACATATGCACATCTAGAAGTTATGTTGGCTAGTTCATGAGCTGCACTTGCCTTAACTCTCCCAGAGTGGCTGGTTATTGACTTATGCAGAGTGCCTCCCTGGGAAAGGTTAGCACATCGGAGTGGTGTTTGTTAAAACTGACAAAAGTGATAAACTAGGTTTGCATTTACTCTATCATTACTGAGGATACTTTTTAACATCGTCCTGATGTGCTAATAGTCCTTCCTGAGGAAATTTATGCAAACAAACAAACTATTAATTAAATCAAGAGCAGCAGTCCCCACAGAGATCCACTATGCAGATTTGCTGATCTGGATGGACTTGAGCCAGGCAGTGGCCTTTGGCTGCAAGGGAGGATATCAGGGGCTGCTTTGCACACACCTGTATACCTCCCAATACAGAGAACACAGGCACAGTGTCCACTCACCCTGAGAGTCTCAAAGGCCTCTCCATCTTGATGCAGAGGCCAGGGGAGGGACCCTGAATGCATTTTTCTAACTCATCTGCTGGATCTACATGACTAACTCAGGAAGGCAATGTAGAGTTTTCCAAAGACCTTATGAATTCCTTTATTTTTAATTTTTTTTATATATTTATTTTTATGTGGTGCTGAGGATCGAACCCAGCGCCTCACATGGGCGAGGCAAGCACTCTGCCACTGAGCCACAATCCCAACCCCAAGACCTTATGAACTCCTCATTTGTTGTTAGAGTCCTTGTACGGTGTAGAACTTTCTAGGGAGGTAGAAAGGTTTTTATTGCATTGAAAGACCAACCCCCCAAAGATTCCTGGAACATGTCACATGTCTTGGTTAGCTGAGTGCGTTTCACCCGGGGAACCCTTGTGATCATGTGAGTACCGTTTATAAGCATGGTGTGATGGTTGATGTTAATTAATGTTAATTCTGGACCAAGTTGGGCCTGACAATATGTGTGCTGATGCTCGGGTCCATGTGGCGAGGGACCAACGATTCCTTGGTCTCAGGTGTGCTCCAGTTTTCTCTGCAGTACAAATCAGCCCTGGCTCTCCTGACGCTTTATTGCCCTGGCAGTTTCCATCTCGCTGGCTGCCTGATCTTCCCGTTGGGCGACTTTCAGCAGCACAGCTGCTGATAGACATGGTGTTGCCATTCCCCCCCTCCCCCCCCCCCGCCCTTAGCTCTAGGTTCCCCGCCCCCCCAACCCCCAGAGTGAGCCTGCTTCCTTTTTTTTCTTTTAATTGTTTAGATCAGTCTTTTCCTCCCTTTCACCCCTAAAGCCTCATTGAGTGTCTCATGTGAACTTTGTGAAATGTTTCCCATGCAAAACTTGGCTGTCAAGTCCCGGGAATGAGCCCTGTGCAAAGTTCTAGATCTCTGTTTCTTGTTATTCCATCCCCACCATGATCCAGCCAAACAAGTAGGTGCCAATGGGCTCCTTCCTATTTCTATAGGAGCAGGATGATAAAAATACCATGGGAACCGTTATAGTTGGGATCCTGAATGTCCTCCAAGTGCCCATTAGTTAAACGCTCGGTCACCAGGTCGTGCTGCTATAGGAAGGTGGTGAAACCTTTCACTAGGAGGTGGGGCCTAGTGGAAGGAGGGTAAGTCACTGTGGGATGTGCTTTTGAGGGGAACCCTGGCCCCTTCCTGTCTCTCTATTCTTGGCCATGTGAAGTGAACAGGCCTCCTCTGTCACACATTCCCACCATGAAGTACTGTGCTATGATGGGCCCAAAGCAACAGGGCCAAGTAACCATGTACTGAAATATCTGAAATAGACCTCTCCTCCTTTTAGGTTGTTTATCTCTGGTGTTTTGTCACAGTGATGTAAAGCTGACTTACAGAGATTTTCCCAGCTATCTTATTAGCTCCAGGAAGCTTAAGATGCCCACCACAGGAGATATAACACTTGGACCCACTTTAGGTATGTTCTCTAGTTGCAATGAATCTTTTCAAGAAGGCTCATTTTAGAGTATGAGTCACTAGGCCTTCTAAGTTGAAGTCCTAAAGAGGTAAGGGATGTTAGGAGAGTGCTATGGTTTAAGTTATGAAGCAGTGCTAGAATGGGAATCAGATTGGGGGAGGTGGAAGGCACAAGAGGGCAGGATATGCTCTCCATGATGAGCCTCATCTACTTCCTACCTTTGCTGAGGGCCATTGAAATGTTGTTATTCAGGATTGAGACTCAGGCAGGGGCGACTCACTAAGGGCCCTGACTGACCTCAAGAAACAGGGCCTAGATAAGATGCTTAGTTTCTGCAAAATAGTCTCTTATCCCAGCATAAAAAAAAAAAATCTGGGCTCTGTGATTTGGGGGTCTTGTTTTACTTCGATTATCTTCATTGAACTAACGAGTTGTTTCTTGAAACTGAGTAAGTATGTCACTGAGCAGCCTGGCTGCTTTACTGAAGAATCACAGAGGAATGACATGACAAGTCTTTTGTTCTTGTATAACCCCAGGCTTGAGAAACCAGGTTCTCTTAATGTGCAAGCAGGGCCTCTGGGAATATGGGCTAATCCTAATTTTTTTTCCTCTTAAAGTGGGAATAATAGAAACCCCTAGCTTGCAGAGGTCTTGAAGGATGAATGATAATACACACGAAGGGCATACACAATGCCTGGTAAACATTAGGCATTCAATAGATGCCAGCTGCTGTTTTGAATATTAGTATTAGGCCGGTAGACTCGTTATTTGATAACCAGTGTCTTGACAATCAGGAAGACTACAACATATTCCCATGGTGCCTAATTTAGCCCCAGAGAGTGGCATCCAGCAAAGAAGACACATCTGCAGCCTTCCTTACCCGGCTGCATGCAAGCATCAAGGACAGGAGGAGAAAGGCTCCTCTCTTCAGTGTCCTGCAAACCATTATTGCACACATGGAGAGCAGCACCCATGTTAAGAATAGCCTTCTGGGGAAGGAGGAAGGGCTAGAAATTTGGAGGACTCCGAGTCTCACCAATCTCCAGCCTACCACTCTCAGAAAAATGATTTGTGTCTCCAGTGCACACAAGGAAGTGTATGGCCTCAGTACCTGTGCATGCACACACACACACTCACCCACGCTCACAGAGGCCACACACACACACACACACACACACACACACACTCACAGGCTAGAACACGATGGCCTGTTTTTTCTTGTCTTCCTTCTCGTCTCCTGTATCCTTTTCAGCCCATTCGGGCATAATTATTATTGCTCTGCTGGCTTGGTTCTGCAGCTCTCTAGAGTGGAGCAGATGTCGACAGCTCTGAGAGATCCCATGCTATTACACAGCAGAACAAATGAGGATGTCAAAAAAGGCTCTTCAGTCTAACAAGAAAACAGAGGAAAGAGACAAAAAGAATAAAGCCTTTGGAGACCTGCAGACGCGCTCTGATTAGATCTTATGCTAACATGATGCCCACTCTGCGTACTAACAGTGATTTAATATGTTTAAATGATACTGGGGAAATATGTCTTGGGGAAAAAAAAGAGAGAGAGAGAGAAGAGAATTTCTTCCCTGGCAGGCATGATTAAGATGGTTCCGGTTTCCTTGGAAAACACGATGGCAGCCTGGGACTGTCGGCTACTGTTGCAAGCATGTTCGCTTATGATGTCTGGTGTCGTCTCATTACACTGGGCAGCCCTGATTTCTCCATCACTGAGTGAGTGGTAGGAGCCATTCTAATGGATTCTCTAGCTGGGTGCAGAATGGAATGTCAGCCACATTGCTGGTCATTGTTTCTTCCCTTAATGGGGGAAGCTAAAATGTTAAAACAGTTTATAAATGGGTCCACAGGTCCACAGATCTTAATTATCCAAAATGAAGACAGAATATACTCCAGAATTTTGGAAGAGGGTCAGAAGGAGATCTCTAAGCCATCAAAATGGACAGACCAAAGTCCACGTATTATAGATCACAGGAAGTCATTTATGAATGGAATATGTCCTCAGCTCCTTGCTCTGAACCTATTTACTCATCTTCTGCTTCTAATTCTGATTTTTTCATGTAACAGTTTTCTCTTTCACCAGACCATGGCAAAACAGAGGAAACTATTTAGAAACTATTTAGAAAGCTCTGGGAAGAGGAAGATGGAACCAAATGCTGTCGGGTGTAGGTTCAATCCTGACAGTATTAAAAGTTGGGTCAGATAAGGTGACTGAAAGAGAGAAGACAGACACACCACAGTGAAGTTGAGAGTATTTTTTTGTTTGCTTTCCTGTAGGTTCCTTTAGTCCTTCCACAGTGGGTCTGGGACAGCTGTTGAGGAATGTTTGTTATGTGAGCAGAGAAGAGCCCATACTTCACAGATCCCTGAGAAATGAAAGTTAAAAGCACAAACTCCAAAAAACCCAAACCCAAACCCAACCAAACAACTTCCTGGAGAAAAGCAGATGATCACAATTCATCTCTGAAATACAATGCATTGAAAACCGCTAGAATTTCCTTTGTACCTAAAAATGCCCAGACTCTCTGGTCTAGATGTCAGCACAGAACCCCTCTGTGGAATGAGGAGGCCGAAGTTACCTGGTCCAGTGTTTGTTCTGACAACTTTACCTAGTCCTGGGGCCCCATTCCCTGATGAGATGTCAGTTCACTGTCAGAGTGCTCTAATGATTAGAAAGTCCAGGCTAGTTGCAATCCGAACATGCTTCTTTATAATTCACCCCATTGGCCATGGCTCCGGCCTCCTGGCCCCCAGGGAGAGATGATCTAAGCTTGTTACACATATGAAGACAGGGATCATAATGCCACCCCCCCTCCTACCAGCCCCCGTGGGCATCATCTTGGAGTACAAAAGGTTTGTCACCTCTCTTGTATTCTGCGGCCACATGTCCATTATACTCCAAGCTTATAGAGCCCTCGTGATTCATTTTAAGCTTATAATCAGCTGAAACATCTCTATTATTTTCACGCAGGCTACTATCAAGCCACAACTCCCCCATCTGCTGCTTATTCCATCCTATTTGCTTGTTTATTTTAACCAAGTGTAAGACTTTACATTCATCCCCATTAAGCATAATCTTGTTAGATCTGGTCCATTGTTTCAGTCTGTCAAATCTTTTTTGTATTGCAATTCTGCTGTCCAATGTATTAGCTATCCCTTCCAGCTTTGTGTCACCCACAAATTTTATCACCAGGCTATCACTGTCTTCATCCAAGACATTAATAAAAATGCTTAACAAGGCAAGACGGAGGCCAGAAACTCATGGTGTGAAAGATCCTTTATCGAAATCAACGTCAATCCATTCATTAGTACTCTGCATCCAATCAGTTGCTCATCTACCTGACTTGGCTGCCTTTAGCCCTTGTCATGGATATATCTCATCCTCAGGGATTCAGATTGTATCTGTCAAATGCATTGCTGCAATCCGAGTGCACTGTGTCTACACAACACCTGGAAAACCAGTCTAGCAACTCCCTCAAAAAGAAGTGTGATGGGTCTGGATGGTATACTGACTCCTTGCCTTGCACCTGGAGATAATCACCAGTTCACCCAACAAAAGATCATTCAAACTGCCTGACCTTTATATAAAGGTCAAGATTTTCATGCAGCTACTTTAGTAGCACAATTCACCACAGCCAAGATATGGAACCAGCCTAGGAACCCATCAACAGATGAATAGATAAATAAAACGTGGTATATGCTAAGGCAATAACAATATAGTACTCAGCTCCCTCTAATAATGAAGAATGAAATCATGGTGTTTTGCTGGTAAATAGACAAAACTGAGAACATCATCATAAGTGAAATAAGTCAGACCCCAAAAGTCAAGGGTGGAATGTTTTCTCTCATAAGGAAGAAAAGAAAAGGGGGGGGGCAGATCCCAAGAAAAATCAGTGAAGTAGTGGAATGGATTCAGGGGGAGGGAGGAGGGACAGGAAAAAGGACGAAGGGTGGAATAAAACTGACCAAACTTTCCTATGAACATATATGAATAACCACAATGAGTTTTACCTTTATGTGTATCCACAGTGCACTAATTAAAAAATATAAATAAATAGAAGATCAATAGAGTAGAGGGAAGGGAAAGGGGAAGTACTGAGGACTGAATTGGAGCAAATTATATTCTAAGCTTGTATTGTTATGTCAAAACGAACACCAATATTATGTGTATCTATAATGAGCTAATTAAAATATAAATAACAAAATAAAAATTGTTATGGTTTAGATATGAGATATCCCCCAAAGCACGTGTATGAGACAATGTAAGAAAGTTTAGAGGTGAAATGACTGGGTTAGGAGAGTTTTAACCTAATCGTGCATTGATTCTCTGACAGGGACTAACTGGGTGGTAACCGTAGGCAACTAGGGTGAGACTGGAGTAGGTGGGTCATGAGGGGGTGACTTTGAGAGGTATATATTTTGTCCTTAGTGAGAAAACTCTCTGCTTCTGCTTCCAATTCTGCTTCTCTCTGCTTCCTGGTGACCACACTTTTCTGCCATGTTGTTCTGCCACATCTTGGGCACAGAGCAATGGAGTTGGCTGTCAATGGACTGAGCCCTCTGAAACTGTGAGACCAAAATAAGCTTTTCTTCCTCTAAAATTGTTCTTGTTAGATATTTTGGTCATGGAAGAAAAAAAAAGTCGGTAAAGCAAAAATAAACAAACAAAATAATCCAGATTTTCCCCATTTTTGCATAGCTAGGCCTCTAGCACATTTCCTCAAGGCCTCAGACCCTCAATGCAGACAAGAGCCTCCAGGACATATCTTGCATGGCTGGAGCTCCGGGCCCCAAGGGTTCATCTGAAGCCTCCTTTGCCTTAGGCTTCCACTTTCTGTTACCAATACCCATGGGAACCTCGCCTTCCCTAGTTTAGAGTCACCAATGAAGGAGCATAAATGCTGGAAAAAAATCTATTTTCTTTCCAATGTCTTTTGCTAAGGCAATAACAATATTGATAATATGAAACAAACTCATTGTTTTGCCTTGTGCCAAACATATCTAAAAATTCTCTTTTTGTTTTGTCTTAAAAGACCAAGAGCCTTTCATTGGTCCTGGGAACGGTATCAACAGTGGGATAGAGGGACCAATACAAGCCAGCTGTGAATGTTTGTTCCTAACTGTCCCCCAGCCCCATCTCCCACCCTCAGGTACTGAGCTATAACATTCAACTACCACTGGAAAGAACAAGGTTTAAGAACTTGGGATTCCAAGTCCATCTACTTCCACCAATGCTATGTGTTTGAGAGAACACTAGGAGCCAACTCAGGGAGTAGGTGCAAATGTCCCCTGCAAAAAAACGCATGACCAAACACAGAAAGTCAAGGGTCAAATGTTTACTCTCATATGCAGAAGCTAGAGGGTTGGGGGGGGTGGGGGGGAAGGAATAAAAAGGGGATCTCACAAAAAATAGAAGGGAGACCAACAGAGTAGAGGAAGGGGATCAAGAGGGAGAGAGGAGGGGAGGGCCTGGGAAATACTGGGGAAAGTACAAAATCATGCTACATCCATGTAAGAATAGTCCACAATGAATCCCACGTTTATATATAAAATATAATGCACTAATTAAGAAATCACAAAAGAAGGCAGATAGTAGAGTAGAAGAGGGGTGAGGGAGGTGAATAACGGGAATGAGAGTAATCCCAGTATGTTATGTGCATGTGCGAATACGTCACAATGAATCCCACTATTAGGTAAATTAAAATGTGCCAATTAAAACAAAGAAACAATGGCTTTAAGAGTACCTTGCCCAGTCCTGACACACGGTCAGGGTTGACTATTAGCCTCTGCTGGTCTACTAGCATCTTTTGGTTTTTACTTTGGTCTCCTTGCCATTTGGTTCTGCTTGACACCAGTCCCTTTTCCTCCCCGCCTCAGCCCATGTTAGCTCTTTTCCAAACTTCAACTTTCTGTTTGCTTGTCACAGATTGGCTGCCCTTCCCTTACTTTGACAAAACTTTATGAAAGGAGAGGAAATTTTAAAAGGAAATCCCTTGTTGATGACTTTAGGAAATACAGACCAAATCTGGTTGCAAATCCTGACCCCATCTGGCAGGGCCCAGGTCTCCTTTAGGACAAGTCCTAGTGAATAGAGGATAAATCCTCTGGAGTTTCCCAAAATCTCAAAAGCAATACTATTTGGGTTCATAATCTGCCTTCTTTATTTTTTAACCTTATGATGCTGAGCAAGTCAATTGACCTCTCTGAGTCTCAGTTTCCTCAGCTAAAAGGTAGGCGTAATAATTTAGGGATGTTGGGAGAAAAGGCAGCTTAGCATCATGCTTACTAAGTAGTATATGCTCCATAAATGGTACTTGTTATCAGCATCATCATCCTTCTCCACTTTACCTTCCCTGATAATATCCATTTTCTTAGTAGAATCCCTTGGCTGTGCACCACTCTTTCCTTCTTTTGTTTATAAGTGCATTCAATTTCTGAATTCAATAGTGAGGTTCCAAGAAACCACATGGATCATTCTACATCACATCCTCTCTTCTTTAAGAAATGACCTTCAGACTAAAAACTGTAAAACATGGTGAGATGATAGTTCCTAGATCACTACAAATCAAGACAGATGTCAATCATCCTGTTTGGACTCCATTTTTAGATCTCATGCACCTCCTTTGTCTTCCTAGTGTTCTTCTGAAAGCTGTCGGGAGCCATGTGTTTACATGCTATCTTCATATTTTACCACAAGTTACTTGAGGGAAAATCTGCATGCTATTTATAAGCATTTTTTTTTCTATCTTCAGGATTAATTAATTAATCACTTCTCATACTGACTGAATTTTGGCTATGTGACAAGCACTGACATACAGAAACCAGTAAGATATAATCCCTGCCTTTAAGAAGCTAAGTTATATGCACCTGGCATGTGCAAGGACCTGGGTTCAATCTCTAGCAGTACCAATAAATAAATAAGTAAAAGAGGCTCAGTCAGGGGAGAGTTCTGTTTCTGGTAGCAAGGGAAAAATTGTAAGCAGATTTTCATTTCTATGGTGTATTTGCATAACACAAAAATCATACAGAATGTATTTTCTGGCTTCTTTGGGATTTAGTTGGAAAGCCAATAACAAAAATATCTCTGGAAAATATTAAAATATATAAAAATGGGAAAATTAAGTAATATACTTCTAAAAAAATCTCACGGAAAATTAGATAATTTTTGATTTAACAATAACAAGCATATGATGTCAAAATTTGTAAGATACTTTTACCTTAAGTAAAAAAAAAATAGTAAGGGAAACATAAAGTGGATAGAAGGAAGGAAATAACAAAGGCAAGAGTAAAAATCAATTAATAGAAAACAGAGAAAAATTGGGCTGGGATTGTGGCTCATCGGTAGAGTGCTCGCCTAGCATGGGTGGAACCCAGGTTTGATCCTCAGCACCACATTAAAAAAATAAATAAAAAGGCATTGTGTTGTGTCCATCTACAAAAAAGTTTCTCTCTTTCTCTCTCTCTCTCTCTCTCTCTCTCTCTCTCTCTCTCTTTCTCCTTTAAAAAAAAAGGAAAGAAAACAGAGAAAATCGACAGACCCAAAATGATTTTTTTTAAAGATCAGCAAAATTAGACTGAGCAAGGAAGAGAGAGAGTGAGTGGTGGTGGGGGTGTGTGAGCTATCCATATGAAAAATAGAAGAAAGGATAGTCCCACAAAATTTACAAACATTAAATGATAATAATGGGACATCATAAACAACTTTAGGCCACCATGTTTGACAATGTAGATAAATCACTTCAAAAACAGGAGAATTCAAGACTGACAAAAGACAAAATAAATGGCCCGAATACCTGTGAAAGAAACTGAATTCACAAAATTCTTTTCAAGAAGAACTATTCTAACTAGAATAGCTTTAATGGTGTCTTCTAACCAAAACATAAGGAAGAAATCATACCAACCTTAAATCATAATACAGGAACAGAGGAGGGGCCACTGTCAACCTTTTCAGGGAAGTAGCATGTTCATAATAACACCTAACAAATACACTACAAGGAAAAGACAGACAGTATTCCTCATGTACAGAAATGCGAAAAATTCTTAACAAACCATAGCCCATCAAATCCATCAGCATGTAAAGAGTATAATATACATCATGACCAATTGGGGTTTGTCACAAATAATGCAAGTTTAGTTAAAATAGCAGAAAAACAATCAATGTAATTTATCCCCGTAAGTGAATAAAGGAAAAAAAATATAAATATTTCAGAAGATCCAGCAAAAGAGTTTGAAATATTTGAGCACCATTCCATGATAGAACCTCTTGGCTGACTAGGAATAGAATGGAAATTCTTCAATCTGATCAAAGTAATCTTTAGAAACCTATACCTAACATCATAATTAATGGTAAAATATGGAATACTGTTCCTATCAGGTCAGAAACAAAGTAAGGATCTCTAGTCTCATTCTTCTTTCCACCATTGCACTTGAAGTCTTGCCACTAGACCAAAAGAGATATAAAAATCACAAAGGGCTGGGAAAGAAGGAATAAAATCATCCTTCATTACAATGACATGATTTACATGTAAAATATTCAAAGGAATTTACCTACCCCATCCTACTAAATCTGATAAATAAACTTATCAATTTTAATATAAATCCAATATTAAAATTTTTAATTTCATTTAATTTCATTTTATATAGCATTAGCAAACAATTGGAAAAAGAAATTAAAAATCAATACTATTTACAATAGTATCTGTATCATAAAGTACTTACAAATCATTGTTTTTAAAAAATCTACTACATGTTTCTGCACTTACAGTTACAAAATATTACTGAGAGAAATCGAGGAAGACCTAATAAATGGAGAAAGATTCTGTGTTTATGGGTTGGTAGAATCAATACTGCCTACAGATTAAATGCAGTTCCAACCAAATTTCCTGTTCTTTCCTCCCTCCCCCCCTTTTCTATTTTCTTCCTTCCTTTCTTATTTCCTTCCTTCTATCTTTCTTTTTAATGTAGAAATTTAAGATTTGATAATTGGAAGACTTACATGCTCTGTTTTTAGGTCTCACTTTAATCTCTAGCTTTTTTTCTCTAACTTGTTTTTTCTTAACCATTTCTTATATATGCTAGTCTTAACTTATCAATTTCTAAAATAGTGTTTTATTAGTGTAAAGATAAACGAATTGATCAATGAAAAAGGAAAAAACAAAAAACAAAACCCAAACATTATCACAATCAAATGATCTTTAAGAAAAACCAACGTGGAAGGATCATTCTATCCAACAAATGGTGCTGCAATCTACTTAATAACAAAAGGAATGTACATGAGTCCGTGAAATATTATATAGTAGATTGAAAGAAGCCAGATGGTCAATGCATAATGGTATGTATTATGTATTAACCATTAACCACTCAATTAATATGAAGTCCAAGAACAGGCAAAACTCGACTGTGGGTATCAAAATCAGAATAGTGGTTGCCTTAGACAGAAGAGAGTGTTGACCAGGATAAGGCACAAAGACATTTTCTTTCCTTTTTTTTTTTTTTTTTTTTTTGTGGTACCAGGGATTGAACTCACAGGCACTCAACCACTGAGCCACATCCCTGGCCCTATTTTGTGCTTTATTTAAAGACAGGGTCTCACTGAGTAGCTTAGAGCCTCGCCATTGCGCTGGCTTTGAACACACGATCCTCCTGCCTCAGTCTCTCAAGCCGATGGGATTACAGTCTTGTGTCATCACACCCAGCTGGTATTTTCTAGTCTGATGGAAATGTTGGATGTCTTGTTTGAAGTGTTAATGTTTACCCAAACTCACTGAATGGCATATGTGAGGTCTGTGCACTTTGCTGAATGTTATTACACCTCCATTAACTTTTGTTTTAAAAGCAAGGAGGGAGGTAAGGGGGAAGAAAACACATGAGGAGGAAGTATAATGCAATACTGTAAGTGTGATGCCAGAGTCATACACGTCAGCTGATTGTCAAAAAGTGTGTTTTAGCCTGGATTTATCTGTATGACAGTTATACTTCCCTGTCTCTTCTGGATTCTCTTGTCAATTGATCTGAGAGCATCTCATTGCCCAGAGGGATGACTGGGCCTGTGATGCCATAAAATAATTCTGGGTCTGTCCTGATCTTTGACCCTTGGACCTAGGGTAAGGAGAGATTCCTTGAATGTAAGAGGAATGGGGGACAGTCCAGAACCCACACGCTGCTGCTGACTATGTGTGGTTTCCTGACAACTTTCTTGGTGTTCACCCAACAATCCATCAGGGCTCTAAAGATGCCAGGTTTGTGAATGAACCTCTCCAGCACCAAATAGTCTCCCAGCCTTTTAAAATAAAAAAGTGTCCAATTTAACACTGAAATTCAGTCCATTCAAATCTGTTGAAAAATCTGGCTGTTTGCAAACAAAGAAGAGTGTATTGCCCCAACATTACACATCAAAATAAGTCCAGAGTTATAAAACAGCAAATTTTCAATGAACCAAAACTTGAAAAATATTGAGATGAATATTTGTTAGAGCTCTGGATGGGAAAGAATTTTCTGAACAGATTAGAATAGCAGATTCCTTAATGAGAATATAAAGTTGAAGTACATCAAATGGTAGGTTAGTACAATATTAAATTTCCTCTGTTGTATAGTTTGGGGTATAAGGTATATCACACTCATAAATAAAAACATTGCATTGCTAATCACGAAGCTGGCTGAATAGGGTGTGCCACATTTAACACATGATCAATAAAGCCACATAAAAATAAACAAAGCATAACAACTCTTGCTTTTAGGAAAAATCAGATCCTGGGAGTCACAGGCCTTCCTTAACCCTTCTTAAATCACAGGATCTTGATTATAACAAAGACAGGCTATGCCATCTGTGAAGGCCGGAGCCAGTGAGGAACACAGGGGTTGATCTGTTAGACAGACAGTGGCAGCCATGTTCCCAGAGAACCAGTTTTCTGCACCTTTTGTAGATGGCTAATCTAATCCACATTAAGATACCACCTTTACATAGAATCCTTAACTGGAGAAGCAGGAAATACTGAAAAATGATAGAGTGGGGCTGGTGGTTGTTTTGTTATTGCTATTGTTTGCCCTTAAAGCTAAGGAGACTGTCAGAACTGATATAAAAGCCGAGAGTATAAGCTTTTGAGTCAGAACAGCTAAGTTTAATTCTAGTTATTCGGTTGTCCAGCTGCATGGTTTGGTGCCTCTGTGCCTTGGTTTTCTAGTCTGTTAGACTTAGTTTCAAACTCACAGGTCTGCATGGAGAACAAAGGAGGAAAATACACAAGTGTATGCAAGCATTTAGCATCGTGACCAGCACAGAGTGTGTGCTCAGTGAATGACAACTGAAAACACCAAACAAGTAGCTGCTCCCATGATCATTGTTTTCACCAGGATGTTTTTCCTAATAATAACAGGCCAGTGGCATTTTAAAATATAGTGGCAATTACAAACTAGAAAATGTAATCTGAAAGAGAATCTCTATTGTCTCTCTCTCTCTCACACACACAGACACTCACATACACACACATAGTAATAAAGTGAACCAAATATCTGTGATACTTTTATGAAATAATTATACAATTTTATTGAGACAATAAAAAAAACACCTAAGTAAATTTGGAGGTATATTATGCTCATTGGTTGGAAGCCTTTAATGATGCAAAGATTTTTTTTTTACAAAATTGATCTATACAGTTAAAGCAATTCCAATTAAAATACTATCATATTTCATGGATGTTGAAAACTGATTTTAGAAGTTCTATAGAAGAATAAAGGAACCAAGATTAGTCAAGATGTTTAAAGAATGAAAAAGAGGGACTCACAGTCTCAGATCTAAGAAAACTTCCAAGAAGCTGCAGTGAGACAGTGTTACTTGTGTAGAGACAGACTCTACAGTGGAGTAGACCAGAGAATGCAGAAACAGATCCTGGAAGATCACGGAGCTTTGATATTTGATAGAAGCGATGTGGGAGGTCAGTAGGGGAAAAAAACTATTTACTAATTTTACTGGGGGGAGGGGAAAAGTAAGATTAGTTTTTAATTGCACACCATAAATAAAAAATCTTCAGATAACCCAAAGACTAGAACAAAACTTTCACGTTTTCTTGGGGGGAAATATAGGTAAGTATCCTCCTGATCTCAAGATCAGGAGAAATTTTTGAAGAACAGAAGTGCTAACCATAAACAAAATTGATAAATTCTAGTATCTTTAGAACATCAATTCATCAATAAACACCTTATAGAATGTGAAAGACAACTTTAGAATTGGGTTGGGAGAAATACTTCAATACATATAACTGACACGGATTAATGTTAGTAACATATATTAATAACTCCTTCTAATCAGTCATAAAACAATAAACATCCCAGAAGAAAAACAGCAAGACACAGGAATAGGTATTTCATAGAAGAGAGAATACCTAAAAAGATGTTCAGATGGAGGAAGATGCCGATCAAGTCCCTAACAAGATATATTTTATGTCCATTCAATTAGCAAAATTAAGACCCTTGATGATGCTAAGTATTGGAGAGGATATGGTACCGCTGGATCTTCTATAAATTGTTGGTAGGAATGTAAATGCGTATAAACTCTAGAAAGCAGTCATTTCATTTCCAGACATATATCCGAGACCACTATAGAACACGGATGCAGATGTTTATACTCTGCACTCTTCGTAATGGTGAAATCTGGCAGCAACCGACACAGTCAGTTATACGAATATACCACACGGTATTTATGCATTCTGTTGGTATATTCACATAATTGAGTACATTCACAAAACAACGAATTTCAGTTATATGAAAACAGTATGAATGTTGGGTTTGTCAGGGCCCTCTGAGGAGAAGATGCTGAGGTGGGATTAAAGGTGCATATGTTTTCTTAGGAGACATGTTTTCTTGAGAGACAAAACTAGGGAGGAGCCAGGCAAGGGTGGGAGAGACTGAGAAAGTGAAGAAGAAAGGAAAGGAAGGTTCAATAGAAGCAAACTAGGCTGCTGTTGGGTCTGAGAAGGTTTAGCAGGTCACCCAGGTGTGTCCCTAAGCCAACATCAGCTGTCAGAGGAGCCTGTGTCTCCAGGAAGGGGGCTGCCCTAGTGTCCCTAGGGCACCCTCAGTCATTGACCGGGAACAGGATCCCAGGAGGAGTGAAAAGCTTATCCTTGGTGCAGCTCAGCCATGAGGACAGAGCGCAGCAGTGGAAAGCTGGGTCAGTTACACTCCCAGCGACTGCAGGTCTGTGAGGTACCCTCCTGGCCCCCACGTATGGCTATGCAGAGTACTACTGAGTGGGACAACATAAGAAGATTGCAAAAGGGATAACGTCCTTTATAGGAAGTTAAAACTAGTTAAAGGCAAAGACCAAAAACTCAAAATCTAAAACATCTTTTAGGAATACGTAAGATCAAATGGCGTGTTTTTAAAAGTGAGGAAATGATACAGACAGCAGCCAGGACAAGGGGGACAAGGCAAAAAGTCAGGGAGCAAGAGTGGATATGAGCTATTGCTAATATTTCAGTTGTCATACGTTAGAAGAGAGCTCATGTGTTTTACTGATATGGTTTAAGAAAAACAAGTTAATAAACATGTGCATGCATATCAACACAAAGCAACCAGGACCACGCATGGATGAAAAGGGATACGACGGATGTCATTCTGTGACTCTAATGACAACACTGTCCATTTTCTCTTCTATTCTCCTTTATTTGTCTCTAATTGTTAGTGACTGAGCTATTGATAGAGAAGAAATTATCTATATAGCACACATCAAATTATAAGTTTGTTAGGATCTGTCCCAGTCTGGTAAGTTGGAATTTGTATTCTCAATAGAGTGACTAAAATCCAGGTGCTCAAATAGGAGAAAGAGGACAGTTGAGTGGTAATGCCATTGCTGTACCTGGGCTTTTCTCCAGGAGTACTTGTCGATCTCCTTCTCAGACAATCCGAGAGCCTGAAGTTCAGAGTTCTAGGAGTAAGGATCTAGTATTTGAGGCATTAGGTTCAAGGGAGCAAGGAGACCGCACAAGATAACAAGCCAAGGATTATCAGAGGCCCTCTAGCATAGAGACTGTGAATACAGGACCTGAAGCCACTCTAGGTTTGATCCTAGCTCGACCACATTTTAGGTTTTCATCTAATCTCATTGTTCCTTGATTCCCACATCTATAGAATGTGAATAATAGCACATTCTCTGTAGTGTTTGTTAAAAAAAAATGACTCAATATACCTAAAATGCTTAACACAGACTGGGCCAGTGTATGCACCAGGATGTGCCAGGGTATGACCGTAACAGGCACTTTTCAGAGGCTAGCATCATTAACAAAAGGTATGATTTTTGTGTTAAGATTTAGATCTGACGTATCCCCCCAAAGCTCATGTGTTGAGAGCAAGGTCCCCGGTGCAGCATGGTTCAGAGGTGGGGGCTTTTAGGCGATGACTGGGTCATGAGGGCTCTGACCTCACCATTGGTCTTTGGCTGGACTCCTGGGAGGAGGGATCTACTTGGAGGAAGCAGGTCACTGGGAGTGTTCTCTGGAAGGGTTTATCTTCTCCCTGGCCCGTCGTCCTCCTCTACCCCCCTTTCTGTCTCCCATGAACTGAGTAGCTTTCCTCCACCTCCTCCTTCCACCATGATGTTCGGCCCCATTGCAGACCCAGAGCAGTGGGGCTGGTTGACTATGGGCTGAAACCATGAGCCAAAATAAATCTTTCCTCCTTTAGGTGGTTGTTGTCAGGAATTTTGGTCACAGGGATAAAAAGCAAACACACACATTCGTTTGTCATGTACACAAAGTCAGGGAGCCCAAGCAATGGACCCTGTGCACAGCTGTGGGATGTCCCTGAATTCCTTCACAGAGATACTTAAAGCCAGGGGAGGGAGAATTAGGATCCTCTATAATGGTTTTATTTACCCAGCATCAAGAACTCTGCCCATGTGGGTTTTGCTGCTCATCTATAAAGCATCAGCTGAGGGGCTCTGTTCCATATCGTCTCCCTGCAGAATCTAGGTAGATAGAGTCTTGCTATTTGGAGAATTGTTGATTGCTAAGGCAAGGGGGAAAAGATATGGCAACATGTGCACTAGTCTTAGAGCTTTATGCTCAGATACGTCACGTGTCACTTCTACTCACATTCCACTGGTGAAAGCAAGTCACATGATCATGCTTTACTTTAAGTGCACAAGGAATTACAAACCTACACATTCCTGGAGATGGGAGGCAAGATATTTGTAAATAACACATACCTGATGCTATCTTCTAATTACCATTCTGGAAGATTTGCAGAGCTCATTGAAATCTGAAGATTTGCAAAGTCCATTGCTGTTTATTCCTGTGACCAAAATTCCTGGCTAGAACACTTGCATGTTAACAGGACATACAGAGGAGCCAAAAGGGCAGTTCAGATTGTGTGCAGGTCCCTCCTTTACCAGTTCAGATATCTCCAAGGGACCATATCTTACCAATACTTATATCACGAATATCTGGAAGCATCTGGGCACCCCCCCAAAAAATATCTATGACTGACATTAGTGACCAAATGATCAAAGAATGAAAAGCAGCTTCTGGAGAATGTCCCTAAAGTAACCATCTGGGCCACTTCCAGGATTACAAGTTCAGGGCCTTATATCAGTTTTCTGGGTATCACTCAACCATGTACTTCCTGATGTCAAAAGTTCTAGATAGAGGAGTCACCTGGGTCACCATGTCTGCTATATGCATCAGTTCTTTGCTGCTGCTAAGTAATAACACCAGCAATATCTCCTACGGTGTGACAAAGTGTATTTGAAAATGATGGAGGAATAAACGTCCTTCAGACCAACACTCAAGCCTGTAGGATCACGAAGAGTATCGGCACAACCTGGCTCCTGCCCATTATTCCATCGTGAGACCTGTGGATATGCTGAGCTAAGTTACTGGACTGCATCAAAGCCCCCCCACACAGTGCTTACTGCCTTGATTTACTCATTCCCAAATCAACAATGTCATTTGTTCACCTTTAGCAAACATTGTTTATATCGTGATCAACAATTGACATTGTCCCTGTTTTCAGGGAACTTTCAGACCAGGATAAAGGTAGGGAGCAGGACTGATGTTAAAAAATAAAATATAAGTGGTCCTATAATTGAAATCGAGCTATGCCATCTGAAGGGAAAGATCGTCATCCTATAAAACCAGGTAACAATAGGATGTGATCCAGGTGTGGAAGGGACTACAGAGTATGTCAGGGACTCAGCAGAGGATTTCTAGAAATGCTGTTGAAACTGACATCTACAGAATGACTATCCATCAATCAAAGTTTTGAAGAATGAGAGGAGTGCTTCTAGGCAGGAAGAAATACTGGGTCAAAGGCTCTGGAGCAAGAGGGTATATAATGAAAACTAATAATAATAATAATAATAATAATAATAATAATAATAATAATGATGATGATGTTTGGATAGAATGCAAAGGTAGAGAGAGAGTGGAACAAACAAAGTTGAACTGTCAGTCCTATTAAAAATATGTTTTTATCACAAGAGAAATAAGAAGGTTTTGAATAAAAACAAAAAAAAGAGTCTTTTTAAACGTGTGTGAATCATTTCATAATGCCCACGGAGGAAGAGGCAATACACAACGTCTCCCTGCTGTCCTCTGCTAATGGGAAGGAGGGTCAGTTTCCATTGCTATTTCCTAAACAGACTTCCTCTAAGCATGAGTCCCTTTCAAAAAATATTGCATTCAAAAAATTGATGAAGCAGTTACATAGTATCAAGCCCCAGAGAGTCATAAACACATGAACTATATTAATGGTTAAGTTCTTTAGGAAAGATGAATATTGTTTAACCCAATGTTTATAAAACTTCTGTGATTTTGGAGGCATTTTGTTTTCAAATAAATCCTATTTCCAACCTGTGGAGCTAAGGTCCAGTGAAATTCTTTCAGATTAGCATAGACTATCTGGGTTCATATGTGATTGTAAATATCAGTTTAAAAGATCAAAGGAAACCTTTCGTAAATACAAAAAATTAAATATGGAAAGTAATAAGAAATCAACCAGAAGAACTTCAAGAGACTCCAGAACATCAATAGGTTGAAATCCCACAGTTGATAATGGCTGGGTGGAAGGCAAGAAGGACAGTTTTCAAAGAACAGCTTAGAGCCCCAGTAAGCCTCTGGGTGGGGCTGTTGATTCCAGGATGTTCTGTGTCAGGAGAAATGGTCCAGAGTGTTTAGTAAAGTTCTGCAAAGTGTAAGACTTCAAGAGCATGAATCTGGACCTTCATGGTGGCCAGGACCCATGAGCGAGGGGTGTGATGGCATAAGATGACTTAGATTAAACCTCCTTTGTCATGACTAAGTCCACAAAGAAAGTGAGAGAGTCGAGATTCTTCACAGAAAAAGGGCTGGAGCCTGTAGTTCAAAGAAGCGGAGAGAGTCAAGGGTGTAGGGTGGAGTGCACGTGGCATGGGGAGAACTGGGACAGGGGGCAATCTCACGGCTCTTGGAGCAAGTAATGCACAGGCTAGAGAGGGAAGGTGGTGGTGCCATCAGGCTCGTCAGGGATTGGAGTGGGAGATTCTGAAGGCTGGAGATTAATTTAGAGATTCTAAAGAACTTCTCCAAAGCCTTGCAGCCCCAGTGCAGTTGAGCCCATGCTGGAAAGCCATGCCCTTACCCCTCAGTGCAGGCCGCGGAGCCCAGTAGTGACTCTGGCAGTGCAATATTGATCATTAAAAAAAAAATAAAAAAAACTAATGTCTCCAGAGCCTAAATTACAAAGAGCTTTTTACTCCTTAGAAACAAAAAGAAAGGCTAAATTTTTCAGACAGACCTACACCTGGGAATTGAAAATGGGCAGTTCCTAAAAAGAGATATTGGGTGTTTTCTTTTTTGCACACTCATTCACAAAAGTGTGTATGCACTTTGGGTTCTGGGAAGAAGGGACTGAGCACCTTTGACCTTATCTCTCTTGCTAACGGCAACTGTAAACCCTGGGCAAAAAAATAGAATTCAACTCTGGAAAGTCTCTGAAAAGTGGATGAAAGCGGGTGGGGTGGGTAAGGATTACTGGACTCAAGGAATGAGCTTGTGGTGATTTCCATTAGTACTTAATTTTTTTTTTTTTTTTTTTTTGCCTCTTCTATATCCCGATGTGGGTGCTAGAGCAGACTAAAACCTAAATTGCCAATATGCATAGACAGAAAAAAAAAAAAAAAGCCCCAAGGAAAGCCAGTCTCTGGAAGAGGAGGACTCCAAGAGACCAAATCCTTTTGACCTTACCAGCCCTATTCCAGGCAGATATCAGCATTGTTGCCCCTCCCACTCCCAGGGGTCCCCTGAGATGGTCCCGGAAGGTGGAGCCCTATTGACTCTTCCTGCCCTGCACCAGGCAATTGCCATCCAAGAGGGAGAGCCTCTCCTTTCCAACACAGAAGCCTCATTGGGCAGGAAAAACCTCCTCTTTCTAACTAGAACTCAAGGAAGGGGAAGCCCTGGGAGCCAGGTAGGGGGAGGACTGAGGCAACATGAAGAAGGAGGGAGTGGGATGGGATGTGCAGTTCTGACTGGAGTTAGCACTGTAGACACTGAACGCTCAACTGTAGGGTAAACCTTGCTCAGGTTTCAGACAGGCAGCTGGGTGATGAGCAGGTGGCAAGGACCAGAACGACACTGTGATTGCTTTACAAAGTAAGAGGAGGCTATGCAGTCTGAACCCAGCTGGGATGCCTGCTGATTTAAAAAAAAAAAAAAAAGTCAATTCATTTTTTTTAGAAGATTTAAATAGAACTTACAGGTTTTATGACCTAGTCAAAATGTCCAAGATATAACCTAAAATTACTTGACATTTCAAGAGCCAGCAAAGCCCAAACAACTAAACAACTCTTAAGAGAAAGGGCCAAATTCCTCCTGTTTACCACAGTCTCTAACAATATAAGCATGACTTCTTCGTGTGTTTTTGCTTTTGTGATGCTAAGAATGGAACCCAGGGTTTTGGGCATGCTCTAGGCAAGTGCCCTACTGCTGAGCGTAACCCCCAGGCCTGACCTAATGTCTTGATAAGGACTTAGATTGCATAATGTGAAAATGAAACTTTTGAGATTTCCTTGAGTCTGGTTTTCATTTCCAAACTGCCTTGTGTTTTCATCAGTTTAATCTATTCTAAGACTCTCTATATCTGCTGGCCTATAGTGGGCCCAGGAAAAGAAAAATGTCACTTACTATGATAATGGGAGGAATAAGTATATGAGGTCTCAGAGAAAAGGTGTTGGATTAGAAAATTTAAAAATTTCTCTTTCAGTCCTGACAAGTAACTTGAAACTGCTGAGCAGATGCTGCCACTGGGAACAGCAGGGTACAAGTGCCATCTTGCCCCAGAGCTAAGGAGGCAGGGTTTCAGCTAAACCTAACATTGTTTACCTTCTTCCCTGCAAGCAGGCCCAGCTAGCTTTGGGGGTAAGGAAGTGAGAGGAGGATAGGGATGATAGGAGTGAGATTTTATATTCGAATATATTAAGTTAAAAGGATATATTAAGAATATATTAAGTTAAAAGTCTACGTCGAAAATGAACAAAAGGGAGGAAATGGTAGCACTGGCCAGCTATGAGAGAGTAAGACAGTGGACATAAAAGAACTCAGTAGTATCATTATCAAACATAACACCCTAGTACACATTTCTGTCTCTCAGAGGTGCTCAGACTCCAGGGTAGAACTTCCTGAGGAAAAGGAGTTTTACTACATGGAAATCCAAGTGGGTCTGGGCTGCCAACAGAATAATTTTTGTTTTCACTTAGAGTTAAGACCAATTCCTTCACCAAGAAAAAATAGCTTGGAAAATACAGGTGTGCTCCCTAAACAATGCATGAACAGCCCCCCTCCCTTCTGCAATTAGAGGAAGCAGAGCCCCAAATGACCAGAGATTAACACCGCTGTGATTATTTTCATTTCAAAAAGGGTCCACTTAAAATATTTACTCTGATAGTTCCTTCAAGTGTGGACCACCTCTAGGGCATTTAGAGTTCTTTCATAAATCATTAACTGCAAAGTCAAGGGCATGCAGCGAGAGGGAGAGTTCAGAGTCCTCGCCTAAGGAAGATCAATGGAAGAAAAGGTAAAACCATCTCTGCAAAGATGGGAGTCAAGGGGAGAGATGAGACTGTGACTTACACCCAAGGCTTCAGAAAATGTGTCCACAGAAAGAAGGGAGCCAGCAGCCCTGGGTATATGCAAGTGGGAAACTGCTCTTCCCCAAGTTGGCTGTGTGGCATGGAGAATTGGGAACATGTCCTGTCACCTCTCTCAAAGGGTCTGTGAATAGATGTGACAGGTATGGCAGGCGTTCAATCCCTTCTGCCTTCTGGGCCCCACTTGCTCATTATTAGAGGGCCACGATTTCATTTCAGATTGTCAGTGCAAAACCTGTTGTCATATTTTATGTGATAATGTTGACTCTGTTATGAAATTATACCCTGAGAGTACCCCAGAGCTGGCTCAGTACATATATAAATAGCCATTTATCAGATGCAACCCATAATCTCCTTGTTGCTGTGACCCATTCTGTAATTTTCCCTTAGCTGACAGGCTACAAATGAAGAGTGCACTTAGATTTCAGTTAGGAGGTTTAAAATATGGATGTGGATATAAAAAGCTCAACCCTTCAAGAAGAAACCAGGGAATTTTCCCATTAAATTCTACGGACTTTGGTCCATCTGGTTTGTACTCATATAAGAGTCCAGTGGTCCTTCATGGCTTCCCATATGATTTCTTACCACCGATTCTCTCGTCAACTCCCTCTCCACCCATTTCTGCATTTGTTCCCTGTTTCTCCCACCAACACGTGTCCTTTTCTCATCATGCTTATAGAATGTCTCTGCAAGCTGAGAACCTCTTGTTTGCAGACAAAGTGATGCAAGCTTCAGCCACTGAATTATTCTCTTTCCACCAAAACCAACCTACAATAGACTGTTACCATATGCCAAACACCACTACCAGAGACCTTGCACATATGCTTCTGTTTTATATATGAAGAAACTGAGGTTCAGAAAACACTTGAGCTATGACTTGAACTAAGACTAACAGATTCTGTATTAGTTTCCTATGGATGCTGTAACAAATAATTACACAGTGGGTAGCCTTGCTTCTTCTAGCTTCTAGAGGCTGGCTATTTGCATTCCTTAGCTTATGGGGACATCTCTTTGCTCCATCTTCACAACAGCTTTGTGTGCCTCCATCAAAACTCCCTCTACCTTTCTCTTACAAACATGCCTACAATTGTGTTTAGGGCCCATTCAGATGATCAAGATGGGGCCCTCCTCTCCAGATCCCTAACGTAATCATATCTTTTGCCATGTAAGGTACTATTCACAGGTTCCAGGTATTTAACATGAATGTCTTAGGGGTGTGTGGGGGGCTGATTTTCAGCTCACTGCAGACTCAAAGCAGTCAAAATCCCAATGGACTGAAATCCCCATCTTTACCCAAGGACAAGATGTCCTTGAGCTTTGGGGAATTGGAAAAAGGAGCCAATCTTCACTTACATGAAGTTTCCAGGTGCCTGAAATCCACAAATTCCTTTAGATTCAAACATGAAAGTTTCATAAAGAAAGATACCTGGGAAGAGTAATAATCACCTTGATCCAGAGAAGTTTATTAGATGAACTTTAATCACTCCCAGCTCTGAGAAATTACACACAAACCAGGTCATATCTGAAGGCCCAAATTGGGCTTTTCCTATTTCGCCATGTACCACATTATGTTCACATAAACAGTGACTTTGAAGTGTCCCTTGAGCCAATTTATTTTTTTTGAGGTTTTATCTGCTGGGCACTAAAACATTTGGATGGAAACATGCAGTACTTAATTAATTATGTGTACATTTTTATCTACATAATAACTTTGCTATGCTTGATTATCCACAGAAGTTAGTTACCCAGCAAGCCCTTTGTAAGTTGAAATTGTTTGTAAAATTGGCATTTCTTGATCTATTTATTTGTTGTCTCTATTGCCCCTTGGCTGGGAACCTTCCAAAAATATATTTTTTTTCTTTGTGAAAAAGACCTTTGTATAACCTTTTTAAATAATGTTTATGTTTTTCAAAGAATTTTATGTCAACATTTAAGAACATCTTTGAAAACCGTTCATAATTCTACCAACCTAGCAAAGCACAGTTTTAAGGTCCTAACCTTATTGAACATGACAGTGCTCTTCTGTCAACGGCTTGAGATTGTATGCAAAAGAGAAACAGGGAAAATATTTGCTTTTCGGTTCTGAGGCATGGATTTATTTCATGATTTGATTAAAGCACGTAGGTCCCCGGCAACAGTCACTAGTAAATAGGTTCTCATCACGCCCTTGCACCTGAGCATGTTAACAGATGCAATAAAATAAGTGGGCCATAACCTAGAAAATTCCAGATTCCTAGGAAAATTCATCTCATGATGGTAGAACCCAGGGTAGAAATTTGTCTTAAGAAATTAGATGGGTCCTCATGGAGCTTCTGGATTTACTAATGCAATATTTTCCCTCTTGGATTCACATCGGCCTTCAAGACCTTGTCCATCATCTATTGAGCCCAAGGAATGCTCATGTTAGAATTACTAGAAAGTACTAGGGAAATATTTCCCCCCTACTTGGGTGAAAATACTAGCCTGTGGAATATTGTTCACATCCAAAGAATTGTTTGATGTTTTAATGAGAATTGTCATGAGAACATCAATGAAAATGATAATGAGCTCACTTCAGGGGGAAATCGTCAGATTGGTAGCTGTGTGCCATGCTGATCTTGGTATTTCACCCTTTATACTCCTGAAATACAGCCCCCAACACACATTACCCAGGTGATCTCATGGTGACTTGGTTGTCACAGAGAAGACAGGTGGCCCCTCATTCAATCTAAGCTGGGAAGGTTTCAAAGCAGAGTGCTTCCCCAAACTCTGGGGAGCCTGCAGGGGGAAGGCGAAGGACGATTCTTGAATGTTGGCTTTGATTCTTGTGACAAACGAAGGAAGTGTGGGTGAGGAGTGGCAACTTTTCTGCAGCACCTCAACCCTCAAATTATACCAAAGGGGTGACTCCTTCCTGTGCTTAAAAATGTTAGATCTTCATGGAATATCTGTGTGTGTGTGTGTGTGTGTGTGTGTGTGTGTAAAAAGAGACTGAAGAGGAGACAAAGTCCACCCACACTGAAAGAAATCAACATCAATCAAGCACAATTAGAAGAGGCTTTTGTTTGTTTGTTTGTTTGTTTTTTGTTTGTTTTGTTTTTTGGGAGTTTTGCTTTGTGAAACTGAGTAAGGTAGCAGAGTGTTTTGTGGAAAATGGCATTGACTGGGGAGGGCAGAAATGTAGCTGCAGATGTGACCGGAAGCCTCTGTGTCACTGTGGGCAGGTCAGAAAATCCCTCTCTGCCCCGATTTCCTCATCTGGGCGGTGGGTGCTGAAGCTGACTAGCTAAAAGGTGATTTCCAGCTCTTAAAATCTGACCTCACTGTTTTATAAGGTCAGAGTTTCTTAAAACTAGGTTGTGCTTTATAATTCCACAAAGCAATACAAATTGGATTCTATTAACAAACGTCACTGGAGCACCACCTTTGTGTTAGACTTGATGCTGTTGATCCTCACCACTCACACACAGGAACATTAGATTATGTTTCCACCAGCATTTCTGTTCTCACCTAATGCTTGTTTTCAGAGTCAGAGACTCATCTAATTCAAAAAGGCTCTTGGAGATTCAGCCCCGCCATATGCCTAGAGCAGGAGCGTCCCAACACATGGGCCTCTGGCCTCTGACTGAACACTTACATGCTTCCTCTCAACTAGCCATCAATGACATTGTCATCTCTAATTTAGAAATCTTTTCCTTATGTGTTATTAGTCTGCTTTTGTGTCACTGTGACCAAAATACTCAACACGAATAAGAGAAGGAAAAGTATTTTGGTTCACAGTTTCAGAGGTTTATTCCATGGTCAATAAGTCCATTGCT
Source organism: Spermophilus citellus (assembly GCF_964194105.1). NCBI lineage: Eukaryota > Metazoa > Chordata > Mammalia > Rodentia > Sciuridae > Spermophilus > Spermophilus citellus. Next base: position 19,244,915 of record NC_138191.1, read on the forward strand.
GTGGGCCCAAGGGGAGGCAGACAACATGGTGGAAGGGCATGGTGGAGAGAAGCTACTCTGTGCTTGGTAGCCAGGAAGCAGAGGGAGAGGTAAGTGCGGAAGGGACCACGGGGTGGTGGTTTCTAAAATACATGCCCACCCTTGCTTTGGAAAGAAGTGCATTTGTCCTTGTTCCATCTTCTGGGGCAAGTCCTCCTCTGGTTGCCCTTGGGGTTGACATAAGGGCTTTTCCCAGGCACAGCTGTGCATCTTTCATCCAACCAGCAAATCTGCACCCAATTAAAGTGAGGAAGGGCCTGTTATCATTTATTCCATAGTTAGCACTCAAATCTTTTCCCTGCCATTATCAGGCTCTCCATTACCATTCAAAGATAATTTTCCTCGATAGAGAAGATTAAAGAAAAATTATGAGATGAATTGTTCTGCCTTCACGGTGCTGTTGTTAACACTAAATTGAGCAATGGCGATTGTCCTCCCTGTCCTTCTTCAGCTCCAAACATACCTTAAGAGTCTTTTGGATCATCTTTAGCATGCTTCACAAGCTTCCCCGAATTCTGTCCTCTGGTGTGTAGGCATCATGTACCCATTTGTGGCCTTCTGTGTCTTAGCTGGATGTTCGTCATTCACCTTGTGCAAATCTTTGAAAGACCTAAAATTATCAGGACCTCCTTCTTTGGTCAGGCTGAATTGTCTCCTTCCGTGCCACCTACTTTTCTCCCTGATCATAATAATTTACAGCCAAAGAATTAAAATCTCTGTTTAGAATCATTTTTTTCTTTTCTCTTTTTTTTTGGGGGGGGGGTGGTCAGGGGCACTTAGCCATTGAACTACATACACCCGCATCCCTTTCTTATTTTTTTTTTTTTTTATTTTGCTAAATTGTTTAGGGCCTCACTAAGTTGCAGAGGCTGGCCTCCAATAATGGGATCCTTCTGCCTCAGTCTCCTGAGTCACTGGATTACAGGTGTGTGCTACCACACCCAGGCTCCCTACGGCTTCTCTTAACTCACCTTCTCTTTTTCGTATTTAGACAAAGGGATCACAGCTAATTTTTTCTCCAAACTTTTTGAATTTTCTTTTCTTCAAATCTCAGTCTGATGTCAGGACTTTGATTTTTTCTCCCTTCTGTATCATGTGAAGGTCCCTTGAACATGAGGCTGCCCTAGATTCCACTTCTTTCCTCCCAGTTCCCTGTTTAGGTCAGGAGAGAGCAGATGGTAACCACTTCCACCTTCTGAGACTTAATTTCTAGCAAAGGAAGTCAAGAATTTGTTAGGTATTGTGGGTTTTGAGGGTGGAGTGGAATGAGACTTTAGTTATTTTAAGCAAACTTTTCATTTTAACTCTTGGGCAGAAAGTCCCTAAATCATGCCTATAGAGATCAGTGAATTTTCACAAATGAACACACCCATCTAAGTACCTAATCATGGAACCTATCAGCTCCACTATCAGCCTTTCCTCTCACCTCATAAATTAGTGTTCATGGAGTTACCATCTGCGCTGTTGTGTACCATAATAGGAGCAAACACTTCTTGAGAACTAAACTATATGCTAAGCGCTATGCTAAACACCTTATAGACATCCATATGCTGCCTACTTTAATCTCCACAAGAGTTCTACCAGGTAGGTCTTATTATTATCCCCATTTTAAATATAAGAAACTGCCGTTTAAAGAGGTTAGGTTACTTGCCCAAGATCACTAGCTGGGATTCAAACCTAGGTCTAGCTGATTCTAGAGCCTACACTTGAAACCATTCCATCAGGGCCCTGGCCCACAGCTTCCTCCAGCAGGCTCAGGGCAGGGCTGAGCAGCCTCAGCACCAGCGACATCTGAGGCTGGAGAATTCTCTCTATGGCAGCTGCCTTTGCCATTTCAGGATGTTTTTTTAGCTTCCCTGGTCTCTACCAATTATATGCCCGAAGCACTCTCACCTCCTACCACTCGGGATGATGAAAGATGTCTCCAAACACAGCCACAGGTCTATGGGGTAATAGTGCCTCTAGCTGAAAGCCCCTGTTATAGATAACTCCTCTTTCCATATTCTCACCCATTAGCTCTCTGCTAGGAGCCTATGCTCAGATACATAGATGATACAAGGTATGCACCTTTCCCATGGGCAGTGATGTGCTGAGTCCTGGGACCCGTCAGTTTCTTTGGAAGTACTGACCAGCAGTTGCAAGTTTCACTCACGAGTTGTATTTAACAACCTGAGATAGGGGTTCTGCTTTGTTTTGTCCTCCAAATCCATTCAATGCCATGGCTCTGGTACAATTGTTACAACTCCTGTTTCTCTTTCCTTTTGCCTTCCTGTAGGAAATCACTGGGCACTTCTTCCCAGTCACTCCCTTTTCCTACCTTGAACCCATCCTTTTCCATACATAACTATCTGTCAGTCATGGAAGAAAGAGCTGCCCTACCCAAGATGGCAACTGGAGAAGCAGTTATTAAAGGTCTTACTGACAAAAGAAGAATATGATGTAGGGAAACTAAGGCTGGATATTACAGCAGCCTGGGTGTCTCAAGCACAAGACGTTGTTACTACTCCTAGTGAAGGATGGGAAGAGGGAAATTCTCACAGGTGGCTCTCACTAGAACAAGCCAAAGAGAAAACATGGGATCCCAGTGAAGCACCCCCAGTGACCAGCTCCCCAGGCACAGAGTAGGGGCAGGAGGCCAGTGGGCAGATCTGAAGGGCAGGTGGAAGGTGTGCAGCACAATATCTTAGTTTCATCTAAGCACATTTCACTGGTCCCTTTCCTAGATTCCCCTTTGACTCCTGTTTACCAGATCACAGAGCTTCTTGCCAAACATATTCATCCTCATTTTTCAGAGATGCCTTCTTCTTGCCAGGAACCTATCATTCTGGTATCACCAGCCCTGGTTTAGAAAATTAAATCCTGTTTTGGGATATAATCTAGAGAGCCAGCTGTTCATTTCTCTCCTGTCTTTTCCAAAATTACCAATCTCAACTGGAAGAAGAAATGAGATTTGTCCGGTGGCCCTGGATGGATTTCTCCATCCGTTGGGAATAAACTACCTTTTAGTTCTTTACCTGATGTTCCGATCAGGATTTCTTGAACCTGTCAGTGCATGAATCGTCTCTTGGTTTTTCTCCAGGGCAGGTGCTGTCTTTTCCTTGAATCTGGATTCACCCTGAGCAGGAAGGTCCTTAGGACTAAAGGAGAGTATGATCAGCCTGGAAAGTGAATGTTCTTTTTCTTTTGTCCCCAAGGCACACAATGGTTGGGATGCCCCTTTGCCTTCTTAAATTTTCCCTCATTCTGGATTACTTTTTTCCCACTCAGTCTAGGTATTCTTTGTCGTCTCTGCTAAAGACAGCAGGGAGTATTTCCTCGAGGCGTTTCACCTTCTCTAGGAAGACCAGCAGCCCCTTATGGCACATCTGAGACAGAGAAGAGAAGAGGCTGGGGGAGACTCTTGAGTGCTTCCTTAGGTGTTTCTACCACCTGAGCCTCAAGTGGAAAACAAATTCCATGATTCCTCACTGTTTTGGCTGTGGGCTTCTGAGTTCTTGGCCTCTTGGGGACTCATGGTGACAGTGCCATTAAATTGACAGGGCTGCTTTCTCCCTCTCTCACCTCACTTTGGATACTCTGCAAGGTATTGCTAATCCGCAGTGCATGGCACTAGCAGTGAGTTGAGTTCAGTTCCTTTCCATTAACACAGTGAGGCAGCAACATAACTGGCAGTCCTTACTGTCTTCCCATCTCTTGCTTTGCGTTCTATTTTGCTGCTGGGGTCCTTGTCATGAGCAGATAATGTTATGCCTATCGTAAGACTTTTCTTCTCAATATACTAGTAAATTTGTCCACTGGAAACACAGACACATAGGTATATGTACATGTATATATATATTTTTATTTTTGAGGAGTACTGGGGATTGAACTCAGGAGCACTCGACCACTGAGCCACATCCCCAGCCCTATTTTGTATTTTTATTAGAGACAAGGTCTCACTGAGTTGCTTAGCACCTCACTTTTGCTGAGGCTGGCTTTGAACTCTCGATCCTCCTGTCTCAGCCTCCAAAGCCGCTGGGAATTCAGGTGTGCACCACCATGCCCAGCTGCGTATGTATTTTAGATTAAGGAAGGTGAGCACTTTAAAAGAGCACTTAGTTATACTTATGAACCACCTACACATGCAGGCAAACACTTAAATTGATAGAAAATAATTATGACAATCTTTAAGTTATATGATATTTTTGCTTTTCAGAGCACTTTCATCTTTTTCTAAATGCTTACAGACTTTCTATGGAACGTGGAAAGCGGGAGTCAGTTTTCAGATGAAATGTCTCAGGTAGAGACATTTTATTTATTATTACTGTTGATTTTACTACCTTTACATTTGTTATCTGTTCAGATTAAGTCAACCTCTTTAAATTCTGCTGTCAATATCAACATTATCTATCTTCATTTTTAAGGCTCTATCTTCATTTTTAAGAAATATATATATTGAAGTATTTAGGAACAAAGGAATGCAATCTACTGCTCATTCATAAATAATTAGAAAAGATTATATTTGCATGTGCATGTGTATGTGGGTGTGGGTGTATGTACACAGACAGAGATAGATTGAGTATCACCCAATTATCCTGAAAATTGGGAATTAAGAGGAAATAATTTTAAATCATCTACTAGTCAGGTATTATGGGTGAAAAGGTTATTATATAAAAAGTTAAATATATTTATATTGCTAAATATATTCTTTAGAAGGTGTTATCCAAACATTTAGTCACATATTACAATTGGTCAAAAATTGTTTGAACAACATGGGTCTATTTATTTGTAATTTACATGTAAGCACTGATGCATTGAGATATTATAGGCATGATAAGGTGTCCATATTCCCCCAAAGGGAATACCTAGATAGTAAATAAATTATAACTTCAAATAATATTCATTTTTAAAATTAATAATAGAAACTTTCTTTCTAATCTTATTAAAATAAGATTAGCAGACTAACAAATAATAGAGAAAGCAATATGCCATTGAATATGCTTAGTTGATTTTTTAAAAAAATCTGGCTTTAACACTTTGTGATTCAGCAGCTCAAAGTTCTAGTTGACCACTCAGTCTATTCTGATTCTTGGTGGTGTTTGTTAGTGTGTTGTTTTGGTTTTGGGTGCTGGGGATTGACCCAGGGCCTCCTGCACACTAAGCATGTGCTCTACCACTGAGCAAATACCCAGCCCATGATTCTTGGTTTTAAAAATAACGTGAGAAAATATCTTATAATATGTGCATATTCAAATGAAAGAGGTGTGTCATTGTCTGAACATGCAGGTTTTGTTAAAAAATATTTGGTAAAGTTTTACTTTTCCCTGCTATAAACCACATTTCCTTGCAAACAAATCAGAAGGCATTGACCCTCAATATTCAAAACACCTGGCCTTACAATTCATCGAAATCCCTTGCTTTGGAAAATTTTTAAACAGACCAACATTATTTCTAAATTGTCTTTAAGAGTACAGATATTAGGGCTTTGAAATAGATGACACACTTTTTTTTTTTCCTGGTCATAAAATCACGTTCTTATCCTTCAGAATTGTTCCTCAAAAGCATCAGTGGTTTTGTGAAACATTGTCACTTTTTTTCCCATCTTGTTTCTTTGAAGGAGCAAATTAATTTTGTTTTTCTTTTTTTGGTCACAAACTATTTAATGGCTTATGCTGTCAGAGAAAGGTCAGTGACTTTGGAGCACTTCTTTTTCTGTAAAAGAAAAATGTTAAATTACACCTCAAAGTTCATAGCTCTTCGAGGTGATTTTTCATGAGTTCACCAGCAGATTTCTCTGGCTAGAAAAGATGTTCATAGTCACTTCTCATCTCATTAAAAATGCATCATAAAGATTCTTCTGTTCTAAAGGTCTTGCTTTAACAAATCTGGCCAAATCATTGATGTCCTCTAGCATTCAGACCACAAGCCCTGGGAACCACTGAGAGCAGCATGACATTTGGAGGTAGGGTTCCACTGCTAGCCCCACCATGCCACCGAGTGCCCGAATGGCCTGTGACCAGCTGATGCTGATGCAGTGAGGTCATTACTGTCAGTCTGTATATTAAACACTGGTGACATTTTTAGTTAAAAACCAACCTATAAAATAAAGTTTGAATATTTTCTTCCTGTCTTCCAAAGGATTGGCTTCTACTTCTTTGGGGGTACACACACCTTAGGAGGAACATGGCTTTGAGATTATATTCCAGTTCATCTGCCCTTCCTTCCTTGCTGCCCACCATATGCAGTGTCATCGTCCTATACACTGTAGTTTTTCCATCACTAAGTTTGAATTGCATTCTGCGGATCATTCTCTAATGTTTTCTTTTTTTTTATCTTTTTTTTTTTATTGGTTGCTCAAAACATTACAAAGCTCTTGACATATCATATTTCATACATAAGCTTCAAGTGAGTTATGAACTCCCATTTTTACCCCAAACACAGATTGCAAAATCATATCAGTTACACATCCACATTTTTACATAATGCCATACTAGTAACTGTTGTATTCTGCTACCTTTCCTATCCTCTACTATCCCCCCTCCCCTCCCCTCCCATATTCTCTTTCTACCCCATCTACTGTAATTCATTTCTCTCCTTGTTTATTTTCCCATTCCCCTCACAGCCTCTTATATGTAATTTTGTATAACAATGAGGGTCTCCCTCCATTTCGATGCAATTCCCCTTTTCTCTCCCTCTCCCTCCCCCTTCATGTCTCTGTTTAATGTTAATCTTTTCTTCCTGCTCTTCCTCCCTGCTCTATTCTTAGTTGCTCTCATTATATCAAAGAAGACATTTGGTATTTGTTTTTTAGGGATTGGCTAGCTTCACTAAGCATAATCTGCTCTAGTGCCATCCATTTCCCTGCGAATTCCATGATTTTGTCATTTTTTAGTGCTGCGTAATACTCCATGGTGTATAAATGCCACATTTTTTAATCCATTCATCCATTGAAGGGCATCTGGGTTGTTTCCACAGTCTAGCTATTGTGAATTGTGCTGCTATGAACATTGATGTGGCAGTATCCCTGTAATACGCTCTTTTAAGGTCTTCAGGGAATAGTCCAAGAAGGGCAATAGCTGGGTCAAATGGTGGTTCCATTCCCAGCTTTCCCAGGAATCTCCATACTGCTTTCCAAAGTGGCCGAACCAATTTGCAGTCCCACCAGCAATGTACAAGAGTACCCTTTTCCCCACATCCTCTCCAGCATTTGTTGATGTTTCACTTCATAATGGCTGCCAATCTTACTGGAGTGAGATGGTATCTTAGGGTGGTTTTGATTTGCATTTCTCTGACTGCTAGAGATGGTGAGCATTTTTTCATGTACTTGTTGATTGATTGTATGTCCTCCTCTGAGAAGTGTCTGTTTAGGTCCTTGGCCCATTTGTTGATTGGGTTATTTGTTATCTTGTTGTCTAATTTTTTGAGTTCTTTGTATACTCTGGATATTACGGCTCTATCTGAAGTGTGAGGAGTAAAAATTTGTTCCCAGGATGTAGGCTCCCTATTTACCTCTCTTACTGTTTCTCTTGCTGTGAAAAAACTTTTTAGTTTAAGTAAGTCCCATTTGTTGATTCTTGTTATTAACTCTTGTGCTATGGGTGTCCTATTAAGGAATTTGGAGCCCGACCCTACAATATGTAGATCAGGGCCAACTTTTTCTTCTATCAGACGCAGAGTCTCTGATTTGATATCAAGGTCTTTGATCCATTTTGAGTTAACTTTTGTGCATGGTGAGAGGAGAGGATTTAGTTTCATTTTGTTGCATATGGATTTCCAGTTTTCCCAACACCATTTGTTGAAGATGCTATCCTTCCTCCATTGCATGCTTTTAGCCCCTTTATCAAATATAAGAAAGTTGTAACTTTGTGGATTAGTCTCTGTGTCCTCTATTCTGTACCATTGGTCCACCCGCCTGTTTTGGTACCAGTACCATGCTGTTTTTGTCACTATTGCTCTGTAATATAGTTTGAAGTCTGGTATCGCAATACCGCCTGATTCACACTTCCTGCTTAGTATTGCTTTTGCTATTCTGGGTCTTTTATTTTTCCATAAAATTTCATGATTGCTTTATCTATTTCTACAAGAAGTGCCATTGGGATTTTGATTGGCATTGCACTAAACCTATAGAGAACTTTTGGTAATATCGCCATTTTGATGATGTTAGTTCTGCCTATCCATGAACAGGGTATATTTTTCCATCTTCTAAGATCTTCTTCTATATCTCTCTTTAGGGTTCTGTAGTTTTCATTGTATAAGACTTTCACCGCTTTTGTTAGGTTGATTCCCAAGTATTTTATTTTTGGGGGGGATATTGTGAATGGAGTAGTTGTCCTCATTTCCATTTCAGAGGATTTGTCGCTGATATACAGAAATGCCTTTGATTTATGCGTGTTGATTTTATATCCTGCCACTTTGCTGAATTCATTTATTAGTTCTAGTAGTTTCTTTGTAGACCCTTTTGGGTCTTCTAGGTATAGAATCATGTCATCTGCAAATAGTGATAATTTAAGTTCTTCTTTTCCAATTTTTATGCCTTTAATTTCTTTCGTCTGTCTAATTGCTCTGGCCAGTGTTTTGAGAACTATATTGAATAGAAGTGGTGATAGAGGGCATCCCTGTCTTGTTCCAGATTTTAGAGGGAATGCCTTCAGTTTTTCTCCATTCAGAATGATGCTAGTCTGAGGCTTAGCATAGATAGCTTTTACAATGTTGAGGTAAGTTCCTGTTATCCCTAGTTTTTCTAATGTTTTGAACATAAAGGGATGCTGTACTTTGTTGAATGCTTTTTCTGCGTCTATTGAGATGATCATATGGTTCTTATCTTTAAGTCTATTGATGTGGTGGATAACATTTATTGATTTCCGTATATTGAACCAGCCTTGCATCCCAGGGATGAATCCTACTTGATCATGGTGCACAATTTTTTTAATGTGCCTTTGTATCCGATTCGCCAGTATTTTATTGAGGATTTTTGCATCTAGGTTCATCAGAGATATTGGTCTGTAGGTGTCTTTGTCTGGTTTCGGAATCAGGGTTATGTTGGCCTCATAGAATGAATTTGGAAGGGCTCCCTCTTTTTCTATTTCCTGAAATAACTTGAAAAGTATTGGTATTAATTCTTCTTTAAAGGTTTTGTAAAACTCCGCTGTATACCCATCCGGTCCTGGGCTTTTCTTGGTTGGTAGTCTTTTGATTGCTTCTTCTATTTCATCCATTGATATTGGTCTGTTCAAATTGTGTGTATCCTCCTGACTCAGTCTGGGCAAATCATATGTCTTAAGAAATTTATCGATGTCTTCACTATCCTCTATTTTATAGGAATATAGGTTTTCAAAATAATTTCTAATTTTCTTCTGTATTTCTGTAGCATCTGTTGTGATATTGCCTTTTTCATCCCATATGTTAGTGATTTGAGTTCTCTCTCTTCTTCTCTTCGTTAGCATGGCTAAGGGTCTGTCAATCTTATTTATTTTTTCAAAGAACCAACTTTTAGTTTTGTTAATTTTTTCAATAGTTTCTTTTGTTTCAATTTCGTTGATTTTTGTTCTGATTTTAATTATTTCTTGCCTTCTGCTATATTTGTTGTTGTTTTGTTCTTCCTTTTCTAGTGCTTTGAGATGAAGTGTGAGCTCATTTATTTGTTGGTTTTTCTTTTTTTTGAGGAATGACCTCCAGGCGATGAATTTCCCTCTTAAAACTGCTTTCATTGTGTCCCATAGATTCCGATATGTTGTGTCTGTATTTTCATTTATCTCTAAGAATTTTTTCATTTTCTCCTTTATGTCTTCTGTAACCCTTTGATCATTCATTAACATATTGTTCATTTTCCATGTGATATAGGATTTTCCCTTCCTTCTTTTATCATTGATTTCCAGTTTCATTCCACTATGATCGGATAAAGTGCATGGTATTATCTCCACCCCTTTATATTTACTAAAGGTCGCCCTATGGCATAATATATGGTCTATTTTTGAGAAGGATCCATGTGCTGCTGAGAAAAATGTATATCCACTTGATGATGGTTGATATATTCTATATATGTCAGTTAAGTCTAGGTTATTGATTGTGATATTGAGTTCTATAGTTTCTTTATTCAACTTTTGTTTGGAGGATCTGTCCAATGGTGAGAGAGGTGTGTTGAAGTCGCCCATAATTATTGTGTTGTGGTCTATTTGATTCTTGAACTTGAGGAGAATTTGTTTTATGAACGTCGAAGCAACATTATTTGGTGCATAAATATTGATAATTGTTATGTCTTGTTGGTGAATGGTTCCTTTTAACAGTATATAATGTCCTTCCTTATCCCTTTGGATTAATTTAGTCTTGAAGTCGATTTTATTCGATATGAGGATGGCCACCCCTTCTTGCTTGCGAGGACCGTGTGCGTGGTATATTTTTTCCCAACCTTTCACCTTCAGCCTGTGTACATCTTTTCCAGTCAGATGTGTCTCCTGGAGGCAGCATATTGTTGGATTTGTTTTTTTAATCCATGTTACCAGCCTATGTCGCTTTATTGGAGAGTTTAAACCATCAACGTTTAGAGTTACTATTGATGTATGTTTTGTACTTCCAGCCATGTTTGATTATTTATCTCTTTTTTTTTTAATTTAGTTTGTTTCTCCATGGTTAGCTTTCCCCACACCGTCTGTCCTTACTAAGGTACTTCCCACTGTTGGCTTTGGTTATTATTATTCATTTCTTCCTCGTGTAGTGTTTTGCTCAAGATGCTTTGCAATGCTGGTTTTCTGGCTGCAAATTCTTTTAGCTTTTGTTTATCATGAAAGATTTTTATTTCGTTGTCATACCTGAAGCTTAATTTTGCTGGATACAGAATTCTTGGTTGGCATCCATTGTCTTTCAGTGTTTGAAATATGTTATTCCAGGATCTTCTCGCTTTCAGTGTCTGTGATGAGAAATCCGTTGTTAACCTTATTGGTTTACCCCTGAATGTAATCTGCCTCTTTTCTCTTGTAGCTTTTAATATTTTCTCTTTGTTCTGTATATTGGATATCTTCATAACAATGCGTCTTGGCGTTGGTCTACTGTGATTTTGTATGCTCGGTGTCCTGTATTCATCTACAATTTGTATATCTGTTTCCTTTTTTTATTTCTGGGAAGTTTTCTGTAATTATTTCATTTAGCATGTTACTCATTCCCTTGGTTTGAATCTCTATCCCTTCCTCTATCCCGATGACTCTTAAATTTGTTTTTTTTATGTTATCACATATCTCTTGGATGTTTCTCTCGTGATTTTTAACCAGCCTTTCTGAGTTGGCTAGACTCTTTTCAAGATGATATATTTTGTCTTCATTATCTGACGTTCTGGCTTCTACTTGCTCCACTCTGTTAGTGATACTCTCAATTGAGTTTTTAATTTGGTTTATCGTTTCCTTCATTTCTAGAATTATTGTTTGATTATTTTTTATAATCTCTATCTCTTGATAAAGATGCTTAACTTCTTCTTTTATCTGTTTATGTAATTCATTATCAATGTGTTCTTTCACTGCTTGAATTTGCTGTCTCGTATCCTCTTTAAGGTTCCGTTCCATCTGTCTAAGGTGTTCCTTGAGTTCTTTATATGACCATTTTTCTGATGACTCTATATCCTCCTGAATATTTAGGCGGCCCTGCATTATTTGCACTCCTTTTCTTCCTTGCTTTTTCATGCTGCTCATGTTGCTTCTTGTTCTGTTTGACTGCTGAGTTACTGTTTACTCCTATAAATTTATTTGATGCTTGGGAGGAAAGGTATTAGAAGGGAAGGGAGGAAGTCACTAAAGAGAATGAGAGTAAGCAGGTAGAATTCAAGGAAGGGGGTATTAGAAAATTGAAAAGAAATGTAAAGACAGAAGAAAAGAAGGAAAGAGAAAAAAATAGAAAATTAAAAAGAATTTAAAGAAAAATAATAATAATAGAAATGAAAAATGAAATTAAAAATAGAATAAAATAAAATAAAATGGATTAAAAAAACATTTAAAAAGACAGCAAAAAAAAAAGAAGAAAAAGAAAAAAAATTTATAAATGCAGTCCTAGAGTTCGATTAACTGTTCTTCCAGTAGATGGAGCTATGCCCACCGGGCCAAGTATCTCCTCTCATTAGGCGGGAGTCAATCACTGTGTAGCAGTTCTTCCTCCCGGACTGGGCGGGTCTCCATTCCTGCTGTTTACTGTGTGGGCGGGGCCTTTCGCAGAGCTGGTCGGGGGTCATTTGCAGCACAGGGCTGGCAGGTGGGGGGTGGTCGTTTGCAGCTACGAACCACCAGAGGCGGTTCACAGAGCCGGGCTGGCGGGGCTGGGCAGGCAGCGCCCGCTCCCACACTCACTGCAACATGTGGGCAGCGGCCGCTTGGCGGCGGCTGGTGGCGGTTCACAGAGCCGGAAGGGCAGGGGCCCAGGCAGGCAGCGTCCGTCCCCACGTTTGCTGCAATGTGTGGGCAGCGGGCGTTTGGCAGCAGCTGACGGCCGCTCACAGAGCCGGGCCTTCGTGGGCCCAGGCAGGCAGCGCCCGTTCCTAAGTTCGCTGCAACGTGTGGGCGTCCGCCAGCGGCGGTTCAGAGAGCCCAGCCGGGGGCCCAGGCAGGCAGCACCCGCTCCTGAGCTTGCTGCAATGTGTGGGCCGCGGCCGTCTGGCGGCGGCCAGTGGCGGTTCACAGAGCCGGGCCAGCGTGGGCCCAGGCTGGCAGCGCCCATTCCTAAGTTTGCTGCTACGTGTGGGCAGTGGCTGGCGGAGGCTTACAGCACCAGGCCGGCGGGGGCCCAGGCAGGCAGCGCCCGTTCCTGAGCTCGCTGCAACGTGTGGGCAGTGGCTGACCCGCGGCTGCCGGCAGCGGTTCACAGGGCCGGGCCGGCGTGGCCCCAGGCTGGCAGCGCCCGTTCCTAAGTTCACTGCAACGTGTGGGCAGCAGCCGCCCGGCGGCGGCCCAGGCAGGCAGCGCCCGCTCCTATGTTCACTGCAACGTGTGGGCTGCAGCCATTTGGCGGTGGCCGGTGGGACTGTGCCCCTGCTCTGCGTTGCCGAGATTCAGTCGTCTGGGACAAGCTGACACCTCCAGTTCCCGGCAGGTCTCCTTTCAGCTGAATTTTGCTAGAAGTTTCTCAGCAGGACGCATGTAGGTGTATTGATGAGTCTCTGATCCCGTTACCGCCGAGGCATTGAAAGTGCTGCCTCCTCGCCGGCCGCCATGTTGGGTCCCCCCCTCTAATGTTTTCATGCATGGCAATACTTTGCCTCTTTAGACCTCAGGATTTACAAATCCACCCAGAAAGGTGTGAAATGAAGACATCATTTTATTTTCTACAAGTTGACATAATGTAAGATTTGGGCATAAATACTGCTTGTCATTCCAAGATACAAGAAATAACCTAATGCCTATATACTGGAGGCTGATGGAATGAACTATGGGCATCCATAAAATGGAGTAAAGTGCAAGTTATAAATAAGAATGACCTCTTGAACTGAAGTGATTGCAGAATATATTGTTAAAGAAAAAGAGGAAGTGCAAAAAAATTCTTTTAAAAATTTATTGTTATTATTATTATCATCATCATCATCATCATCATCATTATTATTATTATTTGGGTACTGGGATTTGAACCCAGGGGTGCTGAACAACTGAGCTATTTTTTTTTTTTTGTATTTTTATTTAAAGACAAGTTCTCACTAAGTTGCTGAGGCTGCCTTTGAACTCCCAATCCTCCAGCCTCAGCATCCTGAGCTGCTGGGGCAAAATCTTTAATATGCTACTTTATATAAAAAATAAGGCCTATAGGTATGATTACACTAGTGTTGTGACTCTGCACCATGTACAGCCAGAGGAATGAGACGTTGTGCTCCATTTGTGTACAATATGTCAAAATGTACTCTACAGTCAAATTAATTAGTTAATTAATTTTTAAAAAAAGAAACAAGGGAACATTAGAAAAATATGTGTGTCTTCTCAGTCTGTGAAAAGAAATAGAAATACTTACCAGAAACTAAAGAGACTAATTACTTACAGGAAGTAGAAGGTAATAGCGTCAGGAGAATAAGGGGAAGAGAGTAGAGAATGAGCGACTTTGCCAGCTCTGACTTTTAAAACCATATTTTAAAAATCTATTCAAAAATTAAATAAATAATAAAAATCAGCCAGGATGTAGAGGAAACAAAAATGGAACCTAAACAAAAATAAATCAATTTAGCAGAATTGTAATTGAATAACATCATCATACCAAAGGGTTTGGGGGAAAACAAAGTGAATTTTAAAAATATTATTTTGATTGGATAGGGCACCAGTCAGGGTTCAACCAGAGAAAGATCAGAAGGACTTGTACGTTGAGAGACTGGTTGAAAGGAAAGGGTTTGCAATATCGTGGGTCTGTCTGGCTTAGGAAATCAAAGTCCCCCTGGGGAGGCCATCAGGAGGGCAGACGGGAACTCCTGAGTGTGGGCCGAAGCTGCTGTCCACAGGAAGAATCCTTTTCCTTCAAGGACTCTCAGATCTTTTCTAAAAGCCTTTCACATGATTGAGTTAGGCCCACTCGGATTAGGATTATTTCCTTTCCTGAAAATCAACTGATTATGGATTTCAGTCCCCTCTACAGAACACCTTTGCAGGCTTGGCTGAATAAATGAAGATTAGATCTTAGCCACGTGGACATGTCCTAACCTGTGTGAGTCATCTTCCCATCACCAGAACAAGCACCCAAGATACCCTCTTGTAAAGAGAAGAGGTCTATTTGGGCTCAGTTTTGGAGATTTCAATCCATGATTAGTTGACCCTGTTGCTTTCAGTCTGTGGTGAGAGAGCACATCATGAGCAAAACCACTCACCTCGTGGTTGGGAAGGAGAAACAGAAGGAGAGGGGGTTGGGGGAGGCAAGGCATGCCCCCAGTGACCAGAAGACCTCTCACTAAGCCCCACCTCCTAAAGTTTCACCTCCCAGGATCATCACCCCTGGTACCAGCCTTGAACACAGGTGCCTCTAGAGTACAGTCAATATCCAAACCGTAGCAGTGATCATCACAGACACCATATGGTGAAGAAAGAAATAACTGTGTGCAAATACTGTAGCTTGGTTAGTAAGTTTTTCTTCACAAGGGGCGACTAGGCAATTTGTAACCGTGCGTTCTTTGAGAAAACAATTGCAGAATGTGAGCTAGGTTTCTAGAACTATCAATAAGGAAAGGGAGAAGGAGGAGGTAAACCCTGCGTGTGTTGGGTGGGAAGAGGAAGTATCAGAGATGCACATGAATCTTTGTGTACCTTCATACTTACATTTGATAGCTGTGTCTGAGAGGGCCAGGCAACACTGACACCCTAGTCATGATGAGCACAACCAGGTCCCAGATTGGGCTTCTAAACCTCATTCTCAAAAATATAGAAAAAAAGAAAGAAAGAAAGAAAGAAAGAAAGAAAGAAAGAAAGAAAGAAAGAAAGAAAGAAAGAAAGAAAGAAGAAAAAAGAAAGAAAGAAGAAAGAAAGAAAGAAGAAAGAAAGAAAGAAAGAAAAAAGAAAGAAAGAAAGAAAGAAAAAAGAAAGAAAGAAAGAGAATGAGGAATTTATGGAAAATGACTGATTTGAAGAGATGGGAAAGAGAAAAAAATACAAGATGATCCTGGGACATTTTGAGGTTCAAGAAAGTCAAGAAATGCTTCCAAAACAAAGAGGACATATTGAAATGGTACAAGAGTCAACTAGAAGCAGCTTCAGGGACCAAAACTGGAAATTAAGCAACAGAATCAACAGTGATAGAGTACAATATAATTCAGAGAATAAAAAAACATTCACAGAGCCTTACATAAATACAAATAAGGAGAAGGGAAAACTCTTTTATAGAGTAGAATTCCAATTAATAGGGCTGGGGATGTAACTAATTAGTAGAGTGTTTGTTTCCAATGTGAGAGGCCCTGGGTTCAAGCCCCAATAACACACACACACACACACACACACACACACACACACACACAAAACCAATTAATAAATGTATGAAGAATTATGAAATAGAAAAAGACTCTTTAGACATTTGAGAATTTTCTATTTCATGATTCCATATACGTTTGGCCACTCAATCTAAACTAACCTCTACCCCTATCACACAACGACAGTAATCATAGTTGCAAGCAAGAATCATCAATGCATACATAAATCGGAAGAAAAAAAGTTCAGGAAAAGCAGGATAATTGCACAGTCACACAGTGTCTCCCCACAAGATGCTCATTAATTATAGAAAAGAAAGTAGTGACTTTACAAAAGAGAAAAATGACAGGTACCATTTTAAACACATGATATCACCATTGCTAATTGTAGTTAAGGAGGATGTTAATGTTTGAAGGCTGCTGTGTAAAGGGTAGAAAGAAATTCTTTTTTGCTATTTTTTTATATTTTTGGTGAATGTGAAGCTATTTCACAATGAAAAATGTTAAGAAGAGAAATTACAAAGAGACATAAGTGATGATTGCTTGCTAATGTGTGATGATACTGCCCTTGTCCACCATCATCTCTTATTCAGGGTATTGCAACAGCCAGCGTCTGATGCTTTTCCTTCAGACTGGTTTTCTTTCAGTTCCTCCCCTTATCCAATTGATTCACTAAACAGTAGCTGTAGTAGTTTGATGGTCAGCTTTCTGTTGCTGTGACAAAATACCTGAGAAAATCAACTTAAATAGGAAAGGTTTATTTTGGCTTATGATTTTAGGGCTTTCAGTCCATGGTTGCTCGGCTCCATTGTTTCCGGTCAGAACATCATGGCAGGCGAGTGTGACGGAGCAAAGCCTCATGGTGGTCAAAAACAGGGAGCTGGGGGTTCAGCCCCAGAGATGTTCTTCCTCCAACTAGGCCTCCCCCCTACAGTTTCCACCACCTCCCACTAACACCATCAGTGGATTAATCCACTGGGGAGATGAGAGCCCTCTTGGTCCAATCCCTTCACAAAAACCCAAACTTGCTGCATCTGGGACCAAGCCTTCAACACGTGAGCCTTTAGGGGACATTCCAGATTCAAACCATAACAATGATATTATATATGAAACCAAAATCAGGCCATTCCCACACTTGCCCTGCTTCAGATTTCCAATTAAATCCAAACTTTTGGTAGTACATGTCATGGCTTCAGTTGCCCTCCTATGCTCTAGCCAGACTGGTTTTCTTTCAGTTCCTCCTAAGTCCCAGTCTCTTTCCTGCCTCAGGGCCTTTACACATGCTGTCTTCTTGCTGGGATCATTCTTGCTGTACCTCTTTGCCTGGCAGGCTTTATTCATCCTTTGGGACTCACCTAAATGTCACTTTGGAAAGAGGCCTTGTATGCCTGCCTATTCCCCACTCCAAAAAAGGATTGATGTCCTCTAGTTCTTCACTGTTTGTTTTCTTCACTTATTTTTTTTCTTAACTTATGCTTTTTGTTTGTTGGTTTGTTTAGTACCTGTTTTCACCTTTGAACTATGAACCTGGTGATGGCAGAGGTTGTTTTCTTGTTCACCCTAGCTTTTACCTCAGTAAATAAATATGTCGTGGTTTTTTTTTTTTTTTTTTTTTTTTTTTTTATTGGTAAATGAAACTAGAGAATCTGGGCCAAGCAGAACATAGTTCCAATTCTGGAAGAAGACACCAATTTCTCCACCCAGGGTGTAGCAGTCACACTGTCCATGTGGGAGGTCTGCTGGGGAGGCTCAATTGCCTTCAGGACTCCACCTCAACAGTTACAGAAAGCTGATTGGGAGAAGCTGCAAGCCAGACATGAAGAGGCCGGGTAAAGGGGAAACACAGAAAAATGACAACAACCACACAGTACACCCAGAACCCCCAGAGCGGTGTTTGGGGGACCATTTAGGAATACCGCAGAGCAGCTATTACTGGTGTATCTCAGGAGTCCCCTGAGCATCAACTTATTATGTGTGACATGAAATATAATTGATGTTGATACCAATGACCCTAGTCACTGTCACCCACTGATTTATGCCGTGCCTCCTTTCAGATACAAGGCCCTGTGGTCATTATGAAAAATTAGCTCATGTTTACAGTGGTCCTCTGAGCAGGAGATTTCTACCTCCCCCCCCCCCCCCATTTTTTTGATCAGAATTGATTATTAAAAAAAACTGGGCTAATTTCTACCAAAAAAATATAAGATATAAAACTGACTCTCAAAAACCTAAGTTATCTGCAAAATAGCCTGGTGTGGAGACTCCTTTCCTTCTCGATAGTGCCAGGGCCCCAGGACTACAGGTGAAACCTGGGCCCTCGGGTCACAGAGCTTCCCCTCCCACAGGCTCTGGACTTCCTGGCTCAGTCCCATATCCGACTTCACCTCTGGAACTCAGATCACCTCCTCCTGAAAGGAACCCTTTGTCCAGCTCCCAACCCCAGCACCCTTACCCCCTGCCTGGGCTCCACCCTTCCTCCTGTCCCAGCCTCCCCCACTCCCAGCCCAGATGGCCGGCCATTTCCTCCTGGGTCTGATTTGCCTTCCAGGGTCGCCCCTCTCAGGCCTCTCCCACGGTGGTAGGTGGATCTAAACCACACTGCTCTTGGTGCTGTGGGAAACCTCTTCCCTGAAGACATGGAGGTCTCTCACTCACCATCCCCTGCCAACCTTTAGGTGGTCCTCTCTTTCCAAGGCTGCTCCGGACTCACTCTTCCACCTTCAGGCAAATATTCCTGCTCCTTTGAGGATGTTGCCACTGTGCCCCACCATTTTCCACTCCTCTTCTCTCTCACCTAGGGACTTTCCTGATGCACTGAAAACTCAAGGGTCCCCACAGTCTTCCTGTCCCATAGCCTAGTGACTTCAATCTCCTGTGGGATGACGGGCCAGCTCCAGCCTATCTCTTTCCCCTTCCTTCCTTCCTTCCTCCCTCCCTCCCTCCCTTCCTTCCTTTCTTTCTTTCTTTCCTGTGGGTTGAACCCAGGGGCTCTTAAACACATTCCCAGTCCTTTTTGAGACAGGGCCTCACTAAGTGGCTGAGGCTGGCTTTGAACTTTCCATCCTCCTGCCTCAGCCTCCCGAGCTGCTGTGATTGCAGGCGTAAGTCCCCAACAGTGATTCCAGTCACTGTTCCCACGGAGCTGAGAGTCCTCCCGGGAGCACTCTGCTTCCTAACCACAACGCCTCTCTTTCCCACTCTCTCGCCAAGCTTGCAAGAAGAATCTGGCCTCTGCTTCTACCATGAAAACCGCTACCATTAAGACGAACAAGTACACTTGACGTTGCTAAACCCAAGACCACTGTTTTCCTTCTTCCTTTCACTGAAGATTGCTGATAGCAATTTCCTGCAGCCTTAGACACCAGGACCATTTCCCCCTTCTTAAAATGCTTGACCCTCTTGGCTTCTGCGATCCCACCCTCTCCCACTTCTTTTTGTGCTTCTCTGTCCATTATTCTGCTCCTTCTTTTTAAATTTCTCTCCTCGGTTCCTGTTGTAAATGTTGCTGATCTTTTGGGGATTTGCCCTTGGCTCTTGGAGGGATTCATGGGGTATTAGCTGGGATCGGGCTCCTGGTTGGATTCCTTGACCGTGTGCTCATTGGGTGGTAAGTACTAGGGCCATTCCTTTCCCCTTTCCTTCCCGGCTCCAGAATGTGGACGTACTGCAGAGCTGTCTCCTTGCTCCACTGTCCTTTAACTGTGCCCACTATTCTCTGGGCCATCTCATCTCATTTCAGGGCTTCGTCACACATGCACCAAGGATAACTGGAAGCTCACACTGCTCCCCTGAATTCTAAGCTTTGGAAGTCACATCTTCAATGGCCTGATGGGTGCCCCCACAGGTGTCTCTGACTCATAGATTGAAAACCACACTTAACTGCCTCTAATTCGCCTTCTTTTCCCGTTTACAGGCAGACCTTATGGGTCCTCCTGTGGTTTCACATCCCATTAGTCAAGGCCTCCGTCTCCGTCGCTCTGTGCTTTGTACCTATCCCTCCTTCTCTGTCTTAAGTCAGTATCTTTTCTCCACCACATCATGACAGCAGTTTCTTCTTTCCTCAAGTCTGATTTTGTATCGACAACACAAATGACATATCATTCAGACCTTGTCACCTGTTCAATATAAGTGTTTTAAGGTGTCGTTTAAGACTCTTGATGAACAGATTCCTGCTTAACTTGCTAGGCGAATCTCCCCCAACAAACTGGCCATATTACTTGGCTTTTTGTTATTATCATAAAACACCCAAAGCAAGGCACTTATGAAGAAAACAGGTTTGGAGGTTGAAAGTCCGAATGGCACTTCACAGGCTCTGGCAAAGGCACTGTCCTTGGGTGCATCACAACAACATGGCAGATAGCAATGGCGGGAGCTTGTGTAAGGGGAAGCAATCACACCTTGAGCAGAATGTGGGGCTGGAGGGCAGGCGCTCTCCTTTTATAACCACCCTCTCCTGGAAGTACAAGGGGTTGCTGGAGAACTACTTCAATCTCTTTCAAGGTCATGTTCCCAGTGACCCAAGAACCTCCCATTGGGCTCCTCCTTTAAGATGGTTCCACCATCTTTTGGGCGGTTCCACCACCTTCCAACTGCTGCACCTTGAGAACCAAGCCTTTAAGACATGAGGCACTGGGGGACTCTCAGACTTTATTAAAACCACAGTACTGCTTTACATTTTTCAACCTAATAGCATTTTTTTTCTTATGCATAAAGTAGCTTCTTGATTCCATTATCACCTAAATAACACCTGCTCAACATTCAAGGCTCAGCTAAGCTGTTTCTTCCTCTCACAAGTTGTCTCTGCTGGGCATCATTCCTCCTGTTCCTCTTCTCTGCACCCCCAAACAAGGTTAATGGAGCCTCCTGTGATCTCCCATAATGTGCTGTGAAAACACTAGATCAGTATTTAGTGCAGGGCTTTTTAAATACCCATTTTATTTCTCTACCTCTCCCCTAAAGACTATCTTCTTTAACTCCTCCTATACTTTGTATGGCTCTTGTCTCATTTTAATCACTAACTTTTTTGCCTTTGAAAATAAGTCAGTTGAGCAAGGATCCATTTTTACTTTAGCGGGTGGAATGGAGAAGAGGCCACAGGGCGATACCTCCTATTTGGCTTCTTTAGTTCTGTAGCTGCCCCCGTGCACTGACCTCTGCTGAGCTAGCTGGAAGGTGCTGGAGGCCAGGAAAGGCAGCCACAGATAGGGTCAATGAACACATCCATCGACTGAACACATTCCTTGGCCTTCTTCCCAGTCCCTATGCTACTTGTGGGGTCAGATTACAGGAACCACTGTTTACCCCTTAGGATAATGTATGCACCCAGACCCTGCATACTCTCTACCTTGCTGATATTGTTCTCTTTGATTTAAAAAAAAAAAAAAAAGAAAGAAAAAGACACTTTTATCTGTGTCTACTGCAATGCTCTCCAATGTTAAGGCTCAGTCCAAATGGTCCTTCTCCATGTACATGTCTCTAAGACCAAAAGTTACACTTAGTTCTCGTCTCTAAAATCAAATGGGTATCACCATCAATGTGGTAAAATTTAATCATTACTTATCGTCTTCTCTAGGGTTCTGTTTTTCTTACCTGGCACCATAATTGACCCAATCCATTTGGTGAATGAACAGATCTCCTAGAGTCGGAGATCCTGGGTTCATTTATTCAACAAGTAAATATATGTTGCCTATGTACAAAGTATCAGGCCTGTACTGTGCATGGGCGGAGCCAAACAGCCACTGAGACACAAGACCAGCCCTCAAGGGACTCACAGTGTATGGCAGTGTTTCTTAAGCTGGGGGTATGCAGACCCAGGAGTGCCCAAGAGGACAAAGAGGATCTTAAGGTCTAAGAGAAAGTGTTTGAATTTTCTAACATTTCTAATTTCTAATATCCCAAAAAGTTTTCTAGAGAAAGACTAAGATTTGCAGATATTAAATATGCAGATTGCTCCTGGTTCTCAGTTGGCATCTGTGTCACAAGGTCAAAATGTCCTATAAAGGATCCTCAGGTAGAGTGGAACTCTCAAACTCAGAGCGGTTGCCAGTAGAGACCACTGGCCTTTAATCACTTTCAGCCTCCCATGATGTACTGCAGTGGGGGTGTAGATATTATCTAGCTTTGAGAAAATTAGCCCTGCTGGGCTGGGGATGCAGCTCAGGGGGAGAGCACTTGCCTAACATGCACAAGGGCCTGGGTTTGGTTCCCAGCAGTGCTGCAAAATAAACAAAAAAAGGAAACAAAAAAAAAATTGACTGTCATAAAGAGACAAGTGACCTAAAAATAAAACATTTTAAATACCATTACTTACTGGTGATACTAATAAGGTAGGCACAAGGAAACACTAAGAAAATGGCAGTGAGCACTCTCTCCTCTCCTAATAAAAACACTTTACCACCCATATTTTAATTTTTTAAGAATTACTCTAATAAGAATTTGTCCAAAAATGTTAATTAACAATGAAATGTTAATTAACAATGAAACTCAACCTAAGTGTATCTTTTACCTTGAGATACACCTAATGACAGTTCAATACCACAATACCAAAACTTTAAATAATTAAATGTGAGGTTTTTTTTTTTTTTTTTTTCCTATTTAGGATACAGGAAGCTCCATAGAATGTTGCTCCCATTTTAATCATGAGAAAAGTCCAGACGAAAACAAAACTGTGACTTCTAATAAACCTGTTGGAGAGCAGAGGTCAAAAGACAATGCAATGACCTGAGTTCCAAAGGGAGTCAAGCCCTTCTAAGGGGAAATGAAGGACACGAACTCTCTCACCCATTGCAGGCCACAGTTCATGTGGGGAAGAAGAAATCACCCGTGTTGTAAAGGAACTGCTAGAGGTTGAGTGTGAGCTGGTGTGTCAGTCCGGAATCGTGAGGGCCCACCAAGGAAGTTCATACTCACTCACAGGCTGCTGTCCGGGGACCTCTCCTGAGTGCTCTGGGGGAAGGGCAGGTGTACAAGGGTAACTAGGAGGCTTAGGGGGTCAGACCCCAAACACCATTTGCTTCTCTCGTGAAGAAAATGTTGAGAGCCACAGCCAAAGGGGCCCCTGCAAACTTCCAGCTGCCAGCAACCTTCCAGCTGCCGGCTGATGATTGGTTCACAGCGGCCCCAGCAACATCTAGCTGATTGGCTCCTCTGCGGTGATGTTCATTGGGCTGTTTCCCTGCCCTTCAGACTGCCAGCTGATGATTGGCTCACAGCGGCCCCAGCAACATCTAGCTGATTGGCTCCTCCACGGAGCTGCTCATTAGGGGACTTCTTTGGCTCCGCCCACACGACCCAGCCAATCAGCCTCAAGAACAGGAGGATTGTGGGAGGTGGTGAGGTTTGTGTGGGGGTGAGAGGCTTGTGGGAAGCCGGTGGTGGCAGTTGGGCTCTGAGGGTTTTTTCCTGAGGAGCTGTTTTGTTTGGCGTTTGTAGTTCTAAAAGTAAAGTTCGTTTCTTTTGACAAGTGGCTCCTGAATTGTGCCCAGCCAGACTGCAGCAGAAAAAGCTTTGTGCTTCTGGGAGAGGCACAGCAAGGACTGTTATCCAAAGCACAAGAAAAGATGCATCCAGGGGAGGAGGAAAGGGCATAAGAAGAGACAGTCTCTGGGGAGAAGTACAAAATCATTTGGGGTCTAGGATCTTAAACTAACATCATGCAGTTTTCCCATCTTTGTGGAAGGGAAGGAGAACTCCTGCCCTACGTCAACCACAAAGAAAGGGCAGAACTTGGCTGCACAAGGAGAAAAAGCAAGAATGCCCAGAGAGAGGCCTAAGCACGCAGGCCCTCCCTAAAACTTAGACTGGTCCTAGAAGAACAGAGAAATCCTCTTCCTCCAACACAAGCCTGGCACAAAGAACAAGCAACAGCAGGCTGGGGAGGAGGCAAGCCCATGACAAGAGACCTATCCTGTGGTACAGGCATGTGGGGCAGCTGATGGTGGTGCTCCTCATAAGCACCACCTATCAGTGAAGTCTATCAGTGAAGAACGTGGAGCCTTTGGTGGGTACACTACTGGTAACTAGGAACAACAAAACCCCAACCCAACTCAACTCCTAACTAGGTTAAGTGAACTCTGCATATTACTAACCTCCTTATAAAAGAAGAGTCATAGTCCCTTCCCAGCATGAAAATTATTTAGCCCAGTCTCTACATTCTAAGGTTTGGGTGTGGTTCTGAGTATTCCTCAAGAGTGTTTTGTGATTGAAAGTTTGGTCCAGAGTGGCACTACTGGGGAGATGGGGCCCCGGTGATTCCTAGATGTTGGAATAAGCAGACAGGGACTTTAGAAGGACTAAGCTTAAAGTGTGAAAGAGTGTAGTAAGAAAGGTAGAAAGCATGCACAAACAAATAGGGAAGTTCACGGGAAAGATGGACGTGCCTAATATTAAAAACCCAATATTGTAGAAGAAAGATGCTTTTGACATACTTGTTAAGTAGGCTGAACCCCGATGAAGGCATTAATCAACTTGAAGATCTTTCAAAATAATTGCACAGAAAAAAACAAAAGGAAAGAATAGTGAAGGAATAAGACCAGAAGGGAGCATTCAAGAAATCTGCAGCAGTAGCAAAGATGACAATATATGGAGTTCCAGAAGGATAGGAGAAAGGGAAAGGGCCAGAAGAAATATTTGAGGAAACAATGGCCAAGAATTTTCCAAAAATAATAAATCCAAGGTCACATGACCTCAAGGAGGAGATACAACAAATGAACAAAGAAAAACATTACACACAGGTATGTAGGTTGACATGGCTGCCTGGCCACCAAGCCGGTGCAGCCAGCTCACTGGTCTCTACTGAGCAGCAGCACAGTGGTGGCTGGTCCCCTGCCTTGGGGAGCCCACCATACCAGCGTGGGCCTGAGGCACGGTGCTGGCCTGCGGAGGTGAGCCGGGGCAAGCCACCCCACGGCACCCCACGGCACCCCACGGCAGCCCAGCCTGTACAGGGTGTGGATGCCCACCGAAGATGTGCAATCCATGCAGTGCTACTGAGCATGCGCGATTCACTGACTCCAACCTCTAGCTTCTGGAGAAGTGGGGAGAAAATGGAGGTAAGGCAAACTGAAATGGGATTCAGGGCTAACCAATAGCAGTTAGTACTTTTCCAAACTCTAATTAACATAATTTTGGACACATAGCCTTGGTAAATTTTTTTTTCAAATCCTGATTAGCATAAGTTTGAGCCAATTAGCATTGACCCAAGTGCTACATAAACCCCTAGACTAGCACACTCAGATGGCAACTCCTCTTGGGGGTCCCTTTTGCTTTGCTTTTCCCTTCCCTCCTTTCCTTCCTCCCTTCTTTCCTTCCTTTCTATACCCAGGATTGAGCCCTTGAACCACGTCTGCATCCATTTTTTATATTTTATTTAGAGACAGGGGCTCAATGAGTTGCTTGGAACCTCACTAAATTGCTGAGGCTGGCTTTGAACTCAAGATCCTCCTGCCTTTGCCTCCCAAGCTGCTGCGATTAACTGCATTGGACAGGAGTCCTGTTTCTATGCACATTTGAATAAATTTTATTTATACTCACTCCCCCCTGTTTTCTGGATTTCATTTTTTGAATTCACAAGATAAGAACCCAGAAAGAAGAAATTGGCGGTGAGCTGATGGGGTCTGCTGAGACTCTGGACGGCGTAGCCCACAATTAAGGTCTGCAGCCTTATGCAGACCCACCCTCCTGCAGAAACAGAGAAACTCCAGTCTCACTTGACAGCAGAAATGGAGGATCGAAGTTCAAATTCTAGGTTTGATGTCACAGTCACTCTGCTGAAAATGTAAAAAAAAAAAAAAAATTAAGAGGCATTTGGAAGAGAGAGGAAGGAATACGGTGTGTACAGAAGAACAAAGATAAGAGTAGATTCTTACCAGAAACTATATAAGTCCAAGAGAAATGGAGCAACATCTTTCAGGTACTGAAAGAAAAAGTAAAAAACAAACAAACAAACAAAAAACCTTTATCACTTAGAATTCTATAACCCAGAGCAAATTTTTCTGAAATTTTTTTTTAAAAAAAAGCATTTTAAGAACAATAGCTGAAAGAATTCTATTTTAATACCCGTCAACTTACTCTGGAATAAATGTTAAAGGATGTTCTTTAGACAGAGGAATGCATTGTTATATAGACACCTGATCTACACGATAAAATGAGGAATACTGGAAAAGATAAAATGAATACTACTCGCAATAAAAATGAGCAACTGTATGGGTGAATCTCAAAGTTATAACTGATTAAAAGAAAGTAAAAAAAAAAAGAAAATATTGTATGATTCTATTTATAGAATCAACAATTGCTAGTGACAAAACAATGTCTAGAGACAGAACATTGATTAGAAGTTCCCTCTGGGGTAAGAAACAGGATGCATGAGGAGAATGGATCACAAAGAGTATGATGGGTATGTTTACCATCTTGATTGTGGTGATGTCTTCAAGGTTTATGTACACGTATCAAAATTAACTATATTGTGCCCTTCAGATACATGCAGTTTTGTGTGTGTGTGTGTGTGTGTGTGTGTGTGTATCAGTAAAGCTATATGAGGGAGTAAATACAAAATAAAATCACAACGAGAGAACTTGGCACCTATTAGAATGGCTTAAAATAATTTTTAAAGCTAACAATAACAGATGCTAGTGAAAACGTGGACGTACTTGAGGTTTCTAGTGGGAAAGCAAAATGATACACCTACGTTGTAGAGCAGTCTAGCAGTTCCTCCTAGAGTCAAACACTCACTATAAGGTAAATCTCACTCTTATTTACCCAGGAGTACTGACTTTACATGACCTCATGAAAACCTGTAGATGAACCAGATTTATTACCCATGGTGTTAACATCCCAAAATCCAGAAACCACCTAAAGCCTACTAATTTGTAAATGGGTATAAAATTTTTGCTACATTTGTATTGATACATGTAACAACTGACTACTGATATATGTAATAACATGGGTGAATATTTTTAAAAAATTATGCTTACATTAAAAAAGCCCAGATTAAAAAGTCTACATACTGTTTGTTTTATTGATTGATTGATTGATTGATTGGCATTCTGGAAAAAGAAAAACCATCAGAACAGAAATCAGATCATTAGTTGTCTGAGGTTGAGCTTGAATAAAGGATTGGCTACCAGAGGTACAGGGAACTTGTCAGGGTGATAGAAATATTCTGTATTTTGACGATGTTGGTTATATATTTGCATAGTTTGTCTGATTCATACAATAGAACACCTTTGAAGGGTGAATTTTACTGAATATAAATCATACTTTAATGAACTGACCCTAAAATGTATGCATCCAAAATACGAAAGCAAAAGTTTTTTAGTGACGTTTAAAATCACACTATGCTCAATCCAGTATTTTAAACATTTCTCTAGGTATAAAGATAAATGTTCAGAAGCCTTTTTGGAGGTTTTATTTTATAGCAAAAACCAACCTCTTGGGGAAACAGCTACAGTAATATACGGAAACCAATAAGGTAACAAAAATGTTTCCCCGTATTGGCAAGTTCCATTGATATATACGTGAGAAACATTGTTGACCACTGTGGAGGATTTGAAGAAACAAGTGTTAAAAATACTTTGTAGGGCTGGGGATGTGGCTCAAGCGGTAGCGCGCTCGCCTGGCATGCGTGCGGCCCGGGTTCAATCCTCAGCACCACATACAAACAAAGATGTTGTGTCCACTGAAACTAAAAAATAAATAAATATTAACACTCTCTCTCTCTTTAAAAAAATAAATAAATAAAGGTCATGTGGCTAGTTTGCCTGCTCCTCTAAAAAAAAAATTAAAATTAAAATTAAAAAAAATGTAGTGTTGGATCATGAAATTTGTTATTTATTTGGATGAAAAAAACAGCAGCAATTTCTAACCTGTTTCAGCCCATGGTAATTTATAGATTCTATTTCAGTAATGAAATACCATAAATAACTATTTATAAGGGGCATTAATGGGAAAATGTATGGGAAGAGATATTTTCACAAATGAGATGATCTTAGTTGCTCTCATTATATCAAAGAAGACATTTGGTATTTGTTTTTTAGGGATTGGCTGGCTTCACTAAGCATAATCTGCTCTAGTGCCATCCATTTCCCTGCAAATTCCGTGATTTTGTCATTTTTTAGTGCTGCGTAATACTCCATGGTGTATAAATGCCACATTTTTTTTTTATCCATTCATCTATTGAAGGGCATCTGGGTTGATTCCACAGTCTAGCAATTGTGAATTGTGCTGCTATGAACATCGATGTGGCAGTATCGCTGTAGTGTGTTCTTTTAAGGTTTTCAGGAAATAGTCCGAGAAGGGCAATAGCTGGGTCAAATGGTGGTTCCATTCCCAGCTTTCCCAGGAATCTCCATACTGCTTTCCAAATTGGCCGCACCCGTTTGCAGTCCCACCAGCAGTGTACAAGAGACCCTCATTGTTATACAAAATTACATATAAGAGGTTATGAGGGGAATGGGATAACAAACATGGAGGGAAATGAATTACAGTAGATGGGGTAGAGAGAGAAGATGGGAGGGGAGGGGAGGGGGGATAGTAGAGGATAGGAAAGGTAGCAGAATACAACAGTCACTAATATGGCAGTATGTAAAAATGTGATGTGTAGCCGATGTGATTCTGCAATCTGTATTTGGGGTAAAAATGGGAGTTCATAACCCACTTGATTCTAATGTATGAAATATGATATGTCAAGAGCTTTGTAATGTTGTGAACATCCAAAAATAAAAATAAAAATAAATTAAAAAAATGAGATGATCTTTAGTACAAGGAATGATTTATAGAAAAATTGTGCAGGCATAACCACTGAGGAAAAGGCATTTTGATTCAAATAAACATAAAAATGGTCTGTGGGCAGACTTACCACCACAAACAAAATTTATTTAGAAATAATTA
This sequence comes from Spermophilus citellus, assembly GCF_964194105.1. Lineage (NCBI taxonomy): Eukaryota > Metazoa > Chordata > Mammalia > Rodentia > Sciuridae > Spermophilus > Spermophilus citellus. The sequence goes on from NC_138191.1 coordinate 19,273,713, forward strand.
CTGTCCAGAATTTGCATAAGGATTTTGAAGCAAAAATGTCCGGGATATACTGCATAGTTAGTTTTAAAGTAAGAGTCTTTTGCTGGGCATGGTGGTGCATCCCTGTAATCCCAGTGACTAGGGAGGCTGAGGCAGGAGGATTGCAAGTTTGTGAACAACTTCAGCAACTAAAAAAAAAAAAAAAGTCCTTTAAAATATAATAGACTTAGTCATTTTTTAAAAAGAAATTAATTTGTTTTAATTACTGAGCACCTCTGATACACTGATTTAGGGGCTGGAAATACAAAGACTAGCCTAAAGTAACATAACACCCTGTCCTCATATTGCTTCTTTCTGGCATTTTACATTTAAAGGAAACAGCTATATACAAATAGATATTCTCTGATATATTTGTTCTGAACATCATCCAACTGCCCAACAATTAACAAAGCACAGACTAAACTCTAGCTTGTCAAATTCTTAAAAACTAACCATTAAAATGAGAATTATGAATTAAATAATTAGAATTTTCTGAATAATATTGTCAAATAAAAAATTAATTGATAATATGCCATGAATATAAAAAAGGTATGGAAAAATTCTGGAAAGGAACATCAGAATGAAAGAAATTGATAAATTCAATGTTCTACAATGTGTTCTCTATAATTTTTTGTTGCAAAAGTTTCATTTAGTAATTTGAAAACAATAATGAGAAAAATAATATACTTTTTTCATAAGGAACATTGTAAAATTTGCTGTGCCTATGTTCTACTGTGCTAAAAATCTCATGCAATTGACTCAAAACATACACGTAGTTGAGCAATTCTAACTTGTAAATAAAGACATCTCAAGTCTCAAAACATTTTAAGCAATTTCAAAACATTTTGAAATAGCAGTTTCCCAAAGTATGTTTCATGAGTGTCCTGTATAGTTTTAATTATTTTCTGGAAATTGTTTAATCTATGAGGTCATTTTTGCTACTTACATTAATCTATGTATTCTTTATATCTCATATTTTTCTATTATACCCATAGGTGATGTTGTCAATATCTCAAGGACAAATAAGTTTGGAAATGCCAAGCTTATAGATATAAAAGTACTTTGAAACCTGTAGTGTGCTTTCTAAATAAAAGACTTTATTACTATAAGGCTTATTTACTATATGTTGAGACTTGGAATAAATGAAAAAGATTATACTTTTCCTACAAAGAAAAATGCTGTTAATAAGTGGTAAAGTACTTGAAGAGTTGTTCACCTTGAAGCTAAGTGTTCTAAAATTATGTATTTGATGACACTGTGAATACCAGCAGATGTTTTTAAATGAGCACACACTCAATGTGTGTCATTAAGTATATATATCAAATGACTTAACTGGCAGCTGTATAAAAAGAAATTTGTACTATGATTTTTTTCAAAAGAAGACATGTTGAAGAGATACTTGGAATTTTTTCTATTGTTATGTGGGGTTTTTTTTGCTACTCAAAGTAATGGAAATGTACCATTCATTAACATCTTTTATACTTGAACACTTTAGATACTTGGAAGCATAAATTTTCAAACTGTTAAAAAGATTTTCAAATCAAGAGCTTCAGGAATTTTAAACCCATTTGTGAAAACAATAATCAGATTCAAAGGAAACTTGATATTCAAATTTCAACAAAGCTTTGACATATTGGCAAATAAGAGGGGAAAATGAGAATCATAATGTAGTCAACACAGTAATGAATTTCTATTGGAACCTTTGAACTCTTTGGCTTACATAAAATAAATTGGAATTTTTAAAGGTGGGAAATGGTCATCTCCTTGAAGATATCAGCCTGGCAGCATTAGAAGTAAACCACAGACAATTACAGAAGGAACTAGGAGATGTCCTTGTCTGTCTTCACACTCCAATTGTATTGGCTCCTGCACTGATCAAGTTTTCAATGGTCTTAGTCCTAATAGTAGTGTCTTCCCTTAAAGAAAGTAAACTCAAAAGGGAAACAAAATAAATAAATAAACAAAGTAGTGAACACCCTCATCACTTAAAATCAAATACAAAAAAATGACAATAAAGAAAACTATTTAATAGATAAAAGAGTAAATAGATAATACAGCATAACTAGATTGTGGTATAAACATGACTTGCTCAGCCTGCTGATGTTCTAGCAGCCTTATTGAACTACAATTGGCAAACCATAGTTGAACAGCACAACTCAATGTGGTTTTTTTTTTTTTAGTGCATTTAAAGAGTTGTGACATCATCACCAAAGTTTAATTTCAGAACATATTATCACATCATCTCAGCTAAAACTGTCCATGAGGAGTCACCTCCCCACTCCTGCATTGGCCCTCTGCAGCCAGTAATCTCCTCTCTGTTGCTACAGGTTTGCCTGTTTGGGGCTTTTTCCTAAGAATCTAATATTGCAGTATGTATTCTTTTAGGTCTGGATTTTTTCATTCATGTTGCTGTATGTATTAATACTTTATTTGTTTTTTGCTTGTCTTTATTGCCAGATAATGAATTGTATCATATTCTGGTTAACCATTTGGTTGTTTCTCTTTTATTGGCTTTGTTTTTAATTGAAAAATGGAAATATGTACGTTTATAGTATACAACATGATGTATACTATAAATGTGTGTGTGTATACACACAAACACGTTGTAGAATTAAATATTCATCAACTCACATATTTATCATTTTTTGTGATAACGTTGAATTTTTGTGTTACATTTTGCTCTGCTCTCTAGGCCACAAAAACCAGGTTCTAAATAAATTGAGCTGAAAAACAAGACCATCAAATCATGTTTTCACAAAGGGTTAAGCAATGACTTTAACAAAATGAAAGGGGCTGGAAACTTATCTCAATGGTAGAGCCCTGGCCCAGCTGCAACAGGTTCTGGGTTCAATTTCCCACACCACCTCCATGACAAATGAAGCCTATTGCTATCATAAAACATATATTACCAGTAATATTGTGTATCATTACTAGGTTTTTGTACTGTTAATAAATAAAAGTAACTATCTCATAAATCCTTATTTTATATTTATTATTGCTTAAAGATGTTTTGTACACTTAAAATTATATAATATTCTAGCACAGTAGTACAGATACACACACACACACACATATACATGTATGTATGTATACTTATGCACACACATACACACTGGATATGCCTGCTCAAAGCTTTTTATTGATGGGGTGCAATATTTAAGAAAATAAATTGGAAACAGCTAATAGAATCGATTATAAAATCTTAGTAGTCCAACTTTATCTGGCACAATTTTATATGGACAGTATTTAAAACTATTAGCTCACTGACCTCTCCCAAATACAAAAGATGGCAATTCATCTATGTTTGTGTGAATGTGTATTTCTTCCTTAGCATGCACATTTTACTTGGTGAATAATTCTGCATGAGTATATTTGTATAGGACACAATGATCACAGAAGCAGTATATAGTGGTTGAAATACAATTTCCAAATTTAGATCACCTGAGTCTAAATTTTGGTCCCATGATTTATTAGCTATGTGACCTCGGATGGATTACCATTCTTTTCCATGTCCCAGTTTCTTTATATGCAAAATGGGGACAGTAACAGAACCTGTATCATAGGTCTGTGGTGAAGATGAAATGAGTTCATGTGTGAGTCTCTAAACCTATTGTTTGACACCTGGACAGTATTCATTAAAGGACAGCCAGCCACCAGACACACACACACACACACACACACACACGATCTGGTATATCTGGACACATTATATTTTCTATGTAAATATATATCTGGTGTTCAATATGTACTTATATTGACAAACAACAATATTATTATTAATAACATTTAATATTTATAGCCAACAAACACCAAGCATGAGTTTTAGGCATCAGTTTAAGGACTTTGCATATATTGCCTACTTCACTTTGGGAAAAAAAAAATAGATGACATAACAACATAATGTAACATACCGTATTTTCATTTTTCTCATTCTGAAGATTAGGAAACTGAGGCCCAGGAAAAGGCTGAATAACATAGCTAGCCTAAGTTCACATAGCTAGCATGTGACAGAAAAAGAAAATACAGCTCCTTAGATCATCACCTGTAGGTTTAATAATATTATTTAATATTACTCTTGTATTTCATAATATCTTTATTCGCATGGTTTTGTTAAATGCTTTCACATACATTGAGACTTACTACAAGCCTCTTCAGGGAGGAGGGCAGGGTTATTATCCTTGCTTTCATAGGAGAGAAAAAGATACAACTGGGACCATGGGTGCTTTTTGGTGGAAGTGTTTCTATGCTGCAAATATCCACAGCCTCTACATCCAGTAGCCAACTACCACAAATGAATTGAGTACTTACAATGTGTCAGTTCTGAGGTCAGAGCTGGGGAAAGAAGCAGCAGACCTTTTCTGGAAGCATCACAGCCTACTGGAGAGACAGGAATGGAAACCAAGATTCACTGTACATAATATGTAGTCTCAAAGGGGGATGTGAAAGAAAGGCTTATGGAGCACAGAAAAAGGGGCCATCTGTGCCAGGGAGGTCTTCAAAAAGGCAATGGTGGTGGGGGAGGGGGAGGCTTTCCTGGAACACAGAATGCATGTGTGTGTGTGTGAGTCCATGTTTGTGTCAATGACAATATGTCTAGGTGTGGCTGTGTATAGATCTGAATATGTACCTACAGAGGTTTAATAATGCAAGCATTAATTTATAAATATGCTGGCTTTACAGTGTGTAATAAATAAGCCTGAACATGAAAGAGAATTTGTCTGGATTCACACACAGCATAGCAGAATTGGACCAGCCTGATATGTGCACCCTCTACACCCACGCCCCAAGACCAGAGGAACCAGGGACATGGGTCCCATCCTGCTCCAGCAGCTGCCCCATCATGAGCTAGGATGATTAAACCCATCAGGCTTTTCAGTCCATCAGTCTGGATGTGTAGCCCTCGAATAGAGCCAGCAAACTTGTATGAGTACTGGGGGTGAGGAGGTACAGGCATCTATGGGTGTGCATCTGTGTGCACATTTCTGGTTTTAAGGAAATGCTTAGTGTTGGCTGCTCCTAACCAGACTGGGAAATTTCCTTTCTATCTTCATCTTCACTACCTTGGGGAGTTTATCCACTTACCTGTTTCCATTGCTACCCACATGAGGCTGCCTTCTGTCTCCACTTAGATGTCCTGGGGATATCTTAAATACACTCCTGCGCTAGCGCTGAGCGGAAAGGCAAGGCTGAACTGTGTCAGTGCCCCTATTCCAGCCTCATGCTGGTCCAGGTATCCCCCAGAGAAGGCAATGTGTCAGCAAAGGCAAATAGTGCTGTGGCAGCCATGAGGACCCCAGAGGGTCATTCTCAGGGGCAGGCTGTTCAATGACCTCCCCACTGCTAATAAAATCTGTTTTTAAGGCAAATCTGATAAAGGAGTTAAAGTGAAAACTCCTCTCTACAATTCCTCCTGGAATTAAGAATGTGGACATCAAGGCTATAATACTTATTTCTTTTAAGATGAACCAACCAAAAGAGCTAAAATGAGCACAGATGATACATGATCAATGGAGGAATTGACAAAATGTAATTGATAGCAAATAATATGTAATTAATGGTCACCAACATTATCTCTATTAAGTGGCAAAACAACTGAATCCGTTATAAAGCATATAAATTCAGGGCAATGGGGTTGTACAAGGCACAGGCATTATGTACTGAAATACACTGGTGATTTGTAAGTGTTTACATCCTAGCCCAGTGCACTGCCACACTGCTAAATGTATTCACATGTTAAGATGGGAAAGAATAAGATGCAATAATCTACACATGTAGCATGTCATATTTAAGTTGAATGAATGAGTGGATGAAGAGAAAAAACAAACACTATCAGGAAAGTAGAATTGTTTCATATAGTGGTCCCCGACTACTTAAATTCTGTTCCTAGTTCCACCAATGATTTATTCTATTTTAAGATGTATTTTAAAATTCATCTATTGATGTTTGATTCATAGCAAGATATCTCTCAAAAATATCAATATGCTTAATCAAACCTTGTTGAAATATCTTTCAAAATGCAAATACTCTTTAATAAATATTAATTGCACATCTGAATATTTCATGTTAATTGTAGTATCTTATATAACATATATTTCCACGTGTTGGGCACAAATATTTCTCTAAACATGAAGAAAAGATGCTGGGTTTATAATATGCCAGAGAATTTTTTTCCATAGTCAGGATATTTTTAATTGCACTTACCTACTGCACTGATAATCTGAAAATAAGAAATACCCTGATTATGGCTAGAGACTCTGTTTAAAGGCTACGGTTTCTATCATGGACTGCTTTCAACTGTTATATTTTATGGCACAGATTCAGTGGGAATCTGATCTGCTAAAATATTTGGGCTGTGAAAACTCCCACACTGTGACAGATGTCAAGTCCAATTAAGTGACTCATGTCCAGGTTTCTGTCCAATAGGATTTCCCATTAAATATCAATTTAGGGGGAAAAAAAATTCCATCCCCCTTCTTAAGCCTTTATCTCTTCCACCATCTCCAGGCTGAGTCAATTGGTACCAGGAGAGCCAAGAAGCCACACAGGCATCTCTGCCTCTTTGCGCTGGCTCTCCACCCTCTTCCCGTCTTTCTCTGCTTCTCTGTCACTGTTACTCCAGGAGACGTTCACTTTTCACCAACCTTTCTCCAAGCATCTCCAAGCCACTGACTATATATATTTTGCTACAAGGTAAAGAGAGGAGGGGGTGGGGCAGTGGGTGTAACCAAGCTTTGAAAGACTTTGAAACTGGAAAATAGGTGCCTTTTTATAAAACATACAAGTAAATGAGGGACGAGGAAGAGGCAATCTTAGCTCTGAGTTACAGTATTGTGTTCCTGGAACTGGGGAGACATCAGCTGAACAAAGCCTTATCTAGAAAAAAAAAAAAATCACTTCTGAGCAAGATCTCAGCTCTGCCCTGCACTTCCCAGTTTCTGCTCAGCCCTATTAAGGGAAGGAGAGGATCCTTCAGGGGCAGAATCTTATCTTAACCATCTTTCTTATTGATTATTCCGCTATTAGAAAGTGGAGGAATCAACCCTTTGATGTGATTGTGTTTATCTCTGCATCTCTTTTGTTATTTATAGAGCCCTAGAAGAGGAGAAAAGCAGGAGACTTTTCAACACATCGTTTAAAAAAAAAAATCAACAACGAGTTTTTCAAAATGTTTGAGAACAATTAAAAGGAAAAGGCATTTTTGATCTGTCAACTAAGTGAACAATCATTCATGTCACCCACATTCTGAGATACCGTTCCTCGATGTGGGCACCGGCGAGGTGGCAACTGCTCCTGCATCTTTGAATGTAATAAACATTTGCTGCTTTTAATATTTTCCGGAAATCCCCCCTCGCTATTCCCTGGAATTTTAACTCTAAAAGATTGGAGAAAAGATTATCGAAAGGGCTTTTGCAAGGTAAGACTCCTTTACATTTTTTTTCCAGCTTAAAACTAAGTTCATTCATATTGCATTTATTTCAGTCTGGAGTCAAATAAAATGCATACACGACATAATATTTATGAATATTTAAAATATGCCTGGAGGAGAATTTAACATGTTTTGAAGGGAACCCAGGAACTTTTTATGCGAACTACAACTATGTCGTGGCTTATTGTGATTTTCTATTGCTCGCCAGATATATTTTTGCCCTTTCAAGCCGACTGTGTAAATGCAAGTTATTTTACTTATAAAGGTAGCCGAGAAAAACCCAAAGGGACTCAAATGTAGTTCACCTGGAACATTTGTTTTTATTTCGCCTTAGAGGATCTGTTTTCCTTGCACGGAAACGAAAGCTGTTTTGGAGCCGGATTCGCTCAGAGGCAAGCGCGGTGCTGGGAGCAGATCCTACATCCCCCGCTTTGTTTCTCTAGGAGCAAGCCCTCCTACATCTTGCATTCGCGGTTTCCTTGCGCGTGGAGAGTCTCTTGGGAGGCACACGCGGGGACCAAGTGTTCGCAGCCGGGTTGCCCCTCCGGTCACCTGCGGGCTGTGCAAGCAGCTGGTGCGGGAGCCTTTCCTTTCCAGCTGGCCCCTTTCTTGAAGCCCAAATTTCCCCGAAGCCCAGCGGTTCAGAGCGGGGCCCCTCCCAGAAGACGCGCAGGCCGGGGTCTTTCTCCAGTGGTCCGGGCTCGGTGGCTTTCCAGGGAGGCCATCCTCAGAAGACCGCTAAACACAGACTCTGGGCCTTGGCCAGGCCTCCCGTGGACAGTTGCGCGTCGGGGATCACCGGTCCCGGGAGCGCCCAACTTTGCCGCGTAGATGCCCTTGGCGCCCGGGCATCACTCAACGCCCCGGCTCTATCCGCCCGCCCCGCCGCAGTCCCCGGCTTTCCCCATCCCTCTCCAGCCTCTCCTCCTAAAGCGACGTGACCGCCAGCATTTTCCCCGTGAGGTGGTCGGCAGACTGCCGGGCATTGTGTTATCTCACATCGCTGCGTCCCTAGGTCCCCTATGTGTGTGGCTGTCTGCATGACAGATGGTGCACCCGGAGCGTGCGAGGGCATAGGAGTCAATTTTCTTTTGAAAAGAGCCTACACGTTTTTCTTTAGTATTTCGGAGGAGGGTGAGGGTTACCAGGAAGCCCCGGGCAGCTTGCTATCAGCCTGAGCTCAGGGATGGGGGTCCCATGCAGCCTGTACCCCAGAGCCGTGCGCCCCCCGTGCAGCACCAGGCCCTCCGGCGCGGCGGCTTTGCAGCTGCTCTGCTCCAGACCCTCGGGAGGAGAAGCAACCACGCTTCCCCATGCCATTAAAACCTAGGTGTATTCATCGTTTCGAATCATTCGTTTGTTTGGAAAAGGGATGTAGCGAGGGAGGCGATGTAGCGCAGTTGATGGTAGGCCAGAGGAGGCACAAAACCCCACCGCGCTCAAGGCCTGAGGTCATTCCACAGCCCCAGGGCCACAGGCCAGTCTTGGCCTCTTGTGGGCAGAAGTATCCGTCCGGGATGCGGCCTAGGCCACGCAGAGACCTCGCCAGCTCCTGCGCCTCCGACCCGCTACTCTGCGCTTCCGCGCGTGCTCCCTCTTGCGCGTGGGCCTGCTGTGGGGAGGGGGCCCGGGATGTGCGACCGCCTGGAGGGCCGGCATGGCAGGCATCGGTCCTCCATCCTTTATAGCAAAAGAAGATCCCGATTCCCTTTATTGACTGATTTTCTAACTCCCCTTCAGCCTCCAAAATGATGCTGAGTCCGGACCAAGCCGCCGACTCGGACCACCCCAGCTCGGCGCACTCGGACCCGGAGTCGCTGGGAGGCGCGGACGCCAAGGTGCTGGGCAGCGTGTCGGACCTGGAACCGGTGGAGGAGGCCGAGGGCGATGTCAAAGGCGGCAGCCGTGCCGCACTCTACCCGCACCCGCAGCAGCTGAGCCGGGAGGAGAAGCGCCGCCGCAGGCGGGCCACGGCCAAGTACCGTTCGGCCCACGCCACCCGCGAGCGCATCCGCGTGGAAGCCTTCAACCTGGCCTTCGCCGAGCTCCGCAAACTGCTGCCCACGCTGCCCCCGGACAAGAAGCTGTCCAAGATCGAGATCCTGCGTCTGGCCATCTGCTACATCTCCTATCTCAATCACGTCCTGGACGTGTAGGGCAGGGGGCGCCGCGGGAGGCCGCCTGTCCCAGCGTTCGCGAAAGGCGACCGATCCAGGCGGCCGCCACTGGCACGGCAAAGGTGGCGACGGCCCAGCGGGACGGCCTCCGGGAGACACTTGGACCGGGGAAGAAGCTCACAGCCTGTTCTCTCTGGTCAGTGGGACAACAGGGGAAGGTTTCCTTCGTGGGGAGGTGGGGTTGGCTGGAGAGCCCTGGGGCTCACAAAGGGTATTTTCCAGGCCAGAAGAACCTTCTGGAGGCACCCAAGATGAGCCGCCCTGGGGCCTTCCCTCCGTGTAGTAGGTTCCCCTTAAGGGTTATTGCTTTAACCCACTGGAGACTTTGAGTTCTCCTATATTTATCTCCTACACATCTTCATGTTTTGAAAGAAGGAGGGCAGAAGCTCAGAGTACAGGCTCAGAACTTTAAATTGTGTGGAATTTTTCTAATTGACAAATCACCAAATGCTGGCAAGAAAGAGAGGAGGGAACTTATTCCATACAGAGATTAAGGCACAGGAAGGTGGGACAGCAAACTTTCTGTTTGGTCGTCAAAAGACAGATTATATTAGAATTCAAATAAAACAAACCCTGAATATTTGGTAAGGTTAAAAAGACACATGGAGAACAAATACACTGTGGAAGGATTTGAGCTTGGTGAAATTTTAACCCCAAGATAGACCACTAAAGTAGACAGGATAAACCATATTTAAATGGAAAATTTAATATCTAATTGCTTTTTCAGGCCAAGTGCCCCTTTATATATCCAAAAACATCTATTTGTGACCTTAAATATGTGGACCCATAGGTGCAGTTAGAAAAAGACAACCTATTTTTATTTATGTTAGAAGGAGTAGAGTATTTTTTTCAAGACATTTATTTTTCAGAGTGGTGATAATTTTACTTTGGATACTCTGTGCCAATTTATTTATAGTCAAGTGTTTACACTTTTCCTGTGAAATAATTATGTCTAACTTTTTATGTGTATGTTGAGATTATACTGTGGTCTTTCTTTTGCTCTAATTATATTGCACTTGTATAAAAAATTTCCCACTTCTCCCTGTTTCTAAACATATTTTATATATTAAGATGTTTGTTCTTGAAAGGTTCTTTTGTTGTGAGATCAGCAACACTAGCACTTCACTATTATAGTTTTTTAAAAAAGTAAGTGTTGTTTTTCTTATCTGTATTTATGTCTGAAAAGTACTTTACAAACTGTTTATAAGGAGAGTAGCTTCTTTGTGCGTGCGTGTGTGTGTGTGTGTGTGTATGTGTGATGTTTGTGCGTGGGATGATTTTAGGAAATTAAGTTATTTTCCTAAAAAAATAAAATCAGAACTACTTTCCTCTGTGACAACCAAAAAGAAAAGTCTATAACCTGACAATGTTTCATGTTCTCAGCTGTGAAACTCTTAAAGTGAGGAGTGTATTTTAGAGACAAGGAAAAAAAAACACATCTGCTATCCAAAGATTTTAGTCTTTTTCAGGGTTTTTTTGTGTCTCTGTTGCTTTATATAATGCAATATTTTGTAGTGAAAATAGATATAATCTGGTTTCTATCTGACGAGTTTTTCATATCTCATGAATGGTGCGCTGTTTTGCATATAAATAAAGGTATCAAATAAAGTCCTCTCTTTTATTTTAAGCATCTGTCTAAAACTAATGAACATGCTGGCTAAGCATGAAATATCTTAATGGATTCAATTCCTTAGAAAGGAACAAGTCAAACAAAAACAAATCCTTAATGTAGACATATTCATATACTGAGATTTGTGTATTTGATGCTTTTCTAAAATTGGGCATGGATTACTCTATAAGTGCATACCCCACATACAGAGATGACATAGATCATGCTACCTGCAGTGAGGAAAAGCAGGATAATGTTTATGTAAAATATTAGTTGAATCACAGATTCTTTTGCTTTAAAGAAAAAAAAGTAACTATCTTATTAAGCAATCTTATGTAGTAATCAACCCCTCCGAGGCAGAGTTGGGAAACTCAGGTTCTAGAAATGACCTGCATTAGGTCACATAGCTACTTAAATGGCGGTGAGAAAAACTGCTATTACACTGTTATGCAGTGACAACTCTCCCTCATGGCCCTTATTAAAAACAGGGGTATATATATATTACTCTTGTAATACTCAAACATTTAATCAGTATACAGATTCAGGACATAACACCTGCAAACAAGGAAAGAAAACAAGACCAAAACCTGGACCAATCTTGAGACAGGAAGAGTGTCATTTACAAAAGCTTAGAGCTCATATAAAAATGTGAAATAGTCATCTACAAGTAGCATATGTAAGTATCTTAAAAACTAGATGTCTGTAGGTGCACACACATATATAGAACAACATGAACTGAGTCTATATCACACCAAACCCCTGGTTTTGGTATACAAAATTCAATTATGGAGATGCTTGGTTTATGTACCCAGCATCTGCAGGATTATGAACATTTTTCACTTTTCTCCCAGGTTTCTGGTAGTCATACTTACAGTTCCCAAAACGTGGGACTTCATTTGGTTCTTTTAATGGAGTTGCTCAGTAGGAAAGTACTTCCTACCCAGGACATGGAGGAGAGCAGCACCAGACTTTGCCTGGAGTCTAGACAAGGTTTTGGCACCACAGTATGACTGGCCACTGTCTGACCTACAAAGAACATGCCGTCTAGGACACTGAGTGGCTGTAGGTGTACTCACGTCTAGGCAGTGAGAGAGACAACTACTCTCAGTCCTCATAGTACCTCTACTAAGTAACATAAAATGTGTCACTGTTCTTATGCCAGCGAAGTAAGGTCAACGTCTAACCTCTGGAAGCCTTCTGAGAGCCATCTTTTGCTGAGTGATGTGCCTCATTTTTGACCGACCAACACAGTCCTCCCATTCACATCTAAGAGGGACCGGTTAACTCACCTGTCCTTACCTTTGGAGTTGGATGGAGGGTGGCCTCCCTTCCCAGCTACACAATCCATGGGAATTCCAGGAGAGGATCTTTGCAATGTCATTTCAAATGCAAAGCCGCCGAGCACCCTCCAGAGAGAAATGAGGCCCTGTGACACTCTGCTGGAGCAGAGGGTGACCAATTTATCCCTTGAAGATAGCATGGACTCAGTGATTGGACAACCTTATGTGAGAGAGCCACAATTCTCTGGAATAATGGTGATGGTACATCAGTTACTCTTAAGTTGAAACATTATTTATTGACAATCTACTGTGGGCCAGGTGATGTTCTAGATACTAAAAGTAGAAAAACTGTATTGTTCTGGAGAACACCATTTTGACGACATACAAATAAACCATTTAATTTTAGATAATGCTAAATGCTATGGAGAGAAATAAAGCACTGAAAGGCGGGGCAGCAGGAGGTGCTGGGTGGGGAGTACTTTAGATAGGGCTGTCAGGGAGCCCTCTCCAAGGTGACAAGCTCTGCCTAAAATTTCCATCTGCCTGGCCAACTTCCAAAATAGCTGCCACTTGAATTGCCTTTTCTTCTCATCGTCTGTTAACATGTCCGGAGTGCTTATGAGCATAGAAACAGCCCATGTGGACCACCACCTTTCCCCAGCTGGCCCCAGCCTTGTCCTTCACCAAATTTGGTCTTTCCCTACACCGACCTGGAACCACCTGGAACAACAGTTCCTCCTGCTACTCCTCACACCTCTCTGCCCCCCACTCAGTGCTCAACAACTTGCCCAAACATTGCTGCTCCCCAGAAATCTTAGCCCCATCTAACCCAGTGGCAAGGCCAGGTGTGCTGAGTATCTCTCTGCCTAGATGACATTTTCCCTACTTCTACCACAGACCAGAGACTTCCAGAGAACAAGGAACAAAAAAGAAGAAAAAGAAAGGAAGAAAAAGAAAAAAGTCATTTTTTCCCCCAGAGAGAGGGCAGAGGGGTGTGGCAGTGGGGGAGATCATGGGATCATGGGTGGCAGGATGGAGTGGGAAAGAAAGGAAGAGCAGACTGAGGAGAGAGGCAGTGGGTATGGAGAGGAGCCAAGCTGAACGGGAATGGGAGACTTGTGGGGGAACACCTGCTTCCCACAGGAACCCTGTTTGGGGGCTACCTCCAGTGGCTCTGCTCCATAAACACATGTCACCAAACTGTGTGATGAGGTAAGTAGACAGAACCTATGATTTAGGTAGTTCACATCACAGCTGTCTGTCCCTGGATACCAGTTTCTTCCCACTTAAGAACCAACCTTGAGAACATACAGCCAGTGCCATTTTCCAGGTGCAGATGGGCTCTCTCATTATTATTAGTAGTACAAATACTAATAGTTAACATGTGTTAAGTTTGTAGGATGCGCTCGCTGAGACAAGTGTATGGATGCATTATCTCATATAATTCTCACAACTCAGTAGGAGAGACACTTTAATCATTTCCATTTAACATAGGAAGAAATTGAGTCTTCAAGAAATTAAATAACTTGTCCAGAGTCATGAAGCCACATTTGTTGGTGTATCAAAGTGTCTGTGCCTACTCATCATATTCTGTAGGTGTCCTTTGATATTGGGTGGCCATGCCACACCCACCCTCCTTGTGACCCCCAATACTGCCTTAGCCATTCGTGTGCATAGGGGAAGCCTCAGCTCTGGGCACACCTAAAGTGTACAGGGACAGCAGTGAACAAGGCTACTTCACCCAGAAGATGGATGAGCAGAAGCCAAACCTGAGGCTCTGCTCTGTTTGCTAAGTAAAGTGTGCACCCTGAAGTGGCTCTAAGGAGGAAAGGAGGCCTTTTTCTATTTTGCAAGAAGACCCTGCAGGCTGGGCCAGCAACCCTGGGCCAGCACCTCTGAAGGGGAGTCTGCAACCAACCTGGCGCTGTCCGTGGCCTTACTATGCACCAGTACATGGGTAGGTCTGACTCTTTAGTGTCCCCTACCTATACTCCTCACTGTCTCCTAGTCTTTAGAAATATCTTCAAAAATCATTCTCCTGCCTGAAAACTTACCTATTTTGAAACAAATGGAATTCAAGTTCTTTTCCTGAACAAAGCAATCTTTTAGTCTTGGTCCAGACGCTCACTAGCAGCCATCTTCGGCCACTCTCCCCAAGGATGAATGTTGCTGCCAAATCCAAATTTCTCATGTCCTCAGACAAGTCAGGCCCCCTTTTTTGGCAGGGGAGGTACCAGGGATTTAACTCAGGGGCACTTGACCATTGAGCCATATCCCCAGTCCCCCCTTTTTTTCCCTGTATTTTATTTAGAGACAGGATCTCACTGAGATGCTTAGCACCTGGTTGTTGCTGAGTCTGACTTTGAACTCTCTCTGGATCCTCCTGTCTCAGCCTCCAGAGCCCAGCCGCTAGATTACAGGCTACAGGCATGTGCCAGGCCCTTTTTAACCTGAGCCTTAGCACTTTTTCTCTGCTGCTGATCATTTCCTCCAATCTTATTTTCCACATAGAAAATTCCAATTATTGCACAGTGACCCAATTCAAACATAACCACTCTGCAATGCTTTCTTGGGCTTCTTTGATAGCATTAGCTGCTGTGTTCTTTAAGTCCCACAAACACACATCATTATGCTAGAATTTATTGTTTCTCTCATTCCTGATTCTGGAAGCCAGGTTCATACACTGGCTCTGACTTATCCTAAATGTATGACACTGAGTATGTCATAATCCCTTAAGTCTCTGATTTTGAATATGTAGCATGGGACAATATATGTTCCAATCATAAATGGATGCTTATAAGGTTTCCATGGGATAATGTATAGTTTTCAGAATAGGAAAACGAAGTAAATGGTCAACATATGCAAGCCATTTCCTAATGTCTTTGTGTCTATACTATTTATAAGAAGTTAAATAGAAGCTGAAATCAGTTCAATTTATGAATGTCTTAAAGATTTCTGGTCTCCACCAAGTATATGTATCTGCACATTACTAGCTCTACAAAGAAATCAGAAATTATCTCTGTCCTCTAAGAGAGAAAACATAAGTAAGTTAATAGTGAACTGTGGAATATGCCTCAAAATGCACTTGTTTAAAGTTATGTACATGTCTAAAAGTGACACTTTTAGACATGTTAGAGGCTTGGCCTTTGAATTTTCTGTTATCACCTTGATTTTTAGCAGTGCCAAAGGCTGTGATAGACACTACAACAGAATGGTCAGGAGCAGATGTGAACAAAGTATTTTTGTGTAAAAATTGAAGCTCTCCTACTAACTGGCTGTGACCTTGAACAGATTATTAATTCTATGCCTCATTTTTTCATCTGTGAAATGGGGGGGGTGGATACAGTACCTAGCAGAAGTATTTTGGGGATGACTGAATTAAGTCACATAAAACACCTAGAATATGTCTAGTGCCAGAGATTCAATAGAATTTACTATATTAGCTCTTAAGTTAGGTGACCTTTTCAAAAATAGAATTGAATAGTTCAACTATTCTTGAGGTTGTGGACAGAGAAATTGTTGGGGTTTTCTGGTCAATTTTGTTAAATATTTCCAGGTTGGGAGGGAAGATGTTTCTCATCTCCTTGCTGATTATTCCAGAAAGCTATCAGGAAAAGGGTAAAATTCAGGAACTTCTTGAGTCATGAGAAAGGTGGTATGATTGATAGATGTGGGGAGGGAGTCCTCTTAGGATCTTCTGGAGTCAAGATGGACTAACTAGAAGAAAAGATACACTGAGGTCAGTCTCCTAGAGAGGAGCAAGGGTTTCACCAAATAAAGAGATGGAGATGAAAGAAACGCCTCCAGAGGTACATAAATAGAAAGTAACCAGGGCTGGAGATGGTCCTAGGAGTGGCAAGAGGTGAGTTGTTCCAGAGGGTGGAGCTCTGTGATGAGGGGGAGGTTGCCTTAGATCAGGTGTTAATCCTTTGGGGCTTGGGTAAGTAACAATCAATTGGCATGAATTTTGCAACCAACTGC
The DNA here is from genome assembly GCF_964194105.1 of Spermophilus citellus. Taxonomy (NCBI): domain Eukaryota; kingdom Metazoa; phylum Chordata; class Mammalia; order Rodentia; family Sciuridae; genus Spermophilus; species Spermophilus citellus. The sequence goes on from NC_138191.1 coordinate 19,290,204, forward strand.
ATTTTACAAAACACTTTTATGGAATAATTCGAAACAGCTACAAAAGCCAAGAGAATGGTACAATGGATTCTAATATACCCAACATCTACATTCAATAAATATATCTCATTTTTACCCTTATCCTCTCTCCCACTATTCCTTTTAATTTTTATTTTTTTTGTCTATAATTATTAAAAGATAATATAAATAATATGAATACATAAGTATTGAATTAATAAATGTGATTCACCTGATGTTTTTCTTAAATCGTGACTAAATCACAAACATGTTGATCACTTTTAGAAAAAAAATAGGCTTGTAATAGTTATGAAAATAAATTTTAATAATAACTTAAAGCAAATCTTTTCAATATCATCAGTGGCTGTTTCTTTTAGGGTTAAACCAAAAAACCAAAACAAAGCAAAAAAAAATCATCATTTCTGTCTTCATATTTTAATATGTCCATGCATTCTAAATGATTGACAGAATGAAAGCAGTTCACATGGGAAATTTCAATCTGAAGATAATTTTTAAAAAATCACAATAAATGATCATATGTGTGATCATTTTTAAATTGGGACCCAAACAATTCTAAATTCAAAAACAACAACAACAACAACAACAACAACAAAAACCCCCACCCAAACCAAACCCAACAAATGTGCATTCAGTGCATATAAGTGAAATGTAAATTTCCAACATAACATACATGCCCATTTATATCAGATTCAGCTGTCACAATAAATTCACTGTAACAGACAGTAATATGCCTCTAAGTCCCTTCCCCTTGAAAGTCATAATATTTCTGGGAACTCATTCATTTCTGGTTAGAATGTGTTCATCCAAGGGGGAAAAAATGTTGAAGGTGTGGGTCTGTATGCCCTAGAGATTCTATGTTCAACTTTTTTTTAATATAAGTTATAAGGTATTAGTAATTATATGTTAAAACAACCATTTGCTTTTTGAAGCAAATCCCAAACATGGCATCTTTTCACCCATGAAAACACTGGTCAGTCTCTGAAAGAACAGGAACGCTTTTTTTTTAACTTAACAAAAATACCATTATTGCAGTAAAACATATAAACAGCATTTCCTGAATATCATCTATGAGCACTTGTATTTCTAAAGAATTTCACAGCAGGTCTAATCTACCTTTCCCTGATTATCCTCTGCCTACACCTAGTTTGATAATCTTGTTGGTCATCCTCTGTCTACTTTGAAAATTTGCCTCCTGTCCCATTTACTTTGGTACTTGTTCTAATGCAAACGTTTAATGTGAGCCCCTTTCCCCCTGCCGGCTGCCTGTCATGGATGCCATGCCTCAGAACTGGTGTCCTAGCACAGAGGGCCACACCACAGTCCAAAGCTGCCCTGCAGGGTGTGCAAGGGCAGCTGGCACTTGGCGGCTATCTAATGACAACAGAGTCGAAGAAAAAATTTTAAGGGACCAATAGAACATGTTAGAGCAAACACATTGCTGGAACCCACTTTAGGCAGTTTTCAGTATTAAAAAAAAAAAAATCAATGCCAAATTTTCTTAGGCATTGATCAGGATAGGGGTTAGGAGGTGACCTGGTGTAGGAAGATCTGTGCAGACTTAGGAGAGTGGGCCTGCCAGCCCTCCCTGACAGCAGCAGCCTCTGGATGCCTGAGTGTCACTAACAACAGTTCCTTGTATGCGCCTTTCAGTGTAGCACACTCCTCTGTCACTAACTCTGTGAGTCTCTCAAGCCTGTATTCAGAGGAAATCACTGATACTAAATGGTTTAGTGACTCACCTACAGTCTCACACTGCAGGGCAGAGCCACCTAGAAGTCTTTGGATGCCAGTCCTGTGCTCATTCCACATGTAGGCCCCACATTCTCTACCCTGGGCTGTGCTGCGGCCTGGGGATTAACAATAATATCAGCAAAAATAATTACACTGTGCCAGGCACTTTTCATTGTTAGCACACTTGATTCTCTAAAAACTCAGTGAGGGTAGGTGGTATTATTTTCTGAATTATAGATGAGAATGCTCAGACATAGAGAAGATACATAGGTTACATGGCTAATAAGAATTTGAATGGAAAACGAACCCAAAGAGCAACACAATTCAAAGGCACTTTAATAAAATGAAAAAAAAAATAGTTTCTTTTTCTTGGTGGGGAAAAAAAGAAACAATAACTATAGTAACTGAAAGTTAGAACAAATGTTCTCAGAGACAGCCCCAGTCCTGGTCTAGATTTTGGTCCATTCTTTAGGCTTGTGGACTCCAGCCACAGAGACAGGGTTCAGCATCACAAAGGGTGGATCCTTGCAGAAGGGCTAATGCTGGGCGTGTTCTCAGAGTAGCTTTGCAAGGTCCCCTGCTGACCTTACTGCTCAGGATCAGGCTTGGGGAGGATGTCAAATAAGCCATCCTGGCAGGATGATCCCAACAACTCTGGCTTCAGAAAACACGCAGAGAGGCTTAGTGGTCAGTGCCCTGTACATTTCTCCTAAAATGCAAAAAGAAATGAGTGCCTTTATTAGAGAAGACTCAGTGTGAGTCGAGGGAAATGTTGATTACGACCATCTTAGCTCATTAATAATTTTTTTTTGAAAGTGAAAACCTGAAAATCAAAGTTTGCGGCCGCGTTTTGGTGTTTGAACTTGAGGAGTTCCGAGCTGCCCGGGTCTGCGGCAGGCTCCGGCGAGGCTGGCGGGTGGCGAGTGCTCGCGGGCCTGCGTGTCTGCGTCCTGGGCGTATTTGCATGTGGGCCCGGATTTGTCTTTGGCTTCTTGTATGGTTTGGGATGAGACCCTCGAGTCCCAGGGGAGGGGGGCAGGTGTTACTCCAGTCGAGCGAATGGAACCAAATTACAGGCCCGTCTGTCACCTCCTCTGGGAGAAGGTGGAGGGAGGGAGGGGACTGGAGCCCAGGAAGGGAAGAGGGGGAGGGGAGAGGCCAGTGGGGACGGGAACCCAGAGCCCCGCTGCCCGCTCGGGCTGGCCAATGAGCGCCTCCCTCGCCCGAGGAGGTTCCCGGAGTCAGCCACCCGACACCAGGACCCCGCGCCACAGGGGACAGAGCCGCAGAGCGGCGACCCGCCCGCGACCCTCAGCTGTCCCTGCCCCGCCCCGTCCACGCGGCGCCGGCGAAGGCGTCACACTGGAATTGGCTTTCACTAAGTTGACTGATATATATTTTCTGACTGCACTGACTTAGGGGCCGTGTGTCTCTATTCCGCTGAAAACAGAAACATCTAATGGATCCATGTACCTTCGCCTTTTAGTCTAGAGGAGCGGCTTGCTCTTTGTCACAGACACACTTTGAGCCACCCTAGTTGGCACGCGTGGACGCAGAGTGCACTGCGGAGTGTCAGCCGGGGTGGGCGCAGCCCCTGCACCTCGGGCGGCGATCTGTCTGTCCTTCAGCAAAGCGAACGAGCGCTGGTACCACCCTGGTCCTGTCGTGAAGCTTCATTAACATTTGGAAGTTACTTTGAAGCTACCGCGTATTCGGAGAGAGAAGGATGAACACTTTGCTGTCGGGAGGTCCCCAGAGATCCTCCTCCTACGGAAGGTGGAAGGTCCCAGGAGGGCAGGACAATGTTATTCTAAGCTACCCAGGAAAAACACAAACAGCTAATGTGAGTCCTCTGTGGAAAACAGAGAACAGGAATCAAAAAATTGCCATCCTTTAGCTTTCTCTAGTAGATGGAGTGGTACAAAGCACAGAGGAGAGATTGGGGGTGGGGGGGACAAGATCTCAAATCAGAGAGCAGTTCTAATAAGAGAAAAGTTCTTGTCACATTCTCCAGACCTGCATGGAGAAAACCATGTTTTTAGTGCCTATTCTTTCTCCCTGCCTCTGGGGTAGGAAAGGTTAAAGAAATTGTCAGTTTCTAGTAGCACTTTCAGGGAGAAAAGAACTGAGGCATAGAGTGATGATGTACTGCAGGGCCAAGAAGAGACAAATTTCTTCCCCTTTTCTTTGACAATAAAATGATCGACAGAGATAATTCCCCATGTGAGAGGGGAAAAAAAGAATCGCTTGCAGATAATGGGCTCTGCTTAGATTATGGCTGGCTGATAAGACTCTGTCCATCTGATGTCAAGTGATGACTGAGAAGTGAAAAATTAATTCCACTATCCAGCTGTTATTGCTGCGAGGTTCCCAAATACTCAGATGTTTAGAAACATCCAAACATCTGGGTATTCGACAGCATGTTTTTACTGGGTATCCAGATGTTTGGTGTTGTGTAGACAAAGACCAAACATAGACATGGAAAAGAAAAAATCACTAACTGGGAAGAGGGTTGCCAAGAGTTTGTTGTACAAGGACAACTAAGAGGGAATTGAGTAGGGATGAGGGAAGGATAGGGGAATTAAAGAGAGGCAAAATAAATAAAAATGGGGGCTGGGGTTGTGGCTCAGTGGTAGAGCACTTGCCTGGCACATGTGTGGCACTGGGTTCAATCCTCAATACCACACAAAAATAAATAAAAATAAAAAAAAGGTATTATATCCATCTACAACTAATAAATTTTTTTTAAAGTAACATGTTGCTTTAAAAAAATAAAAGCAGTACATTTTCAAAAAGAGAACAACTTTCTATTCATTAATAGCCTAGACCTTGGTTGCATTCTTACCAGGCTCCATGATAAGCATTTCTGCTTTTCCAGGTCTGGGTGACAGGGGAGAGGTCAAGATAGCAATACCCAGAGAAATATCCTTGGCCCAGGCATTAAGTTTCACAAGAGAGAGCAGCTATCTGTCTTCTCAGAGGTGAGACCACACAGTGGAAAAGTGATTAATATACTTGGGGAGAGGAATAGTTACCACACACAGGAACAAAAAGTCAGAATTCCAGTCAAGGGTATCCAGATTAAGTAAAGCATTCAAATGTCTCAATTAGTCAACTTTGCTTTTAGTTATCCATCAGGATATTGAGCTTAGTGGAGACAGAGCCAATGATGGTGTAACAGAAGGAAGAGGGTAATTGAGTGGGGGAAGGTTGTGCAGTTTGGTGACAGATTTAGGGGAGGGGACATGATGTGATGGAGGTGACGGTGGGAGTAAGTGTTAGGCTTTCAGAACAGCTCACAAAGGCTCCTGTAATTCCCAAGCTGTCTGTTATCTATGAAATGCAAATCAGGAGGGGAGTGACATCATGTCGGATTATGGCCACAGGGAGTAATTATTTAGACATTAAAGGCTATTGAAGGGAGTGGTTGACAATATTAATGATGTCCAGATGGACAGAGTGTGATGCTAAAATTATTTTCTAGTACAAAGAACAAGGGAATTTTTATCAGATTTATTCTTCTGTTGGACAGTCTATCTCTTGGAGGTTTGCTTCTCAAAGAGAAGGTGACCCTGAGAGATGACCTCTGCAATCAAAGCGTAGTGAGGTTTGCAGAAAGAGCCACTTTCTCCAGCTCCTCCAAGGAAAGGCACAATCAATATGCAAAACATTCACATAATAATTATGACAGTAAAAAAGAGGAAATTATCTCAGGAAGCCTTACATAACCAGCTGGTGATTGGAAGCCCTTCTCTCCTAATAGTGCCATCATCCCATTCTGCCTTTCTTACCCCAATACAGAAGCACACAGCAACTGGTGGATTTTTATGGATCTCTCCCCCACCCCCCATAAATACTAGTGCAGACACCCTGGTACTCGATGCTGGTATCAGCTGCATTACCACAAGCACCACCAGCCTAAGCCACTGGAACATGAGGTGTACACAAGAAGAAATGAAACCCGAAGACCACAGTGTGGGACCAAAGGAGGGAGGAAGCCACATCCTAGGATCCAAACTGGGAAAGATTCACAGGCAATGGAAGGCAAAAGGAAACCAGCTTCAGGAAGAAGATCCGGAGGCCCAGTAGACCAATGTGGACTGTGCACCTGCTCTCATCACAGAGCAGCTACCCAAGATTTGGGTGGGGACTCACTGGGGCTCCAAACCTGCAGCTCATCTCTCTGACTTATGTGAGAATGAAAGAATGATACAACTAGGGGAAACTAAAATGTCTCTTTGATATATATGGGTTTCCTGCATGAAGTGAAAGGATCGGGACACAGGTAATGCTTTAGCTCTTTATATTTGAAAATCATTAAGTTGTTAAAGAAAGGATGATCTGGAAAGCGAATAGGTAACTCCAAAGGTGTTCTCAAAGACTTCCGTCACCTCCAGTCTCCTGAGGTTGTGGTTTACATTACTAAGAACATAAGGCTCTTGGTGGTAGGTTATATGGATTGTGATTCCCCTAATCCAGGAGCCTTCTAAAATGCTCCCATGTCCCTTTTACCAGCTTCTATCATAGCACTGGTACCATTGTCCCATATTGGTGTATTTATGTTTCTGCCTTTTCTCCTAGGTTACAGGCTTCCTGGAGGTGGGCATTCTAACTTATAGCCATGGACTCATCAGTAAGTATGATGTGTCAGGTGTATAACAAGCCCTCAATTAATATTACCATAATAAACTGGAAGAATGTCACAGCTCACTTTACAAACTGTTCAAGAGGGTTTAATGTGAAAACCTGATCGTGAGGAAGACAGGTGTTTGATGGAAATATTAAATCTATTATTTATGAAGGATAATAACCAATGACATAAAGAACAATAGCATCAGAAAAGATACTTGTAATTATTAAGCCAAAATGGTTAGAAAGAGAATCAGGAATGAAATGTGTTGCCGTGTCCATATGCCAGTCTTCAATTTGGTTATTTGAATTCAATTTAACAGCTATTTACTGAGTGCCTAGTGTCATGCACAAAATGAGTAATTATAAAAGAAACATACAATTTTAAGACAACTCAGTAAATATTTTATAGAAAGTACTAAAATTTTTGGTGTTTAGAAACATGAGTGGAAATTGTCAGTAGTTCACATATAAATCAGTACAGTATTTCAGTTTAGATAAAAGTTAATAATACTCATGATATTAATTGAAAATCACATAAAATTCAAATTTCGTTGTACATAAAGTTTTATTGGAACACAGCTACACCCACTTGTTTTTGTTTTTCCCCGAGGTAGAGCGGCAGAGTTGAGCATTTTTCAACAGAGGCGTTATGTCCACCAAACTTAAAGTTGTTACTATCTGACTCCTTATGGAGAGGATGCCAGACCCTGATTGAGAATATAGAATCAGAATATTTATTTTCAAATCCTGGTGTTACTGCTACTTGCTTTCTGTGAAACTTTGAGGAAGTTATTTGACTTTTTTGTGCCTTGATTTTATAATCTATAAAATGGGCCCAATTCTTTAATGAATTTTGAAAGAAATGAAATGTCTAGAATACTTTTTAGAAAGTGTCTAGTATACAGGGTCCTCAAAACTCAACAATAAGATACTACAAAATCCAATTAAAAACCAGGCAAAAGATTTAAACAGCCATTTCACCAAAGAGATATAGATAGCAAACAGCACATGCAGAGCAGCTCAGTACTGTCACTTATAGGGAAATGGCAATTAAATTCATGATGAGATACTGATGCACAACCATTAGATAACTATGACACACTTAAAAAAACGTATTTTACCAAGTGTTGGCAAGGATGGAATTCTACACACTGCTGGTAGGGAAGTCAAATGGTATGGCCACTTTGGAAAACAATTTGGAAGAGTCCTTCCCAACCAGTTCAGTGTGTCTTTTCTTATTTTTATGCTCCATTTAAAAGCTATGACCACTCACCTGATTCCTTTTAGGTCTTATGACAGCAATTTTGTGCATGGATAATTGTTCAAATTGACGTTCCTGTGAAGGGATGAACCCCAGGAAGTTCTATTTGACTCTCCTGCTCATGTCCCTCTCAAAATAAGTAAAGCTGACATTAGAATTAAGAAAGATAACTCTCCCAGAAAGCTATTAAAATAACTCTGTGTAATATTCTTGAGAGATTATATTAATAAAGATATTATTTTCACTAAAATATCAAGACAAGACAAAAAGGAAAATTGGATAGCAACATAACTTTATGGAGTAAAACAATGTAATTTGTGAGGGACAAATAAATAGAAGGATTGGAATATAAAGACAGGGAAACTTTTCACAACATTTTCCAAAAACATGGATTTCATAAAAGTCAAGTCATATGGAGATTCGTACCAGGAAATCAAAAATAGTGATTCTAGGAAGATAAAATGAAATAAATAGAGGGGATAAAATTATAAAGAAGTAATAGAATCAAATTTTTCATAGATAAAAGACTTCACAATTATTCATTTTGAAAGGGCATTGATACATATCCTTTCTCTGCTTCAGTTTCTTCATCTGTAAAATGAGGGAAAGAATTTCCTCACAGGGTTGTTGTATATGATAATATGTATAAAGTACTTCAAACAACATTTAATATCTGAAGTGCTTAGTTCATGATATTTCATTGTTGTTATTTGCTGCTAAGAACAACATGAATGCAGAGACACCCACACACAAGCACATTCCTAGGAAAGTTTAGGTCTTCAAAGATAAACCAAAATTTAAGGTTCCAGGGGGAAACCTATAAAAGAACATAACTTGCATAGATATTAGCATCTCATATTATGCAAAAATAAAATGAAGCAATATCTTCAAAGGCTTCAGTGAAAAATGATTTTGAAATTGGAATTTTATATCCATCCAAATTATCAATGAAGTACAAAAACAAAATGAAACCTTTTTAAGACCGTAGGAAGTTTGCCTCCCACTTACTCTTTTCAGAACATATTTGAATATATACTGCAGGCAAAATTAGGGCTTAAACAAAAGAGGTGCCAACATAATATGAAAGTCAAACAAGAGTTTTTCCTGTTTAGGAGAGCAGAGAAACAAAGATCCAGAATGATAATGTTACAGCCAACCTCAAAAACAAATAGTTCAGTATGGAGGAAAAATATAGAAGTTATCAAGATGGAGATCCCTGAGGGATTTAAATACTTGAGATCTGGGAAAAAAAATAAACATGAGGTATGATAAAGCAATTTGAAAGGTCATTAGAAATATCAGTAAAAATGCAAAACTTCAAAGAAAAGTCTAAGTTCAAATATGAGACAGCTAGTCCAAATATAATCAAGAAGTTAGTGAATTCAAGAAGAAAATGAGTTTGTTCTGAAAGGTGAAGTGTGTCATAAAGGGGTAGTTGAGATACAAAATGCTAAAATGTAACAAAAGATTTCACAATTATTTTGTTGCAAGAAATGAGTGTCTATTTAGCTTTGCTGTTAGAAACGTTCCTTTGAAATGGAAGAAATTTCAGAGATTGAGACTTTGCAAACATAGTATACTATTCAACTTTATAGTAAGGAGTATTTGCTTAGTCATAAAATATAAGTGTTGTTCGTAGTTTGTTTTCACTTTCTCTTTTGAAAAATTTGGAGCACATACAAAAGTATTTTATGTTATAATAAACCGCTACGTGCATTAGCCAACCTCAACCATGAATTATCTCATGGCTGATTTTGTTTCATTTATACTTCCCATTTACTTCATCTCCCCACCTCCTGGGTTATTTGGAAATATATCCAAGTCCATCCTATCATTATGTCCACAAATAGTTAAGTATTTGGCTCTAAATGATAGTCAAATAAACTCTCTACACTGGTTTGTATGTTCTAGAGTTTGGATTTGGAATGACCCTCAAAGGCTTGGCTACCAACCTGAGATGCTCTTGGGAGATAGTAGAAACTAGGAGGTGGCACCTAGTGGAAGGAAGTTAGGTCATCCGAGTGTGCCCTAGAAGGGATATTGGGAACCCAGTTTTGTCCTGTCTCTCTCTAATTCTTGGCTGCCACAAGGTGAACAGGTCTCCTCTACCACATGCTCTGCCATCATGCACTGTATCACCACAGGTCCAAAGCAATGGTGCCAAGTCTTCATGGATTGGGATTTTGAAACCACGAGCCTCCTTTTAAAGTGTGCTATCTGAGGTATTTGGCCACAGACACACAAAACTGCCTAACACAATATGCCTGCCCTTTAAGTATCTTTTAATCTGTAAAGATCTCCCTCCACCCCTTGCTTGCTTACTTATTTATTTAGAAACCAAATTATTTTTCTTATTGAGTTTCTGATAGTCTGGGTTTTTTTTAATTATTATTATTTTCTAGTTAACTCTCCTCTGTCCTTTGCATTTTTTATAATTGGTAAGTAGATTTGGAAGCTTGCTCGGGTTCCAGTTTGAATTTTTGGCAAGTCAGCTTTTATACTTCTATCAGGAGGCTCATCATGTAGAGTTAGTTCTCTTTTATAGATATAGAAGCCATTGATGATCATTACACAGTTTCATTAATCCATTAGTGAATTTAAGTTTTTTTCCTCCCCTAATTCTCTCATTCCTTCTTCGTTTATTTTTTTTTTTTTTGGGACACTTCTAAATAGATAAACTTTTTGTCACCAACCATTTGGTTCACCAGAGGGACAGGTCAAATAGGGAAGACAGGATAAATTGTTGCTTCTTTTCTTTCTTTGCCAGTTTTCATTAATGAGTTTATTCTCTAGCACTCTCTGAAGGTGACTTAAAGATTTTTAATGTGTTTCTGTGTGTTATAAAATAGTGTATTTAAAGTAATTGCATTTCCATTAATCACAGGTATTATTTTATTAATGCTGCCATCATTGGCCAGGGAGAGCCTTTTTAAGTTGGCTTCTACAGCCCCTTGATAAAATCCAAGAAATGCTTGCAAATATTCTTGCTTTTGATATAATAAGATGTTCTCAGGTCATCTTGTTCGATTCCTTTCCCAGATCCAAACTTAGCCATTTTTCTAAGGTACTCTAGTTCTTTAGGGCACAGTGATGCTTAGAGACCACAACTTAAGTAGGGGGTCCTCTTTGCTACGGCTTGTCATTGCTGCTAATCTTTTTCAGTGTGGAGTCAGGAAACACTTTTGTTTATTTTGCTTTAGGTTAAATCATTACTTCCAATTCAAATTCAAGACTTGGGATTGGCTTATTTCACTTAGCATGGTAATCTCCAGATCAATTAAAAAAATACAAAATTTTTTAAAAAAGAATAAATTCAAGACTTAGGGCTTTTAATTGCTCCCTTTTGACTTTGCTCTTCCATTTCCTTTCTTCCATGCTGAATATGCCAGTTCTCAATGACACCAGTATAATTACATATTTATTTGCCTCATCCTACATAAAAACACAATACGATCTTAAAATTGAATAGAACCAAAATTACTGTGAACGATATGATAATTGAAAGAGTCTGAGCTTTTTTTTTCTTTTCCCTGGTAGTTATTTCTAGGGATATGCAGTCATATTTATTGTATTTTAAGTTTACTTGAAATAGCTTCCTTCTAAGGAGTAATGCAGCCAACTGGATTTTGAGTTAGGATCATGTTTCATTTTGTTTTCAATTTTTCAGAATTTCTTTTTTGAAATTTAATTTGAAATGAAGAAGGCTCTACATATTAAAAAGCTGTATCTACAGAGTTACTTGAAGGACTTACTTTTCTTTCTTTTTTTTTTATTGGTTGTTCAAAACATTACAAAGCTCTTGACATATCATCTTTCATACATTTGATTCAAGTGGGTTATGAACTCCCATTTTTACCCCAAATACAAGTTGCAGAATCACATCGGTTACACATCCACATTTTTACATAATGCCATATTACTGATTGTTGTATTCTGCTACCTTTCCTATCCCCTACTATCCCCCCTCCCCTTCCCTCCCATCTTCTCTCTCTACCCCATCTGCTGTAATTCAATTCTCTCCCTTATTTTTTTCCCCTTTCCCCTCACAACCTCTTATATGTAATTTTGTATAACAATGAGGGTCTCCTTCCATTTCCATGCAATTTCCCTTCTCTCTCCCTTTCCCTCCCACCTCTCATCTCTGTTTAATGTTAATCTTTTCCTCATGCTCTTCCTCCCTGCTCTGTTCTTAGTTGCTCTCCTTATATCAAAGAAGACATTTGGCATTTGTTTTTTAGGGATTGGCTAGCTTCACTTAGCATAATCTGCTCTAATGCCATCCATTTCCCTGCAAATTCCATGATTTTGTCATTTTTTAGCGCTGAGTAATACTCCATTGTGTATAAATGCCACATTTTTTAATCCATTCATCTATTGAAGGGCATCTGGGTTGGTTCCACAGTCTAGCTATTGTGAATTGTGCTGCTATGAACATCAATGTGGCAGTATCCCTAGAGTACGCTTTTTTAAGGTCTTCAGGGAATAGTCCGAGAAGGGCGATAGCTGGGTCAAATGGTAGTTCCATTTCCAGCTTTCCCAGGAATCTCCATACTGCTTTCCATATTGGCCACACCAATTTGCAGTCCCACCAGCAATGTACAAGTGTACCCTTTTCCCCACATCCTCACCAGCACTTGTTGTTGTTTGACTCATAGTGGCTGCCAATCTTACTGGAGTGAGATGGTATCTTAGGGTGGTTTTGATTTGCATTGCTCTGACTGCTAGAGATGGTGAGCATTTTTTCATGTACTTGTTGATTGACTGTATGTCCTCCTCTGAGAAGTGTCTGTTCAGGTCCTTGGCCCATTTGTTGATTGGGTTATTTGTTATCTTATTGTTTAATTTTTTAAGTTCTTTGTATACTCTGGATATTAGGGCTCTATCTGAAGTGTGAGGAGTAAAAATTTGTTCCCAGGATGTAGGCTCCCTATTTACCTCTCTTATTGTTTCTCTTGCTGAGAAAAAACTTTTTAGTTTAAGTAAGTCCCATTTGTTGATTCTTGTTATTAACTCTTGTGCTATGGGTGTCCTATTAAGGAATTTGGAGCCCGACCCCACAATATGTAGATCAGAGCCAACTTTTTCTTCTATCAGACGCTGTGTCTCTGATTTGATATCAAGCTCCTTGATCCATTTTGAGTTAACTTTTGTGCATGGCGAGAGGAGGGGATTCAGTTTCATTTTGTTGCATATGGATTTCCAGTTTTCCCAGCACCATTTGATGAAGATGCTATCCTTCCTCCATTGCATGCTTTTAGCCCCTTTATCAACATAAGAAAGTTGTAATTTTGTGGATTGGTCTCTGTGTCCTCTATTATGTACCATTGGTCCACCTGCCTGTTTTGGTACCAGTACCATGCTGTTTTTGTTACTATTGCTCTGTAGTATAGTTTGAAATCTGGTATCGCTATACCGCCAGATTCACACTTCCTGCTTAGAATTGTTTTTGCTATTCTGGGTCTTTTGTTTTAAGGACTTACTTTTCATTCTGGTAACTGCTTCCCTTCTATTATCTCCCTCTTCCTGTAGACATTTGTTTTTATAGTTTGTCCTTCGTTTCCTTATATCATCAATTTTATGTGTGTGTACATATGTGTACATATAGGTATTAATGCACTTTGCAAATATAGTGTTTTTTACAAATTGAAGGTTTGTGGTGACCTTGTGTTGAGCAAATGTATAACACCACTTTTTCCCAACAGCACAGGTGATCATTAACATTTTTTAGAAATAAAGTATTTAGAAATTGCATCAGAAAAGGGGCTAGTAAGCAGAGAAATCATCTATTTGTGTTACCGTATGACCATATGTGTATTCACATCTCTCACATTCTTAGATAAATGGTGGCATACAATATGTATTCCTCTTCACACAGTGTTTTCATTTAATAATATCCTGGAAACCATTTCTTAAACTCATGTAGAAATATTCAAATTCCTCTTAAAAATATCTTTACTCACATCTAATGAAGATAAATTGAGAAACAATAATCAACTGAAAATATTTAAAGTATATAATTTGATTAATTTTGTTACATATGTGTAGACCATAACCAACAGAACAAGAATTTGTATTACTGCCAGAAATTGTTGTATGCCTTTTTGTACTTCATCCCTGTCCCCAGACAATCTCTGGTCCTTTCTGACACTATAGGTCAAATTTCATTTTCTAGAATTTTATGCAACATACCCTTTTCTCCCTGCCTTTTTCCACTTGCACAGATTTTAAGATTCCTTCACGTATTAGTAGTTTGCACCTTTTTATTGCTGAGCAGTATTCTGTTGAATGGCTATGGCACAATTTCTTGGGTATTTGGGCTGACTCTGGTTTGGAGCTCTTACACATAAAATGCTGTGAACATCTATGTGTCAGTATTTGTAAATGTATCTTGTCAGTTTCTTCAAAGATGAATGTACACTTACTATGAGACTCAATTGATCCACTCCTAGATGGTCTCCTTTTGTACCAGCACAGTACTCTGTTGTGTGGTTATACCACATTACACAGGACAAGTTACCTAAGGGTGAACATTGAGACTATCACTACTCTTTTATTCTAATTAGCACTGTAATACATAATCTTGTGCGTATATCTTGGTTATTTTTGGTTTTGTATATTTAAGGCAGATTCTTATTAGTTGGACTTCTCACCTACGTTCTCCTGAGGAAATAGCATCAGAAAAGGGGCTGGTAAGCAAAGAAATCATCTATTTCTGTGCTATATGGTCAGCTTCTCCTTACTACAATGAAATGCCTGAGATAGGTTACTTATGAAGACGAAAAAGTTTACTTACATCACGGTTTTGGAGATTCAAGTCCAAAACTGAGCACTCCCAAGGGTGATATAATCATAGCAAGAGCAGGTATCAAAACAAGTACTCACATGAATCAGGGAGCAGAGAGAGTGGGAGACAGCAGCCCAGTGACCTAAGTACCTCCTTCTAATCTCTGCCTCTTAAAGGTATATAGCACTTCCAAATACTGCCATCCTGGGAATCAAGCCTTTTTATGTGGAATTTTGAGGAATCAGTATCCAAACCGCAGCACTTGCCTTCTCAGAGTGATTGGAATTGAATCCCAAAGTGAATCAAAATTATCTGAAGTTATAGTCAATTTCCTCTTACCCCCAATAATAACAAGATCCAAGGGAGATACATTTTACTGTGGTTTTGATGTGATTTGTCCCTGGAAAGTTCATGTATTGGAAGCCTCATCTCTGAGTGTTGATGCAGAGGTGGTAGAAACTGTAAGAGGTGGGACCTAGTAAAAAGTGGTCAGGACACCTGATGACATTGTCCTCAGAAGGGAATAATGTAGTTCTCAAGGGACCCCAGTTTGTTCCTGCAAAAGTGAGTTTATAAAGAGTTAGAATGGCCCTTGAAAGTCCTTCTGACTTCTTGTCTTGTCATGTGATCTCTCCCTTTTCACACACTCCCACTGAGATGCTGTCAATCACATTGTGATGTAGTCAGAATGCTCTCAGCAGAGCCCAGCAAACGCTGGTGTTATGCTCTTCAGTCTCCAAAACCGAGTGAAATAAACCTCTTTTCTTTATAAAATATTGAACCTCAAGTGTTTCTTATAGCAACTGAAAAATGAGTTAAGACATTTCTCAGCTAGACATATCAAGAATATATAGCAATTTAAATTTCCATATGCAATTGAGTATTGCTGGGTTTTTCCAAAATTTTACTCCATTATTCTGTCTATTCACAGGTAAATACTATTCTATTTTTTATTATGGCTCAGAAGGGCTTTGTTCTGGTAGTCTAGGCTCTCGATTTTGTCCCACTACTCTTAGGACTTTTCTAACTGTTCTTGTTTTTCTCTCAAAATGGACTTTATAACCAATTTGTCTGGATACATTGAAAAGAGCTATTGATATTTTATTCTATCATGTTGTCTATAAACTTAGGAAGAGAAGATGTTGCATCTTGCTACTCAAGAAAATATATTTTCCCCTGCAATTCCAGAGGCTCAGAAAGCTGAAATAGGAAGATCACAGATCCACAGGTTCAAGGTCTGCCAAAGCAATTTAATGAAACTCTGTCTCAAAAAAAAAAAAAAAAAAGGATTGAGGATATAGTTCGGTGGTCAAGTGCCCTGGGTTTAATACCCAGCACAGAAAACAAACAAACAAACAAACTCACATATATATGCATACACATATGTGCATGTATAAACACATATCTGTACATATGTGTGTATATAATTTTTCATTTATTCAGCTCTATTTTGTTTATTGGTTTTTAACTTTAGAATAAAGTTATAGATACACAACAGACTTAGTAATAGTTAGAAAGCAGAATACGCTCAACCTTGGTAATATTAAAAAAAGAGAGAGAAAGGAAAGCTAATTGCAATGGAGGGATAAAAGAAAAGGAGGAGGGGTTGAAAGAGGTGTAGCAAAACAAAGGTTCTGAGTCAGGTCATTGACATCGGGCCAATCAGTACCTGGAGACTCAAGCCTATTTTGGAATTTTCCCCACCCCACGAATAGCAGATATCTAAAGTTGTAAACCAACTCATGTGCAACAATTCCCAACCCTACAGACAGCTCGCTGTACCCCGGGCAGGGAAGGCAAGAACTAGATGATGGGTGTCTTTTCACCTTTCCCATCTGTGTTGGTTAGCTTTTCATTGCTGTGACCAAAGTATCTGACAAGAACAATGTAGAGAGGGAGGGGATTATTTCAGCTCACATTTTACAAGGGTTAGTCCATGGTCAGCAGCCTCCATTGCTCAGGAGATAAGGCAGAACATCATGGTGGAAGCATGTGGCAGAGGAGCACTGCTCAGAACACATCGGCCTGGGAGTTGTGGGTGATGGGCTGCAGGGAGGATGCACCCTTCCAGGGCACACCCCCAGTGACCCACCTCCTCCAGCCACCCACCACCTGCCTATAGTTACCACCCAGTCAGTCCATTCAGACTAGGATGGACTGATTAGGTGACGGTTTTCATTATATGATCATTTTACTCCTGAATACTCCCACATTAATACAGGTGCTTTAGGGGGACACCTCATACCTCAGACATAACACTATCTTTTTCCTGTACCCCAAAGGGGGCTTCTTTCCTTTTAACTAAATTGCAGGAATTAATTTGATCATTTATACTCATTAGGGAAAAGTAAGTAGGTTATAAATTACTGAGATGAATTTACTGAATTCAATCTATAATCATAGGCAGTGATTTGGGAAAGCAGAAGGTGAGGCTTCTTCAGTTGGTATCTAGAAAAGGTCCAAGACTCATCACACCACCCGTCCCTAAATCTGTCCAGGACCTCTCAACAAAGCCTTTCCTAAAACCTTCATTCCCAAGTCCTATGTGCTGGGAATCACCTCCCCCAACTTGACTTGCCAGATATTTGTCACTGGGAAAGACCCACATACTTATTCCAGGAAAATAAATTATGTTTGTAAACATGAGACTGGAATAAGGAAGCTATTGGTCTCAGCTTTGAAACAGTTATAAAGATGACCCAAGGTGACCCAGGTGGGGGAGGGAAAGAAGAAAAGGATGGAAATTAATAAGAATAACATGGGGAGAGTCCTGCAGAGATGAAGGAAAGGCTGGGGAGTTTTGTGTCTGAGATGGAACTATGACAAAATGTGAGTTGAGGGACAAGTTTGCCTACCCCCAAGGTCTACCTGCTCCTGCTGTTCATTGGCCAAAGTACCAGACTACCCTCAGAGCCACCTGCAGGTGGAATCTCATCCCTTCCACACTAGGTGACTGGTTAGAGGGCTGACCCCTAAGCCTTTTTTTCTCCTCAGATCAGTGCAGAATTCTGGAGCCTGTGCTCAGCTCTGTGAACTACAGGTGAAGGAGGAGGAAGCACAAATATAAACAGCTTCCACTTCCTTTTTCTTTGGGTACTGGGGAGATTGAACCCGTGGGGACTTTACCATCAAACCATATCCCCAGTCCTTTTTAATATTTTATTTACAGACAGGGTCTCACTAAATTACTTAGAGCCTCCCTAAATTGCTGAGGCTGGCTTTGAACTTGAGACCCTCCTGCCTCGGCCTCCTGAGCTGCTGGGATTACAGGCGTGCACCACCATACCTGGAGGCTTCCATTCTCTGTGTCCCTGAGGCAGCATGGCTCATAAAGTGGAGCCAGCAAATCTTACACCAGTCTCTACTCAAATGAAGTCCACATCCTCTCTGAAGGGCAGACAACCTCTCTGAACTACTAACAGAACTCTCTGGCCCTTAGAAACTTGAGCTTGGTCCCCCTGATGCTGATAAGCTTCTCTTTGCCATAGTGCCACATGCACTCTCTAATTGTACTCCGATAGCCTTTCTTGAAACTCTGAACTTGTAGACTTGGCCTATCCCACCCACATATTTTCAATTGCTGATTGCCAACATCTCTGTACCAGCAATTCAGCCAATGTTTGTTTGCCCTGTGGGGTTATTCTCTATTTGGAGGGAGATAACAGAATTAACTCATACAAACATAGGCCAAAAAGCAGGAAGAATGGAAATATAAATTAAACCCTATGGGAATCCCAGAGAAAAGGTGATTAATTATAACTAAGTGAATCAGAAAATGCTTCATGGAAATTGTATTTGCACTTGGCCTCCGTGGGCAGGTTTCAACAGGCAGAGTGGGGAAGAGGCATTCCAAATGGAAGCGTGATGTCAGACCAAGACAGAGCTGGGGGAGTTCAGGGCAGGTAGAATTCTGATCATCTGGGTCCTTGAAAGCTGCACTCAGGAATTTGAACTTTGCTGTAATAGTGGCAGACCTGGGAAAATGTCTAAGCTGAGGAATGATATTGGATCTGACAATGATGGCCACTTATTGAGTACTCACTACAATGTGGGCCATCAAGCTAAACCCTTCACAGTCATTCTCTTACTTAGCCTTCACGCTGACCCCATGAGCAGGGTGAACTTGGACAGTAGTGTGAGACTGGACCACAGGCCATGACTTCAAAGGTTTAGAGTCTACTAGAAACAGTAATGAGAACTGGAGTTAGAATTCTGAGGAGGTAGAATTAGAGGACATGGGGACATGGTGGCCAATTAGCTCCTGAAAGCCAATGGAGGCAAGTGACAGGAGATCTAGAAAGAAAGACTCCAAGTAAACCATGCCAGCAGACCTCAGTCTTGGGAACTTAGTTCCTCTGCTCCCACCAAAATTCTAGTCTTAGGAGAAGAGGTCATTTTGCTACCAAGTAAATGTGAGTTTTGCATACTCAGGAGAGCTAGAGCAATGAGGGTTTTATTCCACGTGACCCAGGTTGGAGACCAGAGAGGATGTTGAAGGAAATTAACAAAGACCAATAAAGCATTCTCCTATGTGAGGCACCCACAATGTGGCATATACTGAGCAGGGCACTTCTTAGACCTTATCTTAATATTAACAATGATCCTATGCTGTGCTCCCTGTGTTACTCAGAGAAAACTCACATTCAGAGGGATTTGGTGACTAGCCTGAGCTTGCACAGCTACTTAGCAGCAGAACGGAGGCCCACACCCAGACTCTCTGCTTTTCTGACGGGGGCCAGAGACTACCCCAAGAAGAGGAGAGAATTCTCAAAATGCAGACAAGTCAAGTCTGGCTCAAGGTGGGTTCACTCTCATATCTAGTCATGAAATTTTCATGCATTGATACATACCTGCACCAAGAAATTACTGAGCACCTATGATGTAGTGGAAACTGTGGTAAGCATTTAGGACAAAAAAAAAAGTTAATGTCATCATCTGTCCTCAGTGAGAATATTCTAGAAGTGGAGATAGACAAGTCAACAGATCATTATCATGCTTAGAGGAGGACAGCTGACCTGGCTTGTGGAGGTGAGGAGGGAGTTGGAGACTCTCTGGGGTAACATGTGGGCTTGGTTAGGAAAGAGTTGAGGGTGACTAGGAAGTGAGAAGAGATAATGTTCAGGATGGAGGGCTGATGCCAAGGCACAGGACAGACAAGAAATAATGACCTCTGTACAGAGAACTGCAAGCGACTCGGGTTGCCAAGGATAAGGATGAGAAGCAGAAGACACCGAGGCTGAAGTGGGGGTGACAGAATGTTCCATTCTAAGTCATGGAATTTGGGTTTCTTCCAGTAGGCCGTGGAGAGCCACTGAGGAGCCCTGAAGAGGGGAAGAGACAGCCGCCCAGGAGGCTGCTGCAGAGGTACAGGTGAGGGACCGTGCTGACTCAATGCAGAGGAGCAGATTTGGAAAATGTGTCCCAGATCTTAGTTAGCCCTTAGTGAGTGATCCTGGAAAGAGGCAAAGGGCTGAGGTCCCCCTGAGGAACTCCTGATCTTGGCTGCCTCCGGCAGGTTCTTCACTCTCAGCAGCTCTGCACAGACACTTTGGACATGGACCAATCAGTGGGCCTGGTACAGAGGCCTGACTGAATGCCTGTGGTTATAAGACGCAGCTCTCGTGGGGCGCTGAGTTCTATGGGGTGAGACTTTAGTCCTGGGGCCACTGACCAGGAAGAGTGCTCCCAACCCTTCCCTCCTTGTAAGGGAAGAAAAGGGTTAGCTCAGGGGTCTGAGTTTCTCAAACCTGCACATTCCTAAGGAATGCTAGACTTTAGGAATAGCCCTTGGCCAGTTCCTGGGAGAAGGAGCTCTGAGCCTCTGGAATGTTCTGCCTGACAAAAGGCCTTTTCTATGCCTGAAGCCCTGGGCCACATGGTACCAGTTCTACCAGGTAGTTTATGTTAACAGTGTGATTTGTGGTGAGCCCTGGCTTTCGCTCTGGGTGGGAGGGGGTGTTGCGGGGGTGGGGGGCAGAGTCTGAGTAGCTGAAGTCACACAAACACAGGATGTCTACAGGACAGAGTCCAACAAAAACCCTGGACACTGAGGCAGCAATTTACATGAGTTCCTCTCACACACAGCTGCTGGGAGAATTAAACGCATCCCAAGCAACTTTGTTGGAAGGGGACATCTGGAAGCTTGCCCCCGATTCTCCTGGACTTTGCCTCAGTGCCTTTTCCTGCCCCTTATTTGAATCAGTCTCCTTTTGCTGTAACCATGAGTGCAGAAGCTTTTCTGCATGTGGTCTTGGGCAATTTGACACACACTTCACCCTGGGGTGACAGAGGAGAGGACCACTGGGAAAGCATGCAAACCAGAACCCAGCATTTTGTCCCTGGAGTAGGTCTTGCACAAGTGACATAAGTGGAGTACTCTGGTGGGCTGTGCTGAACCTTCTGGAGAACACGGGAGGACATCTGCTTATCCAGGGTCCAAGGCCACTCTGTTTCTCTCTCAGTGGTCCTGGGAGTTTTATTTTGGTCCTTATCTTATTATCCAAAAGAGCATTTCACCTTTACATTTTCATTTTTACAAAAATTTTAATTGCCCTCCTTCTACCCCTCCAGTTTGTTTCTTATGCCAGATAATTGTGTCAAAACTGGACCTGTAACTGTAGGGAATTTCCAATATGGTAAAGCAGAATTTACCCTGAACAACAGATGTGCCAATCTACAGTATGCCCCAGGAATGTCATACATCACTGTGCTAGAAATTTATAGGTTATTCAAATAACATGCTGTGATACAACAGGGCAATTAAACTTCTCAGCAATGGGTATAATCCACAGCCAGAAAGCCTAAGGTTTGGTTTGATGTCAACACAGGCTTTCTGTGCACAGCCCCACTGCTTATTTTTATCACTTCACCACCTTATTTATAGCACACGAGGTATACTTAATAAGCGGTACCTTCCTCCTCTCAGGTTTATCTAAAAAGACTTAGGTTAACAGATATTTCTGTGGATTATGCAATCTAAGCCCATTCTTGTTTTCAACCCCAAGTCTAGGCACGAGGAACCTTTTGCAGTATTTCAGTTAAGCCGAAGACTTTTATGGGTACATCCTTGAACATACTTGTAAAGCCTTTTTGGGGTCTCCATCAACCAAGGCTAACTAACAACAGACACCCCTCCCCTGGTCCTGCCGCAGCCTGGCTTAGTTTCCTCTCCATCATCTCCCACTCTCTGCTAGCTTTGGAGCTCCCAATTCTGCACCTACATTAATGGTGAGTAAGACAGGGGATTCTTCATTGTTTGATTAACTTATATGAAGCAGGGTTCAATGCAGGAAATAGGAATCTGTTCATTTTAAACAGAATGGGATTTAATGCAGGAAATGAGGTAGTGCAAAGTACTGGAAGAGGTGGAGGAATGGATTCTAGGCTCGGTCTCCAGAAAGCTGCCACCAAAAATGTTGAGCTCAGGTTCATACTGGCCTGCTGACCCAGCATCTGCACCCTTGGTTGCCTTCACCTTGACTACCTTTTGACACCAAGAAGTTAAGGACTGACATTATTGCAGGACATGCTGTGTCCTTGTCCTTTTCATCAAAGACAACAGCCCATAGAACAAGAAAATGGCCCCTCCCTGACTTCCAATATTCAAATCTCATTCATGCATATAAATGACAGAACTTAAATCCCATGCAAGACCCTGGTTATAAGCAAAGCTTGGGAAATGAAACATTGAACTTCCCAGCAGCTGCAGTACCAGAAACACACTAGGAGGTGAGGATAGAATTTGAGTCAGGTGATTTGCTGCATCTAATGTAGGTCATTAACGTCCCTTCTAGATCTGACATCCCAGGCATGACGAGGATCCTGAATAGGAAAATGCAGCAATTTCAAGAGAAGAATGCAGAGGAAGGTAGCATACCTTCAGCAACCATTGCCTTAGGAGGAGATGATATCCAGGTTATGTGCTGGGGTGAGTAGAAACTCAAGAAACTTGAACCTGGATTCTGACTAAAGCTTTATCCTAGTAGTCCAGAGGCCTTCACGGAAAGGATACAATATCTTCTGAAACTATGATTTCAAAGTTGTAAGGAGTTTCAATTCTTACAAGGAATAGAGATGGAGCACACACATCAATTTTAGTCTTGGAAATGTCCTAGAATAAACATTTAAAAATATAAATGAGAATCGGGTCCTATAATGAGGCAGTGAGATACTTGAGACACCTTAACTAAAAGGAGAGATGTGAAAAATAGAAAAATGTTTTCTAAATTTGGGGCAGAGTTACTTCTCTGCAGATCCTGCTTATTTAAAAAAATGCTTATTTTCTAAAAAGAGATTTGGACTTTGCTGTTTACTTATTTAAATGAGCCTGTGTGTGTGTGTGTGTGTGTGTGTGTGTGTGTGTGTGTGTTGGTCAATTAGCTGCATCAGAAGCAGGCATTGCTTTCATGAAGGCAAAACTTTGAGGGCAGCGGCATACAGAGGTGAGGAAAGGATATTTCTCTATTTACCATGAACCTCGGCTCAGATTAAAACTTTAAGGACTGGTGATGACGGAGAATATATGGAGTGGATCTTGGCTCCTTAGAGGAAGGGAGGAGGATGCCATTTAAAGTAGCAATGTTGCCTCTCCTTCTAGAGTCTTCCTAATTAGTAGACATCAATTAGAGGGGGAGTACAAGAGAAAAGCGATGACAGATGTCACAGAGTGATCACAGTGGGCAGTTTGGTTTTTGAGCACATGCAGGGCACCTCTTTGGTGACTATTCAAAATACAAGCATGGGGAATGGCAGGACTTGAAGGGGTGGAGGGCAGTGGTGCAGACAAGCAAAATCTTCCCTAATTGAGAACCGTTCTTAAGCTATAGGCTTTGGCCTCAGTTGTGCAGACTCATGTTGGCAGTGCAAGTCGGGAAGAGAATGAGGTTGCAAACATCTGGAATCTGGAAAGTCAGCCAATCGCTTTTCATCTTACATATTTTTTAAGGATGTCTTCAGGACCTGAGCAAATACCTCCTCCTAGCATTTCCTCTTTGGTCCAGCACACCCCAGACATCATCACTGAAAAGGGCTCCCCCTAGTGGGCATGCCGTTCTCAACCCTTCATTTCTCAAAAGCTTCCATCTTGCTGCTTAAACTCAGCTGTTCTACCCTCTTTCTACCCTGTCCTTAATGTACTGAAGAAGTTCAAAGGTCCTCTAGCATCCTGTGAGTGAGTTTCAGTGACCCTCCTACTCTGAAATGGGATTTCAGGGTCTCCTCAGTCAATGACTGTTCAAAACCTGTTTGGCTGGAGTGCCTCTTCATTGGTCCCAAAGCAAGCACATATCTATGCTCACTTGAGACTCTGTCTGACCAGGATATGTCTCTTCAGTAAAAGATTAGAAAAGTTTCTATAAAAATATCTCTGTTATTTTCTCTGTGGTACCATGGGACTTGCCAACTCCAGCCATGGCTGAAATAACTGTCCCTGAAGCCTGCACTGAGTCCAGCCAGGGAAGAATTCCTAAGAGAAATGCCCTTAATATCAAAAAGGGGGCTAGGGTGGTGGCTCAGTGGTAGAGTACTCATCTAGCATGCATGAGGCACTGGGTTTGATCCTCAGCACCACATAAATGTGAAATAAAGATATTGTGTCTACCTAACACTTAAGAGTAAATATTTTTTAAAAATATCCAAAAGGCTTCAAAGTCCCTACTATACCTAGATAGAATGCAATCTAGGATTCCTACAGCAGGCATCTACTGAGTTCAGGAGATGTTGGGTACAAAATTCATTCATTCTATAACTTTTGAGTACCAACTGTATGCCAGGTACTGGGCTAAGTGCACAGGACAGAGAGAGACATGATCCTGCCTTGAGGGGATACACCATCAAGCAGAGAAAGTTTGAGGAATAAAGGGTTGAAATAGGGAAGGACAGGTGCTACAGGAGCACTTTCAAGGGTGCAAGCAAGGATTATCAATGACATCTAAACTGTTGGATGGAAGGGTGATGGGACACTTTATAATAGTTGATTCAGTTCAAATCATCTGGACCCAGCGATGAATCCTGGCATCTCTAAAAATAAAACTAACAGTCATTATGTTCCTCCCAATGTGATGGGGTAGGAAGTACACAGTACCATTTACAAAGTATTCTTGCAAAAAGCAAAAGCAAAAAGGACTGAGTCTAATGAAGTCTCTGGATTCAAATACCCAATTATAGAAAATACAAGGGATAAAGGAACATGTTAAATGACACAATGAGGAGGCAATTAGGCAAACTCAGAATAAGGGACACCCCATAGGGCAAGTAACATAGTTTCTTCAGCAAATAAATTGAATGAAACAGAAAAGAGGTGGGAGAAGAAACTATTAGAGATTAAAAGAGAATATTAAAGAGTCTAACCAATTGGACGCATTGTGTAGATATGGTTTAGATTTCAAACAAATCAGGCACAAAAAGAGTTTTGGGGTGCAATTACAGAAATTGAACATGGATTATGATATTATATGAATTCTTATTAACTTTGTGGGGAAAAATAATGAGTATTTTAGAGATGGATGAGGAAGAGTAAATTATATGATTTTTGCAGTTGGCTAAAATATTCTATTTGTACACTACTACTAAAAATACTACTTGTATACTTAAAAGTTAAGTGAAAAGAGAAAGAAAAAATAAAGTGTAAGGAGAAGATCTTTCCTATTTACAGCACAAATTATCATTGAATTTAATCTAAGAAGCTGGAGTAGAAGTCAGGTCTAAAGAAGCCAGGCTCCAATGCTATAGATTACTATAGGTAAGGTCTTCTGGAGGAGACACAGAACCAGGTGGGATGTATTCTATGACCTTGCATCAAAGAGTTGTCCATGGACCAGCAGCATTGGCATCTCTTAAATTATTGTAAATGCAGGATTTCAGGTCCACCCCAGATCCACTAAATCCAAAACTGTGTATGATCCCTGGGTGATTTATATACACATGAAAGTTTGAGAAACATCACTCTCAGATGCATGCACATTTTTTAATAAATTTGCTTCGTTTTCCACTTCTGAAAGCTTCCAGAGACCAAATCTCAGGTTTTATGCAGGTCCCCTGAGAGTAAAGATTTGTGTATTAATCTGTTGCAACACCTATACCAGTTTCTTTACTAATGCCTGATCCGCCATCTATTCCTGGCCCCCAGCCACACAACATCCTCCCTGCCATGCTTCCTAATTGGTAATCTGCCACCCATGACCTTGGCCAGATGGTGTACTGCCTTGGGACCCCTGGCCTCATCAGCTGATTCCACACTCAGGCAGAGCCACATTACAAAGGGAGGCTAGTGCATGGAGCATCCATAGAGATGGATGGGCCCCCAAAGATTGTGGCATGCAATTAAAGGGAAAGAACTCTATTAAGTATTTTTATGAGAGGCCAACACCCTTTACAGATAGGGGTCACCAGACCTGCCATTAATCTAGTCTTGCTCTGTCCTCCAAATAGAAAATACTTTACATATGAAGAGATATGAGGAGAGAATAGGGACAGCTGTAAAGTACTTCAAATCCATTTGGTAAGTGACTTTTCTTACTCCCTCTCTCTTCCCAAGACAAGAAGGAAGGTCTCTCTCTCTGTGAGTATTATCCTTTCTTTTGCACAGAACCAATTTGGGAGCAGCATCTATGTCTTCTTTGTGATTAACTTTTGTTCATGCATGTGGCTGTTTAATGAATATTGATTCCAGTGATTGCTTTGATTAATAGGGTCTGAGGAATTTCACACTTAATATCTGAGTTGAGATGAGGCAGGTGGCATCATTTCAATTCTCAGGGAACTCACAACCACATTACAGCCTTTTATGAAGTGTCTCAGAAGAAACATTTTTGATGTTTAAAGAGTATTTGCCACCAGGCATGCCCAAACTGACTTTTAGGATCAATTAGAAAGGGTGAAGTATTGGGACTAGGTTGGGTAGTGGTTTAGGATATGGGCTATAAAGCCAAATTGGTAGGGTTCAAATCCCAATTTTACCAGCTGTGTAACATTGAAATAACTCCTCCTTGCCTCAGTTTTTGGTATGTAAAATGGGGATAATAATGACATCTAATAGTTTTGTTGTGAGGATCAGGCAATACATGTTAAGACAAAGAGTGCCAGGTACAGAGTGGGTGCTTATTAATATTATTTATTATGACCTGTGAAAATACTTCCTGTGTTCTGAACAGCTAGTCTCCAAGTCAACAAGGTGTCTTGTTTTTTTTTTTTTTTAAAGAAAGAGTGAGAGAGAGAGAGAGAGAGAGAGAGAGAGAGAGAGAATTTTTTTTTTTAATATATTTTTTTTTTTTTTAGTTCTTGGCGGACACAACATCTTTGTTTGTATGTGATGCTGAGGATCGAACCCGGGCCGCACGCATGCCAGGCGAGCGCGCTACCGCTTGAGCCACATCCCCAGCCCCAACAAGGTGTCTTGTAATGCCGTTCAGACACTCCCTACAATATAAGGGCAAAGTCCTTCAATTCTGACAGCACCTGAAGTTAGCATCCCACAAGACAGAGGGCAATGTCCTCAATAAGGCTGCCCTTACTTCAAACGCCAGCCACACGTGGTACCCCCAGGAAACCTGTGCTTCTGCCTGATATGGCTGTACCTTTGCGGGATCCACACGATCATATTCAGAGTCCATTATTCTCTAGAATGACATAGAATTCACTGAAAGAACTTTGCTTACAACTAACGTTCTATTATATCAAACAAAAATTTCAGGAAGCCATTGTCTTAGGCTGAGCTTCTGTACTAGGTCAAAACGAAGTCATCCATGCTGAAGTTCCACCTCGTCACCAGGCTGAAACCATCCTGTTTATCTGGCCTCTGGGAGGTATCAGGATGAGAAAGCACGTCCATCTCTTTACCAACCAGCAGCCTCCCCTCAACCTTGGTGTCCAGCATTTTTATCCAGGCTCCCATTACAGAGGCAAGATCAATTCAACCAATGGCCACATGATTGAACTCAATCTCCAGCTGTCCCTTTCTCCTTGGAGGTCTGGAGGGGACCAGGAAATTCCAGCCTCTAATCACATACTTGGTGCTTCTGGTGTCCCTGGTCCCCCCCATGAATTAATCTAAGGCCCCACCATGAGTTTCTCATCAGCATAAACTCAGGTATGATCAAAAGAGAGTCTTATGAAAATAAAGGCACTCCTATCACTTAGGAAATTCCATGTGATTTTGAACTCTGCACCAAAACCAGGGGCAAAGACCAACTATATTCTAAGTACTCATCCTAAGCCAAGTACTATGCTAAACAGAAGAATATATTTTCAATAGTTTTCCTTAAATCCTCTAAAGATCATCATCCCTGAGGGGATCCTTGTCCTACAGATAGGAGGAAGAAATGCTACACAGACCAGCCTTGTTGGGTTTTCCCACGACTCTGTTCCCACTAAGGTGAACTCCTTTCATCCTGCTATGTTTTGGATCTGGAATGTTCTCTTCAAAAGCTCATGTGTTGAAGAAGACTTGGTCCCCAGTATAGCAACATCCACAGTAAGACTTTGGGGAAGTGTTTAGGTCATAAAGTCTCTTGCCTTATTAGTGGATTAAACCACTTGATAGATTAGTAGTTTGAATGGACTACTGGGAGGAGGTAGAACTATAGGTAGTGGGGCATGGTTGAAGGAAGTAGGTCAATGGGAGCATACCACTGGGGACCATGTCTTGTCCCTGCCTCCACCCCGCTGTGCTTCCCAGCTACCATGAGCTGAGCTGCTTTCCGCCACCACACCCTTCCACCAGGATGTACTGTCTTGTCTCAAGCCAAGAGCATTGGAGCCAGCTGACCATGGTCTGAGACCTTTAAAACCACAAGCCAAACAAAGTTTTCCTCATCCTCTAAATTGTTTGTGTCAGGTAAGTGGGTCACAGCAATAAAGAGCTATTGCAAATCACATTTCTACTCCACTGTTCTTTTTTTTTTATAATCTAATCATAAGAAGTTTCTCCAGACTCTTCAGGTCTTCAATCTGAAGATTCTAGAATCACAGAAAAACTATGATCAAATACATTTGCTGTGCTTTTCTCTTGTTAACCTGTCTTTTGTTATAGGTGTATTATTCATGACCCTTATGATGACAAGGTATCGAACCTTTCTGCCTCTTCATTATGATCTTTAGAGCTTTGCTATTCTTTAAGTGAGGTTACCCCTCAGAGCAAGACTTTTCACATGGTATGCAGCTTGAGTTTTATGCTGAGCATTCACAGCAAAACCTAGTTCTGCTCACCAAAAAATTTTTTGGAGCCAACCCTTTAAGAACCCATATTTTCTGTAAAGATGGTGCATTTACATTCCTATTTTCCTTCATAGATCAAGGAGGGAAACACAGGAGGCAAATGCATGCAGGGTACCAGTTATTAATGTCGTGGATTCTACTCCCTGTGGATTGTCAGGAGTGTGTGTTTCATTCTGGGTCAACACTGACCGGTGTACCAGGGGAATAAAACTCATTTTAAAATTAGCCCAAGTAAAAGTAAATAATGAGGAAAGAAAATGCTTTGTGAACAAAGAGAATAAGGAGGAGGAGGAGGAGGAGGAGGAAAAGGAGGAGAAGGAGAGAAAGAGGAAGAATATAACACAGATGAAAACCAGATAATGCAGCTTTGCTAATCACCACTTTGGGCTATCCTCTCTCTGCTTTTCCCATGGACAACTGAATGCTCACAATACAAAGAAAATGAGCATTTATGACAATATATTCTATCAAGATGGTCGAGAGGCACTGGACTGTGCCTTACTGAACTTCAAAGTCTCATCCCCTAATAGAGAATATTTTCTCCCTATTTTGAAAGCCATACCTCCTAGGCATAAGCGTTGGTTTGCCTTCGGTGGGCAGCTGAGGGACCCCCCTGTCAAGGAGCCATACTTCCTACCTCAATGAGTCTTGGGTATTCATTCCTTCAGTATTTCCTTTGGAATTCCTTGGATTTTCCCAATTCCCAAGAGATCCTAAGATGACACTTCTCTCTCCTCAGCCCTCTTTTTTTCCATTCTTTGGAAAATATTTTAAAGACATGGCTGTTTGTTTATCAACATATAATGACCTAAACATCTTAGCTCCTCAGCTGCATTGGTGAACCTCATCTTCCCTTTCTATCTATTTTATCATAGTGGTGATAGCATCGGAATTAAGAGGAGAGAGTAGAATTCATTTCAGACACTTTCCCCCCAAAATGATAAGGCTTTTTGTAAAAGGAAGGCAACACAGTGACTGTGAGGACTGACTGAAAATAGAAGTTTTGTAATGCAGATAAAAGAAAATTGATGGCTTGATGGCAAATTCGATTTCCCGGCTATGATAAGAATATCTGATAGCTCCAACTTAAATTTAGTGGAGCCATAACCAGGAAACCTTCCCTCTCCTGTCTCGATGAATAGCAGCATCTATCAGAGCACTGGCCAGCCTTGTGGGGGTGGGGGAAAGAAAACAACCCTGAGGCTGTCCACTGGGACTCCAGAGCCATCTCTAGGAGCCAGTGGACATCAATGAACTAACTGCTCTGGAGAGTTATTCTGACTCTCCCGAGTAGCTGGCCAAGCTTCTACGCATAAGCCAATGACCTAAAGGTCAGAAGGCAACTGGTTTCTTGTCCACTCCTGGAAATTACAATAGTTTCATGGACTGTCTTTAGGAAGTGAGGGAAGTACCTTCTTTTACTCCTTTTATTCTAACACTGATTACTTGCATTTTTGAATTTCATACAAAATAAGTGAAATTAGGTTTCCACAGCTGCCCACGCAGGTGGGTTACTCAGCATATTTCGCTATAATCAAATTGCTTTTTTCTTTTCCTTTTATATTTTTCATTTTTCAATCTAGGCTGACAAATGTAGTCATTGGGGAAAAAAAAAAACAACGAAGCCCTTGGGCCTAATGTATTTTTTTTTTTAATAATTTTAAAAATAAATGGAAACTGCATTGGCCTGACTTCCTTTTGTCTGAATAAAAGCTTAAGCACAGTATAAAAGGGTTGCATGTGCTGAAATGTCGCCCAAGGATATGTGTTATTATTCCTCCCCCCTTGACCAGCAGGGTCTCGGTTCTGCTTCCCTTTCAGCCTTTTGTTTGAACAGATGGGACTGGGGAAGCTGGGGGAAGAAAGCCATTCTGTTCTCATTAACTCTCCCCATACACAAACACAACCTGGGCTTCAGGGACTCGGAAACTGGACAGCTCCCACTTCATTGCCATTGAGACCCGTGTGCGAGACATAAAGGAAGCCAGGCTGAGCGCCCACGTCGCCACATCAATGAGACTGCTCACCAGTACAATTACATTTATAAAGAATTTTAGAGATACATTCACAAAAACACATGCCTATATAACATGCAGCAACAGTAAATCATATGTGTGTCAAATAAATCCGTGATGTGGACTCTATTTAAAAGATCTTGTTTTTAGAAATTCTTCATCATTATATCTTAAAGAGTGCAAATAGTGTATTTGTCACTGAAGATATTCTTCAGCGAGCCGATCCTTTTCTCTTGTATGAACTCTTTTCTGTATACGATGGAATAAAAAAAAAAATATCGAGGAGGGTAGGGTTCTTATTTCAAGTTCTTGTTTTAGTCGTGATGTAGAAATTGGGATTGAAGTTTCCCGTGTGGGCGATCTGGTGTGTTCCAGTGTTCCTGAGTGGGAAAAATGTCACAAATATTTTAAAACACATAGACTAAATATTGAAATCTCTTTCTTTACAATCCTTCTGAAAGGGGGTAACCCTTTGGATATTTTGAGAGCGTGAGAAAGGTCTTACAAATGAGATGGGGGTGAGCTCATTCTGGGATTGCTCTCTCTTTTGTGTGGGATATGGACTAGAAAGTGTGGGGTCCCAAATAGAGGGAGTGTTTGTGTCAAAGGACAAAGCAGTTCTAGGGAATAAATAATTCTTTGTGGTCCTATTAAAAAAATGCCTTGGATCACTTTACTTACATCAGAAGACATTGAGCCACAGAATGCCCCGGATCTGAGTTTGTGATTATGTGTTGTTATGTGTTCCAGTCCCTGAAATCAGACTGATGGGCTTCAAAAGAGACTGAGCAACATATTTTCTCCTTAGCAGCGTTTGTTAAGTTGTGAACACACGATGCCAAAGAACCTGTCGAAAAATGGAACATTCAGTCAAACTATCCCCATCACCTCAAGTTACATTCATACATACTTCATGTGGTGCAATTCGGTTTTTTAACCAGATTTCCTCCTGCTGAATAGAAAAAAAAGACCTAGATCTGGACTTCCACTGGAAAGCTAGGGATGGCTCTCCACATTTTTACTTTCACAATATGTTCAGGCTGCCTCATTGAGGACAGGGGTAGATGACTATAAATTGGACAAACAACTGCAAGAAAAAAGGCCCGTGATAAAAGGCAGCCTATCCCAAGGGGGGCTGTCTAGCAGGGTGCAGCAGGGGTCAGTACTGGGTTTAGTCCTGTTTCAAATTTTTATTACCAATCTGAAGGGGGAGGGGAAGCCGCATAAAAATGAATCTGCAGATGGCTATTCATTACAGAGGATTTGCAGACCCCAGGAAGAGCAGGAATGAAAATCTGAGGTTCGTTTGGAAAGGTAGTCAGGAAAGAACAAAGAAAATACAGACTCGAAAGCCTTGAGATGGGGAATCCGAGCTCAATGCCTTCAGGGGTCTCCAGTGCCACATCTTGAGTGGCAGGAATTCTGAAACACATGAAGTTTTACCTATCCTTGTTGAGAAACATGCACATCCATCCTTCTAAGGGACTGGACCAAAAAAACGATAAAGGCATTTTCCACCTACCATCATGAGATTGTCTTTAGAATGCTGGCTTCAGTGACATGGTGACAAAGGGGATTTAAGTTAGAATCTCTGCTTCATAGTGGCATGTGTTTCGGCTAAGGGTAAATAACAGAGAAGACTGCAAAAGCCACTTCGCAGCCAGGGCCTGTGAAGTGGGGACCCACAGAAGGCTGTTTGTTGAGATACACAGTCAGGACTCTGTCCTCAGGGCCTGCCACTCTATGCAGCGAGCCAGCTTCAATGTACAGTTAGCATCAAGCTTTTCTTTGGGAGACATAACCTGCCATCCTGGCCTCCCTGGGTCTCATTTCCCAGTGCCCCATGTCTGACATTGTTCCAAGTGCTGCCCTTGAAATTTCTGCAAGTATTTCTTCTATTTTCCTTATTTGCTCAGAAAAGAAATTGTCCATCAACAGATCAGATCTCATGTCTGCTCAGAATCTTCCGTAGTTCCTCAGTACCTGCAAAGAAATTGGCATTCCTTAATTTAGAATTCTGTCTTCCAAATTGCATAGAGGTTACTTCACAGTCCCTGGAATCAGACTGATCAGCTTCAAATAAACCACACACCAAATGCCCAGGACTTTAGATACTTTCTTCAGTTACCAAATGTGAGTAATAAAAGCAATATCTGCCTCTAGTATTGTTCTAGGGGCTAAGTGAGGCAAATGTACATCAAGTGCTTCCTCAGTGTCTGGCACACAGCAATCATTCAATGGGTGAGATCATCTTACAATCATCTTACAAAAGGATCTTTTAAAAGTAATCTCCCTGGGCTTACTTATGATATATGTCTTATCTTATAAGAAAAATATTTAATCTAGCACATAAAAATGGGATTTTTCCCATGGAAACTCCATGACCTGATCCATGATCAAATAGGTGCTGCTATTTGTACCTAGTTTGTAACTCAACTTTGCAATTGTGGCCAAGACCTTATTAGTTTGTGAGTTAAGGGATAAAAAGTGCTATAGAGAGGAAGGAAAACCTCACAATGGATTTGCTTGTCATATAACATCCTTTACCCTCTGATCTCCACCCAACTCTGGAGCCTCATCTTCCACTCTTCCCCTTCCCGAGGCCTTCACGTTGTCTTTCAGGCATATCTGATTACTCGAGATTCTCCAATCCACCAAGGACTCCCTTACCTTACCCACCTTGGACTTCCACGCCTCTGTGTGTTACACAGTTACATGTAACAGTAAATCCCAGTTATTCTCTTTAAGTCTCAAACAAGATGGCACCTCTTCTGTGATGCCTTCCAGAACTACTCCCCTCCTCCCTTTCTCTGAGAAATCTGGTCTCTTTTCTGAGTTTTCACTGTTGGAACTCCCAACTCTGTACATACTACATGTCTCTCTCTACCTAATCTGAGAGCTCCTGGGGTCAGAACTGTGTCTTACTCAATTCACTTCAAAATTTCTGACACAGAAACCTTCAGTAAGTTTTTGCCAACTGTTTTGGCTAAACTTATTAAATTTATGAATGGAAGCTGTCTTTCTAGAGAAAGGGGGTAAAACCACCAAGAAATCCAAGGATTGCCTATGAAAGGGGCAGATCTAAGGTCTGGAAAGAGACAGAGCCTGGTCTATGCACTAGGACCCCCTGCTGGAGAATAAAAGGGTGCGCTAGGAGCTTTGAAGCCAGCCGTGGTGCTGGGAGCTGGTTCCCCGCGGGAATTGCATCTGGGTCAGCCACAGAGAGGTGCTGGACATAGACTCCAACACGCAGTTGCACACTTGGAGCAGTCTTCTCCTCCGGCGCAGCAGCCCACATCTGTCCTGGGACAGGCAGACTGTGTAATCAGGCTCAGCTGGTAATCAGGGAACTGCCAAACAGACGCAAGACTAAATTATCTCCCTGTCCCAGACAAAGTGGCCTTCTAGATGAGGGTTAAAACCAGTGATGGTAGAAAAAACAAAGGAAGGGAAGTGGCAGCTGCTACTGAACACCTGGCCAGTGGAAGGCTCCCAAGCTGTCCCTATTCACTCACAGAACCTCCAAAGCCAAGGTTGCTTAACAAGGAATGGGAGTTTCAGATCGATGGCATTTGGTGCCAAAGTCATCGTTAGAGGAGGAAAACAATTTGTGCCCACAGTGACAACAGAAGAGGGCAGAACTAATTTCCTGTCAACAGCTCTAACACTTGCCAACCGCCAGCTGAGTAAACTTGGGTGACAATGTGCCTCAGTCTCCCCCTTTGTTAATGAAGGGAGATGTGCCCTCACATCCAAGGTGTAGACAGTAAGATCTTTATTTAGAGAGAAGACTCCGTTTCTATTCATACATTTGTGACCTTGAAGTCCCCCAAAGGGACTTCACAATGGTGGCCAGGACCTTATTAGTTTGTGACTTATGGGATAAAAAGTGCTACAAAGAGGAAGAAAAACCCAGAAAAAAACCCACATGATTATTTAGGGAAAGGGCAGCTCTGAGGCTGGGTGAGAGACACAACTCTATTTGATTCAAGAGATACCTATTAAGAGCTCTGTGTGCCAGGCACAGTGCTGGACACTGAGCACACAGCGCTGAGCACAATCAACCTGAAGTGTTTCCTTACCCACATGAAGCCCACCATCGATGGGACACATGGACCTTGAACAAGTATTCCTAAGAGTAAGTGTCAAATCATACCTCTAAGTTCTGTAAGGAAATAAACAGGGGAGTGGCTGGGGAAAGCTTGATGCGGTTACGGAAGACCAGTGGGAAAGTGGTAAGAGAGATAAGTGGAGCTGATTCTGCAGAGCAGGAAAGGATAAGCCCTGAGCTGCTGGAAGAGCACAGGCAGATGGAGGTAAATCAGGTTTTGTTCTTCACTATGTTCATTATTATCTGGTTCAGATCTATATTGAATGATGCCATACCATACCATACCATACCATATACCATATACCATCCTATTAAACTATGGATAGCAAGGTTGCTTTCCACTCTAGGATGGAGTGATGAAGCAGGGTTGGTTGGTTAATGTTTTGTTTCTAAGTAGGATTTTCTCCTTCAGCAGGGGGCTGGAGGCAGGTCCTCTGCTTCGCTCAGCTCTCTGGCCAGCAGAAACAAAGTCACGTTGTTCTGATATAGTACCTGAGCAACAGGCAGGAAGATGGGTAGGACAAGGAAGGGATTTTAGACAGGACCAATAGCAGTGTCATCTGTATTAGTCAGCTATGAGGAACAAGTTGTCCCAGCACCCAGGGGTTACCACATGCTCATGCCATGCTTGTGGCCTGCAGGTTTTCTGTAGTTGAGCTAATCTAGGATGGGCTGGCTGCCTGGGAGGCCGAGTTGCAGGCTGTGGGCCAGCTAGTGGCCATCTTGGTTTCAGGTTGGGTTTCCATCTGTGGCGTCCAGGTGGAAAGGGAAGTGGTACCCAAGGCACATTCTTCTCACGGCACATCACTGGAATACAGAAGTCAAGCCACATAAATAAATGCATTCAAGGCCTCTTTTCATATCATGTCCATTAACATTCCATTAGACGAAGAAAATCACAGGGCCTGGCTCCACACCAACGGGACGAGAATGTACAATCCACACGCAGTGAGTGGGAAGGGGTGGGGAATGGATATTTGCCGAACAATAATCCAAATTATCTCACCATCCTTAAGACCACCGGATGTATGGTTACCTTAGGATCAGAAACCAGTGCCCTGGAAACTCACTATTTGTACCGTCTGCTATTATTTCCTTTTTGTTCTTCCTTAGTATTTAGTTAAATTCTTTTTGAAAATGTCAGGTTGTCTCAGCTGTGCTTTGAAGAACCAAGGGAAACAGTTTTGCCCACTGTTGAGCCTGAGCTTTAAGTGGAAGCTGATGTACCCTTGGGCTGAAAATCCCAAGTTAGAGAAGAAACTCAGGGGACTCTGAATTCTTGTTCAGAAGCCCCTCTTCTTTGGGGAGGACTCTCCTTCTAGCATTCTTCTCTGCTGGTTCCACAATGGTTTCGGGGGTTTTATTTTATAAGGAAACAGTTTCCTTGTAGGGTGCATGAAATGTCAGACAACAGCATAAATAAGCACCAGGTTGTAACACACTCTGCCCAGATGATTCCAGTGCCCTGAGATCTGGGCATCAGGAGTTCCCTGGAGGCCCCTTAGCACTCCTGTGGAAGCCACCAGCTCCAGGAATTCAGTTTGCCAACCACAACACACTCTGGGCCCAGATGACTTCAAAGATCCCTCCTGTTTCAAGGACCAAGGGCATCACCCCATCAGTAACAGTGTCCCCTACATCTAGGTGAAAGTCTGGAACTAAAGACTTACAAACCTCATGCAAAAGGCTGGGGTTGCTTCCCTTCAGCTCTTTAACACACAGTCAGGCTTTCAGGGATAATGAGTACCATTCACAAATCTTTGGTGGAAAGGGGCAGAAGAGGATTGATCAAGCTTAAGCAAGAAAGCGGAAAAAGAGTAATTTGTTTACTCACACATTCAGCCTGGGGAAAGACAGGTGTTGCTGATCTGAAGCAATGAAAACCAAAGACTCTCTTTTCCTTCTCTTATCTCTGCATCTAGTATGTGTGAATTCTGTCACCTCTCCATGAAGTGGGCTAGAGACAGCTCTGAACTGTCATCCTTCAAGTTTAATAATTAGAAAAGGGGGAACCGTCCTCTGTCATACCATATCTAGTTGAAAGCCTGAAAGGGAGGGCTCTGCTTGGGCCATCCTAGGCTGTGGATGGACCTGTCACTATGGACAGAGGGTGGTGTATGCTCTGTGGTGGGCAGAGTCCCCTGGAGCAACATGGACAGAGGTGGAAGGCTATTATGAGAAGAAAGAGCGAGAAAGGAAAGAAAAACAAGCAGCTAACCATTACATCTGTCATTCAAAGCTCCCCTCGGTCTGGGCCCAATATATGTTCCCATCATTATTGTCCATGCTGCTGCCCACAGCTCTCACTCCAGCCAGGCTGTCCCTTATTTTTGCTTTCCTTGCCTGGCCTGGCCACTTCTTTCTTCTCTGCCAGTCTCAATTCCATCTTCAAGGGCCAGTTCAGTGCATATCTATAATCTCGGTGACGCTGGAGGCTCAGGCAGGAGGATCACAATTTCAGGGTTAGCCTCAGCAACTTAGCAAGGCCCAAGCAACTTAGTGTGCTAGTGGGGTTGCTGGTATAATCAAATTTATTGCACTGCCTGTGAGTAGTATAAAAGTATAGCACACACAAGCATGATAATAAGTGACTATGCTACTGGTTTAGCTATTTACTACAGTAGACTTTTCATTGTTATATTAGAGTATATTCCTTCTACTTATATACAAAAAGGTCACAGTAACACAGCATGCTGTTACACTAGCAGCAGCCTCACACACCTAGTGTTGACTGTGTGTCTTGACTGCACCAAGAGGACATGTCAAGGGACTGACATACACCATCCAGGTTTGCATAAGTGTACTCCATGATGTTCAACACAAGGATAAAATCTCCTAAGGATGCATTTCTCAGAACATAAACTAGTCACTAAACAATGCATGATGATAATTGCATTTTTACATATGGTTATTTCCCATTTTATGTAAGAACCCTGTGACAGCAAACTCCCTCTCTCTGGTCTGTCCTCTGTTCTACTACTATCATTGCAATTTATTTTTATTTTGCTACATGCATCACAATACATTTATATGTATTTTTCTCTAAACAGTCATACATACCATATTCTTCTGAAGTACCATATTCTTCTGAAGCTACCAATACCTTTGTCGAATTTCAAATTTCCTTCTGGTATCATTTCCCTTCTGGCTGGAAAATTTCATTTAACATGTCTTGTAGCACAGGTTATGGATCATGAATTTGTCATTTTTTATTTATCTGAAAAAGTTTTAATTTTTCCTTTTTATCGATAATTTTTAGAATTACTGATGCAATTTTAGAATGAATTTTAGAATTAATTTTAGGATTACTGATGCAAAATTAACCTAAATTATAGTAAACAAAGCATGATTGCCTGTGCATATGTGCATTTCCACTAACAAAATCAAGATACTGAACATTTCAACTTCACAATGTCTTCCTACTTCTTTTTAGTCCATTTCCCTTCTGACAGATATTTTTTTCTTAGCAAGAAATTCTAGGATAACAGGGATTTTGTCTTTTATCATTTTTCTTCAGTTTTTTTTAAATCTTACAGTTTCTAGCAAGAAAGATTCTCATATTTTTTCCTTTGTACTTAAGTGTCTTCTTTGGCTGGTTTTAATATGTATTTTTATCATCTTTTCCAGATACTTGACTATTTGTCTTTCATGTTTCCTTTTTAACCTTTCTCTGGTGGGGTTTGTTGAACTTCTTAGATGTGTGTGTTTATAGTTTTCATCAAATTGTTTTATAGTTTTCATCAAATTTGGAAATCGTTTCATTGTTTATTTCTTCAGAATTTTTTTCTTATCTTCCTCTTACTCTCCTCTTTCAGAGGCTACTTGATATTGTCTCATTAGAGCTCTCAATTCATCCCATCATCTTTTTTTTGTCTGCATTTTATTTTAGAAAGTTTTAAATTGCTATTTCTTTTGGTTTACTGGTCTGTTGTTCTGCAGTGTCTAATCTGCTTTTGATTCCAGATATTTTAGTTTTCATGGCTAGAAGCTCCATTTTGGCTTGTTATTGGGGACATATCCTTGTTACTTAGACACTTAGAGAATTTGACTAGTCTTCCCTAGTACTTAGTAAGGTCAAGAAACTTCTTGGAAATAACCTGGCAAAGGATAAGGAATTCAAAAATATGTAGACACGGACCATCTCCAGTGTGAGTTGTGTCACTTCAGGAAAATCATTTAACTTCTCTGAGTTTGAGAAGTCTTGTGTGTGGAATTGGAGGGAATGATAAAAAGATTAACTGTGTAGGGATTTGTTGGAGCAGGAAACAGGTGGAACAGGATTTGGGGCCCCTCCCTCAGGCTCTGGAGCCTCACCCCTTTGGAAGCTATCTTGGGTTATGAGTCACAGACAGGATTAGCAGTTCCAGTGCCCTCGGAAGGAGGGGGAAAGGGTCGTTTCTGGATGTTAAGAGCCCAGACCACAAGTTGCAAGACACCGTGGCTATTCCTGGAGCATGGCTGAGATGATGGTGTCGAGGCTATCGCTTCTGCTTGCCACAGTCCACAGGTGTCGGGGGGCCGCTGCACCAACACCAGAAGGACCCACCCCCTGCCTTGCTTTGGTCATGTGTCCATGCATTCCTAAGCACTTGAGAAACCTGCCCAGAGGACAGAGTCTCCCAGAAGCATGAGCCTCTCAACTCCACCAAGTAGGTTTGTGTGCTGCAGATAATCATCAGGGAATTTCGATAATGGGTGGCTGTGACTACAAGGATCTAGCCAAGAGGACAGGCAGAAATAGAACCAATGAACTGTATGAAACCCTAACTGAGGGCAGATAAAGAACCGGGCAGGCTTTGAATAACTTGCCTTGGAACAGTTAAGGATAGAGTGCTCTTCCCAGTCTAAACTTATCCCATAGCTCATGAGGGCCAGGAGCCCGAGCCATGAAGAGCAACAAGCCCCACAGCTGGAGCTTGAGACACCAGCTCGTGCTCCAAACAAGGAATGAAATGTGCCACATATTCTTCAGGGTCAGGATTACTGCTACTCAGGTCACAAGGATTTACCAAGGCCCTGGGTAATGTCCACAGAGAGGGAATCTCAGTTAACACATATGAGTTCTAACTTAGTTCAGCCCAGAATCTTTCAACCTGAGCTCTAGTGACATTTTGGTGTTGGACAATTCCTTTCCATGGGGACGTTTTGTACACTGTAAAACGTTCAGTGCACCACTGGCCTCTATCCATTAGGGACCAGTAACACACCAAACAACTCCCCCTGGGTTTTGATCACCAAAAATATTTCCAGACATTGCTCAGTGTCTTCTGAGGGGCAAAATTACCTCTGATTCAGAACCACTGATCTAGCCTCAGAAGTGATAGCATTTGCAATAATATTTCCGGAGGCTAGCGCTTGGTGTGAAATCTAGACACCTGTGCTAAAATGCTGACATTTGCATTGATTTATTTATATCTGTGAAGCCACAAGTCATTGTTTATATAAGATTTTTTTTCCCTCAGCACTTAACAGAGGTATGAAATACATGGTTAATTATACATAATTTGCAGCCAGAATCGCAGCTGCGGAGATCCCAGCTTTACCCCTGACTATGTGCAACATTGGGCAAGGGAATTCTGTGTTTTGTGCATCATCTCAGTTTCTTTCTCTATAAATTAGATAATGGCAGTGACACCTCACAGGGCATCTGTGAGGATATATATTCATTTGCTGCATGTGGAGTGTTCAGCGCAGCACTTGGCACATGGCGATCCCTGAAAATGATCTCTTCCAGCACTTCTCAGCCGGGTACTTGGGACTATATTCCAAGTGTTCATGATGGTAATAGCACTGAGGTCTATTTTTTTTTCCTTTATTTTTTAATAAATACCTAAACTATGAACTTAAATATCCTGCCACTTAAAAAAAATAAAACTGATGAGAGCTTTCAATTATTAACCCCTTGGCCCTTTGCAGGGTAGAGGGGCCAGTTCCTAACCCAGGCTTTCACTCAGACTAACTGAGACGTGCACTCAGCTGTCATGGTGGTTTTAATGACTGTAGAACTTTCAGTTACCTTTACTCTTTGTCATTGTAAAACACTCCTGTACACAGACAAGAACCACAAGGAATGTTGGTGCTGAAATATACAGACACAGTTAAGTGGAAGCATTCTAATGCTATTTGTTTTGCAGATTCATCTGGAGATAATCTTTATAACCCTGTTAGTTTAACTTATCTGACACAAATCCCAATTTACACATCCAGATGTCTCTAAAATATCCAAAGTCAGAGTCTAAAAGAACCATCACAATTATAATAAATCTGGCTTTCCATTTATTAGGAATGAAGAGATCACTGCAGTGTTGTGCTATTTGCCCCCCAAAGTGTTTACAAGTAGCACAATGCCTGTCCAAGAGGACACTGTCATGGCTTCCTCACATTGCTCTGACTTTTCTTTTTAAATTTTTTATTGGTGCATTATAATTGTATTTAATAGTGGGGTTCATTAAGCTATATTTGTACATGCACATAACAATTTGCTCAGTCTCATTCCCAGTACCTTCCTTTTCCCTCCCCTCTACCTTCCCCCCGTTTGGCTTGCTCTACTCT
The DNA here is from genome assembly GCF_964194105.1 of Spermophilus citellus. Taxonomy (NCBI): domain Eukaryota; kingdom Metazoa; phylum Chordata; class Mammalia; order Rodentia; family Sciuridae; genus Spermophilus; species Spermophilus citellus. Next base: position 19,331,519 of record NC_138191.1, read on the forward strand.
ACTGATTTCCCCTCAGTTAATATTATTACTATTTCTATTTTTAAATTAGTGCATGATAGTTATATGTATGTGTGTGTGTGTGTATGTGTGTGTGTGTGTGTGATTCATTGTGGTATATTTGTACATGGACAATAGCATAATTTGGTCGACTTCATTCCTCAGTGCCTCCCTTCCTTTCTCCTTCTTGACTCCCTTCTTATAGTCTATTAGTCTCCTTTTATTTTTGTGAAATCCCCTCTTTTATTTCTTTTTTTCTCTCTCTCTCCCTAGCTTCTACATATGAGAGAAAACATTTGGCCTTTGACTTTCTGAGTCTGGCTTATTTTGCTTCTCACAGTGTTATCCAGTTTCATCCATTTGACAGTGACCTGAGTATTCTTTGGTCCTAATATTTTTGGGTACCCAAGGACTTTCTGGGGAGTTGACTCTCCTCAGAATCTGAATGATTCCATATGAGCATATTGCTTGGACTTTATTTTTCAGAGGTGGACACAAGATGATTTTATTTTATGAGATTGGAGAAGATAGTTACTGGTTTCTGGGGGAAAAAAAATCTCCACGCTCTCTTTTTGGAAGCAAAAGAGAAAGTATAGAGCCCAAGAATTGTCTGCAGCTATCTTTCAACAACCAAGCACAGTCAATAATATGATGAGAGTTTAAGAAAAGAGAAGGCAGGAAACTTGTTGAGAAGATGAATCATGCCAACCAACAGCCCTCCCACCTCCAGTTACACAAGCTAAGCTAACTTGCACTGTGGTGTGGTTACTTGCATCTTAACACAATCTCACTGACATATCTATAATTTATAGTTATTTGAATAATTTCTGGTTAGTTAGAAATAGACAAAAAATTATAAAAGATAAACAACTCAGATAAGAATGCAAAAATGACTTACATCAGCTCATAAAAAGCTGTTGCCTATTTTTTCTTGTATAATTCGTAGCTCAATGTTACAAACTGAATATTTATATCCATACACCCCTAAATGCATATGCTGAAATCCCAACCTCCAATTTGATGGTATTAGGAGGTGGGGTTTGGGGAGATGATTAGCCATGAAGGTGGAGGCTTCGTGAATGGGATTAGTGCCCTGATGAAAGGGATCCCAGAAAGGCCCCTCAACCCCTCCACCATGTGAGGTTACAGCAGAAGGCACAATCCATGAAATAGGAAGTGGGCCCTCAACAAACACTAAATCTACTGGCACTTTTCATCTTGGAATTCCAGGACTGTGAAAAATAAATTTCTGTTGTTTATATGCCACCTTGTCTATGGAATTCTGTTATGATAGTCAGAAAAGACAAAGCAACGAAATTTCTGTTTTCTAGTATTTCTATTTCTAGCCAAACTGCAATAAAAGGGACACATTTACTCTCCATCTGAAACCATCAGAAAATAAGAAATAAGTAACAAAATAGTAAAATACTGGAAACAACCATTTTTAAGACACTGCACATTAGGCAATGAAAGAACGTGATCCTTGAGAGGTACAAATGAGTGATTTAAATACAAGTGGCCCTGCAGAGTGCCTGAAGAGCTTCTGGTAGCTGGAGTGTGAGCAAGGTGGGGTCCCTGTGTGGAGGAAGTGGAGAGAAGGGTCTAAGGATACAAAGAGGCTAAAGTTCACTGGCCAGAGCATCGGAGAGGAGAACCATCCAGAGAGACAAACTTGCAGGGTCATCCTCAAGGACTGAGCAAAGTTATCAATGCCAGAGGACAGGTATTTTAAGGAAATTATGTGAGGCTGAACAAAAGAACAATTGAAAAGATCAGAAGAGAGGGAATATCACCCACTGCTCCCACAGAGCAGTAATAGGTCCAGCTTCCTCCAACTAGGCTGGAAAATCATGTGACTCACAGGACACCAAGTAACTTTTTGCCTCAATAATGGAGAATAATTATTCTTGGGCTAGTTGCTGCTCTGATCCTTAAAAACAAAATAAAATCTTAACATAAAACCTGGAAACAACCATTTTTAAGACACTGCACATTAAGCAATGACAGAATCAAACTTTTTCCAAATACCTTCACTACATTGCAGAACAATGGTCAACAAGACTTATGTTAAAAAAAAAAATACTGAACCCAATGAGGTAAAATTCACAAGGAGGACTAGCATCCAATCTAATATTATCAGGCATTTTAAAAATTCAGGAAAATATGATTCATAATGATGAGAATAAGAATTGAAACTGACCCAGAACTGAGAGAAAATTAGAATTAACAAAGATGTTAAAAGTTATTATAATTACATTCCATATGCTGAAAAACTCAAGGCCAGAAAGTATAGAAAAAAAACCCAAATCAGACTTCTAAAGATGAAAACTATCATGACCAAGATAAAAATACACTAGGTGATATTAACAAAAGATTCACCGTTGAAGAAAAATGATTAACGAACCCAAAGACATAACAATAGAAACTACCCAAAATTAAATAAAGGAAAAAATAGTTTTAGAAACTGAAAAGTACACTAACCTAGTCAAACCCACAGAGTCTTTAAGAGCGGGGAAACGGGGATTTTTTTTTTTTTTGCTTGTATAAGAAATATGTCTTTGTTATTTGAGATTCTGGAGTTGTTTACAATGCTGAATAATCTGAAGCTGAAGTCTCCTCTTCTCCATACAGCAGTTCATGCATTTGTTTGAGGAAATGAGATGAGAGGCAGCAGACTAGTTAGGAGATGATTGTGGTTTTGCAAGAGAAAAACAAAGAAGAGAAAATAACAGGATTAGAGGAAGACTGACTTGATAACTCATTATATTCTTTCTTCGAATAAACAGTACTTAACAACTGTTTCTATGCTGAGACTGAGAGAGAAGACCTAAAGATGTATAAGAAAACTCATAACAGAGGGAGTTGACAAACAATGGCATCCCTTCGGCTGGAAAGCAAAGTATGGTATTGAAGAGTAGAATACCTCAGTACAAATCAGACACGTGCAACACTCCTGGGCATAGACATTGATAGAGTTTTTGATCACATAAAGTCAACTCTTAATAGAAATTATCAGTATACAGTGACAAAAATCATAGAAAATCAAGGAGACACACTCAGGCAAGGTTCCTACCAAACAGCAGAGAGAGAATATACTCCCCCAGGTAGCCAAATGACAGGATGGTGATCCACCATGATGCACTGATGGAAAACAAAGGAGGTATGGTGTGGTTAAGAGAGTTGCCTGCTACTTAGAAACCAAAGGGTAAAAGGACTGAGGAAAGGCAAGTGGAGTTAGCAATCTTCCTTTTGACTTTCATCTTGTGTTTAAATGCAAATCCTTTTGATACATGTGGATAATTGGAGGAGAAAAAAAAAAGATGAGGGCTTCTAAAAGCATATAGAGTGAAGGACTTGGAGGCTTAAATTGTTTTTCTCAGTAGAATAGTCACTTGAGTGAAATTTACAAGGATAGAGCAAAATAAAGACACAATGAAGGTGTGCGCATTATTGTGGGGTTTGAGAAGGAGGAAGGGAGGAAGGAAGGAAGGAATGAAGGAAGGAAGGAAGTGAAGGAAGGAGGGAGGATCTTTAGTTACTATGGAGCAGAGAGAGGAGAGGGAGGAAGGTCTAGTGCACAATTGCCAGTTCCATATGTCCTCCCAACAAGCCCACTAATTTGAATTTGAGTAAATGCAAACTTAATGATCAGTGTGATAGTATGAAGAGGTAGGGTTTTTATGAAATGATATATGTCATCTGAGATCGCAGATTAGAGACCTTATCAAGGAAGTTTGAAGGAACCCCTAGACCCTTTTTCCTTTCTGCCATGTCAGCTATCAGAGGAGCCATCTTGGAGGGAGAGATTGAGCCCTCAGCAGTCACTGAACCTGCTGGCCCCTTGATCTTGGATGTCCCAGTCTCCAGATCTATGAGAATTAAATCTCTATTACGTATAAATTGAACAGTTTGTGGTATTTTGTTACAGCAACAGGAATGGGCTAAAACAGAGGATTATGTTAATTTTTCATTCTTAATAATAGACTCTGGCATGAAAGTTAAGTATTGAAAGAATTTCCCCTCTCCTCTTTTCTCAGTAATGATGATAATGAGGAGGACAGAAAGAGGAGAAAGCTGTGTTATGGTTTGAATGTGAGGTGTCCCCCAAAAGCGCATGTAGGAGACAATGCAAGAAGGTTCAGAAGAGAAATGATTGGATTGCAAGAGTCCTAATCCAATCAGAGAATTAATCCCTGATGGGATTAACTGAACATTGGCTAGATGCAGGTGGGGTGTGGCTGGAGGAAGTGGTTAATTGGGGGCAGGGAAGATATTTGAGTAGTAGTGACCAAACATTGAACACATCTGATGAAAAATATGAACCCACATCCCCAAAGCGTTCACAATTCCCAAGCACAACAAGCATGAAGAAAATTGAACATCTAAAGCAAGGCAGGTCACAAATTGCTTAAAACCACAAATTAAAAAACAAAAATTTTAAAAATAGTCAGAAAAGTTACATAGAGTGGAACAAATATAAGGATGACAACAATTGTTTGTATGAAGCAAATGCAAACAAGATAGTGGAGCAACAGCTTTAAAGGACTGAAAGAAAACAACAACCACAACTGCTCGCCTGAGACTTTCACTGGCGTACCCAGGAATGATATATTTCAAAAACTAAAGCAAAATAAATCATTTTCAAGCAAATAAAACTCAAGGAATCAACAATAACAGACATGAAGAATGTTCAAGGAAATCCTCTGACAGATAGAAAATGGCGGCATATATACACAATGGAATTTCACTCAGCAATAAAAGAGAATAAAATCATGGCATTTGCAGGTAAATTGATGGCGTTGGAGAAGATAATGCTAAGTGAAGTTAGCCAATCCCCAAAAAACAAATGACGAACGTTTTCTCTGATATAAGGAGGCTGACTGATAGTGGGGTAGGGAGGGGGAACATGGGAGGAATAGATGAATTCTAGATAGGGAAGAGGGGAGGGAGGGAAAGGCCGGAGGCAGGGGATTAGCAAGGATGGTGGAATGTGATGGACATCATTATCCGAAGTACATGTATGAAGACAAAAATTGGGTGTCAACCTACTTTATATAAAATCAGAGATATGAAATGTTGTGGTATATATGTGTCATAAGAATTGTAATGCATTCCACTGTCGTGTATTTTTAAAAAATAAAATCAATTAAAAAAAAAAAGAAAATGGTATCTATTGCGTGGCAATGGGTCGTCTACACAAAACACAACATGGATGGCTACACAAAGCGTGACAGGCCAGTACCCTTCATGAACAAAGTTGAGAAACTTTGGTAAATGGGATCGCAGAATTTGTAAAAAGGATAATACATCATGACCAAACAGAGTTTATCTGAGAACTCTAAAGTTGATTTAACTCTCAAAGAATGATTGATTTGATAACTTACCAAATCAATAAAGAAAAACCATGAGTCATCCCAATAATTGTAGGAAAAGTATTTGACTAAATTCAACAGTCATTCCTGATTGACTCTCAGCCAACTGGGCAAAAAAGTGAACCTCCTCAACCTAACAAAGGGCATCTACAAAAGTTCTACAGCTATCACTATACTTAACAGTGAATAGATTCACCCCTTTTCTCCTGAGGGGTGACAAGGCAAGGAGGTCTACTGTCTCACTCTCACCGTGTCTATTCAATATTGTATGGGAAATTCTAGTTAGTGCAATAAGGTAAGCAAGAAACAAAAAGGATCAGAATTTCACATGAAAAAAAATGTAAAGTTATTATTTGAGGGCAACATGACTATGTAGAAAATCTAACTGAATTTACAAAAATCTCCTGGAACTAGGGGGCTTAGCAAGTTCACAGGTTACTACCAACAAGCAAATGGTAATCAAAATTTTATAAATTCATGATATTTAATAGCATCAAAAACATAAAATACAGATAAATCTGGCAAAAGATGGAAAAGACCTATATAGTCAAATGACACAACATTGCTGAAAGAAATTTTAAGAAGACTTAAATCTATGGAAAGAGACACCTTGTTCAAGTGTCTCTTTGAGGACATCCAATATTGTGAAGATATTATTTCTCCCTAAATTGATTTATAGAGTCAACACAATCCCAATCAAAATCCCAATGGACATTTCTTTAGAACTTGATGAGATGAATTCTAAAGTTCACATGGAAAAATAAAGGACGTACAGTAGCCAAAACAACTTGAAAAAGAAGTTTGAGCACTGACACTGCCTGATTTCAAGACTTTCAAAGGCACAGTCCTCGAGACTATGTGGTATCCACATTTAAAAAGATAAACAGATCAAAGGAACAAAATAGACAGCCCAGGAATAGATCTACACATATATACGGATAACCCAATTTTGATGAAGTTGCATAGGCAATGCACTGGAGATACATGGTCATTTCAAGAAATGATTAAAAAAAAACACAATTGGATATCCTTATGCAAATAATAATGTTAATTATAATAATTGGACCCTTATTTTATATAAAATCATGTAAACTAAAATAAATCTCAGGCCTAAACTTAATGTTCTTAACTGCTTTATGTGTGAAAACAACCCAAATTTCCACCAATGGGGAATGGGTAAACACATAGTGTATACTGACAATTTTAGGGAGCAATAAAAATGAGGGACTAGTAATATATGGAACATGTTATTGAATCTTAAAATAATTATGCAATTCTATAAAATGAAAACTAACCTGTAGTGACAAAAAGAAAAAGAGACTTCCTGGGGACTGAAGGGAGGGGAAGAGATTAGAAGAAAAAGATAGGTGGATTACAAAAGGACTCAAGAAATTTGTGGGCATAGATATATTCATGATCTTTATTATAGTGATGGTTTCATAGGTGTCTGCTTATGTCAAGACATCAGGTTTTGTATTTTAAAAGTGCAATTTACTGTAGGTCAATTTTAAAAAGTAAATTTAAAGGATAAAACGTTCTAATCTTTCTTTCTTACATACATATGTGTTTCTCAAACTAATAAGCTACTTAAAACATTTATTGGCAACCTTTCTCTTGCATAATTATTTTAATTAATTTAAGCAGAATGAATAATTTATTAACTTGCAAATTGAAATTCATCCTTATTCTGTATATAATAATTATTGTTGGGAATGATATTGTTTTAGCCAGCTTTTTTGCTGCTGGGAACAAAAGACCTGAAAAGAATAATTATAGGAGGAGAAGTTTGTTTTGGTGCTTTGTTTATTTTGGTTTCAGAGGTCTCAGTGTCTGGATGGCCAACTTCATTCCTCAGGGCCCGAGATGAAGCAGGTGGAAGAATATGGCAGAGGAAGCGCTCAGGACATGGAACCAGGAAGCAGAGAGAGAGAGCTCCCACCAGGTACAAAATATATACCCCAAAAGCACGTCTGCAGGGACTCACCTCCTCCCTGCCTACAATTACCACCCATTAAACCCTATCAGGGGGTTAATGCACTGATTGGTTTAAGGCTCTCATAAGCCAATTATTTCACTCTGAACTTTCTTGTATTGTCTCACACACATGAGCTTTTGGGGGTCACCTCATCTCTAACCCATAACAGATATGATACTAGAGACTGGAATAATATACCAGTCTACACATGTTTGAAAATAATTATTTTTGAAATATATTATGTGAAAATGACAACTTTTTTTTTTGCTTTAATTCCTTAGAAGAAAAGTGGAGAGATGTGTATTACTATAAAACAGCCTAGAAGATGGGGAGTGTTGATCTCCCCTCCTTTAGGGAGCCAGAGAGGTGAGAAGTGAGTGACCCAGAGACACTGTCCCAGCTCCCTCAGAAGTGAGGAGCCAAGGCCCCATAAGGGCAAAAGGGCCTGATTGATTCCCTGTGCTGATCTGTTCTCTCATCTCTTTGGTGCTGACAATAGGGCTAGGTGAAGAGGTGAGGATGCCATTACAGGTAGAGCAGCTGAGGCGTGGGACAGGCTGCTGTCCTTCACTTTAGGATTCAGTTTCCATGTCTTACACTCTGTATCAGTTCCCTACTGCTGCTGTAACAACCTAGCCACAGTAGTGAAAACAAGACACGTGTGTGATGGTACAGTTACGGTGGCTCAAAGTCAATGGGCCAGCCGAGCTGCCTTCCTTCTGGAGGATCTTGGGGAGTTCTTGATTTGCCTTTTCTACCACTTGGAGGCTGCCCATGTTCTTTGGCTGGTGGCTTGGCATCATTCCAACCTCTGCTTCCATGTTTACAACTCCTTCTCTCATTTGGACCCTCCTGGCTCTTTCACAAGGACCCTTGAGATGACTGGGTCATGGAGACAATCCAGACCAATCTCCCTATCTCAAGAGCTTTGACTTAATCATATCTGTGAAGTCTCTTGCCATGTACGATAGCACATTCTCAGGATCCCAGGATGAGCACCTGGACATTTTAGGGGGAGAGGAGCAGTGTTCTACCCACCTCGCCCTCTGTTTGGACACTTCGATAGGGCCTCTGTCTAAAGTTTTTCCCTGTTCTTTTACTACCACCCCTGAGAAGTCTTCATTTGCTCTCTCGGTCCAGGACAACCTAACACTTATCTTTCCATTTGTCCTAGTGTCTGTCTGTCTGTCTGACTCTCTCTCTCTCTCTCTCTCTCTCTTCCCTTGTGGTGCTGGGAATTCTAAGGAAGGCTTTGCACATGCTAAGTAAGTACTCTACCTACCATCAACTCACACCCTAGCCTTTTAAATTTTGAGACAGGGTTGTCTAGGTTGGCCTTGAACCTGCCAGTCTTCTGTTTCAGCTCCCTGAATAGCTACAGGTGGCCCCTGTGTCTGGTTTATCTTTTCCTCTGAACCTCAATCCTATGTTCCTTCATTTCCTCCTTCCCTCTCTTCTTTTTTTGCTCCCTCCCTCTCTCTCACCATCCCTCTAGCTCTTCTTATTAAAATATCTGGTTTCCAGCAGGGCACAGTGTCACACACTTGTAATCCCAGGCATTGGGGAGGATGAGGTAGGAGGATTACAAGTTCAAGGCCAGCTTCAGCAACTTAGTGAGACACTGTCTCCAAAAGGTCTGGGGATGTGGCTCTGTGGTAAAGGATCCCTGGGTTTAATTCCCAGTACCAAAAAACAAACAAACAAACAAACAACAACAACAACAACAACAACAACAAAAACCAAGCAAATCTGGGTTTCTTTTATTTTCTTGTTCTGGTAATTCTATGTAATCTGATTTTCCATTTATATTTTCCTCTGAAGGGGACAACACAGGCTGCCCTCCTTAAGCACAGCAGTCTAGGATTATAACAAGCCAAACCAACACCAGTCCAAATCCAGTCTCTGATGCTTAGCAGTTTTGTGGCTTGGACAGCTATTTTGACCTTGCTAAGCAGCCTCAGTTTCCTCATCTGTGAAATGGAAGAAATAATACCCAGTTTGATGAAATGAGATGATGTGGAAAGTGTAATGAGCCAGTGACTGACCCATAGCAAACACTGAAAGCATTAGCTTCTTTCTCTCTCCCTTCCGCAGACACAGGAAGGAAGGTGATTTGGTTCAGGACCAGAAACCAGGACCTCTCCCTGATGAAGCAGTCCCCCATTGTGGGTGGCCACCTATGATTGCACAGTAATTCCTGGCTTACCTACATGACATGAGGTCCCTGAGAGCCCTTGGGCTGGTGGTGACTACAATCACTAGGGAATAGACACAGTAGCACATCTGCTGTGGCCAAATCCCAGCTCTGCCAATACTGGCCATATGACTCTGGATAACATCCTTAACTTCTCTGTGCATCAGTTTGCCCATCTGTTAAATGGGAATACTAAAATCACCAACCTCGGCAGGTGGTCAGGAGGAATACATGAGTTAAATCTGTAAGTACTTTTAAAAAGACCTAGCACAGGGCTGGGGTTGTGGCTCAGTGGTGGAGCGCATGCCTAGCACGTGTGAAGCACGGGGTTCGATCCTCAGCACCACATAAAAAAATAAATAAAAGTATTGTGTTCATTTTTTTTTAAAAAAAAGGCCCAGCACAAATAACGCTACACATTTATTTAATAAATACTTGCTGAATACTCCCCTTGGCCCCAGGGTGGTTATGAGGAATGCTATGAATAGATGCTGCCTCTGTTCCAATAGGTTAAGTGCACCTTAACCTCAGCCTCACTTCTTCTCTCTGTAGGCTTTTGTCTCCCCAGTACCCTCCTTATTGTCCAGCATCTTTCTTCTCAGGCCTAGCTGAGAGGAAAAGCACTCCCCATGGGAGGAATGTATCTGAGGACAAGCACAGTGTGTAGAGGAAGTGAATGGCCGTCCATGGTCTACACGGAGGGCGTCCCTGAGGAATTGACATTGGTCAAAACATGGGATCCTGTTGGAAGAACTTTGGGCTCATCTTTAGCCTGGCGTCAACCCTTTCTGCTTGGTTGCTGGTGCTGGGAGGTGGAAGGCTCTTGGGACTACAGTGTTAGGAAGAAAGGAGGGCTTTGGGGTTGCTGCCACACCTGTGCTGAGCTGACCAGAGGAGCACAAGGCCAGCCAGGTGCACTAGGCTCTGGACACAAGCATTTCTGTGCTCTCCTCACCAGCCCCAAAGCTGCCCTGCCTCAGCAGTGGCCCAGCAAAAAGGAGGAAGGAAAGAATCCAACAAAGAAAGATGCTGTGTTCTGATTTACCCACTGGGGGGAGTATTTTAACCAGAGAAGGCCCAGAGGAGACACTCAGTGAGGACATTTGTGCTGTGGAGACAGGCAAGCTAGGACTTGTCCAGAGTCACGCCCATAAGGACCCTCCTGGCAGGGGAACTTGTCACACTTCCTGGAGTACAACCCCGTGCTGTGCTTAAAAGGGAATCTCAAAACAAACTTCCACATGAAAGAGCCAGAAAGGGGCCATACATCAAGAGTCTGATCCTGTTTTTAACACTTAGAAATGTGAGAGCTGAGGAGGGAGGAGGGCTGACCTAGGCCATGTGGGTGGACCAGGGCCAGGTCTCCTGACTTCTTGGCCTTGGCTCTTAGTTGCTCAGATAGACATCTTGCACTTAGGCGTGACCTGGGAATGTAGGTATGAACACATGTGTTTTATTACAAAATAAAATAGTTTGCATGAGAAAACTAATGTTGGCCTAGGGAAAGGAAGAAGTATACAGAGGCTCTTACTCCTAGAGCTGGTGGGAGGCCTTGGGGCTCAGTGGGGGAGGCACCTTGCCCGCACCCTGGAGCGAGCGTCCTAGGCAGCTTACCCTTGGCCTCACTCCTTACCCTCAGTCAGCTTTTTGCTCCCAACCCTCCTTAGGGATGCTTTCCCCCAGCACCAGGCCATCAGTCACTAACTGGACCTGAGCCTCCCTCAGCTGTTCTTCATATAACTGTACTTGATACAATATTGTGCATGCCCTTACATACATTTTGTTTTCGTTTACCATTATCTCTCCTCTAGGATATAAACTCATGAATTCAGGTTTACAATGTATCTATCCCCTGTACACAGAAGAGTGTCTGTTACTTAGAAGATGCTCCATAAAATTTGTTTAATTGACAAGTGAACCAAAGGCCATGGCTTCAAATCCCCATTCACTCGTAAAATGCAGTTATCATGAAAATCAAATAATAGATACAAACTGGCTTTGCCACCTGTCAAGAATAAACAAATGAAAGGGACTATGTTAGATGAAGGGATTCTTGATGGTGCCCATGTAGAAACTGTTAGAAAAACCAGGACCCATGTCATATGTTGTGACAACAATTAAGTACTAACGGCACATAAAAATATACACATCTCAGCAGACACACATAAACTAGGAGTGCGTGCCATCCTGACTAAGACTGGAAGGAAATAGCTGATTTGCAGAAATGCAAGATTGACCTAGAAATGAATGAAGCTTTCATTGTTTACCAAAGTTGGCGAGCAATAATACAAAGAAAAAACAAAAATATCGGAAAATAAAGGGCAGGCAGAAAAGAAGGCTGGTACATAAATGTAAACCCTGAAAATCTGCTTCTTCCTAAGGGTGGGACATGAATACAGACCCTTCTACCTACCAATGATGGATGCACAGGGAAACCTGATCCCCCGTTCCAGCATGGCAGGGCTACGCAGTCTCAGGGTTGGGCTGCAAGCCCCAAACAGACCATGATTTAGGGATGAGAACTTTCCACAAGGGGGCTTTCAATCAGAAGCCAGACTCCAATTCTAAATTCACATTTAAAAATTTTTCCCTCTGCCTTGTAGTTTAGTCAATTGTAAGTCAATAGGAAATTCAATGAATCTGACTTTAAATGTATCCCGATTTTTCAGCAACAGAAGAAACATACACACACACACACACACACACACACACACACACACACACTAAGAAAAGTGAAGCAAATTCTAAATAAAGGCAACCCAATGAGATTGAGACAACTGGGACCCATTTTGGGAAGCTGACCTCAAAAAGACAAGACATACGGTGTTTCACTCATGAGTCTTTTCCCCCTTATAAAGAAAGCAGAGATCTCACATGCTTGCCAATGATCTGGAAAGCTAAGCGTGCCTTGGAATGGTTATGAGCCTTGGCTCGGTCTTTAGAAAGTGTAGAGGCCACACTATTGGCAATCACTGAATGCTCTCAAGGCAATCAAGGACGGGTTTCCAAGGCCCTGGCTTCCTGGTCAAGACATTCCCTCCTCTGCCGGACCCAGCATTCGGCTCCTGCCTGTAGTAGAGGGCCCTGCCCGATGGGGAGAGGCCGCTGGGCTTTTACTTTCCTTCCAGCCTCTGCAAAGGATACAGTGACTGATTTTCCAACCCAAGGAAGACAAAAACTTGGCCAGAATTTTAAGGGTCAGGCTCCTCCAAGGAGTGAGAGGATATGACTGGACCACGATTAGACCTAAAGAGATTGTCGAGAAGTCACTTAAGAAAAGAGGTGCCTGCAGGGGGTTTTGCCTAAGAGAGAGAGAGGTGAAACAACAGGAGCCCCAAACTTTGAGGAAGAGTTGAATTCTCTGGCTGGTTGTGGAGTTTTGCAATCTCGGACAAGCTGCTGATCCCTCTGGAGCTCCATCAGTTCATCTGTAAGATGAGCATGAGTCACTTCTGCCCCAACCACTTGCTGAATTTAAGGAAAGAGTGGGCAGGAAAGAGTCCAGAAACAGTTAACATTGGAGACTGACAAATAGTCATAATAAGGAGTGTTCTACCCCCTGCAGTGAGAATGCAGTATAATAACTGCTATTTTTGAGCCTGTACTTGGTGCCATGTTTTTCCATCTATGTGTTCCAAACCTTCTAGTTAAAATTCTCCCCACTTTACACAGGGGCATCTGAGAAGATCCTCCAAAGTCCATCAACTATTAAAAGGCAAAGCAGAGATTTGAACTCTGATGTGTCCAGCTCTGAGAACCTCTAGACCAGCCTGTCTGTAATGAAGAGGAAAGGGGCAAAATGGTGCATTAAGAGTTAACATAAAAAACAAAAGGAGTTGATAGCAGAAAATTAAGAGGGTTTCTAAGGGAGACTGCTAAAGCTTTGTTTTATTTAATTTTGAAATGAGGAAGGTTATCCTGGCATTGGCAGGACTCAGCAGTAGGGGAGGGTAGTAGGGAAGGAGCTGAGGCCCAAAACAGGTGCGGAGCCTCTGGAGCCCTGTGCGTGCAGGGCTGGTGGGAAAGGGTGTCCCTATGTCCCTGGCCTAGGGCCTGAGAAGGCCAAGTGAGCACAGTCAGGGCTGGATTTCCAAGGAGAGTTGCAAAAACAGGTATGGAATGTGATTCCACCTCTGGGCTCTGCTTGGTTCCCGTGTTACAGTGAGAGTTGTAGCGCAGCCAGGAAAGGACAGGTTGCATCCTCCTCCAGGGGAACTCAGCAAGGCGATGACGTGAGTAGCATTTTCATTTTGCATATCCATTTTCTTATTGGCACCATCATCACTTATTTCTCTCTCTTATTATCTTAAATTCCTCCCTCTCTATTTTCTCTCTCTTCTTTGACTTTTCAAGCCTCCTTATTTCACACGTGCAATTCCTTCCTTCTCTCCTGCCCGCTGCCTCTCCACTATGCTGACACACTGTATCAGTGAATCCCTCAACTGTGTCCTATCTAACTTTTTTATTCATTGCATGATTTATTTTTAGCTTGAAACAACTGCATCCTAAAAATGGAGCTCCTAATGAGACAAGGGGTGGGCAGAGCTATGTAAGGTATCTGGCTGGGGCTTGGCCTCCCAGCCTCCCTGCCTGGCTCTTACTTTATGCGCATGTGTGCAAGAGTCTTGGCTCTTTGTCCTGAGCCCAAGATTACACAGCTCCTGGGACCCAAGGAGGTCAGGAGAGATCACCTCTCTGCTCCCTACTTGGCTCACCAAAGCCTTCAAGAGTTTTCCATCCTTTCTCCAGCACACAATATTTTGGGGAAGCAGAAACAAAACTCTTCCCAATGAAGAGAACTCACCTGCTTGTTGTGGGGGTCTATCTACTGTCCTCCTGCAGGGCAGAAGAGGGGCTTAACTTCCCCACCTATGATGGCAAGGACCGAGTGGTGAGCCTTTCTGAGAAGAACTTCAAGCAGATTTTGAAGAAATACGACCTGCTCTGCCTCTACTACCATGAGCCAGTGTCTTCAGATAAGGTGGCGCAGAAACAGTTCCAACTGAAGGAAATTGTGCTGGAGGTGAGTCAACAGGGTGGGCGGAACACCCTGATGTAAATTGGGTGGGGGCGTCTATCCAGGGCTTGGGATGTGGGAAGGAGGGTGCAGGGAACGGATACTGAAATCTGTTGCCTTTTTTTTTTTTTTGTATCCTATAAAGTGAAGATGTTCTTGCTGCAAAGCAGGGCGGGGGCGGGGGTGTGAACAAGGAGGGATTGGGTCTAAACTCTCAAAGTGGAGGGGACTGAGCCTGTGGCACAACACTGGTCTGATCTAAAGTTTTTACATCGTGGTTCTCTTATTCTTGTTATCTCATCCACTGTTCTTCCAAAAGAATGTTCAAACTATTATTAAAACTGTTGGCTGAAAAATTTGGGGGCTGCTTGTAGGTTTCATTCGGCGTGGCAATCCCCCACTCTTTGCTCCCTCAAGTCTCCCCTAGATCCTGCAGAAAGAAGACTCATTCGACCTTGCCTGTCTTCCCGGGTCAGATGGAGAATGTCACTAAATGGTTTTACTCTCTGATTCATTTTTAGGCAGCACTACAGAGTGTGAATGTGTGAGCTTCATGTTCATTAATGGGGACTTGTTTCTTTCTCAGAAAGTTCTTGGTGTGAGCTTAGGGCAGATGCTGAAGTCACTTCTTATTTTATCTGCATTACGTGGCCTGCTGGTAACCTGGCGCTGGGGCCGCTTCCAATCCTTTGCCAGGACCCTAACAACTGTCCTGCAGCACCCCCTGCAGAGGTGAAGACTTTCACCCTTTAAGAGCACCCAGGCTTCCAGGCATCCTAGAAGACACCAAGTGTCCCCCCAGTCCCCAGTCTGTTGAAAGAGCTATTTGATAATTCTGCAGTTGATTAGCCAGTGCAGTCAGAGAGCTCAGGTTAATCAAATGCCTTGATTAACAGAATTAGCACAGAGAACCCATGTGGGCTTAAATTCTCAAAAAAAAAAAAAAAAGTTACTGACTATAATAAAATTCAGCAAAACTACCCTAAAACTACCCTTGGAAGATTTATAAAGCCCTTCAGAATTCTAAGTGTCTCCTGGTCATCAGAGAGCGCTGGTGTTTTAAAAATATCACCACTACCATCACTACCATTGCATTTTCCCTCAGGCTCCAAACCCGGGAGGGGGGGGGAGGGCTGAATGTGCAAGTTCAGTTCTCTCTTTGGTTTGCAAGGGAAGAGGAAGCAGGGCTGGTGAGTAGGTCCTTTGTACTGTAGAAATGGGAAAATCACAGGCTGGAAAAGAACAGGACAGGGATGGTGGCTGCTGCTGAGCCCATGAAATCAGCACTTACACTGTCATCTCCACCTCCAACTGCCATGCTCAATTACTGAGAGGCATTTTTATGAAAAAGTTAATTGAAGGCATAAGGATTCTACTGTATATGCGTATCACTCTCCAGTTAGCCTAGACCCAGAAACGAATGCCTGTAGGTGGCCACACAAGCCATGACACGCATTTCTGATTCCCTATCGTATTAAATTGTGTGTTCATATACATGTGTGTATGACTATATGTGTGATTCCCTATCATGTTAAATTAAACATATGTATATGTGTGTGTATGTGTGTGTGTGTGTGTGCGCGCGCGCGTGTGTGCGTGTGTGCGTGTGTGTGTGTGTGTGTGTGTGTGTGTGTGTATACCCCAAGTATGTACCTCCCCAGCGATTTAAGTTCTGGGCCCCCATCCAAAATCACGAGAAGGGGCTTCCTCTGGGCTCCCCATCCTTCCAGACACCTTTGATCCAAAATTACATCTTCCTGCATAGGTACCAGGCCTGGGAGAGACAGATGAAGGGATGTTCAGCACAGGAGCTAGCCTGATATTTCTTAGGCTCCTAGAGCAGTAATAGGGCATGATTAGGGGAACTTGCTGCCAGAGCTCTGGATTTAAGTTCTGGCTTTGCCTCTGTTAGGCACATGACATAGGGAAGGTTCCTTAATTTCTTGGAGCCTCATTTTCTTACGGGTAAATATGGAAAAAAGAATAACTCTTATATAGGCCTTGGGAAGGTTAATAATAATTAACATTTATGGACTGCTTACTGTGTGTAGGGATGTTCAAAGCACTTTGTATGCATTAACTGATTTAATCCTTACAATAAATGTATGAAATGAACACAGTCACTGTCCCCTTCTGCGGATAGGAAAATGGAGGCACAGCTTCCATTTTCCAATTGCCCAATGTCACCCAGCTAGTGCACATAAAGGTAGGCTGAACCCCTACACGGCACAACTCCAGGAGTCCATGAGACAAAGTGCAAGCAGCTGCTGGACACCCTGCAGCCATCTGCCTTAAACAGAGTTGCTCAGCTCGCCCGCATCGCCTTTAGAAGCACATAGCCCTGATCCCCAGTTCATGCAAAAGCCCAAAGCAGGCAGGTGGCCCTACTCCCTTGCAATGGTGGGCGGAGGACATGCCTTCCTGGAGGTACCTGTCAGTTCTCAGTTCTGGTTTTCAGAATCTAGGACAAAAATGGCTCCAGAAATCCCATTGGTGAAATGATAGGGTGGTTATGAATGAGACTTTAAGTTTTCTTCTTGGTCAAAGCAACTCTTTTGTCTTCTTAATTCTCTAAACCCCAGATCTACACTATGCAAGATATTCTTCCAGCTCCAGAGTGGGGGCTGTTCAACATGTGGAGGGCCAAGAGGAGGCCTCAGCTCCCTGACCACAAGGCAGTGTGATGTAGGCTGTGGCATGGCCACCAAAGAACAGAGGGGGACTCGTTTCCTCCCAATGGTGTAGGAAGGTCGTGTCCCATGATGTTATTGTAACCTGGTGTGACTTTGTACATCACACACACACACACACACACACACACACACACACACACCTGAAACCTGAGTTTCATGGGACAATACTTATCCTTACTTGGGGCACCCTTGAATTTTTAAAAAATTCTTTTAGATTTTTAGTCTGTTCTATTTTACTTAAAAAAATATTAACCCCAACCTATTAAATTGGGTTCATTCTGCCATCTCCAGTTTGAAACACCTGAGTAATGTTTAGGGATTGAAATATAGGGATTAGATGTTCATAACTAATCATGGAAAGGCCATCTGGTTCTGCTAAAAATCCAAAGCTACTATGGTCAGACATATATGATTTGTCTACTGCTCTAAAGCATCACACCAAGGAAAAGACCCAGAAACAGTTCCACCCACAGAGGAGGGGATCACTGCCTAGGGAGGGGCCCTTGAAATGCTGCGTTATTTGTGCATCTGCAGGTTCTCTATGCTGGGCCCTGGGGTAGATGCTGTGGACACAGGGAAAACAGCTCAATTGGCTCACAGTCTAATACAGAAGAAGACATGCATACAAAAGGCCGCAGTGTTGTGGGTCACTAGAACAACAGAGCAATTTAGAGCAGTCCCCCCTTACTGGTGAGGATATATTCCAAAGACCCCCAGTGGATGCCTAAAATTGCAGATGGTACCTAGACTTACATATACTATGTTTTTTCCATAGCTCTCTGGATACCTATGATAAAGTTTAATTTGTAGATCAGGCACATTAAAAAATTAACAACAATGACTAATAATGAAATAGAACAGTATGGCAATACCCCATAATAAAAGTTATGTGAATGTGGCCTGTCTTTCTTTCTCAAAATATCTTATTGTACTGTACTTACTCTTTTTTTTTCTTTTCTAATTAACTAAAGAACTTTCACCTTTTTACTTAAAGGAAGCAGTTTATGGCAGTTGTTTGATATATCAAAATTGTCAGCATCACTAATCTTGCACCTTGGGGGCATTATTAAGTGAGATAAGGGTTACTTGAACACAAGCACTGTGATATTGCTACCACAACAGTCGACCTGATAACTAAAAAGGCTACCAAGTAACTAATGGGCAGGTAAGCCATACAACATGGATACACTGAACAAAGGATTGATTCTCACATCCTGGATAGAATGGAGCAGAATGACACGAGATTTCATCCCTGTACTCAGAATGGCACACAATTTAAAACTTATCTGCTGTTTGTTCATGGATTTTTTTTTTTTAATTTAATATTCTGGGTTCTCAGTTGAGGGCCAGGAGTAACTGAATCCAGGGGTAAGTGAAATCGTGGAACTGAAAAACATAGATAAGAGGGACCTATTGAGTAAGGTTTTCCAGGAGTGCAGAGGAAAGAGGAAGAGCCCCAGTCTTTTTTAGGGGAGAGATATGTACAGGAGGCATGATAGGGAAGAACTGGTTTTGTGAAATAAGAATTTATCGGGCAGGAGAGAGGACAGAGAGAGCAAAGATTCCAACAACTCTCAACTATTTTTCCACCTGCTAGCTTTTTCCTTCTTTGAGATAAGATTTCTAGCCCTACCTGTCAAGTCCTTCTGGGAGAGGCGGCCCTTTAGATGTTAGCAATCACGTACACCTCCCTAGGACTGAATCTGAATTCTGTCCTGAAGACAAGGTCTCACAAGAAGAGAGGAAGGGAGAGACTATATCGTTATTAAAAGCTTAGCAGGAAAAGGGCAAGTTAAATGTCACCAGGAGGCACCAAACTCAAACTTTGCCTTCAGATTTGGCCAGGGTCAAGTGTTTGAGGTTCCAGGCTTGGTACATGATATATAGTTCTATATACAGGTGTGTTATACCTGCTTGTTGAGTGAGTGCATGAAAAGTCAGAACTCAAAAGAAACTTTGGAATCATTTTTGGATTGTTTTGAACCCCCCACTTCCTAGATATGGCCTTGACTTTAACAGCTGGTAAGCCAAATTTCTGGTTGGGCCTGCTTCATCGAAAAAATGGCATATGATCTTTAGAAATTTCAGAAAAATAAGAATAGTAGAGATAGTAGAAAAGTAGAATAGTAGAAAAGAATAAAGGAAGTCATAGGGGAACTAAAAGTAATGTTCTGATAGATTTCTTTCTGGTATTTTTCAAGAATAAATATACATTTTTGAACTAGGATTATATCAGTTTTATTTCCCACATTTAAAATTTCCCTGTATTGGGAGTATGTCATTAGTTTTTTAATCTTTGTACACATAATGTTAATGCTAATATAGTATGCCAGCATATCACCATGCATACTTTAAAAAAAAATTTTATTTTTATTTTTTCTGGTACTGGAGATTGAACCCAGGGGTGCTTTACCTCTGAGCTGCATCCCCAGCCCTTTTTCATTTTTTATTTTTTTTATTTTGAGACAGGGTCTCACTGAGTTGCTGAGACTGGTCTGAACTTGCGTCAGTCACCAGAGTCACTGGGATTACCCGGCTACCATGCACACTTTAAATGTCACTTCCCTGTTTTTGGATCCTGACACAATTTTCAGGGTTTCAGAAATCTTTATCTTTTTAGATTTTCATTATTGTTTTCACGAACATTTCTTTGATTTCTAGCTAGCCTGATTTTGTAAGATCATTATTTGCCATTTTTGTATTTAATTCATTTTTCTATGCCTTTTCCCTGTTTTTCTATTGGGGCATCAATAATACTCAGAAAGGGAGTTTCTAATTGTTTTCAACGCTGTCTCCTGCAGCCTTAGCCAGGGTAGTAAGTTTATTCACACTACAGCAACCAATTCCTGGTAGCATTAAGAGGCTCAGAGACTCAGGAGCCAGAAATGAGCAGTGAACGGGCTTCCTCCTTTTTGCTTTGTTTTCTGCTTCTTCTTTCTCCTTGAAACTGCTGTGCAAGCTGCTGCTCCTATCATGTCCTATAAACACCTCCAGAGAAAGTCCCCCAACATCACCAGTCTTCTCTCAGGTTGAAATGCTTAAGAGATGGTGCACTCCAGCCTGGGCTTCTAAATCAGACAGGCCTGGGTTCCGTGCCCAAGAAAGAAGCCTCAGCATTCAGATCATCCATAAAGTGGAGATAATCCTGTTGATGTGAGGGCTGAGTGAGGTTGCATGGCAAGAGCACAGCTTCTGCCACACAGAAGGGACTTAAGAAATACTGGCTCATTTCAGTCAGGATTTGAAACACAACCCAGCCTAACTCCATGAAGCTGAGATGGTCACGTGTCGCCATTTTGCTTACACAGCAGCCAGCTAAGCCCCAGAGAGGAGGAAAGCCCTGTGCCTGATCACGGACTCTTGAAGATCCCCGTGTTCAGTATCCCTTCTGATCTCCACGGCTTTGCTGAGCCTGTGGCAGATGCATGTGGCAACCTTGTCAACACTCTTTATTAAATTAGCCCTTCTACACTTTCAGTCATGGTTTCATCTCCCTCCCTTTGAGATGTAATCCCACTTGACTGCTCACTTCTCTTCTAAGTCCTTCTAACTTACTCCTTCTCCCCCTGGAGACACATGTTAAGTTTTCTCCCTCCAGATTGTCAGCCTCCTGAGAGCAACCTCAACTCATAAGCAATTCAATAGTAAGGGAAGCAAAACAGCATCAACCCCCCAAACCTAATCAAGTTCACAAGGAGGATCAAGGAAATGCCTGAGAAGCAGAAGTACAATGGAGTGAATGAACTGGTTATGTGAAACAGTCAGGAGTCCCAGCTGGCTGTGTTTAAGCAACATGGCGCCCACAGGCTGAGTTTCCAAGAGTTCCTGAAATGGGAACACCATCTGCCAATGACCTAAACCAGCAATGGGGAATTGTTTACTTCTTTTTCTCCCCCTACCTTCACATAGATCTTATCCTTGATTCCAAAGCCCATATCTTTTCTCTCCATCACTCTTCTGCTAGGAAAAAAAGAAAGGAAAAAGAAAAAAAAAAGCTTTTCTGGCAGGTTTTACACTTATATAGATAACAAAATTTATGACCATTTTATACTTTCTCTAGAAGGAAAGGAGAAAGGAGATCTGAGAGCTCAGTTTTAGACAATTTGGGTGCTTTCTGTTTTGAACTCACATATATTAAATTTAAAGTTGATGCTGTTAACTGAGTGTATGTATTTGGAGTGGATGTGGCAGGTGGGGAATAACTAAATAGACCAACTGGTAACGTTTATTGGACTGAGGCAAGTCCTGGGTTTTTTCCCTCAGTCAAGTTAGTGCTTTGGAACATGAAAATACATACTATGAATCCTGAATAGAAATATTCATTCATTCATCAAATATTCATTGCCCTCAGCAGATACACAACAATCTTAGCATGATAAAATGAATGAAAGAGTGAACCTATGGATGATAAACCAGCAACACTTTCTATATTGTGAATATTCAAAGCTTATTTGTTTGGGGTGAGCAAGGTCCATTGGGCTGACAGGCCTGGGGCTTGGCACAAAGAGAGCTATATCATCTTGATAGTCAGACAAAAGGTTGACCAGCTTCTCGATAGGCTGCAGTTAGAGTTTGAGGTCTGGAGCTACCTTTCAGTGTCCCCTCTGTGGGGACACCTATTCTTCCTGTTTAAGAAGGTCCCACTTTAGCTCACCATAGAGAAGCTATGGGGACTCTGCCGTCATCCAGTCAGAACGTTCACAGATTCACTCTACTAAAGCCTCTTGGGTGTTAATGGCAGGAAACAACTTATCCATAGCAAGAATTACCATTAGGACTAATTTCCCCGTGCTGGGATGAAGGTTACTTTCTAATAATTTTTTAGCACAGATGATTCATTAGGCCCTATAGGAAGGATGAAGCTGGTTCCATCATCCACAGCAGAATCCAGAATCAGAATCTCATGCAGTGTAGACCTCTGGGTTCTGCAGCTATTAGATGAGTCTCCTGATACCTCTGCTCTCAGGCTATGAGGGTCCCTAACAGCTAAGCTCCCTTCTTTGTGCAAATCTCAGTCCCTAACTGATCTGTATATCTGTGCAAACCAATCTTTAGCTGGGAGTGACTATGGCCTTTTCACAATCTGCAATGAGCCCAGCATCATTGACAGGACTCTCTAGAGTACTTGAACATGGTTGTCATTGTGTGTCCAACCTCAACTCAGGTAGCTGTGATTGGGAAAAGCAGACAAATGGACGTCAGAGGACCTGAATTATCTCCCATTTACTTGATATGCAGCAAGTCAAAAAGACTTACCTCCTCATATTCCTGCATAAAATCAACCATATCATTTATGTCAATGAATTAAGAAAATTCAATGAAATCCAAGGAATAAGAATGTCATTTAAAACTATAAGAAGCTGTACAAGAGTTAGGTATTCCTATTTTTTTTTTGTATGTCAATTGCTATTGAGGAAATTCATCTATGTAGAATGCCTGAGTACTTGAAATATAGCTGGTGTTTATCAAATATGGTTTTCCTTTATCTGTCATTGAACTTTCAAACATGTTCTTGGCCAATTTCAGAAGTTCTCAACTTTGCATACTGGGATCACCTAAAGAGTTTTTAAAAATACTGATTCCTGGACCTTATTCCCCCTAGACACTGCTTTAACTGCACAAGGAGTGATGCCAGACACTATAATTTTAAAACTCCCTGGGTGATTCTAATGTATGGCCAAGTTTAAGGACCACTTGAGCCTCGGTGCTGAAAATATAGTCCTCAGGCCAATCGTAGTGACATTGCCTGAGAACATGCTAAAAATGAAGAACCCCAGGTCTCATCCCAGAATCAGCATTACATTTAAATAGGTTCCCTAGATGATGAGGTCCATTCCAATTTGCAAAGCACTATACAGATCTACAGGGTTGGAAAGACTTTTTTCAGATGACTGGATCATGTTGCACCTGTTGGACCTTTGGTCTTTTGACTCTCCTGAGTGATATTAAGACCTGTCATCATTCCTCTGATTTAAAGGAGGGCTGAGATAATAAATTGGGTCTGAGATTACAGGGATTCAGCTTTATTCTGGGACTCGGCCAGACCTCCCAGGATTCTCCCACTGATTCTACAGTCACACAGTTAGAACTTTGTATGTTGAGCCTCCTTAAAAGGAAATGATCTGGGTACTTGAGAAATCTTTTGCTCTTTGAGAGCTTTCCTATTGAATTTCCTGGTTTTTCTAAGACCAAATCAGAAAGTGCCCTTCTAAGTCTCAGTGAGTCCAGGATTTACCTTAGAAAAGGGAAGACATACATCTATTGGATTGCTGAGTCCCATTATCCCTTTTCACGAAAGAGATGGAAACTGAAAATCTTGGAGGCATATGGATGT
Organism: Spermophilus citellus; assembly: GCF_964194105.1. NCBI lineage: Eukaryota > Metazoa > Chordata > Mammalia > Rodentia > Sciuridae > Spermophilus > Spermophilus citellus. The sequence goes on from NC_138191.1 coordinate 19,355,101, forward strand.
GGGATATGAAAATGTTTAATGGGAACCTACAGGAAGGTTTCTCAGAGCAAACTGGTGAGTGTTCTATAATGTGAAGCTAAGACCTGTGGAAGCCCAAATGGAAATATTCATGTTTGCCTTTATTCATCAAATATTCATTTTACTTTGAAAGATGCAGATGGCATGTGCCCAATATCTAAGATGGTCCTCTTTTGTTGATGATAAGAAGTCACTTCCTTTAGGTCTATACTTAAATGTCAGCTTATCAAAGAGGTTATCTCCCTGACCACCTATATAAATTACACTCTCCAAGACTCAGTTTTCCTCCTCTATCCTGCTTTATCTGTCTCCGTAGTACTTGGGTGACATATTGCACATTGTCTGACATGCCCCGTAGAATGTAAAAAATCCACAAAGGTAAGGACTTTGTTCTAATTGTTGTTGTACCCAAGCACCTAGATCAGGGTCTGACTCAGTGGGTATTGAATAGTATTTTTGATCCAATGTTGAATGAACTGAAGGGGAAGAAGGAGAAGGGAGGGAGCACCTATCATTCACTTATCATAAACCAGGCCCAAGCTGGTACTTACATATTTCACTTCTTTCTTATAACATATTACAGAGAAATGAACAAGAGAATTGAGTAAAAATTGCCCCAAATTGCAAATTTACAAAATAGCAGAACATGAATCAGGATTTTAACATATACCTCTTTGGTTCTAAATAGCATGTGCCTTCTGCTACAGCAAGGCACAAGCTGATAGGAATACCTTCATGTTCATAAGCAGTAACAACTTAGGAAAGGGCAAGTATCTTTATACTCTGGATTTTCACCCACACTTAGCAAGGTTAAATTGTACAACTTCATTAACTCTGTGTGGAGCCTAAATGACTAGCGAGATTAAATGGACAAATACTTAGCACTTGCTTGGAATTTAATAAATGTTGCTTAGATAAATGCTAGGAGAGAGAAGGAAAAGGCAAGGAATTATAAATACATCACCTAAACTGGAAATATATGTTTCCTGCTCTTTTTTTTAAGAGAGAGAGAGAGAGAGAGAGAGAGAGAGAGAGAATTTTTTAAAAATATTTTTTAGTTTTTTCAGCGGACACAATATCTTTATTTTATTTTTATGTGTTGCTGAGAATCGAACCCAGTGCCCTGCGCATTCCAGGTGAGCGCACTATCGCTTGAGCCACATCCCCAGCCCTCCTGATCTCTTTTTAAAATTGTTACATAATTTTTTAAAAGTATTGAGTACAATAATGAGGAGTTTGAATTTATCAGATCCAGGGACCTGTGTGAAACACTTGCTTAAGCTTAATGAAATATGGGTGTGTTAGACATTATTTTGTTGCTATGACAAAATACCTGAGAAAATTAACTTAAAAGGAGGAAATGTTTATTTTGGCTCATAGTTTCAAAGATTTCAGTCCATGGCTACTTGGACCCACCACTTTAAGCCTGTGGTGAGAAAGAACATCCTAGTCATGCATGGTGGAGCAAAGCTGTTGGTCTCATGGTGATCAGAAAGCAAAAAGATAGAAGAAGGGGACAGGAGTACCAATATCACCTTCAAGGTCATGCCACAATGACCTTGACCACAATGACTAAATTCTTTCTACTAGGCTTCACTTCCTATGTTTCTACCACATCCTAATAGTATCACAGGCTTGCAACAAACCCTTTAACTCATGAAACTTTGGGAGACATTATAGAACCAAATTGTAACAGTGGGTAAAACAGATTTTTGTCAACTAGGGAATACACACACACGCACACACACACCACAGATATATGCATATTCATTCACACACACACATATACATATATAGACATAAATACACATGGGCAGAAACTTCTAGGCTCTGTAGGGCTGACCTGTATTCTGAACCTATTTAGCACTGGCAAATGTCCCAGTGATTGCTTTTCCAAACCTCAAGGCAAAACAAAGTTGCTGGAGTCAAGTAGATCTACAGATGGAGAGATGTGGGAATACTGGGCAGAGAATAGCAACACACACAGGATTTGAATATTTTTTCCAAATGCTCACTGCCCCAAAGATGGCACTCTTGAAACTCACACCTGCTCCACTCTGAAAAATCAGATGAGGTCAGGCTTATTTTGGTTTGGCTTTGAGAATGAATCCTCATGTGGAGCCCATGCTGTCCCAGGAGAGACTCACTTTTAAACTGCAGTTCGTGGTAAAGTCCCAGAGCCGTGGAGCTATTAGAGGAGCATTTGCTGGACACTGTTAAGTAATGCAACTAATGTTTGGAGTGAGATGGTGAACGAACAAGAAGTGCAGTTGTAAGTGCATGGATTGAGTTAACTGTAGTTAAGTTCTTCCTCCTAGGTATAGAATTAATAAGGAATAAAGATTCTACAAAATAGAAGACACACTGTTGATGCATAAGTGTTTAGACCACTGGAACATTCTCATTACTCCACCCTGGAAAACTCCCATTACTACTCAAGACCAAAGAGGGTAACTAGTCATCATATTTCTGAGGTAGACCTCTGCCAGAGTTACACATTTTTAGATGGGGACACAAGGTATCAAGAAAGTCATCATCATGGAGATATGGTAAGTTTTATTTTATAATATAAAGTACTCCCATAGAAAGTAAGGTAGAAATCAGTTTTAGAATCACAAGAGTTTTCTTTAAATCAACTGGCCTCCTCTCTTGCTGTCTGTGCTGTATAGGCTAGTGAGGAGTGTAAATGACTTAGTGCTTATCTAAAAATGACTTGTTCTACCTAGAAAGCCATCCCCCTGAAGTATTGAGCATGTCTAAAGTAGCCTCTGAGACTTCCCTAGTTTATGAATTGAAAGCAGTAGGCCAGAATTACCCAGATAGCAGTTTCTGTTTGGACAGCCACATGGGAAGATGGCCAGTGAGCCATCTTGCAGTGCTATGGGTAGGGAAGCCAGGGCCGCTTCTGTGTGCCCGAGGTGCCTGGTTCCAGGAGTTCCCTCCTGCTGCCGAGTACCCCAAGCCAGGCAGGCCTCTCCTCCCCATCTGCTGTGTGCTGGGTGGGCCAAGGGAGCCAACAGGTCGGCCCTTACACGCTCACCTGCCTCTGCCTCACACTGACACACACACACACACACACACACACACACACACACACACACACACTCTGGCTCAGGATATCAAACCATCGGTGAGCATGACCAAAACCCCCCAATTTCTCTACGAAGGAAATGAGAGCATTCCCTGAATTCAGGAAAAAGTGATTACAACACATAAATCAACAACCACTGACAGCACCAAGCAGTGTAGGAAGCCCAGGCTTTAAGGTTCAGACCCTCCTTGGTTGAGTCTTTGTGCTGGCTGTGTGGCTGCAGGCAGGTCACATAACTCCCCGAGACTGTGTTTGTTGTTGTTTGGTTTGTTTTGTAAAATATAAACCACAATATGTTCCTTCCTCCTAGGACATCTTATGATGATAAGAGGTGTTTGGCATGTGTAAAGTGATGTCACAGGCTTGGGGCTCAGTGGAGGGCTGATCTTGAACTCATCATGGATGTGTGAGCCCCTGAATCCTACAGCTCTCTGTGCACGTTAGTTATCCATGATGTCTGCTGGCATTAGCAGATGCTATCAAAATGAACACCAGCAGACATTTTGTAAAATTCAGCCAAGCAGTAACAGGCCCCTAGTCTGCTTTATTAATGTGCACAATGGGAGAGAAAAGTCAAGGTTTCCTTCATCTGGCCATTATTTTAACATTTAGGGGATCTCTCCATAAAGAATCCACCCCACCTCCCTTTTAACAAAGACACCAACTATGAAAGCTTAATCTAAAAAGGGATGAGTTATCTCTGCCTCCAGAAAGTTACTAAATCCTGCGTGGGAGAGGGCATTTCCTGGGCATGTTGGGATTCAAGCTGCTGGACTGCATTTTAAAAAGCTTTTGAGCATAGACCTCTGCTGAGAAAAATTGGAAAAGGGCATGGACTAGCCCCATGTCCATCAAATCGATCTTTAAATTTTATTTATTTTATGTCTTTGCAGTACTGAGGATGGATCCCAGGGCCTTGCTCATGATAGGCAAATGCTCTATCACCGGGCTATACCCCCAGTCCTAAGATAAAATATTATCTTAGGTGTTTTGTGGTTTCATTTTTGATAGTCTTGGGGATCAGATTAATTTTTTTTAAATCCCATGCAACAGTATTGTTAGTATAAAATTAAAAACCAAAACAAAACCCCTGGTCCCAGGGACAGTCTGTCCATTTGGACATCACAAAATGCTACACAATAAAAGGTTATGATTGCATGTTGAGATAGTAGAGCCAAGGTTCTTCGCATATGTCCCCAGGGCCAGGTGCATCCAATACCTGGGACCTGGTCAGAAATGCATTCACTTGGGTTTTGTCCAAGACCTGCTGGATCAGACCTCCGGGGTAGACCACTCTGGGTTGTTATCAGCCTTCCTTCCTGGAAATGCTTATGTGCACTCACTTGTGTTTGAGAACCATAGGCTTAGCAAAATTGGGATCGGCCCTGTAATGAATTTATAGGGAATAACCGTTCATTAAACACTGGCATACGTGTTACTCCTGCAAGCATTAGATTTCTTTCTTTCTTCCTTTCTTCCTTTCTTTCTTTCTTTCTTTCTTTCTTTCTTTCTTTCTTTCTTTCTTTCTTTCTTTCTTTCTTTCTTTCTTTCTCTCTTTCTTTCTCTCTTTCTTTCTCTCTTTCTTTCTCTCTTTTTTCTTTCTCTTTCTCCCTTCCTCCCTCCCTCCCTCCCTCCCTCCCTTCCTTCCTTCCTTCCTTCCTTCCTTCCTTCCTTCCTTCCTTTTTAGAAAATTGAAGGCCAGAGAAGTTGTAACCTTTTCAGTCTCACAGCTGATACGCAGGAGAGGCAGGGTTTGGGTCAGGTGCCTTTGAGGACCTCACACAGAGTAGATGTAACGGTCAAAAGCCTGGGCTCTGGGGCTAGTGTCCAGGTTGAAATCCCAGGGTGGGTGAGGGCTCTGTGGGCCTGGGGCATGTTGATTAAGCTCTGGGCCTCTATTTCCTCATCTGCAAACCTCTACCACAGGAGAATTTTGTGAAACTTCAAAAAGATAATTCATGGAAGGTAGTTGGGGCAGTTGCTGGCACAGTGAACACCTAACAAATTCTATTTTTATTGTTGCCGTTTTACTGCCTCTCAGTCTGGTAGGTGCAATAAGCACACAGCATAAGCACTCGGGTCTCTCCCTAGGTGTCGGTCAAGGTGATGGTCCCAAAAGTGCTAATAAAAACAATCCACATCCTCCCCCTCCCCAAAAGCTCTTTGAGGGACCACTTATTCCATCCCTGAGAAACCTCTATAGTCTTGATTCTCATAAAATAGCTGCTGTCTTCCCTCAACCAGACTCATTCTGGACCCATCACGTGCCAACTGCCCAGCTAGCTATACATAGCCCAGGTCCAATGTGAGGGCAGCCGCAAGTGACAGGAGATTACCGGAGATAAACGTCAGCTCTCTGGTTTCAGAGGAGGGCACACAGTTGTTGAAAAGTTTGACATGTTGCCAGATGGTATCAGGGACAGTGGGTAAAAACAGCCATTTGGCTCTTGGCTTCTGTGGAAAGAGCAGGATGGCAGCCAGAGTATTTTTAATGACTGGCCTGAGGGACATTCACTTTGAGCAGAGATCTGTGATATTTCCCCTCAGGCATCTCAGTTCTTGATTTTTTATTTTTATTTTCAGATTCTTGCCTCTATAGAAAGTAATCCCCACCCACCTCCCTGGAGTAAGGGACATCCTCCTCTTTCTTTGCAGCTCCATCCCTCTCTCACCTCCCCTCTAATCAGGAGGGAAATTAGTCTTTTCTACAAAGGCAGATCTTGGCAAGTGGTACAAATGTAACTTTCTTCCTCCCTGGATTCCTTCTCCCTCTCCCTGGATTAGGGCTGATAAATTCCATGAAGGGACTGGACTTGGAAGACATGGGCATATTGGATGTGCTGTCCTCTGAGGCCCAGGGGACAGTCGGGCAGCACAGGGAGCAATGTGTGTCCCCCCTCCCTTCCTGGGCAGACTTCTTGAGCAAGTGACCCACACCTGCTCTAGCCTGTCCTTGCCACCCACTTGACTGCTTAGCTCCCAGTGCTTTGGCTCCTGTCCCAGCTCTTCTCTACAAGGTCACCCATGACTTACCAGTCCTGAAAGGAGTGACCTCACGGGGGTCCCACGCCTCCTTGTCGGCCTGACCCGTGACACAACTACTGGCTCCTTCGTGACTTTGGAGTCATGAGGGCACAGTGATCCCCTCCTCCTCCAGCTTCCCCAAAGCTCCTCTCTTGCTCCAGGGCAGGCTCTTCTTCGTGTGTTGGCCTTCAAGATGGCAGGCCCTCAATCCTGTGGCTTTCTCATGCACTTGCCTTCCAAAGATGTCGCCAGCCTCATGCCTCCAGCTCTGACTTCCACAAATCTGTTAGGGGCCTCCCTTCCTAGCTGACACCCCCAGCTCTTGGCTGGACCTCTGTGACCATGAACTCACTGCATCTGAATCCACACTGAGAAACTGGCCCCTGGCTCTGTCACGCCCTCCTATTGTCACTGTTTGTCCTTGACTCCATTCCCTGGCTAGAGGCCCTGACATCGTCTTGCCTTCTCCTCCCCTTTGTTCTAGATCCCTTTCTCTCTCCAAAGCCAAGGAGGAGCCATTAGGTCTGACCGACAGCGTCACCTGCTCCAGTTACTTCTCCTCATGCCTCTGCCTTCGTCTGAGACCAGGGCCGTCTCCTGGTCAGATCATAGCATCCTCCTCCCAACTGACCACCTTCCTTCCCTCTCCCCTTTCTCTCTGTCTGGTCTGTGCCCTCAGATTCACCTTCAAATGAGTTATATGGTTCTTTCAATCAGACAACTCCCAAATCAGAATTCCCAGTCCTTAATATTCAAGGTCCTCATGCTTTTTCCAATATGTCTTAAACACAGGACTCCTTTCAGTTCCCCCAAATATATTCTGCTAAAGTTGAGTTGCTCCACCTGAGTCAATCAGCCTGATCTCTTACAGCCCCCTGCACAGTCCCATCTCCAAACCTTTGCTTATGTCCTTTCTTCTTCCTGGGATGCCTGTCCTGCTCTCCTCTGCCCAGCCACCCATTCTTCTCTCAAGATCTTACTGGCCTCAGCCCTTCCATGAAACTTCCCCTTTCATTCATTCATTCATTCATTCATTCATGACTATTTTTTTTTAATGTGCTCCATTCCAATACTATCCTAAGTGCTAGAGAGAGCATGGAGAGAAAGACAGACACAGATATACAGCTCACTAGGCTTCAACATAGACAGTTGATAGGCAATCATGGCAATGAAAAATGGGTACTTACAAACTGAGAAAGAGCTGCAGGGGAAAAGGCCAGGGTGACACAGTTAGGGCTAAAAATAGCACCCGATTGAAGATGGGAGTCAGGGAATGCCTTTTGGGGAACTGAGGCTTATTTGTGGATTTCAAGGATGGCTGGAATTGAAGAAATGGTGGGGCCCGGGTAGTAGTGCAGAAGTCCTCTAGATAAGAGTGAAAGGCGTATGTTAAAGCAGAGTGTGTTTTTGTGACTTAATATGAATATGGGCAGCTGAGCCTGTGACCAGACCTAGGGCTTGGGAGCAAAGCTGAATGAGGTGATCCCATGCAAAGACTAGAGGCAGGAAAGAGCTCCAATTTTGAGGAGCTGCAGAAGAGTGTATTAAGTAAGATAGACAGTGCCCCCTGCCCCCAACGAGGCTGGTGCAGTGGTCAGCCCAACCAGGCAGGACCTTTGGGGGGATTTTAGATCCACCCGGAGTGCATGGAAATCAAGTCCACAATACTTATCACAGCCCTCTAGACCCTGTGTGATTTGACCTCCTTATCTCCGTATCCCTTATTTTCTGACCTCATGCCTTACCTTCATCCCTTGTTAAATCACAAGATCCTCACAACTGACATGTGTCTTACACCTTACACATTTTTTGTTTTGTAAACTCCCTGGAACATAGTGGGTCCCCAATTGATGAGTGTGGTTCTCTTTCCATTCTGATAATTTGGACTTTGGTAGTTTTGAATTAGCACAAGATCCAGAACCTTATCCAGTTGCCATAATATTTAGAAGGAAATGTAGCATCCATTGAGAACTTACTGCATTGTCAAGATTAGTGTCAAGAACTTCACATGCATTATCTCCGTTTGTCTTCAAAACAGTCCTATGAAATAGATATTGCCATTGTCCAAAATTGACAGTGGAGTCACAGCAAAGGCTTCTGACCAAGTAAAGAATTCAGGTCTCTGATGCCAAGTTCTGTGTTATTAACCACTGGGACCCATGGGGCATTCATTTAAAGATGACATTTACTTGGAATCTCATCATTACAGAGGTGCAATAAATACTTACAGAATACAATATAAGGGAGTAAGGATATACTGTAAACATCCCCTTCTTCACTGTTGTGATGCATGTTATTTATGCAGAATTTTACAAAAAGTTATTTTTGTACTTAAAAAAATTATAGATTGTTAAAGCAAATCTTCATGTTTTTGGAAGGACTGAACACAGTACCAATGCCCAGGTGTTTCACATTATCAACCAGTAGACAAGCCCATTCTCTAGGTTGGATCCATTAGGTAAAACTGAGAAGTAACCAACAGGCCAAAAAACAAAACCAGCAGTCGAATAGTTGCAAATTAACCCAAGAAAACTGCAATCATGACTGGAGAGTATTCCAGGTTTCTGGGCATTTAGGAAACATTGACTGTACCTTTGCTTCTCCTCATACTCAAATAGTAACTCTTAGTCATGGTTTCTGGTGAAAATTGCTTCTTGCCCCTTTAGCCGACAAGCCCTTTGAACTTGTGAAGCACTCAGCTCAACTCATCCATTTATCCACAAGTGTGCTGAGTGTCTCCAGAAAACTGTGCAAGATATAAAAGAAGCACACAGCAGAGTCTCTCTCCTAGGGAGGAAAGAGTCACAATTCGGAAGAGACTTCCACCCAACTCTAATGATTACAAACTGGGTACCCAAGTGCTGTCCCTGTGATGGGATATTGAAATTCCAGAAAAGAGAATGAGGTGAAAGATGAGCTTAGAGTTGAGCTTTGCAGCCAAGGGTGGCCAGGGCTGGCAGTCACCTGAGTGTGGTGAGACTGGATTGCAGGAGAGAAGAGAAGAGGTGAGCTGGAGACTTATGGCTGGAGTAGGGTGGAGACAAGGTCAAGCCCAGTGTGAGAGACAAACAGTCCCACAGGGGACCCTGGTCCTGAGGGATCCAGAAGGCCCCAGGCTTCCAGCCACTCTCTATACCCAGTCTCAAGGAACTTTACAGTTGCTGCCAGCCCTGGCCACACTGAATTCAGGCCCAAGAAGGGTGCTGCAAGGGCTGATGGCAGTGATGAGCTCAAATGAACAGGCTTTGGGCCTAGTCAGGGTGGGAAATGAGAGTGACCAGAGGCACTAGATGGTATGTGCATCAGGGTGCTGAGGAAGAGGTGGGCAGGACTCGGCTGATGTGGCCTGCTGGCTATCTCTAATTGTCTGTTCTGTCTATCTATACAGCACAGGACAGTGTTTGGCTGGGCTTAGTTTGACAGGAAATCAGGAAAACAGAACTGAGTTAATCTGAGATAGCACCTCTTACTCATATAGCCTCAGAAGTCACATGAAGTATCAACATGGTAACTAGAAGACCATGTTCTGCATGCCTAAGAGAGACACATTTGTATTTACCTAAAAATAAACAAAATGTGGATGGCATGGACCTAGGGGAAGTCTGAGTTCAATTCCTTGTTGTATTCTTAGAGTTAATTTATTTTCCTTCTTGGATGTCATTCTTCCTATTAGTACCACTCTTTTCCTGCACCAAAAGTAGAGAGGCCAAAAGAGCCAACATGGACTCATACTGTGACATAAAAGAGCACTATGTCATATCACTTTTGGATGAACCAACAATAGTTAAAAATGTTTTCCAAGTGTGGTTTGAAGATCTGATGCATCAGAATCATGGGGTGTGGTAGTGTGGTTGATATAAATGTGAATTCCTGAACCTCAGCCCAGCTCTGTTCTTTACTCTCTGGTGCTAAGGCCCAGGAACCCCTATTAACCAGTTCCCCAGCTGATTCTTATGCACACTGAAGTTTAAGAACCACTGTCAGAGGCTCATGCTCTGGAAACAGGAAACCTACCATATCAGAAGGCCTTTAAGTCTCATCATTATAGACTTTGAATGATAGACAAAGGAATATTTGAGATTTCTTACAGCACTAAATAGGACAGAGTGACTTACATTGAAAATCAGCCATTAAAATAACTTTGATAGATTCAATGCAGCAGTCTAAAGAGCCCAGGGACTTTACAAAGAATGCACCTGTTTAGGCACTGCAAGAGACTGACATGAGCCCTTTCATACTAAGCTTCTATGATCCCAGCCAAAATCCAAGACAGAAGAGAAAACTACATGAGGGGCAGGGATGTCGTTTGTTGTCTGCCCCTCCATCCCTCCCTCCACCTTCAGGAGGGCACTCCTTCAGAGTGCTTCTCTGCACCCTGTCATGCAACCTTAACCTTGGAGAGAAAGGAATGGTTAGGAGCCAGAGATAAGGAAAAGGAGTGGGGATCAGGTGAGAAGGTGAGGGAAGGAAGCACAGAGAGGTCAGGAAAGACCTAAGGAAACTCAGGAGGGGAAACTCAAGGGAGGAGGTGCCAGGCTCAGTGAAAGAAGACATGGGAATGAAACGGGAAATGAAAGAGCAGTCATAGAGTAGAGGGACATAGAGAGTGAGTTGTCACCCCAGGGTTAATACTCGCAGAAGACAAGAACACCCAAAGCCCAACTTGTAAGTGGAAAAATTGATAGATCAAAATGCAGCAGAATTGAAGACTTTCTGTGAAAGATCCTGGTGAAGAAGATAAAAAGACAAGTGGGAGAAGATATTTATAAACCACATATCAGGAAAAAAAAGAGCAAATATTTAAGAACCCTAAAAGCAAGCCAAAAAACAACCCAATTTAAAAATGGGCAAAACACATGATCAGGTATTTCAGAGAAGACAGCATACATAAGGTGAATAAGCATATTGGAAAAAAATGTTCAAAATCATAAGCTATCAGACAAATGCAAATTAAAACCACAACAAAATATCACTACACACATATCAGAATGACTAATATAAAACAAATAGTGACACCACCAACTGCTACCAAGGATGTGGAGCTGAATCACTCACACATTGCTCATGAGAATAGCACTCCAGAAAGCGATCTGAGAGTTCCAGTAAAAACTAGACGTGAAACCACCATGTAACGCAGGCTATCTACTCCTAGTCATTTATCCCAGAGAACTTAAAACTAATATTTAACTCAAAAACCTTTACACAAATATTTATATCAACTCTCTTCGATATAATAATAGTCAATAACTGGAAAAAATGCAGACTAGCTTCCGTGGGCGAATGGTTAAACACAATGTTCCCATACACCATGGATTTTTCCTCAACAACTTGTTGATACATGCAGCAATACAAACCTCTAGATAACTACGCTGAGTGAAAGAAGACAATCCCTTTAGGTATTATACGATTTCATTTACATAACATTTTTGAAAATGACAAAATTATAGAAGAGGAGAACAGATTAATTAGTGGTTTCCAGGGGCTAAACAGGAGATGGGGCAGGGGCCAGTGGATATGACTATGAAGGACAACAGAGAGATCCTTATGGTGATGGAAATGTTCTATATCTTCACTGTAACCATGTTCAATCCAGGTTGTGTGATTGTACCTCAGTTTCATGAGATCTTACTATAGGGGAAAACTGGATAAAATGAATGAGAGATTTCTTTGCATTATTTCTTACAATTGCATATTAATCAATGATTTTTTTCTAAGCTTACCTTTAAAAAAGTAGTGTCAAGACCGGGGGGCGGGGGGGGGAAGGGTGAAGCTCAGTAGTACAGCACTTGCCTGTCATGCGCATGATCCTGGGTTCAATTCCCAACACCACCACACACACACAAAAAAATAGTATTGGTATTTCATGATCTCTCTGGTAACTTCACCTCAATTCTACCCCCATTTTAGTTAGATGCCAAGAATTAGATTTTGGTCAGTTGAGTCTCCCACAATACTTATTTCTATGTTTCAGGAAGCTTAACTCTATGCCAGTCCTGCACTTGGTGTCGTCTTCTGTGCTGGTGTCCATTCAGAGCAGTTTCCAGCCACCTGTCTATCTAGTTCATTGCTGTACCTCCTCATCTTTGGGGCTGATGATCCCCCTGCCAGGGTTCATTTGGCAGCTGGGGAAGGGCTCAGGGCCCCTTGACAGATATCCATGGGGGTACAGTTACTCTGTTTCCTTTCTAATTCTCCTCTCTTCCAATTCAAAATGTATCTACCTTGATGACACAAAAGGGTATCTGACAGTGGTTACAGTCTCCCAAATCTTATATCATAGGTCTGTTCCTCTCATTTTCTGCCTTTGATTCTCAACATTTTGCGGACTCATCCTCCTCGGGGACAAGTACCGAGTCCCTTCGCTGCTCAAATAGGTCCGAATAGCAGAAGTCTGGAGGAGAACCCTCCTGTCAACATGTTGAAGTATTATCCTGGGGTATTTTCTACCGTCTCTCTTCCCTTAGCCCACTTATCCTCTTATTTGTCCCTTAGCTTGTGGCCCAGGTCCTGGAACATAAGGATATAGGCTTTGTGATGGTGGATGCCAAGAAAGAAGCCAAGCTTGCCAAGAAACTGGGTAAGTGTGATTTTTGAGATATATGAGGAAGAGACAAAGGTGTATTCTATTAAAAAAAAAAGTATAGTTGCATTTATCCTTACATGCTAACTTGGACTATTTTTAAATACATGTAAAATGATCTTGCATACCTCATGTAAATTTAGTTTAGTTTATGCCTAAACTAAATCTCATCATATTAATCATTTAATGCATCTTTGTTATCAGTTTAACAGAAGGTTTCTGGTTTAGAAACTGACTCTAAAGACTCCAGCCTTTATTTCTAGCTCCTAAAACAGCTGAAGGCTTCTCCTCCCTCTCTTGGAGAAAGCTACAGCTCTCTTATTCCATCACTACTATTTTTTTGCCTCTTGGCTAAAGCAGCCAGCAAAAGATACTATTGATGGCTGTGACTCCAGGGCCCCAGGGGTTTCTAAATTTAAGGACAAGCCCCAGCTGGACATTATCACCAAGGATGAGGAAGAGGATTTAGGGGAGGTACGGTTAAGTGACTACAAGGTGGGAGCTATAATCTCTCGTGTCAATATGTCATGCTTAAGGGCAAGTGCCCTTTAAGATTCTCACTCTACAATCCCAAGGAGAGAGGATATAGGTAACTCCTCTAGTTTCCAAACAGCCACACACACATGTACTGCCCATTTGGCATTTTCTGCATGACCAGTGAAGAATGGCTATTAAAAAAAAATAGCAGGAGGTTATAAAACAGGACCTTTGAAGAAAGGTTAATTGGATTTGGAGTAGTAAGCACAGAAAGAAAAAAAAATAGCTTAGTGGTGGTTCAGGTACATGAAAGTTCGTTATCCTGGAGAATTACAAAAAACAATTTTTTTTCTATTTTATTTTCTAGAAAAGACTTAAATTATGGGAAACTACTTAGGTCAGACACAAGGAAGAACTCATGCCTAGAAAATGATAATGACTTATGAAGAATGCCTAGGATATCTCTTTCCCTGGAAAAATATTAAGGAATAGTTTTTTTTCTCCTTGAGTATAGGAGCAAAATACATTGAACTGTTTTCCTAGAATCAAAATCAATTTTATGAATTCTGCCTCTTCCCCTGGTAGCCGACTGAGTCCTAGTTGTCTCCCAGCCATTGTTTTAATGAGTATGTTGCGTTTGGGAGAATTATTGGTAGATTTAGCTAGAAGAAACTGCTCGTATTCTAGCAATCTATAAATTCAGTTAGGACAAGATGGGCAAGAGTTAGTAAGTAAAAAAAACAAAAACAAAAAAACAGCAAAAGTTGTGATAGGGCTTGGTCTGTCTAAGTAAACTATTTTCTAGGCTCAGCAAGGAAGGGCTGGGGGGTAGTGAGAGGTAGAACACTTGCCTAGCATGCATAAGGCCCTGGTTTTAATCCCCAGCACTGTGATAACTATATAAATAATAAATACAAAATTTAAAAACAAGCTCGCCTTGGGGGAATTGCAGGAGGTTTCTTCTGATTGTTTGATCCTTGGGGTCCACAGGATATGGTCACACTTTGTTAATGAGCCCTTTTATCCTTGACCACTCTTCCATTGGCCGTAGTCTGGTCTTTGGTAACTGGTTCTGCTCAGGGCAAAAAGTTTACTTAGAGCTTTCAAGCCCCTTCATGTCTTTTGCTGTTCTATTCTTATGCACTCTTGCCCAGCTTGTTCTAACTACATTTGTAGATTGCTAGAACACTAGCATTTTCTTCTAGCTAAATTTACTGGACATTCTTTCAAACACAACATCAGGAGGACGCTGGCTGATGTTCCCTGTAGCCCCTTTCAAGATCAGCTATTGCCAGTCTCAAGGATACCTAGCACATTGCTCCTTTTTATTTATGAACAACGCTCTCTGATATGCCAAGGGTTCCTCAGCAATCCAGTCTTCCTGCCCCTGGAGGTTTGGCAGAAGAGCTCATTTGGAGAAAGCATTCTCCAACTAATAGAGAATTTGGAAAAAAATTAATATAAGGAATTAGGGATGCTCTGCAATTGGAATAAATACCAGCTTCACCTACTTACCATCACTGAGGGGCTGGAAATGCAGTTTTTCAACAAGCATTTGTTGAAGTACACAACAGTACACCAAGGGCACTGGAGGGTAGCAAAGAAGATGTAGAGCCGTCTTTGCTTTAATCTATCAGTGGAGTAAGGAAGACGTGCCTTTCAGTTAGAATAGAAATGCAGGCTGTCCACATGCATTTATGGAGTACTGATCAATGTGTATAGCTCTGTACAAATCGCTACGACACCAAGAAGACAATGACCCTATCCTCAGAGAACCTGTTAAAGTGAGTACCTGCAAATGGAGCCGAGGGAAGATCAATAATGGCATGAGCCCTGTGAGATCGCAGTGGTGTTCTCAGGAAAAAAATGAGTCCTAAGCTAAGACCTGAAGGAGCTAATGAAGACAGGGTGGAGGGTGGCCCCGTGGAGGTCACCCCAGGCTTGGGGAGCAAGGAGAACTTAAATGTCCAGAACCCTGCTCTGGGACTCTTCCTTTCCACAGCCTGTCATTTCAGTATGTGGGCAGGAAGCAAAGGGAACCGTATGAGTGGCCAGAGAGCAGGTCTCAAAGGAGAGGGTGTAGCCAAGGGAGGGTGGAAGACATAGGGTTGTCACAGGGGCAGAGGGACTTGAACACTAGGCTAAGGAGTGAGGTGGGTAGTGTGTTAAATTTTTCCGATAAGGAGAATGGTGTGGGACCAGCGGTGGTTTTTTGTTTGGTTTTGTTTTAAAAAAAATAGTGGTAGGATAGAGAATAGATTTTTCTTTTAAGTTAAAATACAGATGCAATTGTTCATTCTTGGCTATTTCAAATTATGCCCACTTTGAGAGCCCTTTAGATGGGTTGTTTTGAGAGGACCCATCCTTAGGTTAAGGCTATTTCCACTAATCCCAATCCTGCTGCCACTCAGGGCCAATGTGGTGACTCTTCCTACATCAGAACGACCTTATTCTTGGACCTCTTTGTATCTTCCAGGTTTCAATGAAGAAGGAAGCCTGTACATTCTCAAGGGGGATCGCACAATTGAGTTTGATGGCGAGTTTGCAGCTGATGTCTTGGTGGAGTTTCTTTTGGATGTGAGCATTTATGCACAGTGGTCTTGCATGGAGGGAGGTAAAGGCACAAGGAAGAACAGAGGAGATGGTGAGAAGACAGGTTTCTCAGGCTTCACGAAAAAACTAAGGAACAATTCTATCCCCATGCTAACTACTTTTCCCGGGATCTGGCCCCTAAATCACCCTAGAAATTGTATATTAGTGATCAAAGGGTCACAGATTGGGACCATGCAGTAGTAACACAAGGGTTTTCTTACCAGTAGACATTGACGTCCACTGAAATTCCCTCAGCTGGGCTCCAGTGCTGCTGAGGAGGAGCTGGGGATTATGGGAGAGAGTGGGAAACCTGTCACTGGAAGAGAGAGGAGGTACCAAAAGGCTGAGCTGTCCCAAGTTTCCTCAGAACAGCATCAAGGAGAGGCAGGGAGCACTAAAGAGCCCCCCAAAATCACACTCACTCCCAGCAGAAGAGGTACTACAACCTCAGATCCATAAGCTCAGAGAAATCGGAGCAAAAGCTATAAAAATATTTTACTCATAGATAAACTCACATTTTCAATTCCAGCTGTGGAGCTAAATGCTTTGGAAAACAAATTCTGCAAGATAAAGGACCTACCATTGAACCTCTGTCCATACTGATCATTCCTTGTCTACTAGATGGCATCCTGTGGTTTATTGCTTCCTGTCTACAGTCTGCGACTCAATTCTGACCTGTTCTCTCTCTGCCATCTTGTTGGCTCACACCTATAAGCCCTGAAAAAGTTGAGAGAAATAGCATAATAATAACTCTGGACCACTAAGGTGTCCCTTGCCCCTGCAGCTTTATCAGCGAGGATGGGGCTTTGCAAATGAGTCTCTACCTGCTTCAAACAATAAGCCATGTGATTGACCAACATAGGTAGAAAGTCAGAGTTAGGGCAGACTTCATCCAATCAAGGTTCGAGCTCTGTAAATCACAGATAATTCTGCTTTCAGAATCTGGCCTTGGTCCCCAGCTGACTATTCTCAAGTTAATTATAAGGTGGCCGGAAGCAGGAGCTGATGTTTCCTCATTCATATCCATGAGAGAAAAACCCCAACTCTGGCTTCTCATTGTTCCCTTAAGAATCCCAAACTTTCCCAGAGCCTCGTTGGGCCAGAAATAGGCCACATGTCCATTCATGAATCAATAAGGGGCAAGTGAAGTGATGGCGTGAACCCAAGTGTCCATCAATTCATGAATAGATAAAGAAAATGTAGTGCATCTACACAATAAAGTACTATCTAGCTTTAGAAAAAGAGAATTTGTTATTTGCAACAATATGGATGGAACTGGAGACCATTATGCTGAGTGAAAGAAGCCAGACCCCCAGAGACAAATATTGCATGTTCTTGCTTATATGTGGAACTGAAAGCAATTGAACGAAAAAGAAGCAGAGAGTCGCATAATGGTGCCAGAGACTCCAGTGGGGGCGGGGAATGGGAAGATGATCAAATGGGGCCAATCCTTGTTCAGACAGAAGGAGTAAGATTTTTTTTTTTCCCTGTGAGATGCGTTGCATAGCATGGCAAGTACAGTAAATAGTAACAGATTGTACATTTAAAAAAATCACTAAATTTCAAATGTTCTCGTCACTTTTTGTGATGAGACAAATATATGAGGTGGTGCTTATTTTAATTAGCTTGATTTAATTATTTGGCATCATATCTGTCATTCACAACATCATTTCATACCCCACACATATATACAATCACAATTTGTCAATTTACTGTTAAATATATATATATGTATATATTTTTTAAAATGGCAATAGGAAAAGAATGGCCCCCAGAACGATCATCTCATCCCTCTATTTAAGGTCAGTTTCTTCAAAAGTACTGTGGCTGTGCTGCTTCAGGTCCCAACCGCAAAGCCTGCTACAGCTTCTCCAGGAAGCACTCTGTTTCCCTGCTGGGGAGGACAGAGTTCTCTGATTTGAACATATTTGTGTGTGTGTGTGTGTGTGTGTGTGTGTGTGTGTGTGTGTGTGTGTGGCATTTCAGGTGATCGAAGACCCGGTGGAGATCATCAATACCAAGCTGGAAGTCCAGGCCTTCGAACGCCTCGAGGACCAGATCAAACTCCTTGGCTTTTTCAAGAGTGAAGACTCAGAATGTAAGTTCCGTCCATCCCTGCCTGCGAGTCTAAAGGCCAGCTTCCCAGCAAGGATGTTAGATTATCTTAATGGAGGATGCATCTTCAGCATCTCTTTTCTGGGCAGGATAGTGGTGAGAATCCCTCCTCTTCCCTGTGCAGGGGAACACGTGCTGGAAGAACATTAAGGTGGGGCCATGTTCTCTGGCCATGATCTCTGTCCTTTCTCTCCGCAAGGAGAAAGCCCCTCTCCTCCACTTTCCTACCCATCCACCTTCCAGTTGGATTCTCCTCTAAATTGGGACACACAGTATGTCATCTCCCTGATACTGGTAGTTCTTGTGGTCACCAGTTGGAGAGCTTCTCAGTCAACTGAGAAAGAATTAGAGGAAAATTTGGATGGGGATGGGCTTAGCAGCTGCTACGGACTGTGGAAATTGCTGGTCAAACCCACAGCTGATGACCAGGCTGCCAGATCCAGTGCCACCACACCCCTGGGCATATTCCTTATGAAGGCTTTGTGGCCAGGTTTGGGGTGGGCACAGGAACTGAGCAGAGCATCATCACAGCCCATTCAAGGTTGAGATGTTGGTGGGTGGGAGTCAGGCACACCAGGAGGAAGGGACCAGAAAGGCAGGAAGGGCAACTATTGAGTGCATTTTTTTTATAAAAATTGCTTTGGCAGTCTGGACCCAATGAACTGAGCCTTCTCCTTGTGTCTCAGCCTTGGAGAGAGGAAAAATGAGAGCGGATGGGGATAAGGATGAGAGAATTTGGTAGCATAGTACAAGTAGGAGGCGCAAATATGGTCTGCTTCTCACTATTTCTGGAAACCTCCATATATTTTGAAATTATTTGCAAAGCTGTGTCTTTACTCAGTCTGCCCACTGGCACCCTCAGTCACCTCATCAACAACAACCCACCTGTTTTCTCTCTTCCATGCCCCAACTTAACCCTCTTCTCACTCGCTTCATTAAAAACTCCATTCCCAGTGCTCAAAAGGGGTGTATTCAGGGACAGTGCTAGCCAGAGAATTTCACCCCAGTCCTTTGGGCACTGACTGCTCCAAGAAGCTTCTCCCGTCCCCTTCTACTTTCTCCTCTTTGTATAATTTCCTTCTATTTCCCATTTGCTGTTTGGTCCTTCCCTCTTCATTGTTTCCACCCTGTGTTTCTCTCCTTGTCCATTGAGCTCAGGTGGCTGGTAAGGTCAAAGGTAAAGCTAAGCATGAGGAGCACCTTTCCTACCTTTCTTCCTCTGAGCTAATAATCATAATAGCTCCATTTAATTAACACCTATCATAGTCCAGGGCCTGAGCTAGGAGCTTCATATGGAGAATTTCATCATCACAATAAGTCAGTGAGGTAGTTATCACTGTATCTGCATTTTAATAATGAGGAAGGGGTGGAGCATAAAGAGTCAATGAACTCAACCAGGATCATGCAGCCAGTAGATGGTGGAACCATGATTCTAATTCCAGAACTTTAGAGTTACTAGAACTACTGGGTTATACTTTTGAGACTTCAGGTCATGGCACACCAAAAATATGATAATGCTTAAAAGCACAGAATGAGGGTAAACTGGAAGGGATTGGGGTTAGTAAAAAAAAAGAGTTTACTTTCTTTATTTTATATAATAATGGTAGAAGGTAAAATAGGAAACACATCACCATATCACACTGTAAAAATTTTTCAGATAAAGTAATTTTTAGAATTTGAATAAGAATCTTGAGCTTGTTTCCAAGCATGAAGCCCTTTGATATCAAGCATTATGCTTGAAGTAGCAGCATGTAACTCCTGACCAAGGTTTTTAGTGAAGAGCTCTTCAAATTCTTGATAGTCACCACTGATAAGAGATTTGCTCACACATATAAATGGTGGCCAATGACTGGACAGCATTCATTGCTTTTTCTTTAACTGATGAAAATTCTTTCTTGCCTTTGGTCATAGTTCAGATAATTAATAATTAATAATAATAATTCAATCTCTGAGCATCCATTCAATTTGACAGCTATGACTCTGCTTTTCATTGACAAATATAATGTTCATATTTCTTGTGATAATTTGATCGGATTTCAAATCCAATCAAATCCTTTTACATCATATTGTATATTTTGAAATAATAATAAAGCTTTTTCTTAGGAATTTATAGATACTATTTTCCTGGTCTTTATACTCATTCTTAAAATCTAAATAATAAAACTATTAGTAGGCTATTTTTATTTCCTTTTTTAAGTGGAATTATTACTTCAGTATTGCTAAACATTTTCAGTACATTATATGTTTCACATGGGCATATTTTTAATTAAGTTCAGTAAAATGCTCTGCAAGATTCAGTTTTTTCAAAGTCAATGATTATCCTCCAAAATTTTTCCAAAGTGAGTACAGTTCACAATTTAGTTTTTAATTCATGTCTTTGGTGATAAACTCTTAAGATTCTCCTTGGAGAGTTAGTCTGCATCACTGTGATACAGAGCAAGTGGGGGGGGGGGGTTCTGAACCTGCTTCTTTACCAAAAGCTAAAACAGGAGGGTTTAATTGGTTTGGATGTTAAGTCAACTTCTTTTTTTAGTTTACTTTTATTTTTTTGAGACAGGGTCTCACTAAGTTGATTAGGACCTTGTTAAATTTCTGAGGCTGGCTTTGAACTTGAGATCCTTCTGCATCAACCTCCCAAGTTGCTGGGATTACAGGGGTGCACCACCATGCCCAGGGAGGCACCTTCTCATTTTATGTGCAGTTCAGACTCATAGGCAAAGCTTTATATGACAGAGCTTTTCTGTGAACGAATGTCACAGATTCTCAAGATCCTCAGAAAGAACTATGTATAAGCCTTAACACCTTCTCGTTGCTGTAGTTGCATCATTAGTGAACAAACTAGAAGTTTCCCAAAATATGTTGAGATGGCATTCATCTACTCTTCTGAGTATTTCATGCCTCAAAACAAGGTTTGATTCTTCTTTATAAGACAAAAGATGTTATCTCAAGGATCTCTCTTCAAGGTTTCTAACTGGTGCAATTAGCCACACCCAGCTACTCAAGTCTGATATACTAATATTCCAGTGTGAAAAAAACCCTGAGAGAAAGGGGACATGAGGGAACCCTAAGTCTTCAGTAAGCTAGAGCTTGAGGGATGAATGTTCAGGATTATTGGACCCTAGACAGAGCACACAAGAAGACCATGTGTTCTGGAAGACAAGTGCTAAAAGTTCAACCACATTTTGAATCACCAACCTGGCAAGTCACCTTGCTCCATCCTTCATCCCAGAGCCCATGGGATCTCCAAGAGAAGAGGCTCCTGACACAGGACCAGTAAATCCTTTCCATCAGAGTCTGAGTTTGAGAGACTCACTGGGAACACTGGGGAAGTGGGAACAGGGGATTCTTAAGGTGCCCTCCCTATCTGTCTCCTCATTCTTCAAATGCCCTCACCTGTTCTCTCCCGCTGTACCCAAACCTCTAATCCAGTTATCAGGCTGCAGGGCATCTTTCCTGACTTCCCTTTACTGTGGGGGATGGGGTTTGATCGTATCATCAGTACCAGTGTTCTTGTAAATCTTCAGGCCCGTCTCCTATGCATGAGGCTGTCATCTCCATTAGAGCAGCTGTCACCCTGCACCATGATTCTTTAAAGCATCCATAGCCCTCCCTGGGGCTTTTAAAATCAGTCTTTAAAAAAAAAAAACTCATCTTCGTATCCCCCCTTAAACCAGCATTATTCTCAAAATATTTTTTGATAGGATCTTAAAAAATCCTGCACGGTCCCAGAATATCCTATCAAAAGCTACACTCCTGATGGATAAAGGATATGGAATTCCATGAAATGGAAGAAAGTTAAGAATAAATCATAAACTCAGGGAGTCTCAGGATTATTAAGTTTATTTGGAACAACCTCTGCCACTGCCGTTACCATCACCTACACATCTAAGACTCCAGTGTGGGTATCTTTACCGAGTACCTGCCTCGTTGTACCAGGGCACAGCATCCCTACATCACATGGGCATGCATGCCTACCTTGACCAGTTTGGACTCAAGTTTAGGACCAGAGTCAATCAGAGGCTTGATTAAATTTAAATAATTCTCTCAAAAATGATAGGAGGGAGAAAAAAGAAAACTTTAAAAAATAATAAAAATAAAAGGAAAGAAAGTTAGAACTCACCAAAACCTATACTCCTGCTTTAAGAAGTTTAAAATACCTTGTGTGATGACATTTTTGATTGAGATTACATCACTTAGGTGAATTTCCTTTTTATCAGGGCTCATTTATATATAGCTAACTGTACTCTGTCTAGTCAATGCATAACTAACAGCTCTTCAAGTGTGGACTTTCTTTTGACTTTTACATGTTCTTTTTTTTTTTTTTATCTCACTTTTCCCTCTCTTTCCTGTTTCCTGCTTTCCATCCAAAAATCTTCTTTATAGTATGGTGAAGAGACCTTTGAGTGCCAGTCAATTCAAACATATTGGAGAAAATATGGGTTTAGATAGCACTCAATAACTAGCTATCTAAATAATACCTGTTAAATAATTATTCAATCAGGATTCATGATTTTGTACTCTCTCTACATTATTTAAAAAGAAATGTGGGGTTGGGGCCGCAGCTCAGTGGTAGAGTGCTTGCCTAGCACACAAAGGCCCTGGGTGCCAACCAAAGCACTGAAAAGAAGAAATAGAAGTTGCAGTTCTTCTTGAAAATATTTGTATCTTTTGATTGTTTTTTTTCTCTCCTAGATTACAAGGCTTTTGAAGAGGCAGCTGAACACTTTCAGCCTTATATCAAGTTTTTTGCCACCTTTGACAAAGGGGTGAGTACCTATGAACCCCCCCTCCCCCGGTTAAATGCAAGAAGAATTAAAGACTGAATTTTCTATCACTTTTTCTTTCTTTTTTTTTTTTTGGCAACCTGAACCATCTTCCTTTGCCTCTTTCTCCATAAGAGTTAGAAATTTTGTTTCGGTATTGATTGAGAGATGAATTCAAAGATGATTAATTCAGAGGATGTAAGCATATTTCTAAACCCAGCCAGTGAAAGGTGAGGGCCACCCCTTAATTTCCCATGCACTAAGAATGGGAAGCAGGTGACCCCAGAGTGTGCAGGGCACTAGCCATCCTTTTCCTGTTCCTCTCCCTTCCTGGGGTTGCACATGACCTCTTCTGCTGAGTTAAAATGGGGAATTAAATGGGGAGGAACACTGACCACATGAAGCCCTGGTGCTTTAGAAAGTTACCTTCAGGAGATGTCGTTGATGTAATTTTCTATAATCCAGTTGCTTTTTCTGACTGGTTGTTACATGCAATTTTATAAGCCAAACAACAGAAGAGACCAATAGACCTTAAATCAATGGGTAGTTTATTTGGGGTCTATTACAATCAGAGTACTCCCCTCTGGTTCTCATAACTACTGTTATGACCACTACTTATTGAGTGTTTTCCTGAGTTTGGCAAGTTTTATATAAATTCAACTCTGTATCTGTGGGTTCTGCATCCAAGGATTCAACCAACTTCAGGCAGAAAATAATTGGGGGGGGGAACCCGTTTGAACCGAATATGTGTCAACTTTTTTCTTGTAATTATTTCCTAAATGATACAGTTTGACACCTATTTACATAGCATTTATATCATATTAGGTATTATAAGTAGTCTAGAAATGAGTTAAACTATCAGAAGATGTTACTAGATCATAAGCAAATAACATGCCATTCAATCAAAGGGACCAGAGCATCTAGAGATTTTGGTGTCCTTGAAGGTCTCAGAGAACCATCCCCCATCAGGTACTGAGGGATGGCTGTATTTCATCTATATGATCTCTAATCCTTTAAAAAACCTTGAAAGGTAAGACTCCTACTTCTCAGAGAAAAGAGACTTAGAAAGATTAGGTAGTGGGGCTGGGGCTATAGCTCAGTGGAAAAGCGCTTGCCTAGCATGTGTGAGGCACTGGGTTCGATCCTCAGCACCACATAAAAATAAATAAATAAAATAAAGGCATTGTGTCCACCTACAACTAAAAATATCTATCTATATATAAAAAATTAGGTAGCATCTAAAGTCTTCAGAGAATTAATGGTAGTACTGAGATCCCAATTTAGGACAATCTGTGCCCCAAACCTATGTCTTCTCTCCTATATCATGACATTAAATAGAAGATCCTATACCTGCCCTTAAGATTCAGGATGCACTAACACACACAACACATGATGCACATATACATAACACACACATCACACAGAGAGAAAACACTCACACACACATCCCAATTGAAAACCATAAACTAACATATTTACTAGAACAAGAAAATCTAAGGCAAACTAAATTTAAGATCAAACTCACATAAAAGTTAATCAGAGTGGCCTCCTAAGGAATAAGGTAGTTGGTGGGCAGTGCTCATGGGCCTTTATGTCATGATGGGCTCAAATATTCTCAAAAAATAAGGGAAACCAGGGCCAGTAGATGCTGGATTAGGGAATGGGCACAATAAAGAGATCACATTCTGTTTTATATCCTCCTCTGTGGATGTGGCCCCTGTCTTTAAGCCTACAATTCAGGAGAAAAGTCTATAATCTATTGTAATGTTACCTAAACCTAAGCAAGTGTACAGTACTTGATCATATTTTAGAGTTGGAAGAGATCTTAAGCAACGACACCCAAACAGTAACAACTATTGCTTATTAAGTACTTGCTATGTGCTTAGCTCTGTGCTAAGAGCTTCTTGTGGATTTTCTTATTCTAGTCTCTCATTAGACCTGTAAGAAAAGAATAAGTATTCCATAGAGGATGAAGCTGAGGCAAAGAGAGATTAAGCGATTTGGTGACATAGTTGAGAATGGTGAAGCCTGACGTAGTTTCTCTACTCCCATACTCTATAGCAAGCAGCAGCATTGGTAAAATGCTAACTGGTGTTGGGCATGTAGTCAGTGTTAGCCAGAATGTTATTAATAAGACAGTGGACATCTAGGCCCATGATGATGAGAGGTTGGGATGGGAATTTAGAGAAGAAGGAACGCAGAAGCCCAGGCTGGGTCCATGTCTGGCATTCAATTCTGACAGGCCAGGAGTGGCTGAGGGGCTGCTGGTTAGGAACCCATCTGAAGGGAAGAGAGTCAGGCAGATGGACTTGGCCAGGCGACAAAGCCCTAGTTTTTTGGAGGGGTGGTTCCATTCTGAGCTCAGGGTAGTATTTGTTTTCAGAAGTGCTTCCCAGTCCTTCTGGATGGTTTCACATCTGTGGCCTGTAAAGAAGGTGAGGTCAGGCTATAATTAAAAACTCCAAAACCTTCTTTTAAAAAAGCTTCTCAAAAAACTCCGACAGACACTGAATCATAAGCACCACTGTTCATGTGGGATTCCATAACATTTAAAAGGAGACGCGTTTTCTCCACATAGAACACAGAGGCTACTGCATCCGTCATGGGGAACCAACGGGCAGTGTAGATCCCAAACCTGTGCACCTTGTTAAAGTCCCCAGGAAGGTAACTGATAATGCAGATTCCTGGGCCCTGTCACAACCCAGTTCCAGGAGTGTTATCACAGATCTTACTTTTAAAAGCTACTGGGCGAATACCAATATTGACAATGGTTAGGGACTCCTGACTTCCACATCTACATGACCACCTTGACATGTCCCTGTTCCTACAGTTCTTCAACTCATGGTAAAGGTTTCAGTTTATTCACTTATTTATTTTCTGTCTTTCCATCTTCTCTCCCACACTAAAATCTAAATTCTTTAGGGGCAGGAATCAGTTTTTCTCAGTGGTGTAGACCCAACTTGACTTTTAATAGTAGAAAACATTCTTATTTAATTGCAATGCCACTGTAGCAGGCTCTGTTCCTAGATCCATGCCTTGGATACAGGAGACTCCACTAAATATTTATTGATGAAATAAATGAATAAATGCTTCAGTCAGTCAAACCTCCTTCAGTCCTTGTCACCCAAGGCACAATTTTAAGAATGAGGGAAAAGGATCTTCTGGGAGACAAGATGAGGGCACTCCCTGAGGGTGGAGGGAAGAGAGTGAAGAACCTTGTTTTACTCAGATTTCTCACCGCTATGACCAAAGGATCCGACGTGAACAATTTTAAGGAGGAAAAGTTTATCTGGGGGCTCACGGTTTCAGAGGTCTCAGTGCATAGACGGCCAACTCCATTCTTTGGGACCCGATATGAGGCAGAACATCATGGTGGAAATGTGTGGCAGAGGATAGCAGCTGAGGACATGGCACCAGGAAGGCGAGAGAGAGAGAGAAAGAGAGGGAGGAGGAAGGAGAGAGGGAAGGATCCCTCCACTCCAGGGACAAAATATATACTCCAAAGGCACACCACCCAATGACCCACCTCCTCCAGCCACACCCTCCCTGCTTCAGTTACCGCCAAGTGAATCCCTATCAGTGGCTTAATGCACTGATTTAGTTTAAGGTTCTCATAACCCAGTCATTTCACTTCTAAGATTTCTTGCATTGTTTCACAGCTGAGCTCTTTGGGGGGACACCTTATATCTAAATCATAACAGAACTTCTGGAAATTTTTACTCAGATTTCCCAGTATTCCAGCTAAGAATGCGACAATTCAATTTTACATTCATAGTCTTAACACTCAGACACCACCCCCCGCACCACCATCCCACACACACACTTGGCAAAAGGCCACCTCCCCCACCACCACCATCACACACACACACACACACACACACACACACACACACACACACATGCAGGAATGCCCATTCTGCTTGCCTTGACAGTGGTTCTGACCAGCTCTCTACCACTGTCAGGAAGCCAGAAATATAGCAGATCATAAAGGGGGTGAATTGATGAGAACATATTACAAGGAAGACAAAGAAACATCTCAATAAAACATGTGCAGCACCAACGTAATGTGTATAGGGAGACATTTATATCCTTCCCTTATGCCATCAAGAGAAGGTTATTTTCAAATGGATGGCAGGCAAGCTAGAGGTTTGCAGTGCTTCACTGATGTTTTCAAATTCTGAATTCTAACTCTAACATCACCAGATATGTGATCCTCATGAAGTGGTGACCCAAATTGTGCCTCAGGTTTCTCATTTGTAAAATAAAACAGTTAAAAACAGTCTTTACCTCATACAAAATGAGGACTAAATAAAGTAATCCACCTGAAACACTTTGCCTGACTGAGAGTAAGCACTCCATGTGTTTGCTATTACCCCTTTTGTTCTCCCAATGGCTTCCTGTTTCAGAGAAGCCCAGGTTCTTGGTTCCTAGAAAACATATCAAGTAATCTCAAAGAAACCAGAATCCAATGTCATTTTTCAAGTTCATTCTAGCTTAGATCCAGCTTTGCAGAGAAGTGTGTGTGTGCAGGGGCAGAAATACCTAGCCATCTCAGCCCCCCATGGGACCTCCCTGGCAGGGCCCCAACTCCTAGTTTTCATACCCTTCTCCTTGAATGTGGGCTGGAGCTAATGCCTTATGTCTAATAAATAGAATACACCCCTTCCAAAACAAAGAATTGTTAGTAAACCCAGACTCTGGTTGTATGTTTACTCTTCCTCTCCTCCATGAATTCCTGCCTGATCACCTCCTCACCCACACTGTATACTCACCCCAACAAAGAGATCGAAGAAAGTAAGGAAAACTCCACATTTCTCTCTCTCTGAAAATAAAATCAGCATGACAATAAGGCTGTAGACTGTATGTTCTTACTCTTCACGTGGCCTGTTTTCTTTAACTCTGGGTAGGCTGCTGGGATTTCTTTCCCTCAGTACTATAAGAAATGTCTTTTGGGATATAGTGACCTGGAATTAACAGCAACTGATGACAAAAGCCATATGAAACTAAGTGTTTCCTCAGAATGGACCTCCTTGTGTAAGAGCTTATGTAACACCCAGTTCCTCCCCCTCCCCAATTAGTCACAGCCCCCCTCCCCCCCCCCTGCTCCGGGGTCACTGGGTCACTGCACTGTGGTTACCACCACAGGGCGTCAGTTCTTAGGCAATTCCTCTGTAGTTTCAAGGGAACCACTGTTCATCCCAGCACTTTTTTGGACCGAAGCTCTGAGCTAGAAAAGAATGGCATGGGTTTTCTATTGAACATTGCACATTCCAGGCCTCTCAAATCATGTCACAAAGAAAGAGCCTGAGTTCAGTGGCTTTGCAGGCAAACACAGACATGTAGCCACTTTAATCAAGAGGGAAAATGTGTTCCAGGTTAAGGCCTCGGCCCCCAAGCTTTTTATCTATTAGAGGGTGAGCCACTCATCCTGGGTTCCTGGGAACTGTCCAGATTTTAGCACTGAGATTCCCACATCCCAGGAAACCCCTCTGCCTTGAACAAAGCAGGATGAATGGTCACTTTACAACTGTTGGTTAATAGGCTGGGCAGTTCCCAGAGCCTGCCAAACCAGGCAAGGCTGGTACTGAGAGACTGAATCCTAGGGCCCGAGCTTCCACCTAAACAGAAGTTAGGATGCAAGAGCTGGTCCAGGACAGATTAATGGATTGACTCTTGATTCTGTGTACGTGTATGCTTTAACAGTTTCCATCAATTACCTGTTTCATCAAAATGGGTTCAATTAAATCCATACAACCCAGTGTATTAAACGTGCTCCATTGACATTTCCTTCCTCCTCCAAGCACTGGCAAATGCACTAGAGAGATGGTGATTATACAGTTAACTTTCCTACTTTGCATTCCAACTCTGCCCTGCCCCTGCTTGACCTTCATTTGCCTCGTTGATCACAGAAGGAGATTGGTCCAGCCCGGGGCACATGAGATGAGGTCCCGTTGTTCTGACCTTCGGGTTAAAACTGCACGTACGCCCTCACGTCTTCATCAGAGAATATGAACCCTTCTGTTGGATGGGCAACCCACTGCTACTCTGGATCCCCATCCAAACATACAAACTAAACTATTGTCTTGTCTGTGTTACAGGTTGCAAAGAAATTGTCCTTGAAGATGAATGAGGTCGATTTCTACGAGCCATTTATGGACGAGCCCGTGATCATCCCCAACAAACCTCACACAGAAGATGAGCTTGTGGAGTTTGTGAAGGAACACCAAAGGTGCCAAAGACGGCAGATGGGGAGAGTGGGGGGCTGGGGAATTAGGAAGAACCTCTCAGACCCACAAGAGCAGCAACCTAGAGTAAGTTCCTTAGCAGAAGAGAACTCAGTAGTATGGCTTTGTTAGTCGTTGATAAACAGCAGCATTACACCCATAAATTACTATTGATGAATACGGGTCTGTCCTTGAACGTAGGTCAGACTGCCTCCCCTCACCAGCAAGCCCCCTCAAAGCCATTGTAAAATATAAGTAAACTTCTACCCTAATAACCATATCTCTTTAGTGAAAACTTCCTCTGTGTCAAGCATCGTGCTGGGTGCTTTATGGGAGCTACTTGATCTCATCTCCAATATTACGAGGTGATCATTATTATCCCAGTTTGGCAGACCAGGGAATAAGACTCAGAGTATCTAAATAATGAGTCAAGGATAAACATTCTATACATACAACTTCTGGGAGAGGAATATTTGATACCACTTAGAGTAGCTCTAGCAGAGATCAACAAACTTTTTCCCTAAAGGAACAGCTAGTAAATATTCCAGGTTCTGTGGGCCAGATGGCCTGTCTTGAAGCTGTTCAACTCTGCCCCTGTAGCATGAAAGCATCCATAGACCATGTATAAACACATGGATGTGGCCATGTCCCAATCAAAGTTTGTTTACAAAAACAAGAGTCTCTGGCTGATTGGGCCCACCAGCTGTAGTTTGCTGACTGTGCTCTTGGTGGAGAGACAATACTGGAACATGGACCATGTCAGAGGGTTCACTGCCTCACCCATCCTTCCTGCCCCACACATGCAAAAATATGTCCATTGAACCTGGAGAATCATGATCCCAGTGCCTGGATAGTCCTAGTCTCTGCAGGGAGGCAGCACTTGGAGGAACAAATATTAATAAGTCTAGCACTATTTGCCAACATTCAGAAAGAAATGAAACTGTGAGCAAATGTAGATCCTGCCTTCCCCCCTCAAAGATTCCTAAGGAGCTTTTGATGGATGAACTCTGACAAAACAATGGCAGGTTCTGGGCTGGGACAACCCAAACTTCCTGTTTTTTCTCTCCAGCTTCCTCCTTCTGGGCCTGTTCTGGGCTCTCAGGAGTGGAGCTGTCAGTCAGGAGGGAAATGCTTCTTGTCCTGGGTATGAATGGCCCCTGAAGCCTCTGACCCATTGTTTGTAGTAGGCTTTACATGCCTTGGATCAAATGGGCCTATGAAGAGGCTGAGTGACGGAGACTCAGCTCCGAGTCCCACGCAGCAGGGTAGAGCAGCTGTGCTTTTCTAGGCAGAGAGGGGTTCAGGGCTCTTCATCCTGTCTCATCCATACCCGGTGGGGCAGAGGCTGGTCTCCAATACGGCGATCTCTCCTCAAGGAAGCTCCTCCTTTTTTTTCAGACCTACTCTACGTCGCCTGCGCCCAGAAGATATGTTTGAAACATGGGTAAGAAACCGGCCAACTCTTCCTGCCTTGTAGACACCCCTTTGGTTAAGTCCCAGGATTCAAACTAGGTCTTATTTGGCTGGGGTGGATGTCTAGATGGTGGACTATTTGGAACGTGGACAGTGCCATGCTCAGTTTGAACCCAGTTTTCCGTGGATCCGATGTAACCCTCTTTGGTATTTTTTCATTGGGCAAAATTACTGGGTTGAGCTCATTTCTCACATGTTTTGATGACTTCCATTGATAGACCATCAGAGACCCAGAGTAATACAGTGGAAGGAGCTCAGGCTATAAAGTCATAGAGACTTGGACTCAAGTTCAGAAGTTGCCACCTAGTAGCTTAGTATCCTACATCAAGCCATGTGGTCTGGCTGAGCTTTAGTTTCCCCATCTAAAATCAGGACTTTCTGTAAGGATAAGTGACATGAAGAGTTTAGAATATGGTAAGTACTCCATTAGTGAAAGGTAACTTTTAAAAAAAATATCCACTCAAGGCACTGGGAAGCGACTGAATCAGATTGTCCTCGTGGTCAGTGTCATAGACACTATGCCAGGTGGCTCAGATAGCAATTAGAAAGAGGCCCCTGAAGATACACTCCCCACCCTGGCTTCAGATTTGTACAGATTCCATCAACAATAACAACCAAAGTCTCTGGAGCATTTGCCAAGGTATTCCACATGTCCTTTTTATTGGGCCTCTCAACAGTTGTAGAAACTTATACCAGTTACTCCCTGAACAAGCATCACTTTAGGCCATTTTACATATGGAAAAAACAATGATCATGCAGATTAGGTTAATTACTCAAAGAAACATAACTCATTAGTTTGGGGGACTTTAATTAAGGCCATCTGAAGCCAACTCTCATGATGTCTCCAATATGCCTCCCTAGAGCGACCCTGTTCCCACCAGGTGCCATTTGGGGTGGGAGTAGGGGTAAAAGGATTAACATGGAAGCATTTTTCTTTTAAATACTCTAGTTCATGATTAGCGGTGATGGATAAACAGGACCATGGAGTAACTTTATACCTACTGTTTTGTCGGCATGTAACTCAGCTGGATTTCTGAAAGGAGAGAAAATATTTCATAGAACACTGAAGGGCGAATAACTGAGTCTAGAGGAGTGCATTATTTAAGAAAAACCCAGTGGAAACCTATTTTCCTAACATTTCCTAACATTTAAGCCTTTCAAAAAATTAACCTTTAAAAGGTCTTGTTCCTAAGTTTAAAAATAATAACAACAAAAGGGTATAACATTGCTTTAAATGTAATATTCCTTTTAAAAATTGATCTAACCTTTTACTCTAAAATAATTTTAGACTTAACAAAAGTAGTGTAAAGAGTTTCATTATTTCTTCACCCAAATTCCCCAGATGTTAACATTTTGCCATCATGACTTCCTGTCTCTTTCTCCTTCTCTCATAAATATCTGTGTGTGTGTGTGTGTGTGTGTGTGTGTGTGAGACAGAGAGAGAGAGAGAGATAGAGAGAGAGAGAGAGAGAGAGAGAGAGAGAGAGAGAACTGTTTGAGAGTAAGTAGCAGATGTGATTCCCCTTTATCCTAAATACTTCAAGTATTTCTAAACATAAGCATTTTCTCTAATAATCATAGAACAATGGTCAAAATCATCACTGATGTAACTCTGCTATCTAATTCATAGACGTTATTTATACTGACCAGTTATTTCATTAATGTCCTTTATTGCAAAAGAAAAACTTTTATTTTTTTCCTGGCCTAGGATCCAATGCCAGATCCCACATTTGCATTCAGTTGCTATGTTTCTTTAGTGGCCTTTAATCCTGAATAGATTCATGATCTTTCTCTCTTTCATAAAACAAATTACCATTTTAAATTGAGAACGATCACTCCCAGTCTGTTCTGTTGTGTCTTTATCTTTAGTTTTTCTATTTCCCTTATTCCTAAAAAAGCAATTCTCCATGATCTAGGCAAGGGTATTTATTTTAACCAAGTAGAGAAAGGACTCTAGAATGGTTTGCTCTTTCGTAACACCCTGCTTTGCCTTCCTCCCTGTTGGGAAACTTGGATGAGGGCTGTCTGGGTCTGGTTAAGGCTTCTGTGACTGGTCCAGAATGTGGATGCCCAACTAGAGAGCACTGCTCCAGAGTGGCATCCTCATAGACCACCTAACCAGATATTGTGGAAAGTGACCAGTTAGTGAACTTAAGAATCTTTCTCTTCAACAGCCACCTTCTCAGACATTGAAAAACTTTTAAATAAGATAGGAAAGCTAGCTAGAAATAAAGTAACGATTTACCTTTTTCTACCCCCCACCCCAATTATGCAGGTTTCTAAAGTCACAGATCATCTGCAACCTATCGTATTATTACTAAAGAAATTGGTGCCTAGTAATATTTGGTATGTGTGAATCCAAGAACATTTATTTATTTACAACACTAGAAAAATTTCAAGGTGAGGCAGGGCAATCCAAACGCAGTGCTGACCTGTCATTCTCCTTGGACAGTCCACCCCCATCCTGGCAAATGGTCAGTCAGAGTCCTTGGCAAGTGTCCAGAGGGGATGAGAATCAGTGCTTTCTTCTAAAACAATCCTCTCTCTATTGCAATAGTAAGGCACTTCCAAAATGAGGCCAAAGACTCCTAGACAAGGCCTGAGGCCACTACACTGCACCTCAGTTAGGAAGCCTGTTAGCCTAAACTACTTTTTTTTCCCCTCTGTGCCTCTTCATTCAATAGGAGAACATTCAAAAGAGATGAAGGAAATAAAATATTGACACTGGCAACATATCTGGTTATTAGATAAGTGATAAGGCTAATTTCTTCTTAGTATCTCTAATAGTATCTAATTTTCTTTAGTGACAATCTAAGATTTTTATAGTCACACTCTTTTTTAAATCAATCGACATTAATAAGAACCTATAGGGCTGGGGTTATGGCTCAGTGGTAAAGAGCTTGTCCGGCACGTGTGAGTTACTGAGTTCGATCCTCAGTGCCATGTAAAAATAAATAAATAAAATAAAGGTATTGTGTCTGTCTACAACTAAAAAGAAAGAAAGAAAAAAGAACCTATAACATTGGTTTCTATTTTGAAATCTCAGTGTCCAAGGTGATGGTATTAGAAGGTGGGGCCTTTAAGGGTGGTTGGGTCAACCCTCATGATTGGGGTTATTACCTTTATGCAGAAAGTTGCAAGAACTAGTTAACCCTTTTATCTATGAGCCAGAGTGCAGGGAAGATCTAAACTCTGAATCTGACAGGGAATTCCTCTTTGACTTCCCAGCCTCAAGAACAGTAAGAAAC
The DNA here is from genome assembly GCF_964194105.1 of Spermophilus citellus. NCBI lineage: Eukaryota > Metazoa > Chordata > Mammalia > Rodentia > Sciuridae > Spermophilus > Spermophilus citellus. Next base: position 19,388,706 of record NC_138191.1, read on the forward strand.
AAAGTTCATTGATTTCTGTTGTTTATAAGCTCCCCACTTTGATATTTTGTTATGGCAGTCAGAATGGACCAAGACAGTGGGCTTTGGGGCCAGACAGAACTGGCTGGAATCCCACTATGTCAATTACTAGCTCTGCAACCTTGGGTAAGTCACCAATTCTTTAAGTATTAAGTAGGAATAGGATTTTTATTTGAGATTCAGAGATAATATATTTACAAAGTACTTATACAAAAGTGGCAAGTGGAAGATACTGTCAACATTTGAATCATCATTTTTTTCAAAATATTCTTAAGTTGTCAATGGATCTTTTTTTTTTTTTTTAATTTTATTTACCTATTTATTTATATGCAGTCCTGAGGATTGAACCCAGGGCCTTACACATGCCAGGCAAGTGCTCTACCACTGAGCCACAACTCCAGCCCCTCATCATTGTTATTTTGAAGCATGATAATTCTCCTAGAGAGCTGACCACCTAGTTGATAAGAAAAGATTTGTGCAATTAAAAAGGGAATTTCCAAGGCAGTATGATGTAAAGGCCAGATGGTTGCTCTAGGTAGCAAAGACTTCCAGGTTCAGAGAAAGCCCTTAGTTTTCTCAATCCTGCAGGAAGCTCACCTCTTTCTGGCCTGTGCACACTGGGTTCTTACTGACTCATGGGCTTGCCATGGACTCTTGTGAGTTTATTACTGAAAATACCTGGCCCCTAGCATGCACCTGCTTCTTCTTGGGTATTCAAAGGAGGTTTGTGTGCTGAATCTGTAAGATGCAGGCAGAGAGGGGCTCTGTCCCTTGGTTACAGCTCTCCAGCCAGGGACAATGTCAGGCCTTGGAGAGTGACAGGCATATTACGAGCAGCCTCTTAGAAAACGAATATGGATTCTTAATTCAAAAACCAATTTCCAAATGCCTTCTAGAAGGGCACACAGAAATGAGGCCTGCTTCAGAGAGTTAACAGCACTCACTTCCAGCTGATGGCAGGAGACAGAGATGCAGGGCAGCCTAATGAGAACTGACCGGGATATTCCATCTGGCAAGAATAGCAAATGTAAAACAGTGAGACCTCAGACTCCCCTTCTGGTTGCTGTCGGATTTGTGTAATAAACTGGCACGCACACACATATCTATATCTGTAAAATTCAATTCCCTAAAGAATCTGACCAAGACAGTGCCCGCTGTCTTGTTTTTAATAATAATATTTTCTATTTAATCTCTCTCAGAATTTTTTGGAGGTTTTGTCCATTCTATACTCATAGGGGAAAAAATTAGCATTTAGATAGGATTGCACCAGCATTAAAATCAATTGAAATGGAAACGGAGATCTGGGGAGGGTTGAGATGCATGGAGGTTTTTTTTCCCCTATAAGATGATTCTGGTATGCCATTCAGGGTGCCCAGTGAATACCTCTCCCATGTCATAATCAGTATTCACTTGGCTTTGTCCCTAGGTGCCTCTGTCTCACACATATTCCTCTCCAAGTCTCCTAGGCATCACATTTCTTTTCTCAGGGCCCCTCCAGTGCTCCTACTTTTCTTCCTCCAGCAACAATCAATGCAAAGGAGACACAAGGCAGAAGGCCCTTTGTGTCCGGGATGTGGAAACACAAAATGCCCCTTGCTTGCCCATTATTTGAAATACTCTCTCTGGTTTCTTTTCCTTGTCCTGGCCCCCACCGCCACACTCACAATTCCCTCAGTCATGAGTCTTCTTGAGGCCACCCACATTCATAGAAATGCTCATACTGATTTAGCAAGCTTTGGATTGAGAGCCGAAAGGACCCCAAGGAAACCCCTGGAGGTCACAGCCAGCAGGATGTCCCCCTACGTACTTCATGGGCTGTTTCTTCAACCAGAGTCCTAACTTGTATAAACAACAACAACCCACATCCTAATAGACCTGGAGGGTTCTCATCTGCTGCCCACTTGGGGATGGTTTCAGGATCTATCGGCAGCATGCAGATGTTCCCATAATCTGATGCATTGCTGATGATACCTCTTGGTAGCAAATTCTTTTTTTTTTTTATTGGTTGTTCAGAACATTACAAAGCTCATGACATATCATCTTTCATACATTTGATTCAAGTGGGTTATGAACTCCCATTTTTACCCCAAATACAAGTTGCAGAATCACATCGGTTACACATCCACGTTTTTACATAATTCCATACTAGTAACTGTTGTATTCTGCTACCTTTCCTATCCCCTACTATCCCCCCTTCCCTCCCCTCCCATCTTTCCTCTCTACCCCATCTGTTGTTATTCAATTCTCTCCCTTGTTTTTTCCCCCTTTCCCCTCACAAACTCTTATATGTAATTTTGTGTAACAATGAGGGTCTCCCTCCATTTCCATACAATTTCCCTTCTCTCTCCCTTTCCCTCCCACCACTTGTCTCTGTTTAATGTTAGTCTTTTCCTCAAGCTCTTCCTCCCTGCTCTGTTCTTAGTTGCTCTCCTTATATCAAAGAAGACATTCGGCATTTGTTTCTTAGGGATTGGCTAGCTTCACTTAGCATAATCTTCTCTAATGCCATTCATTTCCCTGAAAATTCCATGATTTTGTCGTTTTTTAGTGCTGCATAATACTCCATTGTGTATAAATGCCACATTTTTTAATCCATTCATCTATTGAAGGGCATCTAGGTTGATTCCACAGTCTAGCTATTGTGAATTGTGCTACTATGATCATTGATGTGGCAGTATCCCTATAGTATGCTCTTTTAAGGTCCTCAGGAAATAGTCCGAGAAGGGCGATAGCTGGGTCAAATGGTGGTTCCATTCCCAGCTTTCCCAGGAATCTCCATACTGCTTTCCAAATTGGCTGCACCAATTTGCAGTCCCACCAGCAATGTACAAGAGTAACCTTTTCCCCACATCCTCGCCAGCACTTATTGTTGTTTGACTTCATAATGGCTGCCAATCTTACTGGAGTGAGATGGTATCTTAGGGTGGTTTTGATTTGCATTTCTCTGACTGCTAGAGATGGTGAGCATTTTTCCATGTACTTATTGATTGATTGTACGTCCTCCTCTGAGAAGTGTCTGTTCAGGTCCTTGGCCCATTTGTTGATTGGGTTATTTGTTATATTATTGTTTAATTTTTTGAGTTCTTTGTATATTCTGGATATTAGGGCTCTATCTGAAGTGAGAGGAGTAAAAATTTGTTCCCAGGATGTAGGTTCCCTATTTACCTCTCTTATTGTTTCTCTTGCTGAGAAAAAACTTTTTAGTTTAAGTAAGTCCCATTTGTTTATTCTTGTATTTAACTCTTGGGCTATGGGCATCGTATTAAGAAATTTGGAGCCCGACCCCACAATATGTAGATCGGAGCCAACTTTTTCTTCTATCAGGCGCAGAGTCTCTGATTTGATATCAAGCTCTTTGATCCATTTTGAGTTAACTTTTGTGCATGGAGAGAGAAAGGGGTTCAGCTTCATTTTGTTCCATATGGATTTCCAGTTTTCCCAGCACCATTTGTTGAAGATTCTATCCTTCCTCCATTATATGCTTTTAGCTCCTTTATCAAATATAAGAAAGTTGTAATTTTGTGGATTGGTCTCTGTGTCCTCTCTTCTGTACCATTGTTCCACCTGCCTGTTTTGGTACCAGTACCATGCTGTTTTTGTTACTATTGCTCTGTAGTATAGTTTGAAATCTGGTATCGCTATACCTTCCGATTCACACTTCCTGCTTAGAATTGCTTTTGCTACTCTGGGTCTCTTGTTTTTCCATATGAATTTCATGATACTTTTATCTATTTCTACAAGAAATGCCATTGGGATTTTGATTGGCATTGCATTGAACCTGTAGAGAACTTTGGGTAATATTGCCATTTTGATGATGTTGGTTCTGCCTATCCATGAACAGGGTACATTTTTCCATCTTCTAAGATCTTCTTCTATCTCTCTCTTTAGGGTTCTGTAGTTTTCATTGTATAAATCTTTCACCTCTTTTGTTAGGTTGATTCCCAAGTATTTTATTTTTTTGAGGATATTTTGAATGGGGTGGTTTTCCTCATTTCCAGTTCAGAAGATGTGTCACTGATATACAGGAATGCCTTTGATTTATGCGTGTTGATTTTATATCCTGCCACTTTGCTGAATTCATTTATTAGTTCTAGTAGTTTCTTTGTAGACCCTTTTGGGTCTTCTAAGTATAGGATCATGTCGTCTGCAAATAGTGATATTTTAAGTTCTTCTTTTCCTTTTTTTATGCCTTTAATTTCTTTTGTCTGTCTAATTGCTCTGGCTAGTATTTCAAGAACTAAATTGAATAGAAGTGGTGAGAGAGGGTATCCCTGTCTTGTTCCAGATTTTAGAGGGAATGCCTTCAGTTTTTCTCCATTTAGAATGATGCTAGCCTGAGGCTTAGCATATATAGCTTTTACAATGTTGAGGTAAGTTCCTGTTATCCCTAGTTTTTCTAATGTTTTGAACATAAAGGGATGCTGTACTTTGTTGAATGCTTTTTCTGCGTCTATCGAGATGACCATATGGTTCTTATCTTTAAGTCTACTGATGTGGTGAATAACATTTATTGATTTCCGTATATTGAACCAGCCTTGCATCCCAGGGATGAATCCTACTTGATCATGGTGCACAATTTTTTTTTTTAAAGAGTGAGAGAGGAGAGAGAGAGAGAGAGAGAGAGAGAGAGAGAGAGAGAGAGAGAAAGAGAGAGAGAATTTTTAATATTTATTTTTTAGTTCTCGGTGGACACAACATCTTTGTTGGTATGTGGTGCTGAGGATCGAACCCGGGCCGCACGCATGTCAGGTGAGCGCGCTACCACTTGAGCCACATCCCCAGCCCAGTGCACAATTTTTTTGATATGCTTTTGTATTCGATTCACTGGGATTTTATTGAGAATTTTTGCATCTATGTTCATTAGAGATATTGGTCTGTAGTTTTCTTTCTTTGAAGTGTCTTTGTCTGGTTTCGGGATCAGGGTGATGTTGGCCTCATAGAATGAATTTGGAAGAGCTCCTTCTTTTTCTATTTCTTGAAATAGCTTGAAAAGTATTGGTATTAATTCTTCTTTGAAGATTTTATAAAACTCCGCTGTATACCCATCTGGTCCAGGGCTTTTCTTGGTTGGTAGTCTTTTGATGGCTTCTTTTATTTCTTCCTTTGTTATTGGTCTGTTTAAATTGTGTGTGTCTTCCTGACTCAATCTGGGCAGATCATATGACTTAAGAAATTTATCGATATCTTCACTATCTTCTATTTTATTAGAATATAAGGGTTTCAAAATACTTTCTAATTATCTTCTGTATTTCTGTAGTGTCTGTTGTGATATTGCCTTTTTCATCCCGTATATTAGTAATACGAGTTTTCTCTTTTCTTCTCGTCGTTAGCATGGCTAAGGGTCTGTCGATCTTATTTATTTTTTCAAAGAACCAACTTTTAGTTTTATCAATTTTTCAATGGTTTTTTTGTTTCAATTTTGTTGATTTCCGCTCTGATTTTAATTATTTCTTGTCTTCTGCTATATTTGCTGTTGTTTTGCTTTTCCTTTTCTAGGGTTTTGAGATGTAGAGTGAGTTCATTTATTTGTTGGTTTTTTCTATTTTTGAGGAATGAACTCCAGGAAATGAATTTCCCTCTTAAAACTGCTTTATTTGTGTCCCATAGATTCCTGTATGTTGTGTCTGAAATGTCGTTTATCTCTAAGAATTTTTTTATTTCCTCCTTTATGTCTTCTGTAACCCATTGATCATTCAGTAACATATTGTTTATTTTCCAGGTGATGCAGGATTTTTCCTTCCTTCTTTTATCATTGATTTCCAGTTTCATTCCATTATGATCAGATATGGTGCATGGTATTATCTCCACACCTTTATATTTACTAAGAGTTGCCCTATGGCATAATATATGATCTATCTTTGAGTAAGATCCATGTGCTGCTGAGAAGAACGTGTATCCACCGATGATGGTTGATATATTCTATATATGTTGGTTAAGTCTAGGTTATTGATTGTATCATTGAGTTCTATAGTTTCTTTATTCAGCTTTTGTCTGGAGGATCTGTCTAATGGCGTGAGCGGTGTGTTGAAGTCACCCATATTATTGTGTTGTGGTCTATTTGACTCTTGAACTTGAGGAGAGTTTGTTTTATGAACGTTGCCGCACCATTGTTTGGTGCATATAAATTGATAATTGTTATGTCTTGTTGGTGGATGGTTCCTTTTAACAGGATATAGTGTCCATCTTTATCCCTTTTGATTAACTTAGGTTTGAAGTTGATTTTATTCGATATGAGTATGGCCACTCCTGCTTGCTTCCGAGGGCCATGTCAGTGGTATGATTTTTCCCAACCTTTCACCTTCAGCCTGTGTATGTCTTTTCCTATCATATGGGTCTCCTGAAGGCAGCATATTGTTGTATTTGTGTTTTTTAATCCAGGTTACTAGCCTATCTCTCTTGATTGGTGAATTTAAGCCATTAACATTTAAGGTTACAATTGAAATATGGTTTGTATTTCCAGTCATGTTTATTTATTTATTTATTTTAGTTTGGCTAGTTTTTCCTCTTTGGTTATTTTTCTTCCCCTTTACTGAGATACCTCCCACTGTTAGTTTTGGGTGCTATTTTTCAATTCCTGTTCTTGTAGTGTTTTGCTCAAAATGCTTTGCAGTGCTGATTTTCTGGCTTCAAATTCTTTTAGCTTTTGTTTATCGTGAAATATTTTAATTTCATTGTCAAATCTGAAGCTCAATTTGGTGGATACAGTATTCTTGGTTGGAATCCATTATTTTTCAGCGTTTGAAATACGTTGTTCCAGGATCTTCTCGCTTTCAAAGTCTGTGATGAAAAATCAGCCATTAACCTAATTGGTTTACCCCTGAATGTAATCTGCCTCCTTTCCCTCGTAGCTTTTAATATTCTCTCCTTGTTCTATATGTTGGATATCTTCATAATTATGTGTCTTGGAGTTGGTCTATTATGGTTTTGTATGTTTGCGGTCCTGTAAGCTTCCAGGATTTGGCAATCCATTCCATCTTTCATCTCTGGGAAGTTTTCTAGGATTATTTCATTTAATAGGTTGTCCATTCCTTTCGTTTGGACCTCTATACCTTCTTCTATCCCAATGACTCTCAAGTTTGGTTTTTTTATGACATCCCATATCTCTTGGATAGATTGCTCGTGAGTTTTAAGCATCCTTTCTGTGTTGACTATATTCTTTTCAAGTTGATAAACTTTGTCTTCATTATCTGATGTTCTGACTTCTACTTGATCTAGTCTATTTGTGATATTCTTGTTTGAGTTTTTAATTTGGTTTATGGTTTCCTGCATTTCTAGGATTACTGTTTGATTTTCTTTTTAAATCTCTGTCTCCTGGTAGAGCTCGTTCTTTGCCATTTGGATTTGTTTATTTATTTCATTTTCAAAATATACTTTCAATGCTTGGACTTGCTATGTCATGTCTTCTCTAATATTCCATTCCATCTGAGTTAGGTATGCCTTGAGTTCTTTCTCTGTCCATTTTTCTGATGCCTCTAGGTCCTCCTGTAGATTTAAGTTGTCCTGCATTGTTTGTAATCCTTTTTTCCCTTGTTTTTTCATGTTTTTCACATTACTTTCCAGCTCTGTTTGACTGCTGTGTTTTAGCTTTCTCCTATAAATTTGTTGTGGCTTTGTACATGTCTGTTGTCTCTCCTTTGTGGTAGGAGATTATGCCTAGAGATGTTGGGCTTTATTGTACTTTAAAGCTGATTCATTCAATTTATAAAAGGCTTCCGGATTCTATATGCATATAGTGATTTGTTGTTTGTTCTTAGGACTTTATGTTTAGGTTAGGTGCTATGAAGGTATAAGGGTTAGTATGTCTTGGCTACTTTAGAAGATTGCTCTACTGAAGGGGGATACTAACTGTCGATTGGATCAAGGTGTTGGTAGTAGCTATGTATTTAGGAGCCCTATAGACAGCCTCGAAACATTCACCTATTTGCATTTAGACAATTACACGTAATGGAGGACATAATGCTTGGGATGAAAGTTGGGGGGAAGGGGAAGGAAGGTGCTCTTGAAAAGAAAGAAGGAGAGGGAGATAGATAGAATAGAGGAGAATGGAAAGAACAATAAAACTTGAAAAGGGAAAGAAAGAAGGAAAAGGAGAGAGAAAAAATAAAATAAAATAAGAAATAAAATTAGGTCTTAGAGATCCATTTTCGTCTCTTCCCGTAGGCAAAGCTGTGCCCTCTGAGCTGAGCTTCTGCCCTCTATGTGTGGACAGCAATCCCTGTAAGGTGGCTCCTGGGAGTCTCTCAATCCTGTTGGTCCAGAGCTGTTTCACTTCTCCGGCCCCTCCTCCCCTTCCTCCTGCCAGCCAGCCAGGTCCTGCTCACCGGAGGCGGTTCCCCAAGGATCTGGCTACATTTTCAGCCCCACCGAGTGCCCTATTTCCCGAACTACTGAGCACTCTCTCTGTCATTCATCTAAGCCCCAGTGTTGTGGAGCTGTGGTCTGGGAGTCAACAGTTTAATTTTTCCGGACCCCTTTGGTGGGCACGCCTTCAGAAGCTGGCGGCTAAGACCTTGGGTGTCGCCACTGGTGGTAATGGGAGTTGGGGGTCGAGAATCCCCTCTGCTTCCTTCAGCCCCTACCGTCAGGCCCACGCCACTGGCGGTAGGGGGAGTTGGGGGTTGGGAGTCCCTTGGCCCTTACGGTCACGCCCACGGAGAGATTTTGAAGTTTCCCAGTTGTTTGTATCTGGTGTGGGTGGGAGTCACACACCTGCTAAAGTAGATTCCGCTGGGAAGGAATCTCATTGGCCGAACTCTGGTGACTTCCCCTCTCTGCTATGGCGGGCCCCTGGCTTCTTGCCGGAGCGTCCGAAGGGAGGGGTGGGACTGGCTTGTCTCTGGTCTGACTCAATCTCTGGTTTTAGTTCCCGGCTCACTATTTCATAAAGGCTTGGTTAGAGTCCCTTCACGTCGCCTCCTGAGCCGGGCGGGCGGGGGCTGTTCGAACATTTGCCGCAAGGGGCGGGCGGCAGCCGGCGGGGCTGGACCTCTGCGCCGCGTGACCGAGATTCACTCGTCTGGGGCATACTGTCACCTCCAATAAACTTACTAATTCCCAGCAGGTCTCCTTTCAGCGGAATTTTGCTAGAAGTTTCTCAGCAGATAGAATCTAAGTGCATTAATGCGTCTCTCTGATCCCGTTAATGTGGAGGTACTGAAAGTGCTGCCTCCTCACCGGCCACCATGTTGGGTCTCCCCTCCTGGTGGCAAATTCTTGAAACAGACTGGTAGCCACAGTCACTGAGGGGCCTCTGCATGCTTGTTGCCCTGGAAGCTCCTGATAAACCAGACTTACATTCTTCCTCATTCTTCCTGCTGCTCTTCTGGACTGACCAAACCCAGGAGTAAGATCCATGTAGTGCTAATGTCTTGGTATGTGTAGCTGGTGTTCTCCCATCTAGCAAACCCATTTATCCAAATCCCTGATCAAAATTCTATGCATTCCTGCCAGCTGCTCATCTCTGTCCCCTTCCTTAATGTATGCCCTGCTCTGTTCCTCTGTCCCTCCATGTCCGTTCCCCTTCCACATCCTGCAAACCTCCACCCACCCCCCATTTCCAGTCCAAACCTCTGTGTCCCTGTCCCTGGCTCACTCCTCCATCTGAGAGTGTGACCTTGGTTTCTTTTCTCCTTCAGGAGGATGACTTGAATGGGATCCACATCGTGGCCTTTGCTGAGAGGAGTGACCCAGGTAGGACACCCCCCATCTGCTTAGCTGTTAGCAGAAACTGTCTGACCTTGTCAGCCCTCACCTTCTCCTCCCTCGCATCCTTTCTATGAGGCAACCGCAAGATACTGGGCACCCCCTGGTGGTCACCTGTTAGGTGTGACTCTGTCTTCAGTTGTGCACACAGCTAAGGGAAGAGGAGAAGGTGTGGACAAATTAGAACTTTAGACATTCTGCTTAGCGGCCCCAACTGGAGGAGTGTTGGGCACTGGCGAGAGCACTAGAATATGCAAGCTCGACAGGACATGTGTGTATGAACTTCTGTTCACTTTAAATATTTAGTCACCAATTTCATGATCTAGCCTACATAAATCACATCTTATGTTAATATAATAACACATGTATCCTTCAACAGAATAAAACATATTTCCCTAAACTTTGAGAACTAAGCAAACCAAGCAGCTTATTTTACAAAATGCAAGGCTGACTCTATAACTGAATAAGTAATTCTTTTTATTGCAACTTTCACAACTTTTCCCTGGTGAAGTGCAGAAAAATTGAATTTTGCAGGAGGTGAAATGCTGGTTCCCTAGGGCGATGCTCTGTGAGATACAGTGGTCCCCAGAAGAAAGTGAAAATAGAGATTCTGTGTTCTTTTAGAGACCTGGAACCATCCAGAATGCAACCTAGGATGCAAGGAACTCCATCATGAATGGCTTAGCTGCCAGGCCTTGGGCCATGAGGTGCCTGGGCAGGATTCCAAAACCTGACAGTGTCCAGACTGCAAAGTACCAAAGATCCCTTGAGCTACCTGAGACAGACCTTAGCCAAGTTGTATGCACCATTAGACTTAGGAAGCACTGCTCTAGGAAATGTAGACTCGAAAGGTGTTTGTCAGGACCTTAGCTACTCTCAGAGGGAGACATCGAGAGGTGACCTCCAACAGGCTCAGAGAACTTTTACTAGCTATCCAAGAAACACACTTAGTGGAACATCATGAAGGAGAGTCAGATGTCTTTCAGTATACCTAATTCTTCAAAATGCCTTGACACATGGCAGGTGCCCAAAAAATATTTGTGGGACAGATGGTCAGATTGACTGCAACCCGAATTTTTTTACAATTAAAAAAAAAATGAAAATATCATCCACATAATCATTACCCTTTTAAAATGCACAGTTCAGTGGGGTTTTGGATATCACCAAGTTGCGCAACTTTGTGATACTGCTTAATTCTATAACGCTTTCATCCTGCATGATGTTTTCAGGGTGTACCCGTGATACAGTGTATACCAGCATTTCATTCATTTTTGGGATCAAATAATATTCCATTATATCAAAACCAAATTTATACTCCAAATCACCTGAGAGCTTCTTCTACCTCTCCTGTTCATTTTTTTTTTGAATATCTATTAATGTGCCAGATTTCTTATTATAAAATTTTCACAGTTGGAAAACCTCTTCCAGGAGATCGTGGCCTTGTCCATAAATAAGTGAGTAAATAAATAAAAGCCAGAATAGTTTCAACTTCTTTTCACAGTTTCTGACCATCCTCTATCCCTGGGGGAGAAAAATACCAAAGGAAGCCAGTTGCCTAAGGTTTACAAGCAATCATCAAACAGAATCGGATCCCTGGTGTTGTGTGAACTGAGATGAAGTTGCTACTGGCAGCTGCCTGCTGGCAAGACTCCAGGGAACTTCCTCCCCCCCCCCCCACTGCCCCCTTCCAGCATGGTGGGGAGGCCTGTCTGGCTCTCTGCAACAATGGAACAAAGAGCCCTCCCTGAATTGCAGAAACCTGTTTGACCGAGATTGCTGCTGTAATGAATCAAGCTCCTGAAACTTCTTCTACCTCCTCCCTACACAAATATCCCTGGGCCTGAAAGCTCTGCCTTTCTCCCAAGGAGACCAAGCTGGGGCTTGTTTCTCAGGAGCTGAAGCACTGCACTGAGGGGAGGGGGAGGAGCTCTGGAAGCATCATCTTTCAGCAGAGGGAGGACCTTGCCAATCAGACTGGAAAAATGAAGGGCTTTTCCATTCTCGGTCCCTGACTTTGACTTTGTGGTTAGTCAGTGATTTACCTGCAGGGGCATCCATGTGTAACCTGGGCCCAGAAGCCTGGCTACAGGATTAAGAATTTCAATTCTGCCCAGGACAGTTCCTTGGATAACTTTGCTCTTGCTAACAAGTCGCGCAGGACCTATTGCCTAACCAGACTGCTGCTACCTGCCCTGCCAAAGGAGGAAGGGTATATATACATCCAGGAAAGCAGCACAATTCTTCTTAAAGAGCTAACAGTATTGAAGAACTGAGCTGGGAGTTTTCTGTAGATGATTTCATTTAGTCCTAAAGTCATTCGGTGATGTGTAGATGGTGATTTAATTATTATTCCAGTGACATATGAGGAAAGGGAGTCTAAGAGATTAAGTAACTTGCCTGTAGCACCCACAGCACCTAAACTAAAGTTCACATTCTAGTAGGCTCTCTAGAGCATCAGGATTAGGTATCGTGATTATGATGAGGGTGGTGATAATGGTCATTCACTGTGTGCTTATATGACATAATCCCACAAGGGAGGTTCTATTTTTATACCCATTTTAGGAGTGGAAGAAGCTGAGGCTGAGAGAGGTTAACTTGCTGGGAAGCAGTGGCATTAAGCTGAGGGCTGTTTGGCTCCCCACCCACACCCTTATGGGGAGACATGCTGCAGACATTTATGTATATGCCATTCTGAGTCCTACCATTCAGTGCACCTTCTCCTTTCTCCGCTGTCTTTCACCACCCCCTCCACCTCCAGTATTTGAAGGACAAGAAAATGGAAACCCAACAAGCTCAGAAGCATGCTCAAGATCACAGGGCTATGGGACCACAGAAATGTGAGCTTAGACTTCCTGAGGGCTTCTTCTGGGAAAAAGTCCACCCTACCACACCACCTCTCCAACAGTGCCCCTGCCAACCGGCAGGCCTCGGGCTCTGAGCATGCTCAGTGCTGCTGCAGTGTAGGGAGAAAGGGCAAGGGCTGTGTGAGCAGGAGGAGGGCAGGAGAGCAAGAAGAGAGCAGAGCCATCTGGGAGCTTGAGCGCCCAGTTAATGAAGGCGAATCCCACTTTCTTTGCTGCTCACTGATGTTCTAGGATTTGGAATCTGAGATTATAAAGCAGCATCCACCACTCATATCTTTCCCTGTGGCCTGGATCCACAAGGACTTTTGTTGCAGTTCTGACCTTCGCAGGGCTATGGTGGCCCTCCACAGAAAGCTGAGGATAGGCAGGCCTCCTGGGAGAAGGCAGTGCCCTCTGTCCTGACCCTGGAGCGTAACCGTCAGGTTTCTCCTTGCAGTAAGATCCCATCCCAGTGCTGGCAGCTCCCTGGCTGGGAAGGACATTGCCCGGGTTCTGTTGTCTTGCTGGGGACCCACAGCAGCCCAAGTACCTCCACCCAAACCTTCTCTCCCACAGCAGCACTCAAGTGCTGGCCCAGAGCTGCTTGTTTGACAGGTTTGAAAATGAAGGACTTTCTTTCCTGCCTCCCCCAGATGTGTCTGCATCAGGCTGACATCTTCTTTATAACACTTGATGAAAGGTTTGCAAAGCAGCGTTTCTACATGAGCGCGTGCTGGATGGATATCCTCCAAGGGCACCAGGAATATTAGCACTAACAAGCTGGAAAGGCAAGGACAGGCTGCTGTCTTGAGGAGTGGAACAGGATTAGTGACAGGCCCTAGAAGCAAGTCTCCAAGCCCTGTTGCACCTGAGCTTCCACTGCCTCAGGTTCTTGTAAAAATGATTTTTGAGACCAATTGTCTCAAACAGGAACACTAAATGCTTCTTTGAGTTTTTTTTTTTTTTAAATTTAAAGTTGGTTTAGCAAGTTTGATATTTGATTCTTACTAGCTTAGGTGCTAAACATCATTCCAAACATTAGTGCACGTAATCTTCACACTAATTCTCTGGGTAAGGGCTGTTACTTCATCTTCCCCAGGGTACAGAGGAAGATGCACAGGTACAGAGAAGTTAAATAGTATCCCACAGTCATATGTCAAGTAACAGGTAGAAATGGGATTCCAACCCAGCAATCCAGCCCCAAGTCTGGGCTCTGTAACCACCACCTTATGCTTCTCTCCAATTCTGGGGTTCAAGGATTAGGAGAAGGCAGAACATAGAAATAAGTCTAAGTAAGGAACGGCAGGGTCCTATGTCTCAGGCACCATCTCAAAAATACAAGGCCCACACAATGTCCCCCGTTCTAAGTAGACATCTTGCTCTCACATGTGGCTTCTGGGTGACTGTGTTTTGTCAGGGAGAACTGCCAGCCTTGTCTGTCCTTCTGAGGCTCCCTCTAAGGCACAGGCTCACAGAATTCTGCTGTTGGAGAATTCCATACCTACTAAGTAGGCTTTGGCCTGAGGACCCCCTGAGCCTTTCTGAGAGAAGACCTGCGGGGGTGGTTATCTGCCTGTGTGTCCCAGCACCTGGCCCTGGGCCTGGAACATTGTGAAGACTCAAAATATACCTTCCTAAGGCAAAAGAAAAAAAAAAAAAAAACAACCTTCCCATCAATGAAAAATGAAAGTAGTGAGAAAAAACTTCAAATGAATAAAAGGTTGATATGGGTATAGGAGGGAAAGGAAGAAGGCCCAGGACGAATACCACACCATCTTTACATGATGACAATAGCGTCTCCTAATTATCAGCAAGCCTGTGGAGTAACAAGGCAACTATTTGCTCCATTTTCAGAGGGAGAAACGGAGGACCCAGAGGGATTAAGGAACCTGTGTGAGGTCCCCCAACTTCAGACCTAATGTCCTCTCCAGACATAACCTCTAAGCTGCAGGACGGGCTGGCCCCTGGCCTACTTATTTGTGTACCTGTCACATGGCTGTTCCAACCCTCAGCCTCTATGCCTGGGCAGAGACCCTCAGGCTCACAACTCTCCAGGATGTGGCGTCGGGGGAGGGATCCTTCCAGTGCCTAGTAGGTTAAGCACAGCCAGTTCCCCAGGATTAGCTTACAGGACAGAGGTAGGGGCGGGGGGGGGGGGCAGCACACGGCAGGTCTGTCTGCTCCTGGGCCATGGCTTTGACTAAGACATGTGCCTCTGCCAGATGGGGCCTTGGCTCCCATCATGGCTGCTCCCAGCCTGGAGCTAGTCCCCAAGGGCTTGGTACAGGCTCATTCCCACCAGCCTCTGCCAGGGAATCAGGAAAGGATAATCACCGGTTGGTTTCTCTTCCCACAAAGATATGATTCCCAGAGGCCACTGGCTTGCCGTGGGAAACCTTCTGGCTCAGCATGCATCCCTCAGTCCTGGGTCCTGGACTCTGGGGACCAAAGCCCAAGAGGCTGGAGAGGAATTGGAGTTCGCAGGGCCTTCCTCTTTACTTTGGTCCATATCTGAGATTCTAGTCGTGGTATTCAGCATCATCGCCAGGCTAACCCACCCATCTCACTGTGGCTGTGGGGAGGACAGGGCTCAGGAGTGTGATCAGAGGTAGGGAGGGACTACCCTGCAACATGGGAAAGGCAGGCGCAGCCCACCAGTGCCACGGCTACAACACGGACTGGTCCCTCTGTGACCCGGCCCCTGCCTCCCTGATGTTGAAGCTGTTACTCAAGGTTTGAGGTTCTCGGGGGCACAAATTTGAGGAAGGAAGGAAGATGGCAGCATTACTGTGAAGAGGGCTGAGACCTTAGAGGGAAGATGAATGGTGGAAACAGCTCCAGACAAACAGACTAAAGATCTGAGTTAGACTCCTGGATCTTCCACTTGCTCATATGTGTCTGAACAAGTCACTTCCTCTCCCTGTATCTTGCTTCCTTTTCTTTGTGAAATGAAGATAAGACCATCAAGACCAGACGTGAAGACTAAATGCAAAAGTACTCTGTACTCAGTAAGTGCTCAATAAGTAAATGTCGGGGCAGCATGATGATGGACTTTCTGCATACAAAGAACAAAGTCCTGTGTCTATAAAGGAAGAAATGTGGAAATTAACTTCTTGTAAAGAAGGAGATTTCACAAGGAGTTGGGTGCAAAGAAGACATTCTTGACTGTTAAGGATTATCAATCTCATTTTTGGCCTTTAGGGGGGTCAAAGGATTTTAACCCTGCAAATATTCAAAGCAAAAGACAGGGGGCTGTGCACCTGCCTGGTGTTCAGGATGTTGGGGATTTTCTGTGGCTCTGGAAATTGGTGCTTCTCTAATAGCCTCAGGGAATAGTCCTCTAGCTGCCAAATCTAGGGGGCTTTCAGCCTGAATAGCATCCCCTCCCCCCTTTTCTCTACACGTAGTTTTTGAATTATGGGCTATTCCTTCAAGCTAGCTGGTCACAATCTTTTTTTTTTTATTTTTTAAAATGTTTTATTTATTTATTATTATTTTTTGCATTACAATTCTTTTTTTTAATTGGTTGTTCACAACATTACAAAGCTCTTGACATATCATATTTCATACATTAGATTGAAGTGGGTTATGAACTCCCAATTTTACCCCAAATGCAGATTGCAGAATCACGTCGGTTACATATCCACAATTTTACATAATGCCCTATTAGTAATTGTTGTATTCTGCTGCCTTTCCTATCCCCTACTATCCCCCCTCCCCTCCCCTCCCATCTTCTCTCTCTACCACATCTACTGTAATTCATTTCTCTCCTTGTTTATTTTCCCATTCCCCTCACAACCTCTTATATGTAATTTTGTATAGCAATGAGGGTCTCCCTTCATTTCCATGCAATTTCCCTTTTCTCTCCCTTTCCCTCCCACCACTTGTCTCTGTTTAAAGTTAATCTTTTCTTCCTGCTCTTCCTCCCTACTCTGTTCATAGTTGCTCTCATTATATCAAAAAAGACATTTGGTATTTGTTTTTTAGGGATTGGCTAGCTTCACTAAGCATAATCTGCTCTAGTGCCATCCATTTCCCTGCAAATTCCATGATTTTGTCATTTTTTAGTGCTGCATAATATTCCATGGTGTATAAATGCCACATTTTTTTATCCATTCATCTATTGAAGGGCATCTGGGTTGGTTCCACAGTCTAGCTATTGTGAATTGTGCTGCTATGAACATCGATGTGGCAGTATCCCTGTAGCATGCTCTTTTAAGGTCTTCAGGGAATAGTCTGAGAAGGGCAATAGCAGGGTCAAATGGTGGTTCTATTCCCAGCTTTCCCAGGAATCTCCAAACTGCTTTCCAAATTGGCCGCACCAATTTGCAGTCCCACCAGC
The DNA here is from genome assembly GCF_964194105.1 of Spermophilus citellus. Lineage (NCBI taxonomy): Eukaryota > Metazoa > Chordata > Mammalia > Rodentia > Sciuridae > Spermophilus > Spermophilus citellus. Next base: position 19,405,611 of record NC_138191.1, read on the forward strand.
AATGTACAAGTGTACCCTTTTCTCCACATCCTCACCAGCATTTGTTGTTTGACTTCATAGTGGCTGCCAATCTTACTGGAGTGAGATGGTATCTTAGGGTGGTAAAAGACCTTGAAGTCAGGCCCATCACTGATAAAGGAAACATTTATTTGCTTCAAACGCACTGGTCCACTCTCGCAATTCCAGCTGTGCTCTACTCCTGTGCTTAATGTCTAATTACAAAAGCGAAATAGGCTTTCTGCAGCCGACATCCTGGCCTGAGGGGGCTCCCCAGTGACTATTTTCCTTGTCCAGGGTACCTGCAAGTTTTACCAAGAAACTGAAGCTCTCCAGAGCAGAAAAATGAACTTAAAACTTAGGATTTTAGCAATGGAATACATATGACACCAGGTGAGATGCCCTAATTTAGGTTTCCCAGCCTGGTGAGAAGCCATTCAAACAGCTCTACTCCAGGCTGGGAACTGAAGAGGGGACAGCCTTGGAGGCTTGCACCCCTTGAATCAGGAAGATTCAAGTGAGCTAATGCCTTACAAACAAAGCAGTTAAACTGGCTCTAATTCAATTATGAAGGCAAGGTTCTCCGTCAACCAGCTGATACAGATGTCCCAAAACTCTTCATTCACAGAATCAGCAACAGGAGCCACAAAGAACCACCCCTGGACATACTGTCTTATGGGTCCAAGACTGTTCCTAACCTTCTCCTGGCACCCAGGTCATTGCTCTTAATACATATGTATAGAATACACAGATGAATGGCTGGGCTTATGGGGGCTCTTCGGCTTCCTTGCATTCAGAAAAATGTTGGATCATTGAAGAAAAATAATGCATGCCAGGCACTGTCTTAAGTGCCTCAGAGATACTCATTTAACAAACTATCACCCCATGAAGTAGGTAGTATCATCATTGCCCCATTTTACTCACAAGGAAACAAGACATTAAATAATGTGGCCTGAATCACACACTGATTTAGACCAGGTCATTTGGCCCCAGAACCCATGTGTTTCAGTGTTGTGATGGCTACCTCCTTGAAGAATGGGCTATTCTGTTATTGAAAATATCCGGGGCCATGGATGACTGCCCATTATAGAATCCCTCACCCCACGAGTGAATGGGCTGCCCTTGCTGGACGCATTGGTGCACGCCTGTATTCCCAGCGGCTTGAGAGGCTAAGGCAGGAGGATCGTGAATCCAAAGCCAGCCTCAGCAAAAGCAAGGCTCGAAGCAACTCAGTGAGATCTCTTCTCTAAATAAAATACAAAATAGGGCTGGGGATGTGGCTCAGTGGCTGAGGGCTCCTGAGTAAAATACCTGGTACCACCCCCACCTCCCAAAAAGGGCTGCCCTTGGATCTCAATGAAACTTCTCTGTTTTAATACCAATCTTATTTATTTTTTCCTTGAATGGCTTTTGAGCGTTCCTTGCTCCTTTGTAGACATGAAGAATGTTCTCTTCACAAACACCATTCATATTCTTAAAAACAGGCTTTAAATCCCCACTTTTGAATCATTTTATTTATGTCAAAATTCTAATCCATTTTATTTTTTCTTCTACAACTCAATTTTTATTCTTCTATTGTTTTTATCTCTGAACCTGCTATAAAATGTAGAACAGAAATGTGCTGATGGTTCTTGCATGGAACATTCCTTTTTATGAACCCTAACATTATGTGAATTTTTTCCATCAGAAAACTCCAGTGCTCTGTTGTCCATGCAGCCTGTAGTTCTGACTACAGACAGTGCCCTCTGCGTCTCTAAGCATGGCTTCTGGAGAACTTGAGCTCCTCTCTGTGGCCTCAGTTCTCTCCTGTTCTTTATGTAAATCAGTCTCAGGTTGCACCTCGGGTTTACTCTCTACTTGCCTTTGGGTCTGTGTTGTTGGGTTTCATCCTCTTTGTGTTGTAGATCCGTCAAGGTCACTTTAACATTAGAATCTCATCTTCCAGAAAATAGGCAATGTCACCTCAATTATTCTTCCTTTTCTTCTCTGCTGCTGAAAGCAGTAACTGTAGATTTTTTTTGGGGGGGGGGGGGCTTCCTCCTAGCTGTCTGTGCATTATGATCCATAAATCCACAGATGCTCTGTGCATTTCCTTATTTCCTTCTCCTATGACATGGGCACGTGCCTGGAGGAGAGCCACAATCACCACATAGAACAGCTGGTGACATTCTGGAGGGGCTTGACCTTCTCAGCCACACCTATAGGAAGGAGGAGCAGAACCCCACCCCTGCCTCCTCTATCCCTGATCTCATCCCTGAGGTGATAGATGCATGAACTCTAAAGCACAGGCCCTGTCAATCTCAGGTGACTGCCATATAATCTCATTTGCAATATAAGGATGAGCAGAGATTGACAAACCACTTAGGCCAACATAGTCATCTCTGCAGGAAGAGACTGCAGGCCATAAAGACCCTCTTCTCCATTAGCTGTCACTTTGATTTCCAGGTAATATATGCCTAAGGGCACCAGTGGGACTCCTCAGTATGAGTTAGTAATATTTAAAGAGACTACACCCACCCAAAGCAGAGCTGCTAATAGTATGCGTTATATCTGGAATATATTAGAGAAGAAGAATTGTAAGCAACACTTTGGCCAAAGGGCTGAAATAGCCAAACAGAGGCCAGTTGCTGGAGAGGGAGTTTTGTTAAACTGAGGCCATGGGTCATAGGTGGGAAGTTGGGAGGAAGGAAGATGCTTTTCAAAGAAAGGGAAGTTGCTGGACTGAATTCTCAAGCAGTTGGTGAGCTGTTTATATACAAACATCTAAACTTCAGGCCATAAATTCAGCTAGGCGAGAAAGTAACTGAATCGTTTAGAGCTGAACCTAAATGTCTACTTGGAGTTGTGTACCACCGAATTAATTGTCCCTCAACCCCACCCAACCATCCTAAGGACTCGGGTCTTGCTGGTTCCCAGGCATAGCTGGTGGGGTCATCATTATCTGTCCACATGGGCTTCTTCAGAGAAGTCTGTCATTCTGTCTGCCCTGCGGCCCTTGTTCTAAGCAGGTCACCACTGGCCCAGTCCCTTACTACTTAACTGTAGTAAATCATCAGGTCTGTCTCCATCTTGACTCTAGTCATGTTCCTCAGATGCCCAGACAGCTCCGTGACGCCTCCGGACTCCTTCTGCCCTCGTGCTAAGGGCTTCTCTAAAACACTCTGGGGACTTCCATTTGCCTGAGTTTTATTCTGAAGCAAAGTGTGAGTCCTCTCTACTTTTGGATTCCCTGACCCTTATGGAGATTCTACAGGTGGACACATGTGCACACACAGCTTGGGTTCCTGCACACACTTACACACACACATTTACACACACACACTTACACACACACTGTTTATTCTCAGGGACCTGCCAGAATCTAAACTCTTATCTGTTCTAGCTAGGGATAGAATAGTGGCACTGAGGGTTTATAGTATGCCATCTCTTACCAAAGAGTTCTTCTAGGATTTTTGCTTATAGTGAAGATTTTATGCACCAGCTCTTTAAGGTTTAGGCTTTTGAAAGTTTGTTTCTTGAAGGTTAGAAGCCTTGTCTCTGCTTTTCCTATATGAATCATCCCTCCCTGAGGGCAGTGGATACTGCTGACTGAACAGAGGGAGGGCAGAGTATAAACAGAACTGGTGAAGGAGGGAGTGGGAAGCCCCATTTGACTGTGGATCAGGAGCACACTATGTTGGAAGATTTTAGGAATTCCAGGTTGTACAGAACCAAGGGAAGACTTAGATGCCCTTGCCCCATAGAGCAGATGTGGGGAAACTCTGACGGATAGCACATGCTCTAAGAGATGGCTCAGGGTCACTGGGGACAGGCAAGGGTCATCTGCTTGGGCACTAAGCTTTTTCACTAAGGCTATGCAAGTGAAAAAAATGGGACTTGGCTTTAGGTTAGAAACTGGTCAGTTCTGTGTGAGCTTTTAATTTCTTTATTGAAAACTTTTATAGTTTCCTTCACATAAGATGCTTTGTGGCTGGAAACCTCATATGACTCATTTTATAGACTAATCCTATAATTGAGGGTACCCACACCAAATGGCCTAAGACACCCTCATGGAAAGATGAGCTCTCCGCTCTCCGTGTGGGAATCCATGTGTGTGCAGGGGTTACTCAACCTTCTTGAATCCTACTTCAGATGGCTATGAGTTCCTGGAGATCCTGAAACAGGTTGCCCGGGACAACACTGACAACCCTGACCTGAGCATCGTGTGGATCGACCCAGATGACTTTCCTTTGGTAAGTGGCTCAGGCCAGGGCCCCATTTCTGGTCACCTTCAGTCTCATGTTTGTGTGTAGCATGAGGCTCTCAAGCATGAAGGAGGAGATAAAATAAGTAAGGGTACTTAAAGAAGCCCAGGGGCCACCCCCTTGTGGTGTGGGAGATCCTGGCTCATGGGAGAGCATTGAACTTGGGGCCTGGTGCGGTCACTGAAATGGCCAGACTTACTACTGTTCTCATAACCCAGACACAGGAGTTGGAGACTCTCAGAGAGACCCACCCAAGTGAGCAGGGTGGATTCCTTCTGCCATTCTCCATCGATGCAACTCATCCCACCACTGTCCCTCCCTGTAATGCCTTTCATTTTCTGGGTGAGGACCATCATTTTTGTGGGAAGGGGGTACCGGGGATTGAACTGAGGGGCACTCAATCACTGAGCCACATCCCCAGCCCTATTTTGTATTTTATTTAGAGTCAGGGTCTTACTGAGTTACTTAGCGACTCACCATTGCTGAGGCTGGCTTTGAACTTGTGATCCTCTTGCCTCCGCCTCCTGAGCTGCTGGGATTACAGGCGTGCACTGCTCTGGCCAGCAGGAACCATCATTTTGAAGCAACTTGAATGACTACATAATAAAATCCAGAGATTAATATTTTTTTGAAGAGTTAAGAACTTGGTGGAGAGACCTCTTTGAGGGCAGAGATCATGCCTACCTCATCCACGGTGCGTCCCCCAGGAGCTGGGGAGTATCTAACATGTATTAAAGGTGCAAGAACCTTAGAGTCCGAACTCTAACCAGTGTCAATGATCAAGGAAGCTTTCATTATGCTTGGCTTTAAAAAGAATGAAGAGAATTTGTATGGTACGTGAATCCGGTAGTAATGATTATGAATTTAGATAATGCCCTCTACTGGGTATCTGCAACTACAGGGAGTTCTGTCCATGCACCATCACAAGTCCTCCCCTCGACAACCCTGTGACACAGGTGCTATCATGATCTCTATCAGACAGATGAAAAGAATGACAGCTGAAGAGATCTGCCAACCTAGGTCTATGGTGATCATTTCCAGTAGAGCTAACTGCACGTAATGAGTAGAAGTTATCACTCACTAAATGACAACTTTATCTCCCAGGAATTAATATTAGTTGTGTAGGTTATAAATGATGATTAAATCCAGAAAATCGTGATTACTATGATTAAATACAGAAAATTGAGGGATATAATGATCTCAAGTGTCGTGATACCCAATCCTGTGAATCAAAGACAGGGACTTCTATGACACTTGAAGCCAATGTTATAATTCTGAGTAACTCTAGAAAGTCCTGGCCATATATGACTGAACAGAGCACAGCTTTTTTTTTTTTTTTTAATTTGCTTCTGCCTGGTTGTATTTCTTGTTTGTCTTACTATTTTGTTATGTAAGCTTGTAGTTAATCTGCAATGCTCTTGGTCACTTCTGTGTGTTTGCCTTGGTTTTTGCAAAGGAGTAAGCTTCACACTATTGTGATTTCCAGATTCCTGAAAATCCCAGTGCTCATCAGTCCCTATATTTCCCTGGGACACTTTTTACCAATGGGTGTCTCTATTTTCTCAGCCTGATGGCCTCTGGCTCCTGCAGTCCTGTTCCAGATATTTGTCCACTTGGAGCCCAAGCCTGGCTGAATGAAGAAATCTTCCTCTTATTTATTTTTTATGCCAACTTATGGTAGATCACTGCTTTTTTTTTTTTTTTTGGCCATTTCTTATAGCAAAGTGGCACAAGATAAGGGATTTTTTCGAATGGAACACTGAGAGAGAGATGGAGCGAAACAGCTCTTTCATCACCCTTGAACTATAAAAGAGCCACAAGTAATTTGGGAATCAATGTTGGACCATCTCTGTAATTTTCTTCCTTACAGCTGTAGAAGCTTTTATATTATATGTTTTCGTAGTTTGGGCTATGACATCTTTTATTAAGTGCTTATTTAAAGTGCCTGAGGGCTGGGGCCAAGTCTTCAATTTCCTAAGTACCCACAAGTGTGCAGAAGACCTTGAACCCATGGTGACCCAGTTACTATGGTAGAATGGCAGGTGAGTCCAGCCACAAAGAGTGGCTTTAACAGGGATCACCCTCTGCTTGCTGTCTAATCTGATTTTTTGTTGTTGTTGTTGCAGCTTGTTGCTTACTGGGAGAAGACTTTCAAGATTGATCTATTCAAGCCACAGATTGGGGTGGTGAATGTGACAGACGTGAGTATCCTTCATGAAGGTTTGCTCAGGCACCCTCAGCAGGCATGGTTTGCTGCTCTGTGGCCCAGACTGTGAGATCATCAGCTGCTTTAGAGACGGGCAGAACCCTTGGCCCTGCCTGAGCTCAGGAAACTTGCCACTGTGGCCAAACCTGGTCTCTGAAGCTAGTCTTAAGCTACAGTTCCATGGCTTTGCTCCCTGGGTACATTCCCTTGCTTGAGACCAGCCTGGTCCAACTCATCAATCCCTTCCAAGAAAATTCTCCTTCCCAACGCCAGACAACAAGGTCTGTTCACATAAGGGAGCCCACACCTGGAGAGGTCATTGTATCCTCAGCGAGGGGTAGTTGTGGTGCAGAAGCTCATGCCTGCAACTACCCCACAGCTGGAGAGCAGGCCATGAAGAGAAGGAAGAAAATCCTACACAGTTAAGGGGATTCTTCTCACAGTTCAGGTGCTGGTGAACTAAGGTGAGAAGAACCAGTGAGCTGGACTGGCAGAGTGTGAGGAATTTCAGACCTCAGCCCAGACTCTGATGCAATTCCCCCATAACAAGTGAGGACAGATTCAACCAGGCAAACAGCAGACAGAAATGATGATCACCAGAGCCCGCCTTAGAGCCATAGTAATTGAAGTCGACAATCTTGTGAACAGGGTCCATTAGCAATGTCCTCTCGCCCTGTTGTTAGTTGTTCAATAACCCAGGGAGCTCTACATTCATTTACTTTGTAAACTACTTTTAGAATTAGTAATAATAAAAAATAATTTGAAAAATATGCTTTCTGGGCTTGGTGGTGCATGTCTGTAATCCCAGAGACTTGAGAGGCTGGTGCAGGAAGATTGCAAGTTGGATGCCAGCTTCAGCAACTTAGTGAGACCCTGTCTTATCGTAAAAAATAAAAAAGGCTGGGGATGTAACTCAGTGGTTCAATCCCCAGTACCTAAATATAAATAAATGAATATATGTTCAAGTTAAAACAATTTAAATAAAATAGGGGGGTATAAATGAAATAGGTGATATAAATGATAAAAAATGAAATAGTAGGATAATAAATGAAAAGGAAAAGTGGGGTTTTTTTCCCCTCTCACTGCCTTAACTTCATCCCTAGTCCCATTCCTTGACAAATCATTGGTTCTTGTTACATTGGGTTTGTTGTTATTTTGTTCTGTTCTGTTTTGTTTCTGCAGTACGGGGGATTGAACCCAGGGGCACTTTACCACTGAGCCATATATTCAGTCCTTTTGATTTTTAATTTTAAGATAGGGTCTTGCTAAGTTGCTTAGATCTGAGCTAAGTTGCTGAGGCTGGCTTTGAACTTGCAATCCTTCTGCCTCAGCCCCCACCTTCACCCTGCCAGGAGCTAGGACTATAGGCATGCACTACCATGCCTGCTGGTTGCTGCATGAGTATCCTATCAGAAATTTCACATACATGTACAGCCATTGGGCAGTGGGATGCACATTTCAATTTATGTTACACGAACAGGGCACTGCACATACCATTCTGCACCTTGGCATTTAACAATGTGTACATACTCCTGATAGGTGTAAGACATATGGGGGCCACGTCAACATAGCTGCTTGGAACCTTCTGGTCTGGCCCTGCCCTCATGCACCTGCTCCCTGGTTCATTGTGTCCCTTGCTGCAGGCGGACAGTGTCTGGATGGAGATTCCAGACGATGATGACCTGCCCACAGCGGAGGAGCTGGAAGACTGGATTGAGGATGTGCTTTCTGGAAAGATCAACACTGAAGATGATGACAACGAAGACGAAGATGATGACGATGATAACAACAATGACGAGGAGGACGAGGAGGATGACGATGATGATTCTGATGAAGACGAGAATGACGACAGTGATGATGATGATGATGATGAATAGCTCCGACTCCAAGTGATTCTGGATGAAGACAAAATCCCAGCCACCTCCAACCACACGATGGCCAGGGTGGCAGAGAGCAGCCCCGCCTCACACCTAGCCGACTCTGTTCCTTTTCCCAACAGTGTCTCCCACACCATCAGGAGCAGTACAGTTCAGCAGATGCCTTTTCAAATCCAGCAGTCCAACTCAGCAGGGACAGGAGAGGCATGTTCCATGTTGACCTGTCCTGACGGTCACACAACAGTTCTGCTTCTTTCCTAGACCATCCAGGGTCCCAGCCAGGCCTGAATCTGGCAGTCTGGGCAGAACCATCTCCTAACACCTCTACTTAAGTTTACTTGTCACCTTTGACTGTGCCAGTAACAGAGATGACCGTTTGCTAATTCACAGGCACGGTGTGACCTTGTCATCAGAGCCCAGGGAGGGCACACCATTTATCAATTCAGCTCTCAGACCTAGAACATCAGTGGACTCTGACTGGAGCCCTTGGATGGCTATTGAGAGGCCTCAGGACTTCTGTGTGGGTGTCACTGTCATTTCTAGGCTATTCTGATGCTGGGGCGGGAGGTTGATTTGCTGAACTTCCTACCAGGTGACAAGTCTCACGTATTCACCAGCAGTGGGGAAGAAGGGAAGAGACTGAAGGCTCAGAGGCTCTTTAGTTTTCTCCTGGGATTGGGCTCATGTCTTTGCGTGGATCAGTTGGCCCCTTAGTCTGAGCAGGGCATTGAATACCCCTTCTCTGTGCTACTAGTGAGCCTCCCCATGTAAAGGTGGATTTATCCAGTGGTCAGTTTATCAGCACTCCTACAGTTGACCAGGGCAATAAAATAATTGGAGTTCATCATGATGCCCTGAGGCCATGGGGAAAGGGGAAAGAAAACAAGACCCAAAGTGCCTTCTGAACTGTCTAAAAGTTATGTTATGCTTGATAGGTTTAGTATTAAGTGTGCAGTACAATTTCTAATTTATTTTCTCAATCTGTTAACAAATATAAGATAGTATGCAAATTTTTTGAAATTAGGGCAATCTTTTTGTGGAATAGTAGTTAACTAATGGTCATTAAACTCGTATTTTGAAAATGTTGAGACTATCTTGAAAATCCTGTCTTGGCTCTTCGGATTCCATTCATTCTCCTTTGGTCCAGTCCTTCCTTTCTATTTCTTCTCTGTTTTGTTGGTGTTTTTTCACTGTCTCTGCACTCTGTCCACTCTTCCATAGCAATTTCACCCTTGCACATCAACTACCACCTATGTGCTACTCCTTTCTAATATAGCTCTCTAACCTTGACTTCTTTCTTGCCTTAGTTTTAGATCCACTTGCTCAACTGCCTCTGGTCATCTTGGTTCTAATGCACTTCACACACTTCAAACTCAACACAACACAACATGTAGTTATTACCGTCCACTTGAAACAACTTCTCCTCCTCCTCATGGAGTCCCAGTTTGGCCATCTCTACCATTGTCTGTGCACCCTGTTCTCTTCTGCTTCCATGGCATTTTGTGCATGCTCTCGGTCATGGCATTTATCATTTTAATTTATCACCTATTCTTGAACATCTGTCCTTTCACTAAATTGCAGGCTCCCTAGAAGCAAGAAATTTACTTATCTTTGACTCTCCAGTACTTAGTACTTTGCTCATCACAAAGCAGGTGCTCCTCTATGGAGCTAATAATTGTAGAGCTAAAATTCCCCAGCACTACTGGATAATGGAGCTTATAGAGTGTATTAGGCAGCTTGGGATGCTATAACAGAAGACCACAGATCCAGTGGCGTAAACAACAGAAAATTTTCTCACAGTTCCAGAGGTCAGAAGTCCAAGATGAAGTTGCCAACAGGGTTGGTTCCTGGTAAAAGCTCTCTTCCTGGTATCTATGTCCTGGTAAGGCCTTTCCTCAGCAGAGACAGAGACAGAGAGAGGGTGCACAGGCAAGTTCTGATGTCTCTTTCTCCTCTTATGAGGATACCTGTCCTATCAGATTGGGCCCCATCCCTATGACTTTATTTACCTTTGATTTCCTCCTTAAAGCCCAATATAGTCACATTGGGGATTAAGGCTTGAACATAAATTGGGGGAGCACACTTTGGTCTACAACACAGGGCCTCATTATGTATGTATTTCTCCTCTCACACAAAATCAGGGAGATGCTCTTTAAGCTGTACTGTGTTGCTATCCACCCAGGCCCAGTCACCCTAAATAAGCTCTTAGAGAAGGAACTTTACACAGCAGTCCATGATGCTAATCGTTCATGCAGCCAAGGAGTGTGGTCCATAACAAATGTGGTCTCTATTTCACAGAGAAAATTTTCTTGTTCTCAGAGGCCTGAGAAATGTGCATTAAGTTAAAATCTTGTTATGGTGCTCCTACATTAGAATCACGAGAGGTTAAGCCAGTCCTGTCTGTAAGTCCTAGGGCCTCTTAGTCTTAACGTTTTAGGTTGGCAGTCATGGAACATTTGTTATGTACCTAGAGTACTATGTTAAGTGCTTCACATGTGTTATCTCATTCTCATTTCATCCTCAGAGGTTTATGAGACACATCTTGCTATTGTCCTTATTTTATAGATGAGGAAACTAAGACAAAGGACTCAAGTAGTTTTCCCAGGATTACACAAACACTTTGAAGGAATGTAAATGCAACCCCATTTTTTTTTTGTTTACAAGGATTTAAATTAAATCGATTCCTTAAAGATCAAAGGATTGCTTATTTTTCTTAGATACTATGCAAAGATGGACTCAGTGAATTTCCCATAATATTTTTTATTGCTAGAACCAAATGCCCCTTTTTCTTTCATTCTGAGACCATAATCAACTTAAATAACATTTGAAATGTGGACTAATTAGAAACACAAGAACTGGCCATGCTATTGGAAAAAGAAAAAAAAAAAAAGAGATCAGATTCATTATGTTATACAGAATGAACATTTTTAATGTATTACTGTTTAAAAAAAAATCCCAGAACTTGAAATGAACTTGTCTCTTCTGTAACAAGCTTGTGTGCTATTCAGGTCCTTGGGAATCCCATCATGTTAATATTATTCATTATAAGTCATTATCAAATGGTTTTTGATCCACAGACCCTGACAACCCAGATTCCTCTTAAGTGCGGTTCCTGAGGCTCTGTCTGAAAACTTAACATTCCCAGGTTAAGTTCCAGGGTTTTGCAGCCCTGTGAAGTGAGCATCAGGATCACACTCAAGTTGTTTTTCTTAGAAAACACGGACACCTCTCACCAGCCCAGAGCTATGTCCATGCCATCCCCAAAGCTGGGTGCTGAACATCTGCATAGTCACGGGGCACGACTGACACAAGCCAAGGTTGGAGACCACCTGACTTCCCACTCGACTGGATCATCTTATCCCACCTGTGGGTTTCCCACTTCCTCTCTCTGTGGCCTGGCCTCTCTGAGTTTAAGCCCTGAGTCCACTGCCCCTGGCAAGCTTCTTCTGTGTGTCCCATGGGCATCTGGGATCAACACAGCTTTGGGACTCTAAAGCGATTTCCTTAAAAGGTAGCTCTCTTTCTAAGATATTTACCAATTGAAAAAATTAGGTCAAAAAGTCAGCACATTCTGAAATATCACCATTATTATGGAAAAATAGAACTTAGGAGACTAGGGTTTAAGAAAATGTGCTTCCCAGTTTACTGCCCCCAAGTGAGCGTGCCTAAGGAGGATCGAAAGGCTAGACCCCCACCTGGGAACTTCACCCTTAGAAACTTGGACAAGAGGTAGTTACCTACTAACCAGGACAATAATTAGGACTAGAAAAAAAGCCCGGCAGCATTTTGGAAAAGGTCCATCTTCGTAAAGCAGGGTGGTGGGAAGGGGCATCCCCGTCTGACAGTGTTCAAGCCAGAAGCCCTAGGGCCCTTCAGTGCCTCTCACTCCTGTGTCTCATGGAGAGCAAGCTCTGCCCTCCTCTCTTCCACCACCATTACTATATGGAGAGGACTTTTTTTCTCTCATCTGGATTCCTTCAAGGTTCCAACTGGCCTCTCTGCTCCAGTCCAGACTGGGTACTGAAATCAAGTGATCATTCCACAGCAGAAAATTGATCACGCCATGCTCATGCTTGACATTTTTTAATGGCACTCTATTCCTGATATGCTAGGCCATCCCGATAGATGTTTAAACATTATTTTTTTAGCCTAAGAGGCCAAACAGTAAACTCTGAATGGAAACATTTTGACTGCCAAATGTGGAGTCTAGGATATGGGGTCTGAGGTTGGGGAGGAGATACAAGTATGTCTTGTAAAAACCCAAAGTCCTCCGAGTGTCTTTCCTCCCTATGAGAAGAGCCAAGTCTGAGTGGCACTGAGTCTAGTGATACCAGGCTCACAGGTTAGAGAAGCACTGGACTAGCTGGGGTGACCTCTACCACATACATGGATCATACATGGCGTGTTCATCTTGGGATTATGGCATCCAACTACCTAGTTCAGGATTATGGCACCCACTTGTTAGTTTAGCAGAAGTTCAAGTTAGCACCACTGGCAAAAGATAGGGGGATAGGTCTAGCTTTGTCATGGGCAAAAGTCAATTTCCTCTGTAGGACTTCTAAGATCAATATGAGCTGCTTCCCATCACATTCTCATGCCATCTCCCACTCCCTAACCCTCTAATCTTAGAACCTGAAGTTGGTGGAAGCCGCCTGGTTGCTTAAAACCTCCAAGCCTTGTGGTTCATGCCCTTTTGTCTGTTGGAATGCCTGTCCTGCCCCAACAAATTCCTGGCTGTCTTAATACCATGACCCTTTTTCAGTCATGCCTCAGACAAGATGGCCATTTCCTCCACTGAATCCTCACTTCACCCTACATAGCCTTCTCTTATGGAATCTACAACGGATTGACCATTCATTCCCCAGCATGAGTTTCTCACTTGTTAGTTTGAAATTAACCTTAGGGAAAAGACAGGCTGATTTGGTTACATCTTCAGTGCCTACGTTTTGATAGGTACTTAACAAATCTTATCTGTCTAAATACTCTCTAATCACAATTCGAAGTGAATTTTATAATGATTATCTCTAATAAGAATATGCAAAAAAAAACAAATCTAGTGATTATTGAAGGTAAATCTTATCAGAAAAAGATTTTTGGCCACACACCATCATCTATTTAGATTTTCTTAGGATAGCTAATTGCTACATAAATTTTGCTACGTAAGTGGGAACAGAGAATCTCCTTGGTTTAGTTAGTGAGACGATTTCTAGTGTGGGATAGTCTATTTTTCTGAAGTGAGTAAAGTCTTTCAAAACAGACATCATGAGAAGTAAAGTAGACTGGGGTGGCTGGGGAGAGAAGCGCCAAGCCCCACACTCCGGGAATGGGTTGGCTGCAGCCATCTACTTACTGCATCCACAGACCCAAATGTTTGCAAGGTGAATTAACAGTTTCTTTGGGGATTAATATGACAATTTAACAATCTGAACTCTTTGGAGCAATGATGACTAGAATTCTTAATGATAATCTTGGGACCTCATAAAACTCTAATAATTCCCCCCAAATCATATACAGTTAGATTGTAGCTGGTAGTTTTGGCATTGAGCATACTATTATGTTCTCATTTGAATAAACATTTGCTCATTGAAAAATTCGACAGATATTAGAATAAGATATACTCCATGTATGTATAATAGGTCAGAATATTCTCTATTGTCGTGTATATCTAAAAAGAACAAATTCAAAAAAGAGAAAAAATAAAATAAAAGGTTGGATCCTTAAATCTAACCATGTGCAGGTGACTGAAGGCAAAAATGTGGGGGTGAATGGAAGAATTGATCAGAAAGCTAGAAAGGGAAAAAAATGTTTGAGGCACCTGTGTCTGCTCTGCAGATGCATTTTCATTTTGCCCAAGACATTGTAAAGTCTCGGATCACAGAAGCACATGCAGATGTGAACACAGAGTGCATACCCAAAAGTCAATGATGATTTTGGATTGTCCATGCCCATATGTGAGCCTGTGTGATTAGAGAATACTTTCAGGAAGACCAATGGAGAATCGCCTCATGTCTCCTACAGCAGGGATCCTACCCATGCACACTCTCCTACTGGGGGGTTTTCTCTGGCTCTTGCTGTACCTGGTGCCATCCCAATATCCCTCACTCCACTTCCATGATCTGATGGTGTGTCATCTGAGATTCTTAAAACGCCTCCAAATTCTATAACTACGTCATGGGTAATGAATGAAAAGAAGAGCCTTTGGTTTCTATCTGCATACGGCTTCAGTCTTTTCTCTAGCAGGGTTTGCATGCACAGTTATGAACTGTGCACATCTTGGCCGATGGCCCAAAGAAAAAGCTTATCGATAATCTGCACAATGAATATCTTCAAGTCAGTGGCTTTCTTTGATCTTTGACCATGCAACTGATAAGAATATAATCGTGTACTATCAACATTCCATGTAGGTAAAGGATATCTGAGTTTAGCAGTAGGTAATTATCAACATTTCTTTGTCAAATAATCAAGTTCTCTTTAAACAGACCTACCTAAAATAAGTAATTTAAATTGAATTGCCAAGCAAGCCACTCACAAAAACAATCCAGTACTCACCCCTCACCCCAATCCAGGGTCTGGCACTTTTCCTCTTTAATTGACTCAGTATCTTTTTCAGTTGATTTACTCAAAAATCAAAAGGCCTGCTTCATCTCCAAGTTTTAGGGCCTAAGGTTTCCATTTTTAGTTATCCATTCATTCAAAACATTTTCTTCACCATAAAATGATCATAAAAAGCAACCAGTAGTTTTTGCTACAATAGTAATTCTACTTTCCAAATCTATTAAACTGTCTTGGTTTTCATGAAAACATGACAGGTTGTTGTTTTGGTTTGGATGTGAGGTGTCCCCCAAAAGCTCATGTGTGAGACGATGGCAAGAAGGTTTAGAGGAGAAATGGTTGGGTTAGGAAAGCCTGAACCCAATCAGTGAATTAATTATCTAATGGGATTAACTGAGTGGTGACTGGAGGCAGGTAGGGTGTGGCTGGAGGAGTTGGGTCCTTGAGGGCACACCTTTGGGGTGCATATTTTGTATTTGATTAGTGGAGTCTCTCTCTCTCTGCTGCCTGACCATCATGTGAGCTGCTTCCCTTTGCCAGACTCTTCCACCATGAGGTTCAGCCTCACCTCAAGCCCCAAGGAATGGAGCCAATTGTCTATGGACTGAAACCTCTGAAACTGTGAGCCCTTAAATAAACTTTTCCTCCTCTACAATTGTTCTGCTCAGGTTCTTTGGTCACAGCAGCGAAAAATGCTGACTAAAATGGTTGTCTTTAAGAGGAAATCAAATTTATGCAAGAGTGAAAATGTTCCCTTACAAAAAAAAAACTTTTTAGATTGAAATAATCACACAAAAGAAAGAAACAATATACAATTTGGGATTTCAGTTTATTTTCCATGTTTACAGAATAAAAAATGTAACGTGTAAAATGTTTTATAGTTAATTGAGATGGGGGAGGGCTATCACTGGAGGACCCAAAAGGGAACAAAGTAACTTGGATACCAGCTATACCGTGACCATGACAGATGCTAACACTGCTACTAACATCACAATGAGAAGAGGCTTCGTAGCATAAACTTGGAGATGTAAATGGACTTGCATAGATGATTGCTGGTGTCTAATTCATTCATTTGCACATTTAGGAATGCCCCAATAGAGCCAACCACCCAGTTAATGCAGCAGCTCACACTCAGGCTGTCTTATACATATAGTGACCAGTGACCTTCTGCTGAGGGCCATTGCCAAGTAGGAATGACGCATCGAAATTTCCTTGCCAGCATACCCCATGTTAAATGGACTTGCCTTGGAAATTCGTTGTATCAATTTTCTCTTCCTTGGGGCTGACAAACTTCAAACCTTGAGCCAACCATTTTTCCCAGTTTGCCTGAGAAATTTCTAGGGATAGGCAGCTTGAAATAAAAACAAAATAAATCAAAACAAGAACACATTGTTTTTTGAAATGGTCACCCATTCTCTCGCCTTCCCTCAGGGGCGAGCAATTTCACTTACCTCCAAGTTTCAGACGCTCCCCGTAGGGGCCACCAAATGCTGCAGTCTTGGCTGGGCACAAGATCACGAGCCACTCACAGCTTTGTAGATTCAAACAGCAATTCTTTATTCCCGAACTCACACCGGCCTCCACACACACACGTTCTGGGGAAATCCCAGTTCTGCTGCCGCCCAATTCACCTACTCCACGAGGCTTTTTTCCAAATACTTTCTGAATCTCACGAGAACTCAACGGGAACTCAGGCAGCAGGAACGCCCTATTCCCGGCAATAATCTTCAACCTCGAACTTCCCTAAAACCCATATTGTCTTAAACTGGGAACGCCTTAAACTTGTCTTAAACCGGGAACGCCCTAAACCCAAGGAGCGGGATACTTCCTCAAACCTGCAGGAAACACCCTAATCCTGGATCCACCCTCGTCCTTGAGCAGGGTCACCTTTCTCAAACACACATGCAATGTCACAGCGAATTTCCAAGGCAAGTCCATTTAACATGGGGTACGCTGGCAAGGAAATTTCGATGCGTCATTCCTACTTGGCAATGGCCCTCAGCAACCTTCAGCAAAGCCAGTTTGCAAAACTGTCCCTCCTAGTTACAAAGTACAGAACTAATTGGAAAGAACATAAAAGGTCACTGACCACATTTTTTGCAATTGACTCCATCAGAAATAGATAGAATGATTTTATCACTGAACTTTCTGGTTGATGCTGGAGTAGAAATTCAGAAATGTGGAGTCCTGCTAACAAAAGCAATTGTCAATTAATCTCTTCTCAAATAATCCCTGGCCCAGGCCTCTCTGGGCCTCTCATTAGCACCGTTGTCCAGGATGTGACAACCACAAAGTGAATCAACTACCCTGGGGAGTCAGTATATTTCCTACATCTTCCCTGCTGGTGTTCTGCCCTCTATGCAATAGTTGTATATATAAATGACAGCTTAGAAATAAAATCTGGTTAAACATGTCAAAATTTAGGGGTCCCAGAGTAAATTCATCATAAAATAAGGAATTATCATTAAAGTTTAGTTTTTCTTATGTTCCCCCTAAGTATTAACACATAAGTACTAGTACTGACATAATACTAAGTACTTAGTACTAAGCACTTAGTACCTAAATACTAAGATATAATACTTCAATTTTCTGTGTATGTCTGAATATTTCCGTATTTCTGGAACTGAGGGGCACTTGCACACGAAAGCAAGGGCCACCTCTTTCTTCCTGGTCCCTAGAACAGTGATGAATGCGCATCTATCTAATTCTCCCACAATAAGTTGAACTAGACTTGTCACCTGCAGATCAGATGCCCAGGTCCCATAACTAATTCCCTGAGCAATAGTTCCTTGCCCTCTCGGATGAATCTTTCCTAGACTTCTTGGGTTTAAAAACTCCTAAAGGATGAGCAACTTCACAAATGAAAGCTCCTGGCCACAAGTGAAATTTCAGATAAATAGAAACACATGTAAGTCCAGGCGGTTGTACATTCAAATATTGTGGTCCATATCCAAATCCAGTGCCAAAAGAAGTACCTAAGACACAGTTCAGATAACAGCTTGGGGGCTTGTTGCATTTGTCCCCGGGGCATAAGAGAAAAGTCTTTTATTCTAAGATTAAAAACACTGATGTTTCTGAGGGAGACATAACTGGTAGGCTGGTCGTGTCACATTGAAAGCAAACTCTTCTGTGCTGCTTCTGGCTTTAGGAATCTTGGGGAGACTCTAGCAATGCATTAAAGAGATTTATTTCACAGGTGAAACAAACTGGGTTACCTAAGAAGAAACAGGACAGGACCTAACCAAAAGGACTCAGAGAGTCTTAAAGTCTAATTTTATTCAGTAGTTTTACATTTCTTACCCACCCTTTGAAAGCTCATCTTCATTCTGTAGGAGAAGCGACCCTGAGGGATGAGCATGCCACCCTCCCTCTCCTGCCTCCCACTGAAACAAGCAGTTGGGCAGAAAATGGTTGATGCACAACTGAATCCAAAACTTAAAAATAGTTCCCCACCCAAGCCCTATTTTCTATCTGTTTTGTCAAGTCCTGAGGGCAGGTGTGGGGAAGTTAGTGGGATGCAAATTGCTTGCTGAGAACACTCACGTCAAGGAGCCGTGCCAAGTTCCCCAGACTCCAGACCTCCCAGGCTGCCCTGCAGACAGCCTCTCTCCCACCAGGGCTGAGCATAATGGTGTCCTTGCACCAAGAGGCCAGGCCAGGTGCACCGAAGGCCCAGATGCCCATTCTGCACCCAAGGCCCAGATGGATTCTGCCCAAGCCAGCAGGGAGGGGAGGAAGGTGGGGAGGCAAAACTCCAGGTGGCTGCTGGGACCAACAGCACTCTTGTGTCTGGCAGCAGCTGCAACACTGGCTGTCTGGCAGGCTCTCCAGCAAGAAGGGGCCTTTTTGAGTTCTTTCCATGGACTACCCCAGGAAACCTTCCGGCCTAAGGGAGAAAATCGAAGGGACTATATAGTGCAAACCCCAAGTTGAAAGAAGTGATCCTGGCTCCCAAGCAATGCCCCACTGCAGGTTCTGATGCAAGGTATGTCTCTAGGTCCCTCCTCCACATTCAGAAATGCCAAGCCACTTGGGTCATGCTTTGGGGTATAGTGGACAGAGAGGGACTGGTATCAAACACCTCTTTGAAATTCCACCTACTGGCCATGGGTCCTTGGGCAAGTCCCTTCCTGTCTGACCTTCCTTTTCTCTCACCTGCAAAACTGAGTAATTCTTATCTCAAAAGAATGTGGGGATTGCAAGGCTGTGCAGAGCAGGATCTGATATACAATACCCGATAAATATGTGTCAGTGTGCTTCCTTTTCTTCTGTGACCAACACACATTTTGTCAAAAAGTGACCCAAAATCTAATATTCTGGGCATCCGTGTGATTAAAGCTAAGAATAGTGGTTCTGATGGAGGATCTAACCATTCAAGAACTGCACTAGGGGCTCAAGAACAATCCACATTTTATTTATAATGGAATATGACATGGTGACATAGTCGTAAATTCACAGTAGTGATTTATTCTCTGTATGTAACAAGATCCATAAAGCAAAAACACTACTCAGAAATACTTAATATCACTTTATTCTAGCAGGGTCTCTGCTGCAGGCTGATTTAAATAAATATACTAATATTTCTGTGCTACTGTTAGTGACCAATCACTGGTTATTTTTTTCTTTCTTTCTTTTGGTAAGTTATATTAAGAAATAGATAGTAAGGCTTCCAGGGTAGTGAAATTTGAGTAGTATTTCTCTTAGAGCTTGACCTTTCTTTGTTTCTTGCCATTTTCAGGTTATAGGATCCCAATGCAAGAATCTAGCTGCTAGGAAATCTCTCATATAGGGCATCTGTAGCAACACAAACACCCTCAGGCACCCAGCCATACACACATTCACAAGTATCCGCTGAGACATACACCCACCTGCTACAGGTAAGACGGAAGTTAAGATGGCTATGTACACACACATGCCATCTGCCTGTTATGCAGAGAAATGCTCACATCTATGGGGAAAAAAACATCCACATGTGTGTGTGTGTGTATACATACACACCTTGTGTATACACACACACACACATACATATATATATATACACACACACCATGTAGGGGCCTTTCACAGCAGAGATCGGGTGGAAAAGGGTAAACCAAGGGCTTGACTTTGCTGGTTTCACTGTGTGTCTGGAACATTCACTCAGTCCACAGGGTGGTGGTGAGGGGAAGCAGGCAATCAATTCCTATCATCCAAGGTGCTAGTGGGATACCAAAGCTACAAACTGTGTAAATATGTGCACTTGAGAAGATGACAGGCAAAAAAGAAAACAGGCCACCACCACTGACTGCCCCCAGAAGGAACAGGGTGAGCACCTCATTCCTCTCCAACACATGCTACAAGGCTGGTCTCGAAAAGGGAGTCCCTAGCTCCCAGCAATGAACAGCGATGCAGCCAACACACCAGGGCCACCTGGCTCTCACCTTGTGCTATTAAGAACTGGTCATCTTTGTAGATTTCAAGAGGACAGAGGAAGAAAGGCAGATAATAATAGTTCAGCCCCAAATGGGTGGTCAAGCATTTTCTCTACGGCTTACTTTATGAACTTCAGCAAAATGATGATGCATTTTGATTTAATAGTACATGATAGTACAAAGAATGGATAACTATCCAACTTTCTCTTTTCCAACTCCCAGAAGGCAGGCTTTTACAAAATCTAACATTGAATACATGGACTATTAAAAACTGTCATATTTTTTTGAAAGTACATACTTATTATCACCAAAAGTTCCCTATTGGTTAAAACTTCACCAGGGAAGCCAGCAATCTGAGACCTATACTCCTCATTAAGTTCTTCTTTCACATTTAATGTTAGATTTTAATAACTTAGGTTGAAAGTTATAGAAAATCTATAAACATTTAAGGTAAATGAAATCCTATCTCCTCTCATAGGAACATACACTCTACTAGCCTTGGGGCACCGTTTTGCCCCATTAGAAAGAACAGCCCGCTGTTTCCAAGAACTGAAATAAAAATTTATTGTGTTCAATTGTGCGATGCAGCTTTCTGCAACCTTACATTTTTTAATGCCATCTACATAGTTCCCAATGCACCAGTAACTCTAGCTATTAAGATGTTGAAAGTACCAAGGCTTTATAAGGATCCTGTATTTGATTTTGTTACTCTTTCAAGAAGGACTCAATACAAAGTTTGTGTAAAAAAAAATCGATATTCAATTTAAAACAGAAACAATAATTTCAGAAAGTCTGATGTTCTCCTGTACAAAGAGTGGAAGAGGGAGACAATGGGGAGAGGAGGAGAGAGAAAATAAATTCCTTAATTTAAACCTTTCTTCACCCTGCTGGGAATGTACATGCCAAAGTGAATGAATCCAAATTAACTCCTTCCAGACTGGTAATTCAAGATATGGTTGGAAGCCCAGTATTTTAAAATCCTAATGAACAGTATCATTACTGACTCTAGATACACACGTTCACAGCACTTCTCAACTGCACCGTATTAATGGCACAGCGGCTGGTCTGAGATGTTCTCTTTACGTGGCCCAAATCTCACATATATTCACCCTCTCTTATCCTACCTAAGAAATATTTCCTGAGAAAGACATCATAAGGAACTTCCAGTTTGAAGGGACCCAGAGGCAAAAACGGAGAACAAAAAGCACCATGGTTACATGGTATGTGTTTTTCATAAACAGAACCACGCTGTTGAATCGTACATCCTGGCTCCACGCCTCGCCCACGGCTTTCTCCTCCTTTCTTCTCCAGCCCATCTTTTTGAGCTGAAGGCTGTTGAATCAAGAACAATGTTAACTTTTTCAGGTACAGTTGTAGTTACAGATATCCAAAGCCAATTTTAATTTTTAAAAGGACCCACAAAATACCATGCCGCTTGGCGAATGCATGGAATGGCAAGTGCGTACGCAGACACACTGAACAACAGACATTTTAACGCTGCCATCCTCCACTGAGACGAGATAACTGGTCACCCTAAATATTGGGGAAAGGGAAGAATGATTACTTTTAATAGGTTTGCTGCAGATAAAGGAGGGTAAACAGAAGCACAAACCACTGAAAGGTATCTAGATGTGGCTCCTGAAGGCACTCCCCTGCAGCAGGATTTTGCCCAAGACAGATCCCCTGCCCACAGTTTGTGCAGCTTGGGGAGAGCCCTCGGAAGCCAGCTGCCTGTAAGAAACAGATCACAGAAGAACCATTTTGAACTAGAAGATTGGCTCCCTAATCTCCTTGCCCCACACTCTGTAGCCTCCTCCACTTTTCCTCTCTCCACCTGACCAACAATTGAACAATTGATATATCAGGAACCAAGCAAGCCCCCAAGCAAGTGGCTGAGGTGATAAGTTGCACAGTGACTGTGGTCAGAAAACACAGGGACTGGCCAGCAATAGTTGCCGGTGTGAACGGCATTGTTTGGTCCCCGTTGGCAAGGCAGGTTGAGTTGCATGAGAACTTATTGCCCTAGGAAATCAGATGGCTTCAAATGGCACCTGCCCACCCCAGAGTCACAATGTTAGTCTCCCCTGGTTGGTATGGATCTGTGGGGAGAAGGACAGGGTAGGGTGGAGTGCAGCTCCTGCTGCAGCCTAGGAGGGCGTGCCAGTAGGTCCGCCCTACTGGGTTCTACCTGGTAGGCCATTCTTCCCTGTGGAAACAAAGAGCCTGTGGGCACACGTGGAGATCTTTGGAGAGCTGAGCTTGCCTAGCCAGGGTTGCCCTTCAGGTAGGGCCATGGTATGTATGTATGCTACAGAGGGTGGGATAGAGTGAAGTCCAGCTGGGTGATCCCAGGGACAGGAAAGGGCTCCCTGGTTGAACGAGCAGAGGAATGGGATCAGAAACAGAGCAGGAATGTTTTCTCTTTGAAAAAACAAAAAGTAAATCACTTAATAGCTGTAACCTGATAGTGCACATTTTGTGTGTGTGTGTGTGTGTGTGTGTGTGTGTGTGTGTGGAGGCATCTAAGGCAACAAAGAACAAAGATGAAGGCTAGGAGTCTCTGAAACTGCCCGTGATTCCCACACGGATGTGCAGTGTCTGGTGAAACAGAATCAGATGGGTCCCCTAGAATCCAGGAAGAGGTTGACCAGAAGCAACGGGGGATGTGGTCCTGGATCTGGACGAGAGGCAGGGACTAGTTGTAAGGCGAGGCTCCCGAGGACGCAGCAGCTCCGCTTTGGTTTACAGCCGTCGCAGACTCCAGAGAACGGCTTTTTGAGAAGTCCCCTCTATGAAAGTCAGGGGCCACCAGTCACTTTTTGTCAGGATGGCTATCCCCTGCTTCCTTACGAATAAAGTGCAGATGGTCAAAGGATACTGGTCTATCATCTGCCAGTTTCAGTCATCAATGAAGAATAAAAAAACTTCTTTTTTTTTTTTTTTAAAAAAAAAGACACCCCTCTGGACATATATATCTCTCTATATATTCTTCTTTTTATATAAGGACACAAATATAGGACTTTTAAACTGATGTCTCAGATTGTAGGCGAAGAACGAATTTGTGAGATTTGGGGTCTATGAACTCTTCGGAGAGGACGATGAATGGAATTTTCTTCACATTGACTACGAGGCTGAAGTCCAAGCATTTAAGGACGAAAACGATTCCATCCCGTAACCCGTTCGTCACCGCCTCGTCACTAATCAGTCTCCACTGCGTAGACAGCCAACGCTCCTTGTCATACTGCAAGGTGGGTCCTGCGCTGAGGTATCGTTCTAAGAAGGCCTGAAAGGAGAGAAAGATGGTTATGGAGGAAATATAATCCGAGGGGAGTCCTGCCAGCAGCCCTCTGCACACCTAGGAATATGTTTTCCAAGTTCGACAAGACCTCAGAGCGGTGCTTTTCTGGCCACAGCAAATTCCCACCAGATCCTCCCAGTTGAGTCATTACTGAGTAGGGGAGACTTCTTGGACTTCCTCATTCCCCTGTGCCAATCTCCAACCAGAAGGTGAGGTGGTGGTTCCCACAGACGTGGGAATGTGGGGTGGCTGGCAGCCACGGTTACTTGGAAGTCGTTGTGACTCCAAGGGCTGGACCTCACTGCTTATACTCCTCTACCTCTTGTAACTAAACCAAGCATGCCTTAGGGTCAGGGCAAACAGCAGGCTCAGAGAAGTACTCGATAAATATGAATAGTATACTGAAAAAGCAGATCAACATTCTAGCATGGACCAAAGTGTGTGTTTTATGACTTACTGATAGCATGACCTTGCTCCAGATATTTCCCTTCTCCTTAGGGAGACATAACAGGGCTTCCAGGAAGAGGGGAGGGTTAGTTCTCAGAAAGTACTCAGAGCCCTGCCTGGCGTGCATTGAGCTCCATCACTGTGAACACTGGTTACTGCACGTTGAACTGAGTGCCTACTTAGCCCGCCAATGTTCCCCTTCCCTCTCGTGGGCTCTTGCTCCACGATACCTAACTCCCTGGAGTATTCTGGCTGAACTCCATCTTCCTAAGTATTATTCCTCCTGCTAAACACTGTTGTTTCCAGCAAATTCTTCCCTGTCCTCCAAATCTTCTCAAACCATGTCTCTGAATCTCTCAAATGGATTCACATGCCCTTCTCAAAGCTCCTATAATCACTGGCATGGTCCCATGTGGCATTTATTTTCTGGACAATTATTGATGACTTGCTTGTCTCCTCCCCACAGTAGACTTCACTGTATGGGAGAGCAGGACCTGTTTCCTTCCCTTTCTTTTTTTTTTTTTTTTCACATTTGAATTTCCAATGTGTGTGGCATAGACTAGGAGCGCCATAGCATATATATGAAATCAAATGCATACACTGATTAATCTGTGAGAAGAAACTAAGAAGTAGGCAGAAATACATATAGAAAAATGCTGGGATCTATCCATCTCGTCTTAAATAGAGATCAAGGACAGTTTTTAAGTAGTTTCCCCTTCCATCCATACCTTTCTGCTACTGCCAGGTATATTATTTCTGATCTGTGGTGCGGCATCTTTTCTAAGGCAGAAAGTAGGGGTTCAGCTTACTTTCTCACTTCTAATATAAAAGTAGCTCTTATGAATCATAAGAAAAAGAAATGACTCATAATTAGAGAAATGATGCTAATAACCTATAGAAGAATTATCACTGATGGAAAATAATATGAAAATTTTGCTATCACATTAATAACTAAATAAATCTATAATAATAAAACATTTCCTCCTCTCAGACGGTCAATGATTAAAAAGCATGATAATGGCTCATTCTGCCAAGAATGTGGGAAAATACAAATTCACAGATGCCAAAGGCAAATGCAGGACCCCCCCCTGCGAACATAATTTGGCAGAATCTGTAACTTTGATCCTGCTGTTTCTCTACTAGAAATTTATCCTTCAGATATGAAATACTGACAGAGATACATATGTAAAAAAAGTCTCTCACTTCAGCCCATTAGGCCAGGGGTGGAGAGACTTCTCTACAAATGCCAACAGTTGCAGCTTTTCCAGCAACACTCTATCCTAACTTCTCCGCTGATAGAGCAAAAGCAGCCACAGTGGTATGTCCAGAAAGGGTGGAGCTCCATCCTATACAATGTGACTCACAAGAACAGGCAGCCTCTGGCTTTGAATAATGAACCTCTTAATCCAAATGTGCATCAATAGGCAATAAGTTAAACAAATCATGGTATCTGGGAAGAAAAAACCATAGAGCTTTACATGAAAAAAGCAGGTTTCCAAAATATATACATGGAGTATGATTCCATTTCTGATTTTCAATTTTGGGTGCGCGCGCACACACACACACACACACACACACACACCTATACCTGAATGAATACACACCAACTTAACAGAAAGAACTGTTGGAGGTGGGGGATGAAAATGGCAATTATTCTATTAGACGTTTCCTTAGTATTTGGATTTTTATGCTAAAAATACCTATTATTTTTAACTCAGAGAAGTGTAGGCATTTTAAACGAAACAGGAAGCAAACAGGAAACTAAAAAAATCTTGAAAAAGGGAGAAAAACTGTTTGTTCTACAGGATACAAGCCAAGGCTCTGTACACTGCAGACTTAATTTTCTTCATTTGTAACCAGTGTAGGTACTTTATTATTGCATTCTGCTTTTTGTAACTTAATACTCTTAACAAAAATTTTCCCCCACATTTCAACAGGTAATATGCCATAATTTGTCAACCACTGTTCTGTTTTTAAATTATTTCCAGTTTTGAGTTATGACAGGTTATTTTGCAAAATAAATAAATGAATAAAAACTTCATGTATATTCTTGTATATAATCATCCCTGCGTATCCACAGAAGGACAGGTTCCAGTCCCAGTTCCTCTTCAGATACCAAAATCAGAGTAAGCTCAAGTCCCTCATAAAAGTAAGTAGTATTTGTATATAAGTCACACACCCTCCTAAGTTCTTTATTCTTTGAATTTACCACTAGATTACTTACAATATCTAATACAATGTAAGTGCTATTCAGATAGTTGTTATTCTGTATTGTTCTGGGAATGATGATAAGAAAAAAAAAACTGTGTGCACGTAAAGATGCAATTCTTTTTCCTGAGTATTTTTCATGTATATGGAATTTATAGGTGTGGAACTCACAGATATGGAGAGCTGATCGCTTATCAGATTGTGCTGAATATCTTTCCTAGGAAAGGGATTAGTGAGTCTCATACAGAAAACCTTATTTCTTACTGAATATTTCAGTATTTCTTTCCTACAGGCTGTAGGGCAGATAAATAGGACCAGCAGGATCCTCATATGGTACAATATGCTCCTATATAAATAGCTTCCAAATGTTACATATGCACGATGCCAAGCTCATTCACTTGTACCATGTGATCTACATTTACATATCACCATACTTGATATCATTCTTAACAATCCAATGAGGTATAGATATTATCCCTGTTTTATAAAACAAGCCACAAGTGTAGAATAACTTGTGCACAGCCACAAACCAATGTGGTAGGTGGGACCAGAATTTGAATCCACCACTGTCTAAAGAGATGGCATATGCTACTCTGACTCTACTTTGCCTCCTTGGCCACAACTCTCTAGTATTATATGGATGTTCTTTAATATCCCTAAAAGTGTATTGATTCATAATCCAAAAGACCATTCAGGAAAATGAATTCTACAATATAGAAAACTCCCAACAAAGTGATGGCATGATTTTGATCAACAGCAATGGCTATTTCATCGTCCTTATCATGACAGGTGCTATTTTAAGCACTTCATATAAATTAACTCTTTCATCTCTCATAGTGACCAAGTGAGGTAGGCATTACTATTATCGCCAGTTTTCAGGTTAGAAAACTGAGACACAGAGACATGTGGTATTTGCCCAAGGCTGCACAGCTAGTTGGAGGAGGAGGAGCCAGGTTAGAATAAGTCAATTCAGCTCCAGCACCCACAGAGCAGCCCTGACCACCAATCTCTCCTATTTCTAGGTAGAAATTCTTTCCTCTCCTAGAAGGTAGAGGACTTTGAAAGGCAGATTTAGAAAACAATGGTACTAAGGTAATAGACAATGAATAAGAATCACTAATTCTTATTCCTTGGTGTTTTAGAGAAGGTTTTCATTTTGTCATCCCTTTTACCACCTGGATTAGGCTAAGCATCTCTAATCCAAAGATTCAAAACCTAAAATGGTCCAAAACCCAAAACTTTCTGAGCACTGTCATGATGCCACAGCCTGACGGCCAATGTCCAGAAACTCTGCTTCATGCACAAAATAATTTAAAATTCTACATAAAATCACCTCCAAGCTATGTGTATAAGGTGTTTATAAAGCATAAATGACTTTCCTAGTTAGACTTGGATCTTATGCCCAAGATATCTGATTAGGCTCATGTGAATGTCCCAAAATTTGGGTGAGGGGAGCCCAGATGTGAAACATTTCTGGTTCCAAGCATTTTAGATAAGGGATACTCAAACTAATAACACCCTGAATCCCGACTGGTCATGTCTGGTGATGAACTGGGCTGGCCGAGGAGCGCACCTTGGGCGTCATGCTGTTGGTGATGCAGAAGGCCAGGTGCTGCAGGATGCTCTCCATGCTGTGGTAGTGCTGCTGCCGAGTGGTGCGCAGATACTTCTGCAGCGCCCTGGCCATGGAGGGGAAGATGGCCTGCGCCGCCTCCCGAGGGTCCATCACCTCCCCTGGGGCTTTCTGCTGCTCCTCAGCCTGGAGACGCTGGATGTGGATGAAGGCCTCTTCCACTGCCACCACCAGTCTGAAAAGTGATGGGACACAGTCATCAGGGCAGCACCCATTGCAGGCTTCAGAACCGTCCCCCAGGACCTGGGAGGGCCACCTGTCCAACCTACAGGAGCCTGGCCACCACCAACTCGGCCAGGCTCGGTCACACAGCTTGCACCCCTAGCTGTTCTCCAGAGGGTTGAGGGAGAGGGAGAAAAAAGAAAGTTAACAGCAAAAAATTAGATGTGGGAGGCAGGCACTGGGCCTGGGATATGAACTCTGTTCTCAATTTTGCTACCGATGGAGCTTGGGAAACTTACTTTGATCCATTTTTCCATCTCTATGATGAAGGTGTAGATAAAAAGAGTTGTAAAGCCCCTCAAAGGCTGGCTGAAAAGACATCAGCACACACCGAGAGGTAGCTGTTGTGCAGAAGCAGCTTTCAAAGTACCAGAGTTTTGTCCCTTTCATCCAGCCACCCACCCTGTAGCCACGGGAAAAGGGAAGGAAGAGGCACACCACACATGAGGGCCATCACCTTTGTCCCCTACAGTCAACAGAAGCAGATCTGGAAAGCCAGCAAGGATTGAGGGCATAGAGCAGGACCACTTCAAGGCAGGCCAGGCATCACCTGGAAATCTGTTAGAAATGCAGATTTCCGGGCCTCATCCCAGACCTACTGAGTGCATAGTGATGCCCTGACCCCGTGACCTGTGTTCACAAGCCCTCCTGGTGCTGGCTATAAAGTCTGGGAAACACAGGAGCCAAGTACACTCCAAGGGCTCCGGCAGATGGTTTGTAAATAGAAACTTCATTTGGGTAGCATAAAAAGAAAGAGGAAATAAATCCACAACAAAGGGGTGTGGTGTGGAGAGGCCCACATACCTTGCCCTCCGCTTCTTCACCCGCCGTTCATGCTCAGCCTCTTCGTAATACAGTTCGTTGTGGCTGGAGTCCCTGCGCCGAGCGGCCGCAGCGATCATGGCCCGGGACTGACCTGTGGCATTGTTACTGGGGCCTTTGAGGAAAGGACGAGGAAGAAGAGCTTTACCACCGAGGGGCCGGGAAACAGCAGATAACTAGAACCGCAGTCCATCAGCATGGTCCACCCAGCCCCCAAGAAGCCATATACAGTCCCTACAAGTAACTTCCCAGGAGGGGGAACAGGACCCCGGCTCCACTTTCCCTATGACCAAGGCAACGAGATCAAGGAAATCTAACCCCAATCTGATCAGGGGAAATAGAGAAGGATCTCAGAATGCTCAACACTTAAAACACGGGCTAAAAAACAACACCCAGAGTGTGCTGAAGATGTCACTTACCATCTGTTACACAAAGTTTCAGTTTGGCCATAAGGGCAGCTGGGACATCACATGTCAGCAAACAATGAGAGAGAATGAGCGGGGATGGGAGAACAAGGACAGACAGAGAAAAAAGAAAGTCAAGGGACATGAGACACTGGTCACACACAGGAAGACAAGCTAGGCTGGAACGTCACGGCAGCCACCACGTTTACAGAAAATACCAATGCTTAAGGACATGCAAAATGGCCCATCTATTAATTCAAACCACCTTGTTCTATCACTGCTGACCTTCTTATCAGAAAGACACGGCAGATTTCAGGCTTTCTAATAATGGGTGGCTTACTTGGCTGGTGACTTGTTGATTTCACTAGGGAGAATCTACCTAAGTTTTTAGATCACAGGTGGAATTTACCAGACCTTCAGGATCTACCAGGAAGCTCTCACCTTGTTCACTGCCCCGAAAAGGCAGGAAGGATATTGCCACCAGAAATGGACATAAATAAATCGACTTGTTGACAGCATAATCCTCTTCTAGAGTTGCAAAGCTCTAACCCTGACCTAAGGTGCCCTGCAAGAATGACACTGGGGTCTTGTTTCTTGCACTTTACCATCTGACACCCTGAAACACAACTTGGACTTCCCCAGCCTGGCCACCAACCTCCTGCCATCTACCTCCTAACCAGGACTGAGAAATGTCTCCTAAGCATTTCACCAAGTGCCCGAACCACCAAAATTTCTAATCTGAATGGATCTGGGTAGCTTTCTGAGTCTTTTTATAACTTCTTTGAATTTTCAAAAGTTGCCCTTTCCTAACAGCTTTCAATATATGGGGTTCCCAGCAGGAGGCAGGAAACACACCCACTGTTGTCTTCAATCATAAAAATCCCCAAATGAATAAACTTCCCACATAGTCAACATTCCTCTGCAAATGTTTGCCTACATTCAAAAAAAAAAAAAAAGAGAAAGAAATTGTTCTGGAATGAGAAAGTACACAAGGTAAGCACAAAGAGAAGGTAGAATCCAATACACCATGACATTTAAACTACACCATCACTCCAACGTGCCCCTGCACACACCAGACACGGTTTCCAGGTACGTACCGTCTACGTTGTAGACTTTCAGCCCGGCCATGTGCTTGGCTGCTCGGAATTTGGAGGCTGTGAGGAGGTTCGGGTTATAGATGGTGAAATCTTTGTAGTAATTTTCCAGAACCACCAAAGCTGCTCGTTGGATACTGCAGAAAGAAGGTGAGTTAATAGAAAGGCTTTTTCAAGGGATAAGTAGGTCCTCAGTGAAAAATCCTCTGTCAGGCTACGTAACAAAATATAAGGATAATTTCCCTCCAAAGTCGGCTGAGCTCCACACACCCTATGTCACCAGGATGAGAACTGAAAGACCACACTGAGTCTCACTGACATATGGCTTCCCTGTCTTTCTCCGGGCTCCGTGATTAGCTGTATTTCATCCGGCCAACAGTTGGAAGAGGAAGAAGTGACAAATTGTAATGCACATTTAGATACAGGTTGCATAGAGATTTTCCTATTTTTCCTTGGTTTACAAAAGAGAAAATTGAGGATGCCAGAAAGGGCAAGACACTTAAAGATGGTCACAGAGCTCATGAGCGAAAGAACAAGAGACTCAGGTTTCCGAGGACCTTGTTGAGTGCTCTGTGTCATACGTCACCCTGCCCCCAGGAGTAAGGAATCCTGGGGCTCAGGTCTATATAGATCAGCAGCACAATGGCAGTCATATAAGGGCAGAGTCTACTTAAAGAAGGCGACAGCTGAGATCACTTGAGCTTCATGGTCCACAAGGCCTCCGACCCCTGGACTGGCTCTCAGCAGGATATATGCAGAGAGTGGCCATCTCTCTCCCAGCGCTCAAGGTCTCCAAGCTTTCATCTGCTAGAACCATGGGTGATCCATGGGGAAGCAGAGGACAGGTAACGTCCACAGGGAGGAGTGTACATGGGGGAGGGCACCCATACTCAGGAATGAGCAGGGGGTGACACAGGAACACACTCCTGGTGCCAGATGCAGGATAAACATGACCTCAAAGAGGAGTTTGCTACAATAAGACCAAGAGTTTCACATACCCCATCTCTCGGCCCATACAATCATTCAAGGTAAGAACACTGAAGCTCAACAATGTTGGGTCAGACACACAGGAGAGCTGGGATTCTGATGCAGACTCCCAAACCTCCTACCTGGGCTCTTTCTGCTATAAGATGGAGCCCCTAAGTATGAGTGTATCCTAATATCTGTAGATCTCCAAGTTCTTCACCAACTATCAGGGTACTAAATGCCATAACTCTGTTTTTATCTTGCCCTTTTGATTCTCATTCCTAGTACTCTGCTGAGTCTTGGATGATTTACAATAGCTGGAGCACGGGGGGGGGGGGGGGGCAGTGTCTTTGATTCCTGGATGACCATGCTGCATTCCAACACTCTCAGGTAGCCCAGGGATCTCCACTTCACACCAAGACAATGAGGCCCCTAGCCTACCAGGTGGACAGCAGAGAAACTACCCTGTCCCCTTAGGGCTCTGCTTTAAGAGTTTAACACAGAGTCCAAAGACAATCTAGAAGTCAGTCAGCTAATCTCCTTGAGAGAGCAGCCTCAATTAGTGATCTGCATAATAACACACACACACACACACACACACACACACACACACACACACAGAGAGAGAGTCATGTAAACCAAAGGAACACTGTCAGGGGAAATTTGGTGAGATCAACTTTGTGTAATGGAAATCTAAGATTCCTAAAAGCCAATTCCTATTTTGAAAGTCCTAGTCATCCCATCATTCAGTGACTCACTCACCATTTTTTTTTTTTGAGGGGAGTAGGGGTACTGGGGGCTGAACCTAGGGGTACTCAACCACTGAGGCTGTTTAGAGCCTCACTAAATTGCTAAGGCTGTCCTCAAATTTGAGATCCTCCTGCCTCAGCCTCCCGAGTCACTAGGATTCAGGCATGTGTCACTGTACCCAGTCACCATTCTCATACTTAGGGACCTGCATCCGCCATCACTGGGGACAGAAGAAGGATAGCCAGGTGCATGGAATGTGGCTATGTGACAATGAGCACACTCTTATTCCAGGATACATGGGGACTGCACAAGCACACAGAAGAGCTGATGAGGGTACAAGAACAGCTTTCCTGGGGAGGTGGCCCTTGAGCCGTGTTTGGTGTCACTGTGGACTTCTGTGCAGATGCCCACACCCTGCTTGTCCTGAGCTCTTGGTGGCCCTCCAGTTCACGGTGCTCCCAACCTTCTCCCTCACCCTCTGCCTGTGCCCCAGGGGGGCGGGTACTTCTCCAAGCCTACTGCACCCAGAGGCTTGCCTCGGCCCCGCCCTGGGTGGGGCACGGGCCTGTGTCCTTGCACACTTCGCTCCTGGCCCTGTCCCAGGCTGATTTTCCAGAGTCTTTGGGCTTTTGTGGGACAGGGAGCTCCTCTGCAGACATGAGCCTCAGCCACACAGACAGACACTGGGGACCACGCTGTTTCATCCCTCGCTCCTACACGGACCTAGACTGTCCCTGGGTGCCTGGATTCTAGCAGAAAATTATTTCCCTGATCAAAATTTTAAAATGAAAAGGCAATTTTAAAGGTTCTCCTCAGGCCCAGTTTCAAAGAAAAACTCTCCTGCGGTTGTAGGTTTTGCACTTCTATTCAGCAAGGCCACAAGGAGGGGCCCAGGGAATCCCACTAAGTCCATCAGTGAGGAAGTAACTGCGATCTGCAACACGGCCAGCCCACGACCACCGACCACCAACAAGTACCCTGTGCTGCCTGGAGAAGGGGCTCTGTCCCAGCGGGACTCCCATCCTGCTGATTTCCAGCAGACACCCTCCAAACTGGGGCAAGTCTACTGTCCCTAGCATCTGACCCTGGAGCAAAGCCTAGGCATCCCCTGGAAAGTGCACAGGGTTGGGACAGGTACCACTGGACAGAGACCTGTTAAAGTAGAGGTCTCAGTCTCCTGAATGCCTGAGACCAACTGCTCTGAAAAAGCACGCAAGGGAAGAAGTGCAGGCATCCTCCTCTTGTCCAGCACCTCCTCAGAATGACTCAGAGACAGCAGGGGACCTGGCTGGCCGCCCAACTGACAAGCTAAGACTGGCCCTGAAGGACTCTCAGCGTTTTTTATAAATGCCTCCAAGAGTTGTGCACACTCTCACCTACAGAGAATGGTCTGACACTCAACACATCTAGCAATACTGGGGAATGAGAATTTCCACAGGACTCAGATAATACTTCACCAATATGCCTAATTAAACAAACAAACAACAACAACAACAACAAACAGTTGTGATCTTTTGGACATCATCTTCAACAAATGGTGCTGGGAAAACTGGAAATTCATATGCAACAAAATAAAATTGAACCCCTATCTCTCACCATGCACAAAAGTTAACTCAAAATGGATCAAGGACCTAGGAATTAAACCAGAGATTCTACATTTAACAGAAGAAAAAGTAGGCCCTTATCTTCATCATGTGGGATTAGGCCCCAACTTCCTTAATAAGACGCCTATAGCACAAGAATTAAAACCAAGAATCAACAAATGGGACGGATGCAAACTAAAAAGTTTTTTCTCAGCAAAAGAAATAATCTGAGGTGAACAGGGAGCCTACATCCTGGGAACAAATTTTTACCCCTCACACATCAGATAGAGCACTTATCTCTAGGGTATATAAAGAGCTCTTTAAGATAAGCACCCCCCCCCCAAAAAAAAGAGAACTAATCTAATCAATAAATGGGTCAAGGACCTGAACAGACACTTCTCAGAAGAGGATATACAATCAACAATATACAAAAAAAAAAAAAAATGCTCATCATCTCTAGCAATCAGAGAAATGCAAATCAAAACTACTCTAAGATATCATCTTACTCCAGTAAGAATGGCAGCCATGATGAAGACAAACAACAACAAGTGTTGGCGAGGATGCGGGGAAAAAGGTACACTCATACGTTGCTGGTGAGACTGGAAATAAGTGCAGCCAATTTGGAGAGCAGTATGGAAATTCCTTGGAAAGCTGGGAATGGAACCACCATTTGACCCTGCTATTCCTCTTCTCGGACTACACCCAAAAGACCTAAAAACAGCATACTACAGGGACACAGCCACATCAATGTTTATAGCAGCACAATTCACAATAGCTAGACTGTGGAACCAACCCAGATGCCCTTCAAACAAAAGCAAACCCTTCCACTAATCCCAACTCTAGACCAGGTCATCTCTGGGGAAGGAGGGAGGTGAGAAAAATCAAGTTGGCGAGAAACTGCCACTGCTCTTACTACGATTATGTTCAGAGAGCAAAGGCAGTGACCTGGCTCAACAGTCCCCATGCAGACCTGAATTACAGTCAGGGGGAACCAGACTATGGAGATGGTTCCATCAAAGCCCACGGCAAGAAGCCTTCTCCCACGATAGAGAACCCTGAGCTCAAACATGGAGAAGCCTGAGCTCAATCAATATTACCTGCCAATATATTCTCCTCTACCATTCTCCAAGGAAATTACCTTCCCAGAACACACAGATTCGTGGAGAACAGCATGCAGAGATACGCCTAGTCATACCAAAAGAAATTCATTCAACATCTACATGTAAAAGCAGAAACACAGGAACCCCAGATACACGCATGAAGACAACACGGACCAAGAGGATAGTGGTGTCATCAGTGGAAAAGAAGCTCCTCTGTTGGGCTTGGGCCCAACCGGAACCCAGGGGAAGGAAGAGGGATAAAGGGGTCAGCACAAACACTGAAAGAATCTGACAGCTACGTCTTCACTTAAAACCCGTTGTTGACCAGCTTGCCTTACTGGACTATTTTCTTTTTTAAAAAAAAATTTGCTATTATTAGTTATACATGACAGTAGAATGTATTGACATATTATACATATATGGAGTATAACTTCTCATTCTTCTGGTTGTACATGATGTAGAATTACATTGGTCATGTAATCATATATGCACAGAGGATAGTAATATCTGATTCATTCTACTGTCTTTCCTATTCCCATTCCCCCTCCTTCCCTTCATTCCCATTTGTCTAATCCAAAGTACATCTATTCTTCCCCCTCCCTCCATCATTGTGAGTTAGCATCCACATATCAGAAAGAACATTCAGCCTCTGGCTTTTCGGGATTGGGTGCCCTTCAACAGATGAATGAATAAAGAAAATGTGATATAGATATAGATATGTGTGTGTGTGTACATGTATATATATATATATATATATATGTGTGTGTGTGTACACACACACACACACAATGGAATATTACTCAGCCATAAAGAAGAATGAAATTATGGCATTTGCTGATAAATGGCCTATTTTATTTGAAAGAGAGAAGATGGAATATGAAAGGATGTGGTCTTTTGTGTTTACACAACCACAACACTTCCAGTGTTGACAACTCCACAGACCACAGTGGCAACAGGGAAGAGGGGGGCTCACCTTTGTACCAAACCTGGAAAGATAGTCCAAATTGTGGTTCAGAAAATCTGAAAGATCTGTCTGTGAAAGATAAACTAAGAAAACAAGAACACAAACCCTTCCGCCCCAAAATGTTCTACATACCTGTACCTTCCCCTGCCTCCCCCAAGCTCTGTGCCCACCTGAGGGCTGGTGCAGAGACGATGGAAGGCAGCATCACAGCAGAAGTGGTGCCCATAACATGCAGCCAGACTCTCTCACCTTTTCTTGGATCATAAAAAAAGTTATTAATTTCTCCAAACCTCAGATTCTTCATCTGCAGGATAGGAACAGCGACCCTGAATGCCTTGTTACAACATGGTAAATGGGATCCAAAATACTCACTGGTATAAAGTATATTCCCAAATCTACAGAAATGATGGGGACGTGGCACTATGGCACATTCTAGTAAGAGATGACGGGATCCAAATATAACAGATACGGGTTAAGGCTGCATCGGCATGTGGCAGTTGTTCATGAGCTTAATTATTACTGGGAAATTCTGAGTTCTAGTACTTTCCAAGACTTCAAATTTAATTGGCATTTAAAGCAGGAAAAATACTGGAGCCTTGGGAGTTCACCATCTATTTTCCTGCTTCCTGAAGAGGAGCTGCTGGCCTGATTTAGGTTTGTTCTAAACATGAAGTAAGATAATATATTTTAAAGTGCTTGGCTCAAAGAAAATACCTCATAAGTGGAAACCATCACAAGCTCACCAGTCGACATAAGTTATGGAGGCCAGTCTGTTTCCCATATGTACCTGCGTCAACCTCCCCACCTAAGCCTCACTGCAAGGGTATTGCCGCAGGACATGAGCCATGGTGGGTCCCTTTGCGTGGGACCGTAAAGTTAGGTTACTCTTTATTTCAGTATTTCCTCCCAACTGTAAGCTTCCTGGAAATAAAAACTCCTCCCAGGGAGGAGTCCACAGCGCACAAGGTTGAAACAGCATGCGCCTTAGTGTCAGAAGGTCTGGATTCCAGACCCGATCTTGCTACTCTAGAACCCTCTATAAATCATTTCACTTTCTTGGCGGGTGATGGAGAGAGAATCCCCACCACTGCATGTGGTTGCTGAAAAGAGCAAATGAAATCATGCCAGGGAAAGCATTTTGTAACTTCACAAAGCATTCTACAAATAAAAAATGAATCCTATGGCTAATGATGGGCATGAGCACCTTGGAACAGGGATGGGGCTGGTTGGTGGCTGGAGGATTCATGCAGGGCCTGGGCATAAAAGCACAATCCAACTTCCACCTATTTGGAATCACTGTTATGGTTTGGATCTGAAGTGGACCCCGAAGGCCATGTGATGTCATTGTGAAACCTGTAAGAGGAGTGGTCTGGTGGAAGGCAGTTAGGTCACTGGAGCATACCCTTGCTGGGGATCTTGGGACACCAACCCCTTCCTATCTGACTCTGCTTCCTGGCTGCCATGAGGTGAGCCACTTTGCTCTGTCTGCCATGTGCTCCCTGCCATGTTCCACCTCACCTTGGGTCCAAAGGAATGGGACCCAGTGACCCTGGAGTGAAACTGTGAGCCCAAATCTACCTTTCCTCCTAATAAGTTGATTATCTCAGGCGTTGGGTCTCAGAATTCTAGAAATGGAGGGAATCTTAGTTCACCCAGAGATTCAAGAATTGAGAAAACCGGAGTCCACTGGGCTTAATCTCCTAATCCATCCATACACCAAGCCTATTGATAATACCTTGACCGATCTCCAGCCTCGGACTGAAAAGAAAGTTCTCTCTCACATGGAACTAAAGTAATCTTTCTTCTCCTGGCCTACCCACAACTTCCTCTGGGCCCAAGTCCCTCTTTCTTGTTAAAGTACATCAGATACTTGAAGGAAACAACCGTGGCCATAAACCATCTCCTTTTAAAAAAAAAAAAAAAAAAAAAAAAATATATATATATATATATATATATATATATATATATATATATATATATATTTTAGTTGTCAATGAACCTTTATTTTATTTATATGCTATGCTAAGAATTGAACTTAGTGCCTCACACATGCTAGGCAAGTGCTGTACCACTGAGCCCCAGCCCCAGCCCCATAAGCAATCTCCTTTTAACCTCTTTATTTTGCATATAAAGGCACTGAGGCTTAGGACCAGTGTGAGTAGACACACACACACAGACACGCCCACACCCACAGGGTTCCTGTGAACTACATCCTATTTGTTCACTTTTCCCTGGACTTTAATGTGGCTTCTGCAATCAAACTAGTGCACATTATTAAAGTCAGAAATTAGCCCTGAGCTTTGGAGTTCATCCAGGCTCAAGTCCTCACTTCTTACAGAGCAGGGAGGAGAGGACATAGCCAAGTGGCCCCGGAAAAAAGCCCCTTTCAAGTTGTAACCACTTCTTAAACATTAACTGGATCCCCCCTAACTCTATTAAAAATAGCTCTCTTCACGTGTGGAAAATGTGAAAGCCCATCTTGCACGCTAAGGCTCCACATCAATGCCAGGCCACGATTCTGATTACCTAGGTAGGTGCTGACAGGAAAAGTTTTCTCATCACACAGTAAAATCTGGAAAGACTTCCTTTTAGAGTACGTAGTCATTACCCTGTGAGCCAATGAAGGATGCTGACACTCAGAGAGACCCTAATAACCAGCCTCTCCTGCTCCATCCCAAGCAATTATGAATTATGAGCACCTGCTAGGTCCCAAGTGCAGAGATACGGATGTGAGTCAGACCTTCCAAAAGGTTTCCACTCCAATCAGTGGTGACAGCCACCCAAGCAGCAAGTACAATCAAGAGATTCAGAGGCAGTGGCAGGACGTGTGGGGTGGGGGGTTAGCTGACGTCCATGAAGGAGGGAGGGTAGAGTTTCTCAGTTAAGTCTGAAAACATGAATGATGATCCTACTGTGTGGACTACAGGCTATCAGGCAAATTCCAGGCAGAGGAAGCGGTGCAAGCAGATACAGGGTTAAACAGCCTGAATATCTACAAAAATGGGAGCAGCGGGGTCAGCATCCAGTCAAAGGACAGCTTTGAGAAAGCCATCCCATTGAAAGTGTCTCGTGAAATCTATATCCACCCCGAGCCTTAGAATGTGACCTTGTTTGGCAACAGAGTCCTTACAGATGTTGTTATAGTTAAAGTAGGGTCACACTGGTGTGGTTAGAGGACCAGGGAACACACGGGGATGGAGGAGGCAGAGACTGCAGTGAGGTAGCTGCAGGTCAGCAATGCCAGGGTTGTCAGCAGACACCAGGAGCTGGGAAGAAGCCAGCCAGGATTCTTCCTGAGAACCCTCCCAGGGATCATGGACTGGCCAACACCTAGGTTTCACATTTCTGAGAAACTGAGAGAGGAAACTGCTTTTCGGGACCCATTTGTGGTAATATATTACAGGAGCCCTAAGAAGCCAACACATGTATATTTAGGGGAAAAGGAATGGGAGCAGGAGAGGGCAAGGCGGGGCTAAGTCACTGCCAACTGAGGCTCTGCACAACGCAAAGGTGAGAAAGGATGAGGCACGAGACAGTGGGACGGAGTGTGAGCAGGTGACTATGTTTACCTAACTGCCACTTCTCCCTCAGAAAAGTCTATGAGAGCCGAGTCTACCTGTGTGTGTGTGTGTGGGGGGGTCTTCACTGCTCCCTAGACCTGAAGTAAAACGGACAGTCAGTCAGGACTCCTTGCAGCAATGTTCCTTGCAAGTCCCAGAGAAGCAAATATAATTAGCCCCTGAACGCTGCTGTCTGTACTGACAACCAGACACATGCGTGTTTACGTCTCCCGACCCTCTGCCTTTTAATTACAATGTTCGTCTTGCAATTGCATCTGGGAAGTTGGCATACCCCAGTCTCACACAGATAACAGGCAACGATCATCTTAGAACCTGAGGGGACCAACTGCAATTGGCTCATTTACTGACCTGGGAGAAAGGTTAAGTTTTCTGGGACTCTGTCAGGACACATCCAGCAGGACACACTGCTTATGGTCTTGAGACAGCAGGCACAATGACTATCCTGAGAAAGGGTGCACACTAATGGCTCTGTCCTGCAGTCAAGGCCTGCAGGAAGTCCCCTACCCTGGTTACCTGGATTTATAAGTGCCCCGGCTTGCTGGCTTCCCAGGTCCTTTGAACTGATCACTGCAAGCTGGAAAGTGTGCAGGTCTCTGCTTTGAATATGAGGCTGTGGACAAGCCTCGCAGTGCATCCACTCCAAAAGACGAGCAAGCAGAGTGGAAGCCTGAGAGATCTCATCCCAGAGCTTGAAGGGCACAGAATCAACAGGACTTAGTCATCATGGAATGGCCTCCAAGTGCAGGCTGGGGGACACCCACAGCACTTC
Organism: Spermophilus citellus; assembly: GCF_964194105.1. Lineage (NCBI taxonomy): Eukaryota > Metazoa > Chordata > Mammalia > Rodentia > Sciuridae > Spermophilus > Spermophilus citellus. Next base: position 19,445,739 of record NC_138191.1, read on the forward strand.
TTCAAGTTCCTTATTTTCCCCCATGTTAACTTTCTAATGATATACTCTAGCCTTGGGAAATACCCACTTTAATACTACTAAAATAACACCCAAAGCACGTGCAGAGGCCACCACTCTCTACACAGTAGGAGCAGTCTGTGACATCAAGACATGCTTCTGTGGGTCTCAGGGGTGAGAGAACACAAAGCTGTCACGATCAGACCGTGGGCTCAGAGTGAGCGGACAGCCCTGTTGAGCCGACAGCCTCCTCCTGAACAGCTCTAGTTATTTCTTCCCACAGAACAGAGATGACAGAGCCCTGTCCCACTTAGTACCTAGGAGACACATCCCCCTAGGTGGCAGGCTTGGCTGTGCCTTGGTCTGCTTGGCAGGCTGGTTGGCAGGCCTCAGCACAGACCCCACCACATTGTCACCTCCCTGCATGGTCCAGTCAGGGCCACGCCTCCTGCCTGGGATGGGAACTCAGCTTTCTCCGTGTCTTAAATTACAGAGCTGAATCACACCAAGATAAACAGCAGACATCCAAGGATCAAAGACAAGCGGAGAGTGCTCTAACAAGTCTAGCTAGATAGGGACTAAGAGCACCTCCCAGATCCACGTGGGTGCTCAGCGGGCCTTACTTCCTTACCTCACCTTCCTCTACGTTAGCACCTCTGGCCCCTGGAAGGTTGCAGGGACACAGGTGAAAGGCCCGGAGTCGGAGGGCCACCAGTCTGTCCAACTGGATCTCAGCTCACAGACACAGGGCCAGGCCAGAACCGGAGCAGAGCTGGGTGGTGGCTTCGCAGGACAGGGAAAGGCGGCCCCAGGCCATCAGCCTTCCTGAGTGTCAGCACCCCACCATGCACAGTATCTCATCCCACCACAGATCTGCAGATCAGTGTGTAGAGTGTGAGCCAGGCCTTCGGAGAGAGTCCTTGAGGGGAAAGAGCAGCACCTGGTTCAGGGACACGACCTTCTGCCCCCAGGAGGGCCATCTACACAGCTTCCCCTTCCAGGGCAGCCCTGCTCCATGGAGGTGAGTCCTCTGTGCCTCAGTATGCAGCAGGGAGCAGACGCCAGGAGTGTGACAAACCATCCAGCTGTGGCCACTGCTGCCAGGAGGCAGCTGTATAAACACAGGGCTTCAGTGTCCGGCATCTTATACACTCATTAAAGCCACTTTCAAACAGGCACCACAGCACAGACCACAAACGGCAGCTCCGTTCCCGCCTTTCAAACCCTCTTCCCCACAGCCAAGGAGTCTGAGCAGAAACCTTCACACTGCATCTTTAAGCTTGCATTCATTTTTTATCCTTCTGCTTTTTTTTTTTTTTTTTTTTTTTTTAGGGAGTGGGGGCAATGATTGCTGACTGCTGAATTTATCCTTATTGAAAAGTAGTTACAAAAGTAAAAAAAAAAAAAAAAAAAAAAGACCCACATTTCTAAAAGTAACATTGTACATGAAACCGGGTTCACAGTAACATGAGCCAGAACCTCTGATGGTCATTTTAAAACACTCCCTGCTGTCACAGCCAATGGCTCTGGGGCCTCTGAGATCCCTCCCTGACTGTTGGTGCCTGTCCCAACACAGGAGGGAGGGGCCTGGCCCAGTGTGGCGGTCAGGTCTGATCAACCCTGTGATCGCCGGCTTGGATACTACTCCACGTAGAATCATAAACGTAAGATTTCACGGGGAGCTGGAATGTCCTGGAATTACTGCAGCAACTTTAACTTCCCTGGGAGACCTGCCCTTCTTCGTTTTTAACTAGAAAACCAAAGTGCAAGCCTGAGAAGCAAGGCCCCCCTGCTCAAGCTGGGAGGATGTGGATACCAGCTGGAGAAAGAACAAGAGGGGCTGTATCATCAGGGCTGAGCTGCACTGATTTGGGGGGCTCCAGGGTCCAAAACCACTGGTGTTCAAATATTCCTGTTTTAGCCTGAGCTGTCCTAACAAAATATACAAGATGGGGTGGTTTACACAACAGAAATTTATCTTCTCACAGTTTTGAGGGCTTGAAGGCCAAGATCAAGGTCAAGCCATTTGGCTCCTGGTGAGAGCTCCCTTCCTGGCTTTCAAATGGCCACCTCTTTCTATGACCTCATGTGGCCTTTTCTTTTGTGTGTGTGTTTGGGGGGAACAGTGGTATATGGAAATAGACCAAGCTCTCTGGTGTCTCTTTGATACAAGGACACTAATCTATCAAATCAGGTTCTCATTCTATGACCTCATTTAATCTCATATACTCCCTTAGAGGCCCCCATCTCCAAATACAGCTACATTGGAGGTTAGAGCTCATATAAATTTGGGGGTGGGGGACATATTTAGTCCTTTATACAGAGTAATAAAACAATCATGCATAATCAGAAACTTCCACAGTCTAAAGCGCAGAAGGTTCTAGGACTAGTTACTAGAGCTTTGATAAAGAGGTTCATGTTCAAGGCCAATTTATGAGATACTCCTGGTCTCAATGAACGGAGCATTTATTGGGGCTGGGAATGTAGCTCGGTGGTAGAATGCTTGCTTAGCATGTGCAAGGCCCTGGGTTCTATCCCCAGCAACTCCCCTAAAAACCAACAACCACAAATAGTTAACATCTCCTGCTAAATTAGTTACAATGAAACTTAGCAATATGAAAACCCTAAAGAGTAGGTCACCGTGAATAGGGGTTCCCCAGAGTATAGCACATTGTGTCTACTTCTGAGGGTTCTTTGCCTCTTCTTGCTGATGACTATCGGTAATCCCTTTTCATTGGTGTCCACATGTTTCCTGGAAGCAGATTCTACTCCCTCCATGTTACTTCTGGCATTTCTAAGGCATAGAATCCAATGATTAAGTCTGTTAGAATTGTGTGCAAAGAATAAATAGTCGGGGAATGGCAGCTCAAGGTGGTGGGTGTCTGCTACATTGAAGCAGGCTTCCTAGATTTAGTCCCCACCTGTGTAGTTATCAATCCTTAAATCTGTGGTAGGCTGGGGCTTGCTCTAACCAAGAGAATGTAATAGCAGTAAAACACAGCCAATTCTAGGCCTCAGACTTAAGGGGCCTGGAAGCTTCTGAGTTATGCTAATAGGAACCCTGAGCTGCCCTTTAAGAAGTGTGAATATCCTAATGTAGAAACAACAAAGAGAGGCTATATGGAGAGGAAAGCCCCTCAGAATACAGGATAGGAAAAGAAGCCCGGCCCAGCTGACTCAACTACACAGGGACCACCAGCAAGACAACCTCAGAAGAGCCTCCTGGCTGAGCCCAATCCACATTGCAGAACACGAGAAATAATAAAACGGTGGTTGGTTTAAGCTATTACATTGTGAGGTAGTTGTTACATAGCAAAGGGTAAGATGTCTTCCTGAGATATGTGAAGCAGAGAGTGCAAAAAGGTCTGGCCAGGGCTGGGGCTGTCGCTCAGTGGCACAATGCTTGCCTGGCCCATGGGAGGCACTGGGTTCAATCCTCAGCATCACATAAAATTAAAAACAAATAAAGGCATGCTGTCCACCTACAACTATTAAAAAAAAAAAAATGCCCTATCTCTTCATTCTGTCCACTCCAGCCCTGAAGCTAAAAGTTGAATGAAAAAAAGAAAATGTGTCTAACAGCTAGTACCCAGCTTGGGACACGGTAACACTCCAACAGTGCTACCACGTGCTCACCAACAGTGCTACAGAGCTTGCTCACGTGCCATGGTGTGAAGATGAACCCTCCATTCAGAGGCAGAATAGTGAGCGCTTAAGATCATTCTGCAGCCAGATCACCGAGGGCTCAAAATCTGGCTCCTCCATTACGAACTTGCTTAACTCTCCATGCCTCAGTTTCCTCATTAAAAATGAGGATAACAGTGCCTTCCCCTCAGGATTGTTGTGAAGATCGAGTTGTATGTTAGCAGCGGAGAAGCCTCCTGGCAGAGTCAGAACCATGTGGTCAGTCACTGTTGAGGTTTTCTTTGTCTCTGTTGTTCTTCACCTCTCGTTCAAGCAATGACACCAGTGTCGACATTCCAATGTTCATAGTACTTTCCTTGAAAGATTTCAAAACTGAGAAATTCTTAATAAGTATAATTACACATCATTTTTAGTCTCTTTTCTCTATTCATCTGGGTTTCTCTTCAAATAGAGTCAGATTGAAATTCACTTGTCCCTCTTGAAATGGCAGAAAAGTTAGCAAACCATTGTGAGAATGATGCAAGACCTGTGGGATGTGTGCGGAGAATTGTGAACCAACGACACCAAGAGCTCAGAGTGCTCTAGAAAGTCCGGGGGGTGTGATGCACAGCAAGGCGCTGGCTCCTTGTGACCTTGAGCAGGTCCCTTAACCTGGAGATCAGGTTCTCAACTGCAATAGGGAGACACTATACCCAACTTGCTCTGACTCCTGAGGTGGGGTAAATTAAGACCAAAGGTATGAAAAGCTCCTGTAACTTCTAAGGCACCAGGGGAAGGTTAGGAAGTCTCTTGATCTATTTGTGGCATTATATATCGTATAACAATAACCTTTTGCATTTTAAAAAAAGTTTTCAAATAAGCCCCAAATTCTATTCTTGCCAACAAGCTGGGCCACAGCAAGTGCTTTTTATGAGAACTAACAGAAGCCTATTTTCCTTTAAAAAAAAAAAAAAAACTAAAGAGTAGGCATTCTTTTGACAACTTTCAAACATAGCTCGGTGCATTCAATGAAACCATCTTTGAAAATGGGAAAAAAGCATTCCCCATCACCTAAGCCCAGTAGGTCGCTGGTGCAGCGACGGCTTTGCATAAAGGGAAAATGGAACGGCCTGTCATTCTGGTCAGGTCTGATGAAGACCTGCTATTCTGATGTCTGAGGCTGGCTTTTGTGCGTTCCCATGTGCCTTTCCTCCTGTCTCTACACTTTACAAAAAGGCTTAGAAGTTATATTTCCAGCCCAGTGACTCTTTCAGCCACTGCTGGGTTTGGATCGGATTTAGCCCAAGGATCGGCGGGTGACCAGGCCCACACGGTGCCAGGAGAAATGCCAACTCTGCTCCAGCCCTTGCAGACTGCCTGTCACAGGTCATCCAACCCCGCTGAGGGCTCTAATTGGGAGGAAAGACATCTCTCCTTCCCCAGCCAATTTTTCCACCTCATAATTCAGGATCTCCACAGGAAGGACAAAGGGGGCTGGACACAGGGCATGAAGAGGAAGAAGGGCCGAAAAGAAGATACCGAGAACCATTCCAAACGTTCTCCCCACCTCAGCTTCTGGACGTCTCCCTGGGGAGCTGGGGTGACTGGCTTCGCTTTAGAAAGTAAAGACAGGCAGTAGTTGGTCACAGTGAGAACAGACTGAGGTTTGCAGCAAGCTTGCGGGCCCTGCAGCAAAGCCCTGCTGTGGCTTCTCCTCCTCGTTCTGACCAGTACAGCTGTGTGGTGAGATGTCAGGACTGCCACCAGTTATGACATTTGGGGGGGCTGTTTGATTTGTTCCCCTCGATTCTACTCAGATGGGGAGTGCAGATCAGATTGACCAGACTTACAGCGAGTGAGTGTCGATGGAGGGGAAGTCAGACAAAGTACCCTGGGTGTGAGAAAGGTATCACTCTCCCTATCACAGATAAGATTGGCACCGAGGAGGGATGAAGGCCAAAAACCCAAACCCTGGTAGGTCCCACTCCAGGCCAGTGCTGGCTGCTCACATTCACAAGCAGTTCCAAATACTACCTACCTCCACTGTGCCCACAGCTGGTGTCTCACCATTGCCTTAACTTCTCTAAATCCTGTCCTGGGACATACTGTTCCCTGCTGGTCTTGGTCACTGCCACTGTCTGAGATCTCCTATCCATTGTCCCCGTCACCTGTCTATAGGCCTATTTCATCAACTGTCTGCCACAGAGCAGTATACTGGTCTCTCTCCAAGTGACTGCAAACCCCAAGAGTCCTGATACAAAGCAGGCGGTCACCCAGGTGTCTCTGGAGTTCCAAGTTCTGGGCTCTGCACACAGAAGTACTTAACACAAATCTTTGGGTCATTTTCCAAAATGGAAAGAAAACTGAGATTAATATATAGCAGTGACTTATTTGCCTTCAGAGCCACACAGGCATCTTCAAAACACCATATGTGGTGTGCAGAGTATGTGAATCAGACACCAATTCCCTCTGAGGATCCATTAGGGTGGCAAGTAACCTTGAACGCTAAGTCACCCAGTCCTCCGGGTGGTAGGAGCAGAACCAAAGGAATGAAAGAGGTAACTGCCAACTCAATGGCTTAAGTGTGACCTGACTCCAAACAGGGGCTGAGCCACCCGCCTGGGCTCTAGCCAAAACTCTAGCCAAAACAAAGCCAATTGTTCTGTTTCTCACCAAGATGCCCCTGCCGACCTTGGCCACTTGGCCAGCTTCACTACTGCAGATCACACACATCAGCACATTCTGTCCAGGAGTCACAAGGGCCTGGGGAGTGAGAAGCTTGAAGTCAGGCATCCCAGGGACCATCTGAGCATGTGCCATGCTCCATGCTGGGCACTGAAGGTCCCAGGAGAGTAAGAACCAGGTCCTGTCCTCAGGATGCTCATTGTGGAGGAAAAATAAGCTCCTAACACCAAGTGAGAGATGCCACAATGGGACATTAACTCAGCCGTGACATCTGAGTGAATTCTAAACAAGACTAGTCATATTATTTTGTACAAATTACTTAAATTTCCTAAACCTCAGTTTACCTGTAACCATGGGATTGACCCTACCTGTATCAAGGGTTCTGTGAAGACTAAATATGTAATTCATATGAAGTGCTTACCTTTATTTATCTATAAAATAAATGACGATTCTCACTCTTGTAGTTAACCCGAAATAATGGGATTTTTATGCAGAGGCTTAAACTATGACACCCCAGTTGATTTCTAACTTTTTCTCATGAACATATTTTCACAACACTCAATCCGTACACATCTGGGAGTCTTTAACCTGTATTTGATTCTTTATTGGAGGATCAGTAGTGTGATCATATAATTTACTGCCCAAACAAGGATATCTCTGAGAGTAAAAAAGAAAAAAAAAAAAAAAAGGAGGGAGGAATGATTAATAATTCCACTGGAATACCAAAGTAAAACAGATGAACCATTTGGGGCAAAATGGAATTAATAGTCACTTTATGCATTGCCCAGAAGACAATTTCATGGTCAAGGCATCACTAGGTACACCCTTTCTGCACCACTTTAGGAAGCTGGCAACAAGATTTGAGAATAGTCCTGACAAAACCTGATAGGGTTTGGATGTGAGGTGTCCCCAAAGAAGTTCATGTGTGAGACAATGAAAGAACATTCAGAGGGGAAATGAGTGGGTTATGAGAACCTTAAACCAATCAGTGAATTAATCCCCTAATAGAAATTAACTGAGTGGTAACTGGAGGCAAGTGGTGTATGGCTGGAGGAAATGGCTGATTGGGGGCATGGAGTCTCTCTCTGCTTCCGGATCATCGTGTAACCTGCTTCCCTCCACTACCCTCTTCCATCATGATGTTCTGTCTCACCTTGAGTCCCAAGGAATGGAGCCAGCTGTCTATGGACTGGGACCTCTGAAACCGTGAGCCTCCCCTCTCCAAATAAACTTACTCCTTTAAAATCATTCTGGTTGGATCTTTTAGTTGCAGCAGTGAAAAAGTCAACTAAAACAAAACTTGACTTGGCTGGCCCCATCCAAAAGTCCAGCTAACCGATGCACATAGACACCCCTACTACCTACACACAGGTTCATGCACACAGCTCCTCCCCAAAACCAGAAAGGAATTCAGCCCTGGTCCTGGCACGTGCATCTGTCATACTGACAACCAGCTATCTTCCAGGGATACCAGTTGGCCTTTCTGCCTCCTGAACGCCCCCTGCCCTTACCTCAGGTGTCCCAAGCTGTAGAACCGGGACTCTCCATCAGTGGAGCGGACCACCTGCAGCGTGAACATGGGCTGCAGCTGCCGGAGCTCCAACAGGACGATGGCCAGGTAATGGATGAAGAGGAGGGCATCCACGAGGGAGACCGAGTATTGCACAATGCCCTGGTAGTTTCGGTCCCGAGAGTCCAAAATACGGACTCCATAAAAAAGCCAATAGGAAACCACAAAAAGGAAGATGAGGACCAGTAACAGGGCTCGGAACACAAACACCCGTGGCACGTCGGCTCTCTGCCTGCGGAAGAAAAGGGCCCAGGTTCCGATGAGCAGAATGAGGAGTTTGAACGACACAGAGATAAAGAGTCCCTCGCAGATTGTGCCACAAGGTTCCAGCTCATCCCTCCACAGGATCGGGGGTAACAGGATAAAGGCAATGGGGGTGAGGAAAACTAGGAGTCCCAGAAACGAGGCGATGGTGAGGCCCAGGTAACGTTTACAATCCAGCCCCACGCTATCCTCCATGTCCTTGCTGATCCTGGCAATGTCCTCTTGGGATATGCTGTGCTCCGAGGTGCCCGTGATGGCTGTGGTGGTCTCTCCCCAGTTGTCATCCTGATGGGAGAGGCGACAATGAGGATGATGAGCCCAAAGAAGCAGGTCACTTGTAAAAGCCACCAGAAGACACAGTGTATGTGGAGAATGCACCCCATTTACCCAACTCTACATGCTGGGCTTTCTAGAAAATGGGAACTGAATAAACATGTAATAGAAGAATTTTAAACCTTAACAATTTTCACTGAAATCTTCCACATGTATTATGTATTTACCTTTTTTTAAAAATTTTATACCATTTATTTATTTAATTTATTTTTTTGGTACCAGGGATTGAACCCAGGGGCACTTAAGCCACATCCCCAGCCCTTTTTATTTTGTATTTTGAGATAGGGTCTTCTCTAAGTTAGGGAGGAGGGCTTTGAACCTGTGATCCTCGGCCTTGGCCTTAGCTTCCCTAGCTCTGCTGGCTTGTATTTACCTTTTCAAACAGAGAAAAACATAATTAAATCTTTGTATTGTTTGGGTGATTCATTAGCATAACTCTGATTACCATACCTGGCATTCACAAGTCTCAAGAAGCTCTGGGCCTGGGGCTATTTGCCCTGCAATAAAGACCCAGCTGTTAGATTAACCTTGTGAGAGATCCCTTATAGAAGAAGCCCCCTGTGTTTTCCTCCTAATGCATGCTGAGCTCTAAAAGCTTACAAAGTCCAAATTCTGGAAGTGGGGAACATTGCTACACACTCCAATAGCTCTGTGGAGCAATAGCTCTGTGGCACAGAAAGGGAACTTACATCACTATAGAAATCCAAGCTCACCTGTGGCTGGTAGTTGCTTTTTTTTTTTTTTTTTTTTTTTTTAAGCTCTGTGTGATGTCTGTAAGACCCTCTCAGGAAGTAGCAATATAAAGCACTTGCTGACAGCAGTTTTCACTGACCAAACTAAGCAAATTCAAGAATCTATTTATGCCAGGACAGCTCAAAAATTCTTTCCAAAACACATGTTCAGGGCAAACTAAACACCTAGAGCATACAAATAACCAGCATTATGATCCTGTAGTTTTACTCTCTTGCTTTCTCTCTCTCTCTTTTTTAAACTTCTAGGTAGTTGCTAGCTGGAGCAATTAGTCTATTCATTTAACAAGATGCCATTGTTAGGGTCTCAAACACGCCTGCTATTTCCCTAGCAGCTGTGACTTCATTCCAAAGCACAATAAAGCAAGAAGGGACCAAAAAGCTATGAAGTCCAAAGAAGTTTTGCCTCAGAGATTTGTGCATATGATTTAACTCTTTCTCCCTCTCTCTCTCTCTCTCTCTCTCTCTCTCACATACACACACACACACACACACACACACACTGAGTCACAGCAGCAAGATGGGTAAAACGAGGACATCAACTTAAAGAAATCTACTCAGTTACACAGATCTCTCATAACCAAATAACTCCAAATCTAGTAATAATTAAAAAACAAAACAAAATGACCCATGACTTATAAAATGGACAGGCTAGGTTTAGAGGTGGCAGTGGTGGTAAAGGTCCCAACCGATGAACAAAAGACCTTCATCTTGGAAAATGAGAAGTACCACAGAATATAAAGGCCATTCCTATGAACAGCGAGAAGCTCCCAGGGCTCTTGGACATCACTGGTGGACGTGTTAAGTCGATAAAAGACTTTTGGAGAACTGGCCTGGCAGTTTTGCAGAAATCTGAATATACCCTTAACTAGGTGACCCAGCAATAAGCTTTGCCTAAGCTTTACCCCCAATTAATTAGAACATATGTCCACAGAAGATTTGTACAAGAATGTTCTTAAATGCTTTGTTTGTGAACAGCCAAAGTGGTGCAACTCCAATGTCCACCCACCAGGAGAACAGATAAAAAATTGCAGTAAATTCATACAATAGAATACTGCTCAGCAAAAAATGAAAAAGAATGAACTGTTGAAACATATCAAACCATGGATAAATGTCAAAATCATGCTGAGTGAGGGAAAAAAGTCATATGATTCCAATTACATTAAATTCTAAAACAGACAAAACTAATCCAACAGAGATAGAAATCAAAACAGTGGTTGCCTTGGAGAGGTGGGAATGGGGATAGGGATAGGGATTGACCAGGAAAGGCCTGGGAGAATCTGTGGTGAAGAGTGTGGGTGGTAGAGGTGAATTCATCTATGAAGACTCACTGAAATGTTTAAGATCTGTTTTATTTCTCTGTGTATAAATTTAGGTCAATTTTTTTTAAAGGAAAAAATACATCAGCCAGGGAGAAAGATACAAATTCAAAGACAAACAAATTTTGCTTAATAACAGGTGAGTTCACAGTCTACAGGAAACAATTTACTTTGTAACCCTCTTCATAAAGGCAAACACTGGCTTCCAGATTTGTATCAGGGCTAGGAAAAAGTTGCAAATCAATGCTGAAGTAATTATTAGTACCTTGTGATAATTTTCTTGCCAACTACATTGTTCTGATGTAGCTGTTCATCTTTTTTTTTTTTTTTTTTTGCCAAAGAGTTACTAAACCTCCTGTCCAGTTTAAGAATTTGTGCACATCTGTGCCTAAAACAAAATGTACATGTACAAATGTTTCTCCAAAGCCTGAGGATTTTTGAACAAAAAGGAATGAACTCCTCTAATCCAATCCTCCAGACTTTCAATGAGGCCAGCAGAAGCCCACTCCACTTGATTGCCCAAGGTAATACAGCTATTGAGGTACACAACCTCTGAATGCTTTCCCCACCGCATCACCCTGCAGAAAACATCAACAGCTTCCCAGTGAGTACATGGTGGTGTAGAGAAGCTACCAACAAAGAAATGTCTTTATGGCATTTAGCATCCACTTCCAGAAGAAAGCTGAGTCCCAAAGCACTTAAGGAAGGTCCAGTCCTAGGACTGGCCCCATTGGTCCATCTGTTCATCTGTCCATCCATCCACCCATCCATCCATCCACCCAACCACCCATCCCCTCAGAGCCAAGGCAAGCAGTGCAACAGTTCTAAAGGCATTTGCTCATCACTGAACAAACCCCACATTCAACCCACGCCTGCATTTTGGGATCCCAGAGCACCAATATGTGCTCTGAGGAACTGCCAGTTCTGTCCGTGGATGTGACTCTAAGCGCCTATCTCTGTGTACCTACAGTTGTATTCAGATACAGGCTTATCTGCAGCCCTCTATCTTTACAGCTGTGTATGCACACTTGGCTTTGTTTGTGTGAGGCAAGGCTGGACACGCATGTGTTTCAGGAGGTGCAGAGGTTGTGCAAGCATGCTTCTGAGCCTAGCTCAGATGTTGATTTAAGTCAACAGGCTGCCAGGCAGGGGCCTCGAGAAGAATCCAAGTGATATTTTCAATAAAGAAAAAAACTGACCATATTTCAAAATTGGGTGGTTTCCTAATCACCCTAATGCCTGGCTTTTCTTTTCTTTTCTTTCTTTTTTAATATTTAGTTTTTAGAAATAGTTGGACACAATACTTTTTATTTTATTTATTTATTTTTTATGTGGTGCTGAGGATCGAACCCAGGGCCTTGCACCTGGTAGGCGAACGCTCTACCGCTGAGCCATAACCCCAGCCCCCTGACTTTTCTTAAACACTGCAAGACCCATCAGCACTTAGTCCTTGCATTTCCAAGCAACAGGAAGTCTCTGGAGCTGAGGAAGCTGCTGTCCCTTAGTAGAAGAAACACCTTCTCCGGTTCGTCATAGATCCTTCTCTCCATCCCAAGGTCTTCATGCTGAGGGATCGCAGAGGCCATTACCACCCAAAGCTTGCTTGATATATTCCTGTCCCTTCTCTTTGATCCAGGGGGTACCTCATTCATCCTGTTTCCCTACGAGGCCGAGTGCCCAGCCCCTGGTTTGTTTCACATGTCCAGGAGTACATCTGAGCTGTCCTAACTTCTTTCCTCATCTTCCCAACACTACTTAGGCTTGTTGGAGACAGAGATTCCTTCCCTAACACTGTTCCATTTTGGAAGGAGTCTCCGGAGACTGCAGCCTATAACTTTTCCCTGCCCTGCCCTGTCGTCAGCAGTCCTGGCTTCTGTCCAACACCATTCAACGCAGGCCAACCAATCGCACCTCAGGAGAATCCCCAAGCTATCCAATGGCAGGACAGGCTGTCCTTAGACCAACAAGAAACCACAGGACATAGATAAACTAATTAACATGCTAGAAAAATAAAGGTTAAAAACCCAAGAGAACCTATTGCAACAGGACTTAGGAAAACATTTACAGAAAAGAGATGTGGTCAAGGGGCAGCAGTATACTTACAGACCACCTGTGAGCCTTACCTGAACTTCCTCTGTCCGAGTAGAATCGTTTGCCAACAGGGGCTCTCCGGTGGGAGCCTGAATGGTGACAGATTTTTCTGACCCTCTGCCATCTTTATTTCGGGGTGATTTGTGTCTCTCTCTAGTTCTTTCCCTGGAGGAAAAAAAATGATAACAGCGAGCACATTTCATGTCACAGTAATTAACTCTCTGGTTCATCAAAATGCATTATATGTTTCATTCTGAATTTAGGAAAATCGTATACACACACAGCACCAATACTCACCCATCTCCACCCCCTGCAAAGAGTAAAGTGACCTTTATTCCCTACTTAGTATTTTCTTTCTGCCATTCCAAGACCTGACGCAAAGACTGTCACTCCTCCTCTATCAACAGTGGTCTTAATTTTCCAGAGCCTCAAATTTTTCAATTCCTGAATTGGAGGCACATTTTATGGTAATAATTACTCACTTGACTTGGTTATAATTTGCCCAAGTTAATTTTCTAGGATTTTATTGGGCCATCACTGTAGAATATCTAAGCTTCGTTCTACCCTCCCCCCCCCAAAATCTGGGACACATTGTCACCCTATACTTTTGGACAAGAGAAGAAAGGAAACTCTAAACCAGGACAGAGAATCATTTTCTCCTAATTCTTACGAATTCCAAACTAAAAGTCATTCCCGTAGGTTCTAGGTGAACTCAAAGACACCCGCAGAAACAAACAAAGCTAGGACAAATGACACCCAGGTGTGTGTGTGTGTGTGTGTGTGTGGGTGGGTGGGTGTGTGGGTGTGTGTTCAGGCCTCCTAAGGAGAGCAGACTGCGGCATACTTTCAACCCAGATGAACTTTTCTGGGTGGTCTCCCATGCTGACTGAAAGGGCACCCCACTGTGGGGGGTCAATATTGAAGTTACAAATCAATCAATCACGGTGGCCAAGCCCAGAGGTCACAATCTGGTCAATAACCACCTATGGAAAGTAGCACTCTAGCCTCCAGCTGCCAATGGTGAATTCAGGAGCGACCCAGCAACAGAGCCAGCCCCTCAGTGGTCAATAGTCAGTAAGTTCCCTTAGCCTCTTGTCCCCGTAGGCCACCTGACATCAGTCCTCCTTCCTATGACCACTTGCCCTCATTCCCAAGACAGGGAAAGCATTGCATATAAAGGTTGTGCAAAGAGTCCAATCTTGATCTGTCCCTACCAGATGTTCGACCTTGCACAACCTCTAAAACCTCCATCTCCTCATGTAGGAAATGGGGAACAATAAAAATAGATAATGTACATAGGCCCAGTACACAGTAGCCATTGTGGCTTACTGTTATAATGGTATCACTACTATTATTAAAGACCAAGAATGGTTTCCTGACTTTGTAAAACAGAGTTTGTTACCTCGGAGAAAGAGATGTAAACAGAACCATCAACACATCATCAAACTCCCTTCCTTTCCACACACAGATCTTCTACTAACCCACCATTTAGCAAAACAACAATAAAAACCCAAAAAGCAAAAACTGTCATGTGCAGGTTTCATGTCAAACGTGTACCTTATCATAAGCATTGGATAATTCTTTCTAAGAGCCAAGAGGCACCCTTGGCTGCAGAAGATCTTTCAATGACAACAGTTCTATCCCTAGAATAGAACTAGGAATAGACAGATTCTGGTTAACTCTTTATTTCAACCAGGCAACTAGGAAAAAAGTCATATAAGTGGAGAATTTGTTCACCCAAAGATATTACAACGCAATGTTAATCATCTTTGTCCCATTTCAATTTCAAAGCACTTCGCTACGTGCTTGATAGTTTCACTCAATCCTAGCTATAATCCTCTGAGGTTAGTATTATTGTTCCCATTTTACAGATGAGAAAATTGAGAATTTAAGTGACTTCCCAAAGGTGTAGGAAGTGGCAGAGTAGTATCCGAATCCAGGTCTGTTGCCACTATCTCTATTCAAACCCACAATGCTACAGTGTTTTTGAAAAACAATTTGGAAGATTTTACAGCATAAAATTCCTGATACTCACCCTCATACCCTCACATTTGTCAAAGCTACAAGAGCCATGAATTACGCCTTAAAGATACTACTAGGAGTCCTGATTGCCCTGTGACCTTAGATAGCACAAAGTTGTGTGCCCCACACTCTCTGTTGTCTAATACAATCATTTAAAAAGGAACTCTGTGTGAGAAGCAATAAACAGCGTGGGAGATATTCACCCATGCATGGCCAGTTTTCAGAATGAGTCGTCAGACAAGGGCCAGAACTGTCTCTCTGGTAGGTCATACCTGCAGCCAGACAGATTCCCTTCTTACTCTTACTGCTGCCACATTTATGATTGCTGCGGCCATCAGCCAAGTCATATGCTTCCCTAACCCATCTCTCTATTCACAAGCCCCATGGGTCAAATCCTGTGACAGCACAAATTCCACTGGAAATCAAAATCTTTCACTGAGTGCCAATTCCTGGATCCTGCACACTAGCAGGGCAGAGAGCAGGTGGGAGAACCACCCAGGGCTGGAAACAGACTCTCTCTGCTCTCTCCCAACCCCCAACCCACCCAGCCTGGCTCCTACAGAAACCAAGAGGACCCAGACAGGGAACGACTATCTAACAACTACCCTGCTAACATCTGAGGAGAACCAGATAAGAACCCTTAATCTGATAACTTGAGGGGAGTTTTCCATCCTCCAGAGCCAGAAACCAGTGCCTCGCAAACCCCAGTGTGCAGAGAATCCACTTGGAGCACAGATATAGGTAGACTGGCAGGCTCCACCATCAAGGGATTTATCTGGAAGGGAGGTGATAGGAATCCATATTTTCCACCAGCTTCCCAGGTGTGCAGGATGTAGGCAGTCTAAGAAATTTCCCCCAAGATTCTCCAACCCAAGTGGTCCTGGGCAGGGGGCTGCTGGAGTGACAGAGTATGCCTTGCACACAGCAGGGGCTACATAATGGGAGCCACGAACCTATGCTCAGCTGCACCATGACACAACGCACAGTGCTTCTTTATTAAAATAGTGCTAAGTAGGTGAAGGACAGTGTGCAATCAGGAATGAAGGCTGCCCAGAGTGGAGAACTTTCCACACAGGATGTTATGGTTTGGACATGAAGTGCTCCCTACAAAGCTCCTGTGTTAAGGCAAGAATAGCCAGAGGTGAAATGATTGGGTTTCGAGAGCTGTAACCCAATCAGTCCATCCTAGTTTGAATGGACTAATGGTTTAATGTGACAGGTGGGGCATGGCTGGAGGAGGTGGGTCACTAGGGGCATGCCCTGGAGGGGTGCACCTTCTCTGTGGCCCCTTCCTGGCTTTTCTCTCTCTCTCTCTCTCTCCTTCCCAGCCACCCTGCCCTAAGCAGCTTCCCTCACCATGTCCTTCTGCCATGATATTCTTCCTCACCTTGGGCCCAGAGCAGTGGAGTTTGCCAACCATATACTAAATCTCTGAAACCAGGAGCCAAAATAATCTCTGCCCCCTTAAGTTGTTCAGGTATTCTGGTCACAGTGACACAAAGCTGATAACAGATAGGTCGATTGTGGGGAACATAGAGCAGGTCCTATCACTGCACCAACATTGTGCCAGGGGTCGGCTCTTTGTATTGGTCTTGCTATGAAGGAAGCACACAACCTGCCATACAGCTTTCACAGAAATCACGACTCCTGCATGACTGTTCCAGGTACTAAGTCAGGGTAGGATTTAAGAGTGACTTCCAACAAAAATATTGCCATCCATCCAGTGCTTTCTAGTCTGCAGAACTGCAAGTGGCCACCTCCTGGCAGCAGGGGCCCAAATGCTCTCGATGCTGTCACTCCAAGGAATCTCTAAGGCTTCCAAGTTTCCTCTGGGAAAGTATTCCCCATTCATGGAGACAATGGGTCCACGTGTCTATGAGTATGGCAATAGGAGGTCAGAGGAGTAAACAGTTTACCAAACCAATGAATGAGGTCTTACAAATAAATACATACTTAGGATAGACTTTTCCAACTTGGCCTAATTGGTTGGATCACCTATGTGCCTTTGATGAGCAGCTGTATCATCTAAGGGAATCTTCATATCTTCATCTCTAAATCTATCCCCACACACTCTCTGCCCAGATAAGCAAAGATAAGTGTGTGTGTGTGTGTGTGTGTGTGTGTGTGTGTGTACGTGTGCATTAGATGGTGGGAAGAACAAGCAGCAGTGTGTAGGAGGCACCTACAAATGTCTGCACCTTTGTGTGTATATAAATGCATCTATTTAGGCCAATTCTGGAGCTGAGCTCTTGGGGGCTGCTGTAACCAACCCCCTCAGTATATAGCCAGAATCCTCTAATTCCCATACTGTTTCCACTTACACCCGGAATTTCCTGGGAAGATTATTTACTCTTGTTTCTGTTGTTTGTCTATTTCTATTTGGGGAAAGCCAGCCCCACCGGTTACTCCTCCCTTTCCTTCTCTACCACCACCCACTACCTGTCCTCTCTCTACTGACTGCTGGGTCTGGCTGGCTGCTTCCTCTGGGCCCTGTCTGGGGTAGGAGGGCTGAGCATTGGGCAAACTGGAACTGAAGTGGCCTCAGAACAAAAGAACCAATTTCTCCACTGTCCAGGCAGCCCTCTTTTGGATGATGCACGTTAGTACATCAGTCACACCAGCTGCCCTTCACTTCCCTTGCAAAAGTGACATTTCCTTTCTGAAGGATCATGAGCCTGAAATCTGTAGGGTGCTTCAACAAACCTTATAACTTCAGGCAACAATGCTGTCCCAGAGCCTTGGTTTCATCATCTGTAACATGGGCTACCACCTCCTACCCTCCTAGGATGGCTGTGACCATGGGAGGAGCCAGCAAGGACTCCCAAAGTGGTTGTCCATATTATTAGCAGCTCTGTGTTTAAATTGGAAAACTTGGGCAATCAGCGGCCACCATCTTGGAGAGCTGAAGTATCCACCGCCACTCTCCGACAGATTGCAACAACAAAACAGGTGTGTGTCACTCAGCTCAGGCCCCATACATCGGGGGATTTCGCATAAAATCTCTCCTAGGCTTTCCGGGGGAGGGAGTATCAGAGTGAGCCTGCATAAAGACTAAGGGAAAACTAGAGGCACCTGACCTTCAACCCCCCCCTCCCATCAGCAGCCAAAACAAAACCTGTCTAGCCAGCGCTGGGGGAGGGGCAAGCAGAAAAAAATCAAAACCATAGAGTGCCGGGGAATCCCAAAAGCCAACTGTGTGACCCCAGAGATCCAGGCTGTCAGATTCGCGCGGCCTGCCCCACGGCTACAGAAGGCATGGCGCCCCAGAGAAGGGATTAACTAGCAGGCAGGGAGAAAAGTGGCTGCGACACGGTGGAATCCCGCCAGCCAAGCCCGCACTGACCCCCGGGCTGAGTTCGGGATTTCAGACGGGGAAGGAAGCGGTACAGTTCTATCCCCCACAAGGGAAACAAAACAATAGAGTGCGGGGGTTCCCAATAGCCACCCTCCACACCCAACAAACGGCAGGCCCAGAGTACAGTTTGAACTGCCGAGAACCATCACTCAGGGGAAATCTGGTCTAGCAGGAGAAACCAAGACTAGCAGGAGAAACCAGGGGACTAGAGGCAAGGCTCTCGCGACTGGGCGGCTGGAAACTGCAGGCCAGCCGGCGACAGTTCACCCACTGCCTGCGTAACTGGGCGGTAGGAGAACGCCCGCCCGCTGGCGACTGATCACCTGCCTGCGGCCTGTGATACTGGGCGGCTGGAGACTGGCTGCCTGCCGCGACCGGGAGCTGAAACCAAACAGAGACAGTCCAGTCACACCCCCCCATTAGGACACCCCGGCAAGGAGACTGGGGCCCGTCATAGCAGAGTAGTGTCGTCACTGGAGCTCGGATGTGGGAATTCCTTCCCAGCGGAATCCACGTTAGCAGGCATAGTTTAACAACACAAAGGAGAGACATCAGAGTAATACAGAAACAAAACAAATCTATAGAAGAGAGCAGAAACACGACAATCAAATAGAGCTGGAAAGTAACGTGGACAACATGAGAAAACAAGGGAAAAAAGGATTACAAACAATGCAAGACAACTCAATTCTACAGGAGGACATAGAAACATCAGAAGCAGGGATAGGGAAAGAACTCAAGGCATACCTAACTCGAATGGAAAGGAATATTAGAGAAGACATGAGACAGCAAGTCCAAGAAATAAAAGTATATTTTGAAAATGAATTAAACAAACAAATTCAAATGGCAAAGAACGAGCTCTACCAGGAGATAGAGATCTTAAAAAACATCAAACAATAATCCTAGAATTGCAGGAAACTATAAACCAAATTAAAAACTCAAACGAGAATATTACAAATAGACTTGATCAAGTAGAAGTCAGAACATCAGATAATGAAGACAAGGTTTATCAACTTGAAAAGAATATAGTCAACACAGAAAAGATGCTTAAATCCCACGAGCAATCTATTCAAGAGATATGGGATGTCATAAAAAAAACAAATTTGAGAGTCATAGGGATAGAAGAAGGCACAGAGATTCAAACCAAAGGAATGGACAACCTATTAAATGAAATAATTCTAGAAAACTTCCCAGAGATGAAAGATGGAATGGATTGCCAAATCCTGGAAGCCTACAGGACCCCAAACATTCAAAACCATAATAGACCAACTCCAAGACATATGATTATGAAGATAGCCAACGTACAGAACAAGGAGAGAATATTAAAAGCTACAAGAGAAAAGAGGCAGATTACATTCAGGGGTAAACCAATTAGGTTAACGACCGATTTCTCATCACAGACTTTGAAAGCGAGAAGATCCTGGAACAATGTATTTCAAACGCTGAACAATAATGGATTCCAACCAAGAATACTGTATCCAGCAAAACTGAGCTTCAAATTTGACAATGAAATTAAAATCTTTCACAATAAACAAAAGCTAAAAGAATTCGCAGCAAGAAAACCAGCTCTGCAAAGCATTTTGAGCAAAACACTACAAGAAGAGGATTGAAAAATAGTGCCCAAAACTAACAGCAGGAGGTATCTCAGTAAAGGGGGAGGAAAATAACCAAAAAGTAAAACTAGCCAAACTAAAATAAATAAATAAAGAAGCATGACTGGAAGTACAGATCATATCTCAATTGTAACCTTAAATGTTAATGGCCTAAACTCACCAATCAAGAGACGTAGGCTAGTAATCTGAATCAAAAAAACAAATCCAACAATATGCTGTCTTCAGGAGACTCATATGATAGGAAAAGACATACACAGGCTGAAGGTAAAAGGTTGGGAAAAATCATACCACTGACATGGCCCTCGGAAGCAAGCAGGAGTGGCCATACTCATATCGAATAAAATCAACTTCAAACCTAAGTTAATCAAGAAGGATAAAGAAGGATACTATATACTGTTAAAAGGAACCATCCACCAACAAGACATAACAATCATCAATTTGTATGCACCAAACAATGGAGCTGCAACGTTCATAAAACAAACTCTCCTCAAGTTCAAGAGTCAAATAGACCACAACACAATAATTATGGGTGACTTCAACACACCGCTCTCACATTAGACAGATCCTCTAGACAAAAACTGAATAAAGAAACTATAGAACTCAACAGCACAATCAATAACCTAGACTTAACCGACATATATAGAATATATCAACCATCATCAAGTGGATACACGTTCTTCTCAGCAGCACATGGATCCTACTCAAGATAGACCATATAGTATGCCATAAGGCAACTCTTAGTAAATATAAAGGTATGGAGATAATACCATGCACCATATCTGATCATAATGGAATGAAATTGGAAATCAATGATAAAAGAAGGAAGGAAAAATCCTACATCACATGGAAAATGAACAATATGTTATTGAATGATCAATGGGTTATAGAAGACATAAAGGAGGAGATGAAAAAATTCTTAGAGTCAAATGATAATACAGACACAACATACCGGAATCTATGGGACACAATGAAAGCAGTTTTAAGAGGGAAATTCATTTCTTGGAGTTCTTACCTCAAAAAAAGAAAAAGCAACAAATAAATGAACTCACACAACACCTCAAAAACCTAGAAAAGGAAGAGCAAAACAACAGCAAATGTAGTAGAAGACAAGAAATAATTAAAATTAGAGCAGAAATCAACGAAATTGAAACAAAAGAAACCATTGAAAAAATTGATAAAACTAAAAGTTGGTTCTTTGAAAAAATAAATAAGATAGACAAGCCCTTAGCCATGCTAACGAAAAGAAGAAGAGAGAGAACTCAAATTACTAACATACGGGATGAAAAAGGCAATATCACAACAGACACTACAGAAATACAGAAGATAATTAGAAAGTATTTTGAAACCCTATATTCCAATAAAATAGAAGATAGTGAAGATATCGATAAATTTCTTAAGGCATATGATTTGCCCAGATTGAGACAGGAAGACACACACAATTTAAACAGACCAATAACAAAGGAAGCAATAGAAGAAGCCATCAAAAGACTACCAACCAAGAAAAGCCCTGGACCGGATGGGTATACAGCGGAGTTCTACAAAACCTTCAAAGAAGAATTAATACCAATACTTTTCAAGCTATTTCAAGAAATAGAAAAAGAAGGAGCTCTTCCAAATTCATTCTATGAGGCCAACATCACTTTGATCCCAAAACCAGACAAAGATACTTCAAAGAAAGAAAACTACAGACCAATATCTCTAATGAACTTGGATGCAAGAATTCTCAATAAAATTCTGGCGAATCGAATACAAAAACATATCAGAAAACTTGTGCACCATGATCAAGTAGGATTCATTCCTGGGATGCAAGGCTGGTTCAATATACGGAAATCAATAAATGCTATTCACCACATCAATAGACTTAAAGACAAGAACCATATGATCATCTCGATGGATGCAGAAAAAGCATTCAACAAAGTACAGCATCCCTTTATGTTCAAAACACTAGAAAAACTAGGGATAACAGGAACTTACCTCAACATTGTAAAAGCTAAATATGCTAAACCTCAGGCTAGCATCATCCTAAACGGAGAAAAACTGAAGGCATTCCCTCTAAAATCTGGAACAAGACAGGGATGCCCTCTATCACCACTTCTATTCAATTTAGTTCTTGAAGTACTAGCCAGAGCAATTAGACAGACAAAAGAAATTAAAGGCATAAAAATAGGAAAAGAAGAAATTAAATTATCGCTATTTGCGGATGACATGATAATATACTTAACAGACCCAAAAGGGTCTACAAAGAAGCTGCTAGAGTTAATAAATGAATTCAGCAAAGTGGCAGGTTATAAAATCAACACGCATAAATCAAAGGCATTTCTGTATATCAGCAACAAAACCTCTGAAATGGAAATAAGGAAAACCACTCCATTCACAATATCCTCAAAGAAAATAAGATACTTGGGAATCAACCTAACAAAAGAGGTGAAAGATTTATACAATGAAAACTACAGAACCCTAAAGAGAGAGATAGAAGAAGATCTCAGAAGATGGAAAAATGTACTCTCTTCATGGATAGGCAGAACTAACATCATCAAAATGGCGATATTACCCAAAGTTCTCTACAGGTTTAACGCGATGCCAATCAAAATCCCAATGGCATTTCTTGTAGAAATAGACAAAGCAATCATGAAATTCATATGGAAAAACAAAAGACCCAGAATAGCAAAAGCAATTCTAAGCAGGAAGTGTGAATCTGGAGGTATAGCGATACCAGAGGTCAAACTGTACTACAAAGCAATAGTAACAAAAACAGCATGGTACTGGTACCAAAACAGGCAGGTGGACCAATGGTACAGAATAGAGGACACAGAGACTAATCCACAAAGTTACAACTATCTTATATTTGATAAAGGGGCTAAAAGCATGCAATGGAGGAAGGATAGCATCTTCAACAAATGGTGCTGGGAAAATTGGAAATCCATATGCAACAAAATGAAATTGAATCCCTTTCTCTCGCCATCCACAAAAATTAACTCAAAATGGATCAGGGAGCTAGATATCAAATCAGAGACACTGCGTCTGATAGAAGAAAAAGTTGGCTACGATCTACATATTGTGGGGTCGGGCTCCAAATTCCTTAATAGGACACCCATAGCCCAAGAGTTAATAACAAGAATAAACAAATGGGACTTACTTAAACTAAAAAGTTTTTTCTCAGCAAGAGAAACAATAAAAGAGGTAAATAGAGAGCCTACATCCTGGGAACAAATTTTTACCCCCCACACCTCAGATAGAGCCCTAATATCCAGAATGTACAAAGAACTCAAAAAATTAAACAATAAGATAACAAATAACCCAATCAACAAATGGGCCAAGGACCTGAACAGACACTTCTCAGAGGAGGACATACAATCAATCAACAAGTACATGAAAAAATGCTCACCATCTCTAGCAGTCAGAGCAATGCAAATCAAAACCACCCTAAGATACCATCTCACTCCAGTAAGATTGGCAGCCACTATGAAGTCAAACAACAATAAGTGTTGATGGGCATGTGGGGAAAAGGGTACACTTGTACACTGCTGGTGGGGCTGCAAAATGGTGAGGCCAATTTGGAAAGCAGTATGGAGATTCCTGGGAAAGCTGGGAATGGATCCACCATTTGACCCAGCTATCGCACTTCTCGGACTATTCCCTGAGGACCTTAAAAGAGCGCACTATAGGGATATGGCTGCATCAATGATTATAGCGGCACAATTCACAATAGCTAGACTGTGGAACCAACCTAGATGCCCCTCAATAGATGAATGGATAAAAAAAATGTGGCATCTATACACAATGGAGTATTATGCAGCACTAAGAAATGACAAAATCATAGAATTTGCAGGGAAATGGATGGCATTAGAGCAGATTATGCTAAGCGAAGCTAGCCAAGCCCTAAAAAACAAATGCCAAATGTCTGCTTTGATATAAAGAGAGCAACTAAGAACAGAACAGGAAGGAAGAGCATGAGGAAAAGACTACAGTAAACAAAGACGAATGGGGGGAGAGAAAGGGAGAGAGAAGGGAAAGCATATGGAAATGGTAGGAGACCTTCAATGATACATAAAATTATAAGAGCTTATGAGAGGCAAGGGGGAGGGAAAAAAAGGGAGAGAATTGAACAACAGCAGAGGAGGTAGAGAGGGAAGATGGGAGGGGAGGGGAGGGGAGGGGGGACAGTAGGGGATAGGAAAGGTAGCAGAATACAACAGTCACTAATATGGCATTATGTAAAAATGTGAATATGTAACAGATGTGATTCTGCAATCTGTATTTGGGGTGAAAATGGGAGTTCAAAACCCAATTTGAGTCAAATGTATGAAAGATGATATATCATGAGCTATGTAATGTTTTAAATAATCAATAAAAAAAATTTAAAAAAAATTTAAAAATAAAAAAATAAATTGGGAAACTTACGCTCTGAACCCCCGGGTTTAGGTGAGGTGGGCTGAAGTTAACTGGACAATCTCTGGAGACCACAGGCATCACCAAACCAGGCCAACAGCCTCTTTGCTACCAGAGTCACCTGTCAGCTCTCCAAGATGATCATGATGTCATCAAGCATACCATGTTTGGTGCACTTCATTATTCCTGAGTTGAAATCGTACTAAAATTACCAAATAGACAAGGCCCTCCACTTTCTGGCTCTTCCATTCAAACACCTGACAGGGCACGGAGGAGAGCAACCTGCCCAGGGAAACTCCTGGGACAAAATAGATGTCCTTGGCTGTGTCTCAGGCCTGCTCTCATGCCTGTGGAAGGTACAATTATTGCTTAACATTCTTTATGCCCTAGCAAAGCACTCTATAGCACCCATTATCTATAGATCACAACTCCCCTCCAGTTTCTGTACACGGCTTTGCCTACAGTCAGACAATTCACCCCCAAAGATAATGGTGTTTTGTAAAGAACCATGAAATGCACCTCCCAACCCCTTGTGCTCACATTGCTCCACTTAGAGCTCCTCTCGGAGCAGCATTCAGTAACATTCTTTGAGTAATTGATCAGAAGCCTCGGCTTGTATTAACATTTGCCAAGCACTTTCCACATAGGTCCAAGAAGGCACTGAGAGTTCTGCGTGTTGTTTTAATACAAAGTTATAGTTCCTGGAAGTTCCCACAACTGAACTGGGCTATCAATTTCTGGGGCCTCCAAGAGGCAGAGAGCAGCAAAGGGTCCCAAAGCGTGGAAGTCAGAATACAAGTGTAGACCAAAGGGGCCAGAGCTGGTTCCAATCCTGCGAGCTGTCACCCCTATTCATCCCCAAGTTTCAAAAGCACCCCAAATTCCTACTTCCATCACTGTGGCATGAAAGAGGAGAGCCCGGAATGTTGACGAGGGAGTGGCTTTTCCCACTTAGGCCCAGAGTTGATATTTCAAAACAGCCGCTTCTGGTGTGTCATAAATAATCTGGTAAGTTCACCCACTGGTGGAAATTTGTGATTGGATTTTTATCACCTGAGGTTTCTAGCTCTCTCAGGACCTGGGCTCTGGCATGTGACTGCAGGCTCCCTCGCCCCAGCCCTGCAGCAGCCACACTTGAGCACTTCTGTTTTCTTTTCTGATTGGAAAGGCCAACCTGGGCTCCAGTGCAAAGGGTCAAATATGTATGATTATAAGAGCCATCTATAAAAACTCAGAAATTGATGAAAGTTTAAAAAGAAAGTTAGCCACCCATAATCCTATACTCAGAGACAGGCTTGATTAATATTGATCTTATTATGTGTAGATAGAACTATATAAGACACAATGTTTTGAATCCCATTTTTTTAATAACACAATCTCGTGACATTTTTCTCATATCCTCAAATAATCTTTGAAAACCTTTCCTTTGTACTTTCTTATTCATTTTTTTAATCACAAAAGACACACTTATAAAAAAAAAATTGAACAACTACAAAAAGACAGTATAATTGAAGGTCCCATCAGTCACCATCTGTGGCTGACCCCCTTCCCTGGGAACGGCTACTCTTGGCAGCTTGGAGAATATGCTCACAGATCTCTTTCTGTGTGTGTAGATCTACCCAGGCTCATAAATAAATTAGCAAATTTGAGATGCACAAAACAAAAGCTCACTCTGCAACAGTTGCTTGTGTGGAGAGCTCAGCAAGGGAAACAAACACCAGGAGCCACCGTTCCCACGCTAGTGCAGAACTGTGGCCATGGTGGGCCCTGGGGCTGGGATCAGTGGGTACCTTAACACCGTGGTGCCATGACAAGGCACTGGTTAGCGACCTCCAACTACAGTGCTAGTTTAAATGCTTTACATAAATTAAGATTAAATCGTGTTTAATCTTCTTAGAATGCTGTAAGGAGGGGATCTCTGGTACCCATATCACAAATCAGGAGAACAGGGTAAATGGCAGCACTGCAATTTCATCAACTCTACTCTCAACCAGCACAGCACCCCCTATGTATTAATTTATTTCTTCCATCATTCACTTGTCCTCCACTCAGCAAGTACTCTGTGGGTCCGTAACACGTAGGCCCTGTGAATACCAGTGCAGACCTGCCGTCACTTTGTAGAGGAGGGAGAATCTGGCCCCATCACCCGGGACAGTGCTTTCAAAACCCAGGCTTTATTTGGAAGATTAGTCAAAGAGAAATAAGGGGCCGGCCAATCACGCGGGTTTGCGTGTGAGCCTCACGGCAAGGCATCATGTATCCATGACAATGAGTCAGCAGCCTGGGGTGACACCCACAGATCAGCACAAGTTTTTAAACTTTTCATTTGCATTATTGGTAAAGCTTTGGGAGAACTGACATCTAGAAGTACCTAGAAATGAAGAAGATTCCCACTGCCGGGGAAACTTTAATTTAAAACCAATTGTGAGAAATTTAGGTCATCAACGGTCATGGTGGCTATAAAATGTAAATTGGTGGCATAGCGACTCCCAACACATGTCAACCGTGTTCAGCTTCTCCTGCCCCGGAGGAGGACTGAATCTCCAGCATGAACAGCCCTGCAAGCAAGCGGTTTGAAAACTGAGTCTAGAAAGCTCCAGCAGCCTGCAGTTTTCCCCAAACAGAAAAGTGGAACATTTGACAGCTTACATACCCTTGTCTGTGAGATTTTTTTGAATGGCTTGAATAGTATGAATATCCAGAATACGTGGATTCGGTATCCATAGCAATGAACAGCTTCCTCTTGATGAAGGAGCAGGCGCTGTTTCTCCTTCAAGGCAGATAATTTCACCTACTGGTTCCTAAAGCCTCAAGGGGTCTGGGAACCAGAGGAGGAGCTTTTCTTCACCAGGAACAAATTCTGGGAAAGAGGAAAGAAAGAGGGATCAATCTCCAAAGCCAATCTTAACTGGGCTGAAGGACAATGGACAATAGTCATCTCTTCCCAGGTGCCTAGGGTGGGTGTCAATTGAGCCAAATCCTATCCCAGCAGCAGGAAGATGGGTGGTAGGAGAGCCAGGGCAGTGGTCCATTTCCTGAGCACAGCCTCACCCTCACTGGCTTTAGCTGTAGGAAGTGACTTCTCATACCAATGCTAGACAGAATGCCCAGCCCCCCACTGCCAGTTAGTTGAATAAATAAACAATACCTAGGGAAGGAGCTTTGGGGTCATAATTTCCAAATGTCAATTTAAAAACAAATTCTGTCTCTTAAATTCAAGAATCCAAACACATAAAAATTTACCTTAAAGAGCTGATTCTTAAAGAAGAAGAATTATTCCCTGTCTCTAAATACTAAAAAGCTAAAAACAATCTAAATGACCCTCCCCCCCAAAAAAACAAAGGAATCAGTAAAGGAAACTCATGGTTCATCTAACCAAAGAAATATCACCTATCTGCACAAAGTGATAATGATAAAGAATGGAGACTTTTATGATGAATGACAAATTCACAAAGCAGGATACAGGATTGTAGATGCACACTGAGTCTAAACATTACAGTTACAATCACATAAAAGAGCTTATGTAAGAAAAAGAATTAAAAGGGGACATCAGAAAATGAAAGACCATGATTGATTGATTGCAGGCTCCTGGGTCCTTCCCCACACTTTCATTAGGTATTGCTTTGCAATAAAAATAAATTGGAAACATTTCCCACTTGCTAAAGCTTTACTTCTAGGAAATTCTGTCTCTCCCAGCACCCCTCCAGAGCTGGACTCCGCCCAACAGGGCTCCTCCTTCCAGCGCCCCTGGAAGCTGAAACTGCAAACAGAGCCAGTGAGATAAGTGTGAAGAAAACACAAAGGAGTGGCAAATGCCATACCCCTACCCCTACTGGGAAGAGGCCCAGTCTCCCTGACCCGGCTAGCAACAAGTGTCTGAAGGGAATCCGGTGGGTTGGGGCATGAATTGGGCCTGCATGTCACATTACCACACACCAACCCACTCCCCAGGGCTTCGAATACTGATCAGGATGAGACTGTCCTGACTAATTGTGCAAGGTCTGTCTGTTACCCAGGGTAAGCCTCCTTTACCCAGGGTATCCCGACTCATCATTTCACTTCTCCCTGGCCATGAAGTCGAAGGCGAAGGCGAGCCCTGAGGAAGCCTAGGTTCCAGCCCAAGCTCAACCACCATGTCTTACAACCTGGGATAAGCCACTAGCCTTCTTGAGCCTTGTTTTGCTAAACAGGGATAAATCAACTAGCCACCACCCTCACAGGGCTAACACGAAGACCCAAGCAGATACTGTAATATCCAGAGCTGGTTGCAACCCCGTTCTTGACTCTCTTCCTAGCTACAAGACCTCAGTGAAATGATTAAACCTCTGAACTTGCAAATGGTAGGATGGCTGCAATGAGCAAACATGGCCAGGCATGGGGTGAATGAAAATTGGAGGCCATCAACACTCCCTTCAAGTTCCCCTTGTCCTCAGTGAGAGAAAAGCTTGGGAAGGAGCCGTGGGGGAAAAGCCTGCTTGGGAGGCTTCCCACCCTGAGGCTCACCTGCAGTCCACCACTTACTAACCAGTTTTGCACTTGAGTTTAACCTTGGAGCCACAGGTTTCCCACACCAGACCCCCTCTGGGGGGCAGGGGTAACTGTAAAGATTAAATGTGAAATACAACAGGCATTTAAGAGAATGTTAGTTTGGCTCCTGGACTAACATCCACCTTTCTGGGAACTTCAAGAGCACCTTTTTCTCTCCCTGCTCCATCTCCTACCATTATCACTAGGCATTCCAGTGAGCTCTCAGCATCTTACAGTCTGACTTCCTTTCTGCTCCAGGTTTTGGTGCTTTTTCACCAGCTTCATACATGACAGATACCAGCCTTGGGAGATACAGCCAATATGTGCAGCCTGGAATGAACTGAGTCTCTTTTCCCGAGAGCCCATGGCCCACTCCCTGTTGACCTGCATGTGTCAAGGTTTGGATCCTTTATTCAGAAAACTGACCACCCTTTTTCAGATTCATAATTAACCGTGCATAACTCCTACACTCGTTTCTGCCTTTCAAACCATAATCCTTAATTCCTTGTTCTACCCTAATATCGAATGTTTTCTTGCTAAATGCTGAGGGGTATCTAAGAGGCAGGCAGCCCAGGCTCTGCACACCAGTCATGGAGACATGATCCTGTCTCCATGCTTCCCAACCGTGACACCACAGGTTAGATGTTGACCTCTCTGAGCTTTCAAAGTTCCACCCATCCACAAAGGTCCCCAAATAAAATGAGGTTTATTTAATACTCTCTTTCAAGGGCCATTGGTAAGGATTAAATGGTGGGAAGCCTCCAGCTCAGAGAACCCAAGTTTCATTCCCTTCCCCCGCTCTGCCAAAGGTCATCATTCTTTATTCTCGTTAAAACCTTGACTATCCATTAGGGCAACTTCAGGCACGTCTCTCAAAGGCAATCACAGCCCCCAAGTGCCCTCTGGGGAAAGGCTTTTCCTAACTCTACCAACCCCCATGCCCAGTTTCTCTCCCACGCTTCCTGACCATACTTGCCCAAGGGGGAATCTGTACATGCTGTCGCTCCCTGTCACCACCAAATCCTCCATCCTCACCTCTCCAGGGAAGCAACTCACTGGAGCTGCCCAGAGACTGCTGTGAGCCAAATCCAAAGATCAAACCTTGTCCTCCTTCTCCAAGTCCTTCTTACACAGGTGATCCATTTATTCACCTCTATATTTACAGAGTAGCCATGAGAGAATACTCTCAGCAAGGATAGGGGTATAGCAATGACAGAGGCACACTGCTGTCCTTTGGGACTCTGCTGCTGGCTGTCTTCCGATTCAATGGCACTTGTACCTCTACTACATCTCCAAACGGTCCTCCCTTCTCCCATGAGGTCATCCCTTGACACTCAAAACGTGCACCATTCTTCTTCTCCATCTGTGGATTTACTATGGTACAGGCTCCTTGGAGGCTGTGCCATATTTTGATCATATAGGTCCCCAACAAATAATGCCTGAAGGACAAAGCCCAGATGAATATTTCCTGCTTGGATATTTCTTGTTCCATCTGGGATTATCACCACCCCCTGCTGCTCTCTCAAGTCTAGGCCTAATCTTTCTAATTTCCTCTGCTGCAGTGATACCATCATCCTATTCATCTTCCCTTTATCCCACACCTCCGACCACTGTTAAGCTCTGCTGGTCCGGGGTCCTGCCTTCATGCTGCTGGTTTGCAGCAACACTAGCAAGACCTCTGGGTTTCCTCAGCTAATCCAGTCAGTGAGGAGCCTGGCTCTTCTTCTAAGTCAGACTGTTAAGACTGTGGTTACCAATTCTTGTTCTAAGATCTGAGTGAGGATTAAGGAGAAGCAACAGGTAACAAACTAATAAAATCCACAGTGCACTCATTTTAAAAGAGGGTTTGAGCTCAGGTTAAGAGCTTCGATCCAGTTAAAAAAAAAAAAAAAAAAGAAGCGGAATCCTAAAGCTGATCCCTGCAAAGACATATTTATGAGACAGTTCCCTGTATGCACCAGGAATTGACAGCACTCACACAAGGTCAGAAGGGATCCCTTATCAGGGAAGATTCTAAAGTATAAAAAGGAATCGGTTTCCCTGGGTAATAAGTTTACAGGCTGCTGCACCAGCCTGAATGCATGGAGTCATTCAAAGGAGAAAATTTGGACCCTAAAATCTGGAACTGCCTCCTTATCTTACCCCTCACATGACCTATTTTGTTTGGCCCAGACTGGGCAGCAGTCAGAGGCCAGAGTGACCTTTAAAATTACAATGCAGACATCACTCCCCTGTTTAAAACAACTCCATGGTCTCCCCCTAAATTTTGAATAAAATACAAAATCTTCCATTTGATCTGCAATGTCCTGCCCACCAGGTTCCTCTAAGGCACGGGCTCTTTCCAGCCTCCTGTCTTTGGCAGAATGCAGTGTATCTGCTGGTATTCACTCTTCACATGCCCAGTTTTTCCCAATTCTTCTGAATTTAAATACAGCTTTTTCCAAGGGGCCTCTCGGATCCTCCAATCCAAGTCAGGCCCTTCCCAGCACCCAGCACTCTTCCTATCCCAATTTCCAACCTACTTTTGATTGTATGGTTATTCAGTGTCGGGCTCCTGTATGGACTATGAGCTTCACAGGGCAGGAACCACTTCCAGTACTCTCTCTCCAGTTCCTAGAATATAATCAGTATCCAATAAACCTTTGCTAAATGAATACTGGGTTCTGCAGCAGATCTCAGGACACAGAGGCATACATTCACTGTGGAAAAAAACCTTGCAGAAGTAGATACAGCAGTGGTGTCAGAACTACTGAGAGTTGTAGCCACACCACTGGCTCACACCACAGTTCATATTCCAGATGCATCCTGACCCTCCTGTCACCCACCCCTTAGAAGCTACAGGCACTGCTTGGTAAGGGTGGAAGCCCACATCTGGACAGGAAGGGAACTCTTCAAGCTATAACGCATGCGAGCAAGCAGAACACCGTTTAGACAGGTGCACAGGGTGCTTTTTTCTTAGTGGAAGTGCCTTGAATTCTGGAATTCCCAGGCAAAAAGGCCCAAAGGACCTCTTTCACCACCATTTATTCAGAGCAAGTGAAGGTCAGTGGCCTCAAATAGAATCTTCCCCTAAAGTCATGTTCACTCATATAAAATACACCTGACTTCTGACTTGAAAGAAAAACAGTGCTCAGAAAATCATGAGGGAAATAATAGGTTATGGTAATGACAGTGGTAAACATAAGCTAATCTTCATGAAAAGCAAATTATAAAAACATCAACAGCTTTGCCTAGAGCTATTAAGTAATTAAGGGGGCTTTGGTTGGGAGGGTAGAACATAAACTGTGCAAGAGGTACAGAGATGTACACGGAACTTCAAGAGTCAGCCTGCTCTCCCAGAGGTGGATGGGTTTCCAAGGGAAAGCATAAAGCACAGTTTATGTATCAACTGTGTTTATATATACTATGTGCATTACTTGGAATATTTTATTTTTTACCATACATAGAATTCTAAGGGTTCACTCCATGATTTATTGTTTATATTTTGAAGTGAATATTGTGCTCTAAGCACACACTTTTAATTATATGACCCTCAAGGGGAAAATAACAATTTAAATAATTTTGCTTAGAGCCAACTTTTCCTCTAGAGAAGACTAGCTTACGAGCCCAGGTTCTGGAGTTAGACCATGGCCATTCAAATCCTGGCTCAGGGTACTCTTTAGCTGGGTGATCTCAGAGCAAGCTACTTTTCCATTCCTCAGTTTCTCGACTGTGATAACAGAATTACATTTTTCACTTACCTTATAAGCTTACTGTGGGCATTAAATGAAATGATTCCAAAAAAATCATTTAGAACACTACCAAGCACAGGGTAAGCACAACCATCGACTATAATTATTCAGTAAAGTGGAATTCCTGGGTTAGGAAGAATACCTTTGGGTGGCATATGACTTAACATACCATTTTCATTGAACTTACGTGTATCGTTTTGGTTTGATAGTCCACTTTGAACAACTATTATTAACTGTGGCTAAGTCATTTAATAATTTCTACTCTGCCCCTTGCAAGCTTCCTCAGGTTGGAAGTGAATGTCAGAGACATTAGAAAACATGGTGTGGGTGTATCTGGAGGACCACAAGGTTGAGTGGAAGAGTTCAGAGAAGGATGACAAGAACTAGAAAACATTTTTCTGAACCTGTGTCCTAAAACACTGTCCAGGTCACTCGCATGAGGATCTACAGGGCCTGTGGCACTTGTGACATACCTAACAATCCTTTTATGGCAACAGAAGTCTTATAAATGAATGATTCTGGGCCACTATTCACATGGAGAGAAAATATCAACCTCCTTTTACCTGTCTTGACAATGACTTCAACTCACCTTCCCAGAATAACTGCTCCTGGCTTAAATCATTAATTACTTCTGAAATGCCTCCAGCTGCTGCATATAGATTTCTAAGAGCTGTGAAAGGTAAATGCATTTGAGGCTCTACAATGGATATTTGTTTGTAAGCAACCCCCTGCCCCTGCTAGACTTTTAAGCTTCAGAGGCAATAACAACAGAAAAAAGAAACACAATTTCATGAGAACTAGCTCTTCTGTGAGTTCTATGGTGCCAGGTCCAATGACAACTGTGCAATAGCTGGGACTCAGGAAAACGCGGGCAGGAACAGACAGTAGCAGAACATGCAGACTCCTTTTCAGCAGGTTTCACTGAGACCAAGACTGCTTGTAGAAACATAGCCACCTCGCAAGCCAGCCACCTATGAAGAATAACCGAGCACCATGCCCCAGTCTCCCGCCACATACAGCCATGCCCCCAGTTCACAGAGAGATGATGGCAATTATAGTCCAACAGCTTACATTTATCAAGTGCTTACTATATGTTAGACTCTCAGAAATTATTTGCATGCAGTATCTCACTTAATTCTCATAACAAGCCTTTAAGGGAGATAAAATATTAATTTCATGGCACAGTTAAGAAAACCAAGGTCACACACCTGATATGTGCTCCAACTAGGGCTTGAACTTTGGGAGACTAATTCCAGAACGTGTGTTCTTTGCTATGGAAAATTTGTAGCAATGTAGCAATTACCAGATCTGTTTATTTACATAGAGGAGGGTAGGCAACAATCATAAATTGTTCCAAACCACATTATAACCTCACAAAGAATTTGCAATTTCAACTCCTATTCACAGCTTCAGTGTCCTAACTAAGCATTGCAAGGGTGTTAGTGGGGGGCGGGGTAGGGGGGTAGTTCAGTAGAAAAGAAATGAATCTCAAATAGTTCTAGTTCTTAAGGGTCCCACAACCCAAAGACAGAGACCTCCAACTAAAATCCAACCTGATGAAGGCCCATCAAAGCCAAGCAGCAGATGAAGTCTAGGGTAGCTAACAGGGTATGTGTATGTATTAGGAGGATAAAAGAGATGGTACTTTCCTCATTCAGCATTTATTAATTTTTCAATAGACAAGGATGACATTGGAATTGTTGCTTCATAAGGAAACTTTAAATTTCCTTTATGGTTTTTGCCTATTGCTCAACACATAAAACAATAAAATGCACTGTCTGGCATGCAGCCCTTGCAAATATGCCACTCTCAGAATTCTTCTCCTATTTTACTTACAAATTAAGTTGCAACCAAGTCAGGCTGCCAACACTGTAACAGTGCAAATTTCACACTGGGTGTTTTCACCAATCATATTAAGAGTCACCAACATTTGGAAGTGCTAAACGCTCACGTATAGGTGAAGGGTGTTATTTCTTTGAACTGCAGAATAGAACAGTTTCCTCCCAACAAATCAAAGCCCCAACCATATCACATCGATTTAATTCAAAAAAACTCTAATTAGTGGTTACATAAAATAGCTAATTATGTCTCCCTGGATTCAGACAGTTTCTGCCATCTCCCTTAAAGAGGCTGGGAGCTGTGTAATCAAACAACCCACCCACAGGAAAGAGAATGCTAATTAGCATTGTTGATTGGTGACACAAGTTGTAATATTTTTCAGCAACCCTGTAAAATGTATAAACATGTCAGTGAAAACACCAGATTCTCTACAGCTTGCTAGCTTTTGGAATAAGTCTTTAAAGAATACATCCATTTCTAACCACAGCCCCCTCAAAAAAGGGCTTTAACGAACTGCACGTACTAGCCATACAATCGCACCCCGCCGTAACACCACCCCAAGAGCATGGCACGGAGCCCTTTCACGGCGTGGGCATTATACCTGGTTTGGAAATGTAAAAGCTGAGCAACAGATTTCTTGGGCTGCAAGTCTCACCAGCTTCTCGCCAGCCGCCAGGCCGCGGCTCCGCCCCACTTCTACCTCCACCACCGACGCGTTTAAATTTTTATAAAGCTTCACACTTTTCTGGGCGCGTTGCTTGGGGCAGTTCAAAGGCTGCAAGAGGAAATGAGGTCCTGCCGGTGGCGAACATTACCCTAGCGCAGCGAGACTTCCCAGGGTGGGAACATCTAGGCAGAGACTGGCCGGCTCGACTCTGCTCCACCCCGGCTTTTTTGAAAGTAAACTCCTACCTGCCTGTTGCGCTCTCCGATGCGCCACCGGACGCGCCCCCCCACCCCCAGGCCTCCGGGCTGGCTCAATTTTGCAAGGGAGGTGTGAAACACAGGCCAGCTCTGTCCCGGTACCTGGCGATTGGCCAGGTGGCACCCGGGCGCTAGCGATTACCCGAGTCCAGTCAGGCAGCCGGGTGGGAACCCCGGTGCGCGCCCGAATTCTGGGGAGCGCAGAGCCGCTGAGTCCCCACCCCTTTTGGCCCAGATAACTGCCCCCATCGATGCTCTGCACTCCCTAGCGGCCGGCACGCGCACCCAAGTGGCGCACCCCAAAGGCCAGTCCGGGGTAAAGGGGGGCGTCCAAGATACGCGCTGGAGTCGGGTGCAATGGAGAGCGCAGGGCAGGGGCGGGAAGGCGCCCCGTGCAGGGATGGGAGGAGTGGGGTCCCGGGAAGCATGATCCGGGAGCGGTCTGGAGGAAGCCACGGGAGCCACGGGCCAGAGAAGAGAGGGCCGCGAACCGCGATCGGAGTCCGGCGGGGAGAGTGCGGGAGGAGGGCGCAGGGGTGCGCCGAGTCCGGACGGGGCATCTCCCCACCCGAGGACTGCCCGTAGGCCGCCGCCTCGCCGCGCACGGCCTCCCGCGGGACTCACCTCCGCGCTGGCCGGCTGGGCTCAGCGGCCCGCGGTCTCGGCTCACAGCGGCCGCGTCCCTGCGGCCTGTGCTGGGCTCTTGTAGAGGCAGAGCCCCACCACCGCCGCCGCTGCACTGCTGCTTTCCGCTTCCTGTCCCGGCGCCGCCCCGCAGCCCCAGCCCAGCCCTGCAAGCCCAGCGCGGCCGCGAGCCAAGAGCTGCGAGCGCTGCGGGCCCCGCGGCGGGCCCAGCCCACCTGCAGCGGGGGGCGGGGCCGACTGGAGCGCAGTCACACTCGCTAACACAGGAGCCGGGGACGACACCCCCCCCCCCTTACATACATTCACCTTCATGTACACACTCACACTCAAACACGGACAGACATCCCGCAACCCACTCTTTTTTGGGACATACACTCACATGCATCACGAATACATGACCCAGGGATTTACCCTCCACCCCAGGTCTCCGACAGGCTTGCACTCCCAAGCTCATGCACATACACAGATGCACGCATAATTAGAATTATGCACAAAATCCAAATCGTTTGCTTTCACATAAGGCCCACATATTCACAAGGCTCAGGAACTAACTTCCACCCCCCCCCCAAGACACACTCTCAGTTACACATATTACAATAACTGACCCACAAATATTCATATACACCCAAGTCTCAATCCACATAGTATTCACACTTAAACGCACCAGTACCTCCAAGAAATGAATCCACAAATAAATAGCCATACATACTCACACTACTACAGGCTGTCACTACTCCTCCCCTAACAGAGCAGGCATTCCCCGCTCCAAATCTCCTAGAAATTGCTGAAAGAGTACATTTCTGATGACAGGTAGTCCAAGGTTCTGTGCTGATTCAACCTCGTCTACTTTTTTTTCTGCACCTTTGTTTCCCTGTCTGAAAAATGACAAGGATGCTAATGTGGACCTTGCAGGATTGTGATGAGGTTTATCGAAAGTGGAAATGCCCAACAGGCGAGGAGCAGTGGGCAACTATTTTCGTGAATATTTGCATTCTTAGTTGCCTGGTGTTGTTAGGGTTAGGGATCCAGATTAAGTATGTCAGATCTAGCTGGACCCAGAGTTGCTGCCATGACAAAATTTTCTAGTGGAGGCAGTGTATAATGAAGTGCTGAATTTGCAAGCGTTGTCTACAGGAGTATTGTGAACATTTGGGCTGTGAAACTCATCACATCCTGAACTGTCTTAGGGACCTTTAGCCCCAATCAACCCTTAATCCCCCATCACTTCTCTCTTATCCCCTCTTGCACTCATTTCTCCCTTATATATTACACATCCTAAGGGGAAACCCAGATGTTCAACTTTACTGATTTTCACCACTCCCAGGATCAGGATCCACTGCCCCCCCTTGGTACCCCAGACCATTTGCACCCCCACACCTGACCTCTCTGGGCTCCTGAAGAAGATGCTGCAGACTCCAGCACAGCTAGATTCCCCCAGGTAAGACCAGTTGACTGTCCATCATGACTGGGTGTAAAACTGTGGAGCTTTGCCAAAAGTATCTCATTTTGACATTAAGAATCTTTAAAATTAAGCAGGTTTTTTTGTTTTGTTTTGTTTTGTTTTACTCAAGTTGTGATGCTGCTGTAAAATAGAGTCCTCAGTGAATTTTCATGGAAAGTAATTTCAGTTTATTTTGGTTATTACCTCTAGTCACCATACAATGTTTTTGTGGAAAAGAAGTATAATCTCAAACTATTTTAAAATATTAAATTCACTTTTAAATACTATTTACTATTTGTTTTTATCCAACAATCTTGGATTTTAAAGTTGAGAAGGTTAGCACTGGAAAATTCTGGGGCACTGAGTGATTGTCAGATATTGTTACCGCTGTTGACTGGTGAGGAGTCCTTGCTTCCGCCAATGCTGAAGTATAACACCAGAGACGCCAAGGCAAGTGTAGAGTGGAAAGTAGAAGGTTTATTAAAGGACAGCAGAGAGGACTTCTCCCAGGAGGAAGGAGGGGACCCAAAAGGCGGAATCCGTGGAAGGGGGAGGTCTTCCCTTTTTTTATAGCTTAGGTCTTCTTTCAGCTTTCCCACACTCAGGTCTTTTGTTTCCCTTTATCTTTCAGCGATAGAATGCAGGTGGGAAGGTCCAAAAGGTGGGAGACAGCTAGGAGCTGTTTCATTAACAGTTCCTTAGAATGGGTTCTAAGGGCTTTGGGAACATTAACATTTCAATTTCCCCAAGTGCTGCTCTGGTTTCCTGGACTCCATTCTCTATAACGGCCTCCATTTTCTTTATTTTACTCCATGTTAGACCCGATTTACCTAACTATACTAACTACTCTATCTTTGAATCTAGCTTCAGTATCACCTAGAGAAACTGCCTGTGGCAGTTTTCAGACATAGTTGGCTCTCCCCTAAAGGTGAGTCCTCCAACTTAGGCTAAATCATTAATAAAGGTAATATTGTCGGCACAGTCTGCCACTCCTTTGTCTCACTCATCCATTTACTGGAAACTCAACTGGGGAGGAGAGATCCTGTGTAGTGGGTGCTCTTCAGCATGGCTGCATCCCACGCTTGCATGTGAATATTTCATCCTCTTTGCCATTCTCATATTTTTCCCGAAGTCTAGAATGCTACCTACTAAAATTCTTCACATTGCCAAGATCCAAATCAACCTGTTACACAAAACCTTCCCCAGTTCTCCCAAACAGAATAGTCTCTTCTTCCATTTAAATTCTCAAAACTCTCTGATTTTTTCTGCCTACTTTCTAACCTTGTGTTGGCTATTTGCATCTTATCTCTTCAATAATATGTAAATATCATGTCTTATTTGCCACCCCCTTTTTTGTATTACAGATCTTTCCACATAGTAGCTGCTTTAAAATATACTTAGCAAAGGAATGAATGACTATCAAAGACTTCTTGCCCTTGGGAAACTCATAACCTAACCGGCGAATGATCTAGTTGAAAAATCCTGACATCTGCACATAAGATAGCTAACAAGAGGAAACATATAAAGGCTGAATGCTCTAAAATCATACTTTTTGAAAAGTTAGACATCCAACCTTGAGAATTCTGAATAAAGCCCCCAAATGGGAGTTCAGTGAGGAAAAAAAAAACCTCTGATCAACAAATTAACTTACAGAGTCTATGTTTTAAAGCAGATAGACTTATCAATAGAAGATTCTTACCTACATTTAAATACTTGTACACTGAGTTTGCAGACAATTCTAATAACCTTCATTATCTAATTCCTAAGTCCCTTATAGATTAGAAACACATTCAGAGAAAGTCAGAAGCTGGTGGCAGTGTTTCACGCCTGTAATCCCAGTGGTTTGGAAAGCTGAGGCAGGAGGATCTCAAATTCAAGGTCAGCTTCAGCAACTTAGTGAGTCCCTAAACAATTTAGTAAAATCCTGTCTCTAAATTGAATATAAAAAGGCTGAGGATGTGGCTCAGTGGTTAAGTGCCCCGGGTTCAATCCCTGGTACCAAAAAATAAAAATAAAAATGAAGGGAGTCAGAGGTGATCTCAGAGGGACACCAGCAACTGCAAAGGGGGTCATTATGAGGATCATTTGATTCCAATGCTCATGGCCTTCCTTTTACCAGGTATTCCTCCTGACACAAGACCATACCACAGGAAAACATTCAGTCTACCAGGAACAATCCTGCATTGTAAAAGCCTAGAGGGATGCTCTCTATGCAGTATTATGTTTAAGAAGACAGGGAAGCAGTGAAGCAAACATTAGAAAGATTTCCATGCAAATGCTTGACATGTTAAAAAGCGATGATTCTTTAAAGAGCCATTGTCTATAAAATCTACATATATGTAATGTCCATTTAGTGGTTAAATAAAGTAGTGATGAGATGCTACCATATGGGTCACGAGTACCCAAAGAGGTTCACACAGGCCGGAATGGTCAGGGAAAGATTTCTAGGGGAGAGTCAGTTTGTCTTCACCTTAAGAAAAGAGAGAAATGAAATATTCATCGATGGAAGACGGGCACTGGAAGAGCAACTGGTCTAACCCAAGCACTCAGTGTCTTCATGTTGAGTCAATGGGTCAGCAGTATTTCTGTGAAGTGTGGGTGAGGGTGGGGAGAGAGAAATGTTTGGGATATACCCCAGGGCAGGGAGCAGGGCAGTCAGAATCAAGATAAGGGCTTATTCTGAGACACGGAGCCATCAAAATTGAGTGACTAGGATTAGAAAGTATGAGTGTTTGAACTTTTTAAAACAGGCTAGCAAAATGATAAAGTATTCATTCATTTAAGAACAGATACAGACAGAGGGTTTTAACTTGACTTAAGATCTACTTGCAATTTTTCAACTTTGCAGTGGTGCAAAAGCGATACACATTTCATAGAAATCATACTTGGAATTTTGGATTTTGAACTTTTCCTGGGCTAGCAGTCTATGGGGACCCTCAGTGAGCCCCATGATCAAGAGAGTGAACAGCTGAGCAGTGTACTATGTGGCCACAGGTTTGTTTGGGGTTTTTTTTTTGATACATATATCTAATAATAGCCAATATTCTAAAATGGATTTTTTGTTAGATGCTTTTTCCCAACTGTAGAATAACTTAAGTGTTCTGAGCATATTTAAGGTAAACCCAGCTAAGCTATGGTGTCTGGCATTTTAGGTGTATTAAGTACATTTTGAGCCTCCCATATTTTCAGCATATAATGGGTTTATCAGGATGTCACCTCAAGGTACATCAAGGAATATCCATGCTTAGTATTTACTATGTGCCAAGCAAAATGTAAGCTGCTAGAGATAAAGTTAGGTAAAGTAACATTGATCAGTGATCCAACACTTTATTCAGCAAATATTTATTGGGCACTTACTATGTACCAGTCACTACTGTAGGCTCCGGAGACACATCAAAACAAACAAAAGCTTTTACACTCAGAGAGTTCACATTCTAGTGGGGAGAGATGGATAGAAGAGCAGTATAAACATGTCCTCCCTCGCAGCATGAGGGCTAAGGAGAAAGCAAAGCAGAAAAGACGACACAAGAGGGGGCAGTAAGGGTGTGTGCAACCCCGCTCCTGGAGGAGCTCAGGCATTCCTGGGAGAGGCTGCTGTGTAAACAGAAACTTGCAGTAGAATATGATAGTGCTGTGACAGAAGCCAGGGGCAGGATAGGAGCATCATGGGAGCACAGAGACGGAGGACCCAGCTCAGCCTGCAGAAGTGGTATGGCTTCTGGCTGTGACCATGAGACTATGAGTATTTGGCAGATAAAGAGGAAGCGGGCATTCTGGCAAATGCACAGACCTGTGACAACAAATGCCCAGGTTCACTGACAGCCATGTGCAGTAGTGATGAGCTGGTAAAGGGCAGGGGCAGGGGAAGGGGCATTCCCCTTGAGGCTGCTGTAGAACTGCAGGTGTGGAGGGGTAGATGCTGGAAATACTGATGTTTGGGGGGGAGGCAAAGGAGGCACCAGGTGGTGAAGTGGGAGAGCTCCTTAGGACACCTGTCTGGCCTGGGGAGAACATAGAGGAAGCAGGGCTAGGATGGGTGGGAGGGTGGGCAGAGTCTGAAAGAGAGAGGCAGAGACCAGAGCTCAGGGAGCCCTAAGTGTCAATTTCATGTAGTAGGCAGTGGGGAGCCATTGGAGCCACTGGGTGTGGATGAAGAGGAATAAGAGGAGCTGACTTGACTCAGCTTATCTTATGAGGGCAGTTTGGTGGGAGGGATAAGTGAAGCAGGGGAGCACTGGTTAGATCTAGGAGGCCCAAGGTGATGAGTGGGCCTGAGCTAATGCAGCCATTGCAGGCAAATGGGGAACCAGGAAGAGGAAGAGGTTCAAGGAGAAAAGGTAAGTTCAGTCTGAAGCATGTGGAGTGTCAAGTACCTCTGCAGTTGTAAAAATAGTATTTTACATGTAACGTGTCAGGCACCATTTTAAGTATCTTACAGGTCTTATTTATTTCTCAGCACAACTATTAAGTAGGTATTATATCATCTACACTCTCCAGAGAATAAAAGTTTTCAGTTATTTGCCTGAGATCACACACTGCTATCTGGTGGCACCAGGCTTTGAACCCAGGTTAAGTGACCACAGATTGCTCCTGTTTAATTCATAAGCTGTTCTGCTTTTTGGCCGTGGGTTTAGAACTCAGGACAAGATAGGCTAATGGTAGTGAATCTAGGTTTCGGATAGTCCTTGTAGCCGGGAATGCAGCGGAGAAAAGAGGAGAGGAGACAAACAACGACTCTATGAAGCAGAGAAAAAAGGTAGGGACATGGCAAAGGTAACGCAGTTGTCATTTTGTTTCAAGATAGGAAGTCCTAAGCCTTCTTATAGACCAGGGAGAAATAACCGTATAAAGGTCCAAAGTTTTAAAAAGAAGGAGTAATATGGAGGACGCAGGGGGCATGTGATCAACAGCACAGGTGGAAGGAAGGTTTAGAATTGCACAGGTGAAGCCCACGAGGCAGCAGGTCAGGGAGCCTCAGCATTTTCTGTGTAATAGGAGGCAAGAGGATCTAATGGAACCAGGAGGCCAGGAGATGGAGTCAGGCCAGTGAGAAATGTGTCCAGTGGCTCCTGGGGGTGGGGGGGGTGTCTTTGAGAATCTGATTGCCAATGGGATGGAAACCACGGAGAACTACACATTTGCCATCTTTTTTTTTTTTTTGCAAGCAATTTGAATGGGATCAAAGACCTCGCAAGGATTCCAGGCACGGTGCTCTCTGAAGTATCTCCTATGACTAAGAACTCTTTCTTCTATGAGTTGGGATAAAGGTGGGATATCCAAGTGGAAACTTTAAAAAGCAGTTGAAATGGTCCTATTTTCTATTAAATAGCTTAACCTGGACTTGGATATACAGTCTGGGGACAGGACACAAGTGTGTTCCATGTAAAATCACCAGGCTTCTGGAGGCCTAAATAGTAGTCATAGACTATGGACCAAGTGCATTAATTCTCAGGACGGGCCAGTCCCTAGGGTTCCCCCCACAATTTTCTGCAGGCCAGGACAGGCAGGCAGGCAGGTAGAGAGCTCAGATCTCAGGATCGTGCCAAACCTCCAATCAAGCCCTGCACTTGGGCAGCCTTGTTATCAGTGAAAGGAATATAAGCTAAGCTGCCCGGCAGAGGGCCCAATAAAGACACCAGTCAGTGCACATGACCTGGGGCTGCTAGGGAATCCCAAAATGATTCCATTTGCCTGGGAGTGCAAAGGAGAGTACTCAGAGCTAATAGTGGGCAGAGCTGGACTAGGCTAATGATACCTTCGGGGACCTGGATGTTTCTCCTTTAATGTTGTTTTTCAGTCTGTGGCATCATCACCAGTAATTCATTAACTATTTATGAGAAACACTTGAATAGTGCACCACATATGGTGCTAAACAAACTATTTGGACTAACACCAGGTGGTATCGTTTTCCAAGGGTGAATCAGCCTCTGGAGCTGCTGGCCCGGGTTCAGACTCCTAGCTGGGGAGCAGAAGCAGGCGTGGAAGGAAGGCCTGGGCCCCTGCCCACAAGCAGGTCCAGTCTCTTGCCTGAGTCACAGATGGTCTCTGTGGGAGCTGCAGGAGGAGGCAGCTGAGTCTGGGCATGGTAGGTCAACACTATTAGCTCATCTTAGCAATTAGGGTTGGTATTCATCCTGCCTTTTTATTTTCCATATTTCTGATGCTTTGACATCAGGACCGTGCTGACCCAGAGGCACTGCCCCTCCCAAGGCTAGCTAATTCCTGCAGATATTAAACACTCCCATGTGAGCATAATTCCCATGTGCCGTCCTGAACCCACATGACAACTACCTCCTTGACTGGGCTCTTATGGGGCTCATGTACTCTAGACCACACTATCCCCCTGTCTTAATCACCCCAGGACCAGGTGCCAGACAAGTAGACACAGTATCTTCCCCCAGAGCCTGCAAAAATTATTCCAACTAGCAGGTCCTACACTGCCTAACCCGATCCTTCCCACAGATACCACAGTACAGCTGCTTGCCCACATTCTGGGGCTTCCCCTGCGTGGCCCTCATGGTGTGGCATGTCTCCTCTTCTTGGGAATTATCTATTCAATGGCATTGTCTCCTGATCTGTTGGCTTCCCCATTTCAGGAAAT
Source organism: Spermophilus citellus (assembly GCF_964194105.1). Lineage (NCBI taxonomy): Eukaryota > Metazoa > Chordata > Mammalia > Rodentia > Sciuridae > Spermophilus > Spermophilus citellus. Next base: position 19,489,455 of record NC_138191.1, read on the forward strand.
TAAAACATGTACATTTTAAAATGGGATTTCTATCAGATCTTTTCTGGTTTGTGGACTCTACCATTGGCCAGAGAGAAGAGGTTAATAGTTTTGTTGTTGTTGTTGTTCTTCCAATATTTCAGGCAGTGTGATGACCATCTTTTATCTATTATCCATTTTGATAATAACACTATCAAGTAATTATTTTACAAAATCTTGAATAGGTCATGACTTTCCTAGGGTTACAAGACTAAGGCTGAACTCTCAGGTCTTCTGATTCCCAACCCAGAACTTTCCTGCCACCCAGGTTATAGATAACTAACACAGATCAATTAGTTTTTGTTGTGTATTTCTATTTTCTTTCCTAATCAGGAATCACTGCCTATCCTACCCCGCCCCACCACCTCTTCTTTCTTTCCTTCTGCCTTTCTTTCTTCAAAAAAATATCATCCTTTTGCAAAGCTCCCTCCGGGAGGGAGGGGGGATCTGAAATACAAATAAATATGAACCATAAAATTCCAAGAAATAACAAAATTGCTTCTTTTGATTATAAAAGCCTTTAAAGCTTGCTCCTGAGGTTTTCAGGCTGAGGTGCAGGGAGGGCACACCCACCCAAGCAGAGCCTGGTGGTCCCCCTGCATTGAAGAGGTGGGGTGAGGGCTCCAAGGAGGCCTTGGACACTAGAGTCTGCAGGCTGGATGACAGGGAAGAAAGCTACAGGGGATGAGAACTCTAGAAACATACAGAGCTCCCCTCAAGAATTCAACTAAGCACTACTAGTGAGAGGAAAGTATCCCCTGAATGGACAAGAGAAAAAAATACCTTGAAACTCACGCAGGAAATTAAATAATACCTAGTGACGATAATCAGCCAGGTTGAAAAACCTCATAATCCATGGGGCATTGAGCAATGTAATCAGAAAGGTCTTGCCTCAGTAGTGGGGCAAAAAAGCCCCAGATTAAATGCTGCTCTGGTTGTGCCAAATGCAGCTAGAAGCAAGACCTGAAAGTGGCAAAAGTTTTCCAAGTACTTTGTATTACAGAACAATATTTCAGAGTATTTATGGAATACAGCATTCAACAAAGTAAATGTACACCGAATGGAATCTTATGGAAAAAATGACCAAGCATGTAAAGAAGCAGAAGAATGTGACCCGTCATGAAGAGGAAAATATATCAGTTGCAACTCACCAGAACTGACACAGGTGATAGAATTAGTAGAAAAACACATTAAACTGATCATTTTAATTGTGTTTCAGATGTTCAAGATGCCAGAGGAAATATTAAACATGATAAGTGGAGAAATGGGAGATATAAAAGAAAATTGAGCTCTTAAAGGTGAAAGTTACAATTTCTGAAATAAAAGTCACATCAGATTGAATTAACAAACAAGACCCTTCCCCCCCCCCCAAAAAAAAAAAAAGATTATTGAGGTTTGAAGGTTTAGCAACGAGACTTATGCAAAATGAAACACAAAAGAGAAAAAAGAATCAAAAAGTAAACAGAGCTTCAGTAAGCCATGGACAACTTGCAGTGGTGTAAGATCCATGTATTGGCAGTTACCACAGGAGAGGGACAGGGAAATAAATGAAGAAATAATAACTTCTAAAATTCCAAATATGGTGAAAACCATGCACTAGCAGATCCATGGAGTTTAATAAACTACAAGAAACACAAAGAAAGTGCTCTGGCACAACCAGAGCAGCATTTAATCTGGGGCTTTTTTGCCCCACTACTGAGGCAAGACCTTTCTGATTACATTGCTCAATGCCCCATGGATTATGAGGTTTTTCAACCTGGCTGATTATCGTCACTAGGTATTATTTAATTTCCTGAGACCCATCAAAATCAAACTGCTCAAGACCAGTAACAAAGGAAAAAGTCAGACAAGGAAAAAAGACATACATTACCCACAGAAGAAGGAAGATAAGAATAACAGCAAATTTATCATCAGAGACAGTGAAAACAATGGAAGAACATCTTTAAACTTAGTTACTAAAAGAAAAAAATGTTAGCTTGTAATTTGATACAATGATATACTTTTATATCAAATAAAAATATCTTTAAAAAATGAAGATGAAATATAGAAGTTTTCAGACTTCCCCAATATGAAAGAATTAGTCACAAGCAGGTTCACTAATCTTCTCTTTTGCAATGACTAATTGGCTGTTAATCCCTTTCAGTGCATTTTTCCATTTCATACATTGTAGTTTCCATCCTTGAAGTTTTATTTGGGTCTCTTTTGTATCATCCATTTTTCTATTTAGATATTTGAAAACACTGGTTGCAGTCATAATAACTATTTTAATGTCCTTGTCTGCTAAATCAAACATCTGCATCAATTCTGTGTCATTTTCCGAAAAAAAAAAAATTTCTCTTGTTGTAGATCAGGTTTTCCTGTGTTTTTGCATGGTGATTTTTATTGCATGCTAAACATTGTGAATTTTACCTTGTTAGATGCTGGATTTTTATTATTATTATTATTTCTCTAAATATTCCTGGGCTTTGTTTTGGGATAGGGTTAAGTTACTTGGCAACAATTTGATCCTTATAGGGATTGTTTTTAAGACATGTTAAAAGAGACATGAGTAGTATTTAGTCTAGGACTAATTCTTCTAGACACCGATGGTGACTTTCTGAGTGCTCTACCCAGTGGGCCATGGATTATGAGGTTTTCTACTGAAACTCTGGCTATCTTAGTTTCCCTGGGCCCTGAGCTGTGTCTACTCAGCAGATGTCTTTTAAGGTTTTCCTAGATTTACTTTCCCAAACCTGTAAGCCTGGGCAATCACTCCTAAGTCTCACCATGTCTTTCCCTTATCTCTCAGGGATCACTCTCCTCTGGGGCCTCATACTCAGCATCATGAAAACCATCACACTGTGTATTTTGTCCAGTTTCTTGGTTTTAAGCAGAAAGGTAAATGGTCCCTATTATTCCCTCTTGGTTAAAAGCAGAAGTTCTAAAGCATTTACATTTAATTTAATTGTTGAGGTGATTTGCTTTATATCTGTCATGTTGCTATTATTTTCTGTTTGACTGTTATTTTTTGCCTTCATTTATATTAATTTTTCTGGGCTGGGGATGTGGCTCAAGCGGTAGCATGCTCGCCTGGCATGTGTGAGGCAGGGGTTCAATCCTCAGCACCACATACAAACAAAGATGTTGTGTCCGCCAAAAACTGAAAAATAAATATTAAAAAATTCTCTCTCTCTCTCGCTCTCTCTCTAAAGAAATTATATTAATTATTCCTTTGCAATTTATTTTTAACCTATTATTAGTTCTTTAATTATACCCCTTAATTTTTTCAGCAATACAGATCTTTATCTTATATTCATCTTAGAATTGTATTATACCAGTTCATTTACAGCATAAGAAACTTAGAATATACTTATACTCTCTTCCTCCAATCTTTTAAAAAATTTTGTTATTATATTTTACTTTAATATATTTTACAAAGTGCATGCTAAATTTGTTTTTTTTTATTATTTTATTGTTGGTTATTCAAAACATTACATAGTTCTTAATATACCATATTTCACAGATTGATTCGAGTGTGTTATGAACTCCCATTTTTACCCCGTATACAGATTGCTGTGTCACATCAGTTACATTTCCATTGATTTACAAATTGCCTTTCTAGTGACTGATGTATTCTGCTGTCTATCCCATTCTCCACTGTCCCCTCACCCCTCCCCTCCCCTCCCCTCCCCTTCTCTCTCTCCATCCCCTCTACTATAAATCGTTTCTTCCACTTCTATAATTTTCCTCCTACTCCTCCTTTCCTCTTATATGTAATTGTGTATAACCCTGAGGCTCACCTTCCAATTCCATGCAATTTCCCTTAACTCTCACTTTCCCTCCCGCCTATCATCCCTGTTTAATGTTATTCTTCTTCTCCAGCTCTTCCTCTCTACCCTGTCCTTGGTTACTCCCCTTATATCAAAGCAGACATTTGACATTTGTTTTTTAAGGATTGGCTAGCTTCACTTAGCATAATCTGCTCTAATGCCATCCATTTCCCTCCAAATTCTATGATTTTGTCATTTCTTATTGCAGAGTAATACTCCATTGTGTATAAATGCCACATTTTTTTAATCCATTCATCTATTGAAGGGCTTCTAGGTTGGTTCCACAATCTTGCTATCGTGAATTGTGCTGCTATGAACATCCATATAGCAGTGTCCCTGTAGCATGCTCTTGTTAGGTCTTTAGGGAATAGACCGAGTAGGGGAATAGCTGGGTCAAATGGTGGTTCCATTCCCAGCTTTCCAAGGAATCTCCATACTGCTTTCCAAATTGGCTGCACCATTTTGCAGTCCCACCAACAATGAACAAGTGTACCCATTTCCCCGCATCCTCGCCAGCACTTGTTGTTGTTGGACTTCTTAATGGCTGCCAATCTTACTGGAGTGAGATGGTATCTTAGGGTGGTTTTGATTTGCATTTCTCTGACTGCTAGCGATGTTGAGCATTTTTTCATGTACTTGTTGATTGATTGTATGTCCTCCTCTGAGAAGTGTCTGTTCAGGTCCTTGGCCCATTTGTTGATTGGGTTATTTGTTATCTTATTATCTAATTTTTTGAGTTCTTTGTATACTCTGGATATTAGGGCTCTATCTGAAGTGTGTGGGGTAAAGATTTGTTCCCAGGATGTAGGCTCCCTGTTTATCTCTCTTATTGTTTCTTTTGTTGAGAGAAAACTTTTTAGTTTGAGTAAGTCCCATTTGTTGATTCTGGTTGTTAACTCTTGTGCTATGGGTGTCCTATTGAGGAATTTGGGGCCTGACCCCACAGTATGTAGATCATAGCCGACTTTTTCTTCTATCAGACGCCGTGTCTCTGATTTAATACCGAGCTCCTTGATCCATTTTGAGTTAACTTTTGTGCACGGCGAGAGAAAGGGATTCAGTTTCATTTTGATGCAAATGGATTTCCAGTTTTCCCAGCACCATTTGTTGAAGATGCTATCCTTCCTCCATTGCATGCTTTTAGCCCCTTTATCAAATATAAGATAGTTGTAGTTTTGCGGATTGGTTACTGTGTCTTCTATTCTGTACCATTGGTCCACCCGCCTGTTTTGGTACCAGTACCATGCTGTTTTTGTTACTATTGCTCTGTAGTATAGTTTGAAGTCTGGTATCGCTATACCGCCTGATTCACACTTCCTGCTTAGCATTGTTTTTGCTATTCTGGGTCTTTTATTATTCCATATGACTAAATTTGTTTTTTAGTCACATAATTCAGAATAAGTAGAATACTGTGTTTAATATTTAGCTTTTATGTACTATGTCTTAATATTTTGCTTTTATGTGCTTTTCTATTCCTTGATTATATTCAAGTTTCTATTTGGTATCATACTCCTTTTACATGAAAAACTTAAATTTGAACATTTCTTATAAAACAGTTCTACCAAAAATTAATTTTCTGAAATTTGGTTTGTCTGAAGAAGTCATTATCGTGCCTTTATTTGTAGGAGTTATTTAAATGGTGTTTAATTTATTCTAGTTATATTCTGGATGGACAATGTCCCCCCACTGCCCCCCTCCCCAGCATCCAGTACCTTCTTCTCTCCTGTGCCAGCAAGGTGACTATCTTGGGTTTCCCTCCCTGTCCTAAGTTTTTGAGGTTCATGAAGAAGAGCTTGCCAGTGAGCACAAATTCTCCTGTGTCTGGGGCCCTCAGTTACTCTAAACTGACATGCTGGTCTGCCCTCAGCCTCTAGGATTTGTTGACAGATTAGCTCACTTCACTCTCCTCACTTATTTGGTGGCCCTGTCTTTCTCCCATGCCCTGCCAGAGGAGACACATTGCATGTGTCCAACCCAGCCTTTGAGGGCACTGTCCCTCCTTGCAGTTAGCCTTGTGACCTCAGCTCTCCCAGGGGCTCCACAAAATGTAGAATTTTGTAATGTATCCAGTTTTCCTCATTTTTTAGGGTGGGAACAACATTCTTTCCAACTTTCTTCACCCTGAGAGGAGGACTGTATTTTCTTAACACTGGATTCTTTTTTTCTCAATGACTGGAAGAGACTAGGTTTCCCATTTTACATGCAGGAAAAACTAAGCTCTCTGAGAAGTTATTTTCCTTGACTGTGATTAGGTGATGAAGCTGGGCTCCTAAGGATCTGTGAGGCCTTCACTGGGATATAGGAGGGGAAGACAGAGACTTGGGGTGGGGTGAGGATCACAAGAATTCACACCTCTCTCAGAGTACTAACTGCAGAAACCACCAAGAACAAAGAGCCTGCCTGGGAGGTTTTTAAAGACATCACTAATCAGGAATTGCCGCAGACAGGGTGGGGAAGGACAATTGCAGGATGACTGAGGAGATCATCCACACAACTCCAGGGCTTTTAGGATCAAGGATGGCTACTAGCTGCCTTCCCTACCTACACAGCTGTGTGTGCCCAGCACTTCCTGGACCTGCTTTACCCCGCCATCTGCAATGCACACACCCTGAGCTCGTAGCCATTCTCTGAACATATGCCTCTCTCTCCTGCGTTGGATGACTTTCTTTGAGGTATTTTCTCAATGAAGTTGCTCTGCCCTACTCTCACAAGGCTACCCTCTCTGGAAAGTTCTGCCTTCCCAAAGCTAAGGATGGAGGAAAAATTGTGTGTGTGTGTGTGTGTGTGTGTGTGTGGTGTGTGCATGTGTGCACTCATTTGTGTGCATTATGTGTATGAAGTGAAAGAATTGGAGAGGTGTGAGTAGCAGGGTTAGAGGTCACTCAAAGGAGAGGGGAGCCAAACACAACTGAAGTGCTAATTTTACTGCAAGGTTAGAGCAGCCCTTGAGAGAGGCATCTCATCCATCAGCACTGATGTTTCAGGTAAGATGCAAGTGTCTCGCTATCAGCCAGACAGAATTATCACAGCAGGGAAAGAGTGACAACACACACGGGGATAACATTTGGCAAAGTATTTGCCCAGGTGTGCTCTTTTGAGCCTCATCACTCTCCTATGAAATGGACCAAGCAAGGTTGGGCTCAAAGGAGTGTCATATCTTGTCTCTGTGTGTATGCTGTAGACAAGAACTTGAATTCAGGTGTTCTGAATGCAAATCTGGTGCTCTTCTCATTGCCTCAGAATGCATCTGATGTACAGGGGAGGAATGTTCTTAGGAGACAGCTGTGTGAAGGGGAGCATGACAAGGGGCCAGGCTGCAGAGACAGAGGACAAGGGCAGGGAGGGCGTGTTTGGTATAAAAGCAGGGAAACCACTTAGGAAGTGATAGCAATAAAGGAAACGATGGTTATCAGGCAATGAGAAGAGATCAGATTTGGGATAGAAAGTGGAGCTAACAGAGGTGCTGATGGGCAGAATTATCTGCCCATAGAGATGTGTGTGTGAAAGAAAAAGGATGACTCTAGGAAATTTGGCTTGAGCAACTAGCAGGACTAATTTGTCCTCTGCTTCAGTGAAGAAGACTTTGAGAGGAGCCAGTTTGGGAAGGGTTGAGATTCTTGTTCATTTTGGTTCTTAGGCTTGACACCCAAAAGGAACCACCATGTAGACAGATGCATGAGTCCCCAATGCAGGGTAGAGGGAGAGATTGCAACTAAAAATGGGTAGGTCAGGTAGAAAAGTATTTTAGGAACTATATATTTTCCCATTTACATCTAATTTTAGGGAGTGCACAGAAGGCTCTCAGAAATGAGGGGCAGGGCTGTGAACTCTGTTTTTCACATCAGGCTCTATTTGGTGACTCCCCTACTTTGGGTTCATTTCTTTTTTCACAAAGAAGGGGTTGGACAAGATTATCTAAGGTCAGACATAGTATAGTTCTGTGGGAATCTCATGAAGATTTAGATACACTTTGAAGAAGAGGCAACACATCAAACTAGCAATAACTACTGTGAATTTGTTAATCAGTTGTCCCACATGGGAAAGCATGGGGAAGACCCTGAGAGTTAGAAGTCACAAGGGTAAAGTGGGGTGGATGAGGGCCTATCTGGAAGGATGTGGGACATACTCTTCTGAATGGAAGAGGGCAAAAAATGGGTTTCCCAGGACTGCTCTGAGAAGCAGCTTCCCAGCCTGGCTCTGTGAGAGTTTGGTCATCCCAGATGTCGAGCTAATTAATTTATCAGCTCAAAGCTAAGAGCTCTATATTCCTAAGAGAATTTACTGCCTTCTTAATGGGAGCTATATCCCAACATGGATGTCCATCACATCCAAAATTTCAGGATTCAGTATAGGCTTGCATTTCTGTGACTAATTGAGGAAAGTAGCTCTTTGGCCAGAAACCCAGCAATCTGGCTGGAAGCCCCTTAGACAGTAACCATAATATGGTTACCTTTGTCTATCAACTTGATTGGGCTAAGAGATGCCCAGATAGCTAGTAAGACATTATTTCTGTTTTTATTTTCCTTTGAGAGTATTTCCAGAAAATATTAGCTTTTGAATCAGTAGTCTGAATAAAGTTCACCCTCATCCAAATCCTTGAGAGCATCAATTGAACAAAAAGGAAGAGGAAGGCCAAATTCTCTCTCTCTTTTTTAGCTGAGGCATCCATCTCCTGCCCTTGGACATTAGAGGTATTGTCATTTTAGCCTTCAGATTCCAGAATTTAACCCCTACCCATTCCCATCCATCTGCCTTTTTCCATTCCTTCTTCTCTATCCCACTTACCAACATTTTCCCCCAGAACTCAGGCCTTCAGATTTAGTTTGAAGCACATCTCTGGCTTTTCTGCTTCTCCAGTATGCACATAGTGCATGACAGGACTTTCTTAACTTCTGTATTTACAGGAAGAAATTCTCATAATAAATCTCTTAAACCTCTATGTATATATCATTGATTCTGTTTTTTCTCTGAGAACCTTGAGCAATTCAGTTTTCCAATGAGGTATCAACTTCATTTGGCCAAGAAAGAAAGAAAAGAATGCCACTAGAATTTCAAATTGTCAAAAGGGAACACCTAAAGAATAACTAAATGGGATCCAACATGGCGGCCGGCGAGGAGGCAGCACTTTCAGTATCTCCACATTAACAGGATCAGAAAGACCGATTAAAACAGCTACATTCTACCTACTGAGGAACTTCTAGCAAAATTCCGCTGAAAGGAGACCTGCCGGGAATTAGTAAGTTTATTAGAGGTGACAGTTTGTCCCAGACAAGTGAATCTTGGCGGGCCACTCGGGCACAGAGCTCCAATCCCATGGCCACCGCCCGCCCGGCTCTGCAAGCGGCCCCGGCGGCCCGGCGCAGCGCGGTGAGAAGGGTCCCAGCCCGGCCCGGCAGATGGCCCCCACCATCCCGGCTCTCCTGGCGGCCCCGCTCACTCTGCCAACGGCCACCCCGCCCGCCCGGCTCTGCGAACGGCCGCGCCCACCCGGCAAATGGCCCCCCGCCCTCCTGGCTCTGCTGGTGGCCCGCCCGCACGGCAAACGGACCCCCGCCCACCTGGCTCTGCGAACGGCCCCGCCCACCCGGCAAATGGCTCCCTCCCCCAGACAACGTGAAGGGAATCTAACCAAGCCTTTATGAAATAGCGAACTGGGAAATAAAACCAGAGATTGTGTCAGACCAGAGACAAGCCAGTTCCACCCCTCCCTTCGGACACTCCGGCAAGGAGCCAGGGGCCCGCCATAGCAGAGAGGGGAAGTCACCAACGTTCGGCCAAAGAGATTCCTTCCCAGCGGAATCTACTTTAGCAGGTGTATGACTCCCACCCACATCAGATACAAACAACCTGGAAACTTCAAAATCTCTCCGTGGGCGTGACCGTAAGGGCCAAAGGACTCTCGACCCCCAACTCCCCCTACTGCCAGTGACGAGGGCGTGACTGTAGGGGCAGAGGGAAGCAGAGAAGACTCCCCACCCCCAAATCCCCCAACCACGAACTGAGAGGGTGTGACGGTAGGGGCGGAGGGAAACAGAGGACACTCCAGACCACGAACTCCTCCTACCGCCAGCGGAGTGGTCGAGATTGTAGGGGCTGAGGGAAGCAGAGGGGATCCTCGACACCCAACTCCCATTACCACCAGCGGCGACACCAATGGTCTTAGCTGACAGATTCCGAAGGTGTGCCCACCAAAGGGGTCCGGAAAAATTAAACAATTGACTCCCAGACCACAGCTCCACAGCACTGGGCCTTAGATGAATGACAGAGAGAGTGCTCAGTCATTAGGGAAATAGAGCACTCGGTAGGGCTGAAAGTGTAACCAAATCCTTGGGGAACCGCCTCCGGTGAGCAGGACCTGGCTGGCTGGCAGGAGGAAGGGGAGGAGGGGCTGTAGAAGTGAAACGGCTCTGGACCAACAGGATTGAGAGACTCCCAGGAGCCGCCTTACAGGGATTGCTGTTGACACATTGAGGGCAAAACTCAGCCTGGAGGGCACAGCTTTGCCTACGGGAAGAGAAGAAAATAGATCTCTAAGACATAATTTTATTTCTTATTTTATTTTTTCTCTCCCTTTTTTCCTCTTTCTCTCCCCTTCCAAGTTTTATTGTTCTTTCCATTCTCCTCTATGCTAACTATCTCCCTCTCCTTCTTTCTTTTCAAGAGCACCTTCCTTCCCCTTCCCCCCAACTTTCATCCCAAGCATTACGTCCTCCATTTCGTGTAACTGTCTAAATGCAAATAGGTGAATGTTTCGAGGCTGTCTATAGTGCTCCTAAATACCTAGCTACTACCAACACCCTGTTCCAATCGATGGTTAGTATCCCCCTTCAGTAGAGAAATCTTCTAAAGTAGCCAAGACATACTAACCCTTATACCTTCATAGCACATAACCTAAAGTCCTAAGAACAAACAACAAATCACTATATGCATACAAAATCTGGAAGCCCTTTATAAATTGAATGAATCAGCTCTAAAGTACAATAAAGCCCAACATCTATAGGCATAATCTCCCACCACAAAGGAGAGACAACAGAGATAAGCAAAGCCAAAACAAATGTATAGGAGAAAGCAGTTACAAAGCAGTCAAACAGAGCTGGAAAGTAACATGAACAACATGAAAAAACAAGGGAAAAAGGATTACAAACAATGCAGGACAACTTAAATCTACAGGAGGACCTAGAAGCATCAGAAACATGGACAGGGAAAGAAATCAAGGCATACCTAACTCAGATGGAACGGAATTTTAGAGAAGACGTGAGACAGCAAGTCCAAGAATTGAAAGTATATTTTGAAAACGAACTAAACAAACAAATTCAAACTGCAAAGAATGAGCTTTACCAGGAGATAGAGATCTTAAAAAAAACCAAACAGTAATTTTAGCAATGCAAGAAACCATAAACCAGATTAAAAACACTAACGAGAATATTACAAATAGACTAGATCAAGTAGAAGTCAGAACATCAGATAATGAAGACAAAGTTTATCAACTTGAAAAGAATATAGCCAACACTGAAAAGATGCTTAAATCTCACGAGCAATCTATCCAAGAGATATGGGATCTCATCAAAAAAACAAATTTGAGAGTCATTGGAATAGAAGAAGGCATAGAGGTTCAAACCAAAGGAATGGACAACCTATTAAATGAAATAATCCTAGAAAACTTCCCAGAGATGAAAGATGGAATGGATTGCCAAATCCTGGAAGCCTACAGGACCCCAAACATCCAAAACCATAATAGACCAACTCCAAGACAAATAATTATGAAGATAGCCAACATACAGAACAAGGAGAGAATATTAAAAGCTACGAGGGAAAGGAGGCAGATTACATTCAGGGGTAAACCAATTAGGTTAATGGCTGATTTTTCATCACAGACTTTGAAAGCGAGAAGATCCTGGAACAACGTATTTCAAATGCTGAAAAATAATGGATTCCAACCAAGAATACTGTATCCAGCAAAATTAAGCTTCAGATTTGACAATGAAATTAAAATCTTTCATGATAAACAAAAGCTAAAAGAATTCGCAGCCAGAAAACCAGCACTGCAAAGCATTTTGGGCAAAATTCTACAAGAAGAGGAATGGAAAAATAGTGCCCAAAACCAACAGCGGGAGGTATCTCAGTAAAGGGGGAGGAAAACAACAAAAAAGTAAAAAGTAGCCAAACTAAAATAAATAAATAAATAAACATGACTGGAAGTACAAATCATATTTCAATTGTAACCTTAAATGTTAATGGACTAAACTCACCAATCAAGAGACACAGGCTAGTAACCTGGATCAAAAAAAAACAAATCCAACAATATGCTGTCTTCAGGAGACTCATATGATAGGAAAAGACATACACAGGCTGAAGGTGAAAGGTTGGGAAAAATCATACCACTCACATGGCCCTCAGAAGCAAGCAGGAGTGGCCATACTCATATCGAATAAAATCAACTTCAAACCTAAGTTAATCAAAAGGGATAAAGAAGGACACCATATCCTGTTAAAAGGAACTATCCACCAACAAGACATAACAATTATCAATTTATATGCACCAAATAATGGTGCGGCAACGTTCATAAAACAAACTCTCCTCAAGTTCAAGAGTCAAATAGACCACAACACAATAATTATGGGTGACTTCAACACACCGCTCTCACCATTAGACAGATCCTCCAGACAAAAGCTGAATAAAGAAATGACACAATCAATAACCTAGACTTAACCGACATATATAGAATATATCAAGCATCATCAAGTGGATACACGTTCTTCTCAGCAGCACATGGATCTTACTCAAAGATAGATCATATATTATGCCATAAGGCAACTCTTAGTAAATATAAAGGTGTGGAGATAATACCATGCACCATATCTGATCATAATGGAATGAAACTGGAAATCAATGATAAAAGAAGGAAGGAAAAATCCTGCATCACATGGAAAATAAACAATATTTTACTGAATGATCAATGGGTTACAGAAGACATAAAGGAGGAAATAAAAAATTCTTAGAGATAAATGACAATTCAGACACAACATACCGGAATCTATGGGACACAATGAAAGCAGTTTTAAGAGGGAAATTCATTTCCTGGAGTTCATTCCTCAAAAAAAGTAAAAACCAACAAATAAACGAGCTCACACTACATCTCAAAACCCTAGGAAAGGAAGAGCAAAACAACAGCAAATATAGCAGAAGACAAGAAATAATTAAAATCAGAGCAGAAATCAACAAAATAAAAACAAAAAAAACATTGAAAAAATTGATAAAACTAAAAGTTGGTTCTTTGAAAAAATAAATATGATCGACGGACTCTTAGCCATGCTAATGAAGAGAAGAAGAGAGAAAACTCAAATTACTAACATACGGGATGAAAACGGCAATATCACAACAGACACTACAGAAATACAGAAGATAATTAGAAAGTATTTTGAAACCCTATATTCTAATAAAATGGAAGACAGTGAAGACATCGATAAATTTCTTAAGTCATATGAGCTGCCCAGAATGAGTCAGGAAGACACACACAATTTAAACAGACCAATAACAAAGGAAGAAATAGAAGAAGCCATCAAAAGACTACCAACCAAGAAAAGCCCTGGACCGGATGGGTATACAGCGGAGTTTTACAAAACCTTCAAAGAAGAAGTAATACCAATGCTTTTCAAGCTATTTCAAGAAATAGAAAAAGAAGGAGCTCTTCCAAATTCATTCTATGAGGCCAACATCACCCTGATCCCGAAACCAGACAAAGACACTTCAAAGAAAGAAAACTACAGACCAATATCTCTAATGAACATAGATGCAAAAATTCTCAATAAAATCCTGGCAAATCGAATACAAAAGCATATCAAAAAAATTGTGCACCATGATCAAGTAGGATTCATCCCTGGGATGCAAGGTTGGTTCAATATACGGAAATCAACAAATATTATTCACCACATCAATAGACTTAAAGATAAGAACCATATGATCTTCTCGATAGATGCTGAAAAAGCATTCGACAAAGTACAGCATCCTTTTATGTTCAAAACACTAGAAAAACTGGGGATAACAGGAACTTACCTCAACATTGTAAAAGCTATCTATGCAAAGCCTCAGGCTAGCATCATTCTAAATGGAGAAAAACTGAAGGCATTCCTGCTAAAATCAAGACAGGGATGCCCTCTCTCACCACTTCTATTTAATTTAGTCCTTGAAATACTAGCCAGAGCAATTAGACAGACAAAAGAAATTAAAGGCATAAAAATAGGAAAAGAAGAACTTAAAATATCACTATTTGCAGACGATATGATCCTATACCTAGAAGACCCAAAAGGGTCTACAAAGAAACTACTAGAACTAATAAATGAGTTCAGCAAAGTGGCAGGATATAAAATCAACACGCACAAATCAAAGGCATTCCTGTATATCAGCGACAAATCTTCTGAACTGGAAATGAGGAAAACCACCCCATTCACAATATCCTCAAAAAAACATAAAATACTTGGGAATCAACCTAACAAAAGAGGTGAAAGATTTACATAATGAAAACTACAGAACCCTAAAGAGAGAGATAGAAGATCTTAGAAGATGGAATAATGTACCCTGTTTATGGATAGGCAGAACCAACATCATCAAAATGGCGATATTACCCAAAGTTCTCTACAGGTTCAATGCAATGCCAATCAAAATCCCAACGGCATTTCTTGTAGAAATAGATAAAGGTATCATGAAATTCATATGGAAAAACAAGAGACCCAGAGTAGCAAAAGCAATTCTAAGCAGGAAGTGTGAATCGGGAGGTATAGCGATACCAGATTTCAAACTGTACTACAGAGCAATAGTAACAAAACCAGCATGGTACTGGTACCAAAACAGGCAGATGGACCAATGGTACAGAATAGAGTACACAGAGACCAATCCACAAAATTACAACTTTTTTATATTTGATAAAGGCGCTAAAAGCATGCAATGGAGAAAGGATAGCATCTTCAACAAATGGTGCTGGGAAAACTGGAAATCCATATGCAACAAAATGAAGCTGAACCCCTTTCTCTCACCATGCACAAAAGTTAATTCAAAATGGATCAAGGAGCTAGATATCAAATCAGAGACACGGCGTCTAATAGAAGAAAAAGTTGGCTATGATCTACATACTGTGGGGTCGGGCTCCAAATTCCTTAATAGGATGCCCATAGCCCAAGAGTTAAATACAAGAATAAGCAAATGGGACTTACTTAAACTAAAAAGTTTTTTCTCAGCAAGAGAAACAATAAGAGAGGTAAATAGGGAACCTACATCCTGGGAACAAATTTTTACACCTCACACTTCAGATAGAGCCCTAATATCCAGAATATACAAAGAACTCAAAAAATTAAACAATAAGATAACAAATAACCCAATCAACAAATGGGCCAAGGACCTGAACAGACACTTCTCAGAGGAGGACATACAATCAATCAACAAGTACATGAAAAAATGCTCACCATCTCTAGCAGTCAGAGAAATGCAAATCAAAACCACCCTAAGATACCATCTCACTCCAGTAAGATTGGCAGCCATTATGAAGTCAAGCAACAATAAGTGCTGGCGAGGATGTGGGGAAAAGGGTACACTTGTACATTGCTGGTGGGACTGCAAATTGGTGCAGCCAATATGGAAAGCAGTATGGAGATTCCTAGGAAAGCTGGGAATGGAACCACCATTTGACCCAGCTATCGCCCTTCTTGGTCTATTCCCTGAAGACCTTAAAAGAGCATACTATAGGGATACTGCCACATCAGTGATCATAGCAGCACAATTCACAATAGCTAGACTTTGGAATCAACCTTGTTGCCCTTCAATAGATGAATGGATTAAAAAACTGTGGCATTTATACACAATGGAGTATTACGCAGCACTAAAAAATGACAAAATCATGGATTTTGCAGGGAAATGGATGGCATTAGAGCAGATTATGCTAAGTGAAGCTAGCCAATCCTTAAAAAACAAATGCCAAATGTATTATTTGATATAAATAGAGCAACTAAGATCAGAACAGGGAAGAAGAGCATGAGGAAAAGATTAAAATTAAACAGAGACGAGTGGTGGGAGAGAAAGGGAGAGAGAAGGGAAACTGTATGGAAATGGAAGGAGACCCTCATTGTTACACAAAATTACATATAAGAGTTTGTGAGGGGAAAGGGGGAAAAAAACAAGGGAGAGAATTGAATAACAGCAGATGGGGTAGAGAGGGAAAATGAGAGGGAAGGGGAGGGGGGATAGTAGGGGATAGGAAAGGTAGCAGAATGCAACAGTCATTGATATGGTATTATGTAAAAATGTGGATGTGTAACTGATGTGATTCTGCAACTTGTATTTGGGGTAAAAAATGGGAGTTCATAACCCACTTGAATCAAATGTATGGAAGATGATATGTCATGAGCTTTGTAATGTTTTGAACAACGAATAAAAAAAAGAATAACTAAATGCAGGCAAATCAAATTAAACAAGAATCTAAAGCAAGCCTTGGATACAGGGCACGCTGGGATTTCAGTAAAAAATGGTTAAGAATTATACCCAATAGGTTGCTCACTGTGAGTTACACAAGAAATAGGTGATACCCAAAATGAATTCTAAAAATTCATTTACAGCAAGAAATTGTGTGTCACCTGTGTTGCTCCAAGGGAAGGTAAAAATAAGAATTATTAAGGGTATGGTTCTCAGACTCTTGTTTGTGTAAGAATCACCTTTTAAAACTATAGATTGCTATATTCATCCCCAGATTCAGCATGTCTAGGATGTGACCTAGGATTCTGCATTTTACCAAGCACCTCAGGTGATTCTGTTTTGAGTGATCATAGACCACCCTTGAAGAAACACTGGTATTAAGAGGGAAAGGTCTCAGTCAAGGAGGCTGGGGGTTTGGGGAATGTTTTAATTCTAGGGAAGTGCTTTAGTGACAACAGACACTAAAGCCTAGAACTTCAGTTAGGCCAGCCAAGGCAGCAGAAGGATCAGGTAGCTAACTGAGTCTGTGTAGACTCACCCCTAAGGTCCAAGTATTGGGTCCTACAAAATGCAATCAAGGGCTTCCAACGGGCAGACAGGACATTGGAGGAACTAGAAGAGGTAGAGCCAGGAGGAGGATATCTAGGACTCCATTTAGGATGAACGGGGCAGCAGAAGCAGAGAATTCTACTTCTAAACTATATGACAAGGTAACACCCTAAGTTATATGATATGTCAATATAATTTGTGAAGTATGTGCACATTTCAACCATGGATGACTGACACAAAAGGGCTTTGTTTCCAGAGGATTCATTAACAGGAGTGCTATTGTCCAAATCTAACTTCTTGTATTCCAATGCAAGTAAATTTAAAAACAAAAAAACAACAAAAAAAGAAATTTTAAAGTCAGACACAAAAAAAAAAAAATCAAGCAAGAGAATAGTAAGGATCAAGCAGAGAGCACTGTCAAGAGAGAGAATGGGTCATCTCCAAACAGAGACCAACAAAGAAAACAGTGCTGTCTCTAAACTTATTGCCATTTTATGGTTGCCTTGAGGGCTGGGGGTCTCCTTTCTGCATTCTTCACCAGTCAGATCTTAATACTTCCTTCACATCAGGAGAGTGAGTTTTCAAACCTATTGAGTCCCCTCCAGAACTGTCAGGATGGCCATCCTATTCCAGGGGGGCTTTATCTACAAGTCAGTCCTATGTTAATGTAGATACGGGGGTCAGTGGCTGGACAAATTTTACCTTAATGTATGTGCACTACTAAAGAAATTTCTCTTTTAAAATACATTGAGAGGGGCTGGAGATGTGGCTCAAGCGGTAGCGCGCTCGCCTGGCATGCATGCAGCCCGGGTTCGATCCTCAGCACCACATACCAACAAAGATGTTGTGTCCGCCGAGAACTAAAAAATAAATATTAAAAATTCTCTCTCTCTCTCTCTCACTCTCTCTCTCTCTCTCTCCCCTCTCTCACTCTCTCTTTAAAAAAAAAATACATTGAGAAACCTATGGCCGTAAACTCTAACTTTACAATACCTCGGTAAACCCTGTCAGGAATTAGCCCCATTGATCTTTCTTAATTGGCTCCCTTTGTTTCTTCCTGTTTATTCTCAGGGTTCATGCACTGTTATTTTTCTATAAGTTACTCAATTATCCTTAAAAGCAATTTGCAGAAAACCCGTGATCCTACCATGCTACTGGTTTTCATTTCATTGCTCATTACTAACGACTATCTAATATTATCATTACCCTGGTACTCTCTGGCTGTGTATAAAATCATTGTTTTGGAACCACAAGTGAAACTGTATGAAGAAGAAAGCCTGTCACTGGAAATACGTTCATGTATGTGAGCAGATGTGCTCTGGAGGGTAGGCTAGCATATCATTTTCCCTTACGTCTTTGGTGTAGAAGAGGGTTAGACTCTAACTCTGAATTCAAGATGTGTAATCCACCAGACCATGGTTATGAAGGAGGCCTGGCTAGCTCATATGACTACCCCATGTGGCCTCGTCACCCCAACCTATGTCAACACAGTACTGTGGAGAAGACAAAGTAAGCAGGAAATGTGGAGAGAAGATGCAGACCTGCCTCAGACAGAGTTGGCACCCTTCCAACCTCCATCTAGCATAGGTTCATTCTGATGAGATTGTGGGTTTTCCCTTTGGTTGTGATAGCAATTTATAACCCTGGGTGTGTATATAAATAAGTATAGAAATAATGAAAGAAAATGGATTCAGAATTCTTTCCTTTGGGTTGTACTACATGGGATTGGTAACAAGCCTTAAAACTATTAAATCATTTTGTGACTTTGTATATGCTTTGTTTGCTTTTCTGTTTTTAAAATGTCTGAAATAAGATACTTTGATTTACCACATTTTCAAGATCAATTTATTAATTAACCAAAGTGCAGAACTGCTGAGAATAATTTTGCTTTTTAACCTTACCATAACAGAAATTTCAATTGTATGGAAGAATCTGATATATTAAATTTGTACTATAGTTTCAAATGTCTCAGGAAATATGATTAATTAAAAAATAAGTGGAGTAAACATTTAGGAAGGATTTAGTATGTTAAACTTAAGTTAGCTGATCATTGATCAAAGAACGAGTAGAAATAATTTTTAGAATCTTTTTTAATTGCTAGCTTTTTAAGTATAACAAGATGATTTGTAGTTTGGATATAAAGGCTTAAGAAAAAAAGGCTTAAGAAAGGTTTTAAAAATTAAAACTTTTATATATTGTGTATTAGATTTGAAAAATAAAGAGTAAATTGATACCTGACAGGTATGAAAGCCACCTTTTCCAATATGACAAAAGAAAGCAATTACATTTATATTCTTATGAGCCCCTGGCAGAATTGCTCCAGGTATGAATTGTTATTGCTCTTATTAATTTCTTCCAATCCTGCAGGTGAAAAAGTGATATTTTATTGTTTCTATGATTAATAGAGGTTGAATATTCTCATTTTGAACTGAACATTTCTTGTCATCTCAGGATTTCTGCTGAAGGCTCAGAACTAAAAAAAAAAATAAAATAAAAACAGTAGATGAAAAAATACTAGCTCATTCTAAATAAAAGATTGAATCCATCCTGGCACTAACAGGTGGCCAAACTGGTTCAGAGGTTCCCATCCACTTTGGGTCTACAAAAAAGAAAGGAGAAGATGGTGGCGAAGGGAGTTCATCACCCCCGTGTGCCGCGTCACTGTGCGGGAGAAAGACGAGGTGAAACAGCTGAAGGCTGTCTTGTTGGGAATTTCCAGCGAAATTGAGGTGCTCCAGAATCTAGTGGAGGGATTTCCATCATGCGAGGTTCGGCTGCGGGGGCTCGGACACGGGCGATTTCTCCGCATGGAGGGTCGCATTGCCTGATCGGCGGATCGCCCCGCGGCTGGAGTCTGCGGTGCTCGCTGGGAAGCGGCGAGGTGCCGGAGCGGGGGTGCAGCTATATGGATTCTGGGGGCTTCTGCCAGCGGTGCAATGGTCGTGCTTAGTGCTGAGTTCTGGCTTGGAGATGGAGGAGAGAAGCGGTCCAGTTTGGTTCTCGACACCGGTCGGACCACAGAGGAGGACAGCGGCCGCCATCTTGGAGAGCTGATGTAATCATCCCTGTTTTCTACTGATCTCAGCTCATTCAGCTACGGAACAGGTGATTTCAGGCTGGTATTTGCCTGTGTCTCGCAGACAGATCGCTCAGCCTCAGGGCTAGAGAACCTGTGGAGACTACTCCTTGGGGCTCGCTCCTAGTAAAGCGTGCACCGAGCTCTGAGCCGCCGGGTTCTGGTTCCCAGAGCTGCTTTGGCCCAGGGCTGGGGAACCCGCAGAGACTGCATATTGGAGCCAGCTCCTAGTGGAGCGTGCACCGAGCTCGAAGTGGCTGGGTTCTGAGTCCCGGAACAGTTTTGGCCCAGGGCTGGGGAACCCGCAGAGACTGCGTCTTTGAGCCTGCTCTCAGCAGAGCGTGCACCGAGCTCGGAGAGCTTGGAGCAGCCGGGCTCTGGCTCCCGGAGCTGCTTTGGCCCAGGGCTGGGGAACCCGCGGAGACCGCTCCTTGGAGCCTGCCCCTAGCGGAGCGTGCACCGGGCTCAGAGAGGCCGGGTTCTGGCTCCCGGAGCTGCTTTGGCCCAGGGCTGGGAAACCCGCGGAGACTGACTCTTGGAGCCTGCTCCTAGCAGAGCGGGCACCGAGCTCAGAGTGGCCGGGTTCTGGCTCCCGGTGCCACTTTGGCTCAGAGGTGGGGAACCCACAGAGACTGCTTCTGGGAACCCGCTCCTAGCAGAGCGTGCACTGAGCTCGGAGCGGCCAGGTTCAGGCTCCCGGAGCTGCTTTGGCCCAGGGCTGGGGAACCCGTGGTAACTGCATCTCGGTCCGGGTCCTGCTGGGTGCTGTGGGGCCAGAGGGGCAGAGTGGAGCTGCTGCCTGCGCCCAGAACAGGCCAAGTGACCCGCCGGCGTGGTATCACGACACCCCAACTGCAGCTGGGGCCGAAGAGAGTAGCCGCCCACGCCTGGAACAGGACCAGTGACCCGACGGCGCGGTAGCCAAGTCACCCCATTTGGAGTAGGGGCTGTGCAGAGCTGCCGTCTGAGCCTGCAAGGTAGGCAGACCTGCGACCCACTGGCAGGACAGGCCCGGTAGCCTGCCAGCGTGGTGGACACGTAGCACCGAGGCAGTCACGTCACACTGGTTGGAGTGGGGGTGGAGCAGAGCCGCCGCCGGTGTCCGGAAAAGGCCCAGCGACCCGTTGGAGAGGCAGTCAGGTAGCCCCATTTGGAGTGGGGGCTGAGCAGAACTGCCGCCCGAGCCTGCAAGGTAGGCAGACCTGCGACCCACCGGTGGAACAGGCTTAGAGGCCTGCCAGCGTGGTATACACGTCACACCAGTTGGAGTAGGGGCCGAGCAGAGCCGCCGCCCACATCCGGATCAGGACAAACGACCAGAGGGCGTGGTAGTCATGTCACCACAATTGGAGTGGGGGCAGAGCAGAGCTGCTACCCGCGCCCGCAGGGTGGGCAGACCTGCGACCGACCAGCGTGGTAGACAGATCACCCTAATTAGAGGAGGAGCACAGCCACTACCCGCCCTGCAAGGGAGATTTTCCAACTATACAAGAGCAATATAAATAAATAGGGGGAAAATTTCAAAAGCACAACAGTTTCACCAAGCAGAAACAAACGCGAGCAGTATGAAAAGACAAGGAAAGAAAGGACCACAAGCAATGCAGGTCAACTAAACTTTAGAAGAGGTAATAGCTGCAACAGATGGAATGTCAGATAAAGAGTTCAGGATGTACACACTTCAGATGATCTGGAGTCTCAAGGAAGACATGAGACAGCAAAATCAGACAATGAAAGATCACTTTGACAAGGAATTACATAAACAAATCCAGGAAGCAAAAGATCAATTACACAGGGACATAGAGGTAATAAAAAACAAAC
The DNA here is from genome assembly GCF_964194105.1 of Spermophilus citellus. Taxonomy (NCBI): domain Eukaryota; kingdom Metazoa; phylum Chordata; class Mammalia; order Rodentia; family Sciuridae; genus Spermophilus; species Spermophilus citellus. The sequence continues at coordinate 19,511,184 of NC_138191.1, forward strand.
AAATAGAAATTCTAGAAATGCAGGAAGCAATAAACCAACTTAAAAACTTAATTGAGAATACTACCAGCAGAGTAGATCACTTAGAAGATAGAACATCAGACAATAAAGACAAAGTATTTCAACTTGAAAAGAACATAGACAGCTCAGCAAGACTGCTAAGAAACCATGAGCAGAACATCCAAGAGATATGGGATAACATAAAGAGACCAAACTTAAGAGTCATTGGGATACAGGAAGGCACAGAGCTCCAAACCAAAGGAATGAGCAATCTATTCAATGAAATAATACGAGAAAACTTCCCAGACTTGAAGAATGAGACAGAATCCCAAATCCTAGAAGCCTACAGGATGCCGAATGTGCAAAATCATAAGAGATCCACACCTAGACACATTATAATGAAGATGCCCAACATACAGAATAAGGAGAGAATTTTAAAAGCTACAAGAGAAAGGAAGCAGATTACATTTAGGGGTAAACCAATCAGGATAACAGCTGATCTCTCAACACAGACTCTAAAAGCTAGAAGATCCTGGAATAACATATTTCAAACACTGAAAGAAAATGGGTTCCAACCAAGAATCGTGTATCCGGTGAAATTAAGCTTCAGGATGGATGATGAAATTAAAACCTTCCACGATAAACAAAAGTTAAAAGAATTTGCAGCCAGAAAACCATCTTTTCAAAAAATCCTTGGCAAAACATTACAGAAAGAGGAAATGGAAAATAACAATGAAAACCAACAGTGGGAGGTAGGACAGTAAAGGGGGGAAAGTAATCAAAGAGGAAAACAATTCAGGTTTAGTAACATTAATAAACAAATATGGCTGGAAGAACAAACCATATCTCAATAATAACCCTAAATGTTAATGGCTTAAACTCACCAATTAAGAGACACAGGCTAGTTGAATGGATCATAAAACAAGACCCAACAATATGCTGCCTATAGGAGATGCATTTGATAGGAAAAGATATACAGAGACTGAAGGTGAAAGGTTGGGAAAAATCATATCACTCATATGGACTGCGGAAACAAGCAGGAATGTCCATACTCATATCTAATAAAATAGATTTCAAGCCAAAGTTAATCAAAAGGGATAAAGAGGGACACTACATACTGCTCAAGAGAACCATACACCAACAAGACATAACAATCATAAATATATATGCCCCAAACAATGGTGCAGCTATGTTCATCAAGCAAACTCTTCTCAAGTTCAAGAGTCTAATAGACCACCATACAATAATCATGGGAGACTTCAACACACCTCTCTCACCACTAGACAGATCTTCCAAACAAAAGTTAAATAAGGAAACTATAGAACTCAATAACACAATTAACAACCCAGACTTAATTGACATATATAGAATATACCACCCAACATCAAGTAGTTACACTTTTTTCTCAGCAGCACATGGATCCTTCTCAAAAATAGATCATATATTATGTCACAGGGCAACTCTTAGACAATATAAAGGAGTAGAGATAATACCATGCATCCTATCTGATCATAATGGAATGAAACTGAAAATCAACGATAAAAGAAGGAAGGAAAAATCATGCATCACTTGGAGAATGAACAATAGGTTACTGAATGATCAATGGGTTTTAGAAGACATCAAGGAGGAAATTAAAAACCTCTTAGAGTTAAATGGAAACACAGACACAACATATTGGAATCTATGGGACACATTGAAAGCAGTTCTAAGAGGAAAATTCATTGCTTGGAGTTCATTCCTTAAAAAAAGAAAAAACCAACAAATAAATGATCTCATACTTCATCTCAAAATCCTAGAAAAAGAAGAGCAAAACAACAGCAAAAGAAGTAGAAGGCAAGAAATAATTAAAATCAGAGCTGAAATTAATGAAATCGAAACAAAAGAAACTATTGAAAAAAATTGATAAAACTAAAAGTTGGTTCTTTGAAAAAATAAATAAAATAGACCCTTAGCCATGCTAACGAAGAGAAGAATAGAGAGAACTCAAATTACTAGCATACAGGACAAAAAAGGCAATATCACAACAGACACTTCAGAAATACAGAAGATAATCAGAAATTATTTTGAATCCTTATACTCCAATAAAATAGAAGATAGTGAAGGCATAGATAAATTTCTTAAGTCATATGATCTGCCCAGATTGAGTCAGGAGGATATAGACTACCTAAACAGACCAATATCAATTGAGGAAATAGAAGAAACCATCAAAAGACTACCAACTAAGAAAAGCCCAGGACCGGATGGGTATACAGCAGAGTTTTACAAAACCTTTAAAGAGGAACTAACACCAATACTTTTCAAGCTATTTCAGGAAATAGAAAAAGAGGGAGAACTTCCAAATACATTCTATGAGGCCAACATCACCCTGATGCCTAAACCAGACAAAGACACTTCAAAGAAAGAAAACTACAGACCAATATCTCTAATGAACCTAGATGCAAAAATCCTCAATAAAATTCTGGCGAATCGGATTCAAAAACATATCAAAAAAATTATACACCATGATCAAGTAGGATTCATCCCTGGGATGCAAGGCTGGTTCAATATACGGAAATCAATAAATGTTATTCACCACATCAATAGACTTAAAAATAAGAACCATATGATCTTCTCGATAGATGCAGAAAAAGCATTCGACAAAGTACAGCATCTCTTTATGTTCAAAACTCTAGAAAAATTAGGGATAACAGGATCATACCTCAACATTGTAAAAGCAATCTATGATAAGCCACAGGCCAGCATCATTCTGAATGGAGAAAAATTGAAGGCATTCCCTCTAAAATCTGGAACAAGACAGGGTTGCCCTCTCTCACCACTTCTGTTCAACATAGTCCTCGAAACACTGGCCAGAGCAATTAGACAGATGAAAGAAATTAAAGGCATAAAAATAGGAAAAGAAGAACTTAAATTATCACTATTTGCAGGTGACATGATTCTATACCTAGCAGACCCAAAAGGGTCTACAAAGAAACTATTAGAGCTAATAAATGAATTCAGCAAAGTGGCAGGATATAAAATCAACACGCATAAATCAAATGCATTCCTGTATATCAGCGACAAATCCTCTGAAATGGAAATGAGGACAACTACTCCATTCACAATATCCCCCCAAAAATAAAATACTTGGGAATCAACCTAACAAAAGAGGTGAAAGTCTTATACAATGAAAACTACAGAACCCTAAAGAGAGATATAGAAGAAGATCTTAGAAGATGGAAAAATATACCCTGTTCATGGATAGGCAGAACTAACATCATCAAAATGGCGATATTACCAAAAGTTCTCTATAAGTTCAATGCAATGCCAATCAAAATCCCAACGGCATTTCTTGTAGAAATAGATAAAACAATCATGAAATTCATATGGGAAAATAAAAGACCCAGAATAGCAAAAACAATGCTAAGTAGGAAGTGTGAATCAGGGGGTATAGCGATACCAGACTTCAAACTATACTATAGAGCAATAGTAACAAAAACAGCATGGTACTGGTACCAAAACAGGGGGGTGGACCAATGGTACAGAATAGAGGACACAGTAACCAATCCACAAAACTACAACTATCTTATATTGGATAAAGGGGCTAAAAGCATGCAATGGAGGAAGGATAGCATCTTCAACAAATGGTGCTGGGAAAACTGGAAATCCATTTGCATCAAAATGAAACTGAACCCCTTTCTCTCGCCATACACAAAAGTTAACTCAAAATGGATCAAGGAGCTTGATATTAAATCAGAGACACGGCGTCTAATAGAAGAAAAAGTTGGCTATGATCTACATACTGTGGGGTCAGGCTCCAAATTCCTTAATAGGACACCCATAGCGCAAGAATTAACAACTAGAATCAACAAATGGGACTTACTCAAACTAAAAAGTTTTTTTCTCAGCAAAAGTAACAATAAGAGAGGTAAACAGGGAGCCTACATCCTGGCAACAAATCTTTTCTCCTCACACTTCAGATAGAGCCCTAATATCCAGAGTATACAAAGAACTCAAAAAAATTAGACAATAAGATAACAAATATCCCAATCAACAAATGGGCCAAGGACCTGAACAGACACTTCTCAGAGGAGGACATACAATCAATCAATAAGTACATGAAAAAATGCTCACCATCGCTAGCAGTCAGAGAAATGCAAATCAAAACCACCCTAAGATACCATCTCACTCCAGTAAGATTGGCAGCCATTATGAAGTCCAACAACAACAAGTGCTGGGGAGGATGTGGGGAAAAGGGTACAGTTGTTCATTATTGGTGGGACTGCAAATTGGTGCAGCCAATTTGGAAAGCAGTATGGAGATTTCTTGGAAAGCTGGGAATGGAACCACCATTTGACCCAGCTCTTCCCCTTCTCTGTCTATTCCCTAAAGACCTAATAAGAGCATGCTACAGGGACACTGCTACATCGATGTTCATAGCAGCACAATTCACAATAGCAAGATTGTGGAACCAATCTAGATGCCCTTCAATAGATGAATGGATTTAAAAAAATGTGGCATTTATACACAATGGAGTATTACTCTGCATTAAAAAATGACAAAATCATAGAATTTGGAGGGAAATGGATGGCATTAGAGCAGATTATGCTAAGTGAAGCTAGCCAATCCTTAAAAAACAAATGCCAAATGACTTCTTTGATATAAGGGGAGTAACTAAGGACAGAGTGGGGACGAAGAGCTTGAGAAGAAGATTAACATTAAACAGGGATGAGAGGTGGGAGGGAAAGGGAGAGAGAAGGGAAATTGCATGGAAATGGAAGGTGATCCTCAGGGTTATACAAAATTACATATAAGAGGAAATGAGGGGTAAGAGAAGAATAATACAAGTGGAAGAAAGGATTTACAGTAGAGGGGGTAGAGAGAGAAGAGGGGAGGGGAGGGGAAGGAGGATAGTAGAGAATAGAATAGACAGCAGAATACATCAGTCACTAGAATGGCAATATGTAAATCAATGGAAGTGTAACTGATGTGATTCTGCAATCTGTATACGGGGTAAAAATGGGAGTTCATAACCCACTTGAATCAAACTGTGAAATATGATATATTAAGAACTATGTAATGTTTTGAACGACCACAATAGAAAAAAATAAAAAAATAAAAAATAAAAAAAAATAAAAGAAAGGAAAAAAAAAGCGGTGGATCAGTGAAGAAGGAAGGCGATCCTACAAGTGAACCAACAGGAGTGGGAAATGCCACAGTTCCTCCTCTTCTTTCCTCCATGGGGCCATAACTTACTGTAAAGTCAGATATGAAGAACCCAAAGAAGGTCATTCTTAGAAAATGAGTGGCAAGTACTTTACATGCAAAGAGGAGTGACTGATATTTTTTTCATTGAGAAGGTACTGGGACTGGGAGGGTTATAGGCGCTTCCCTAGGGGACATGGTAAGGGCTTTACTTAAAGTGTGGCCATAACTCCTACTTGGTCATTTCAGGTTCCTCATGCCAGTGGGGCAGCAGGCAAAGAAAAGAGCTGCAGTATTGATAGGTGATTGGCCCTAGTTACCATGAAGGGAGAGGGTTGCTGGGACACATTGGAAGCACATCTGTAACCAGGAGATGTCCTTTTCATGGACCATCAGGTGCCCTGATCCCGCTGAGAAGAAGATCTGAAGCACCACTCCAGGCAACATGGACCAAATGAAGCACAGGAAGAGCCCAAGGGAAACACAGGAGTAGCGCAGAAGCATGAGGAATAGGAAGCACAGTTTTGCCACCAGGTGCAGCAGCATGCACTGCATTCTATGTGAAGTCAGACCACACGTGAAAGGCTCTGAAATAGCCTGGACTTGTGTTAGGCTTGAATCTGAGTGGTGCAAAAGCTGGTTGGTTGTACCCGACCTCTCGTGTCTAACTTCACATCCTTTCAGCTCACCTACTCATTGTTAAGGCAACCAGCTGGGCATAGGTCTAAATGGACAGCACCTGGCTACAGCTGCATTGCACATGCCTAGCTTTGAATGCCCAGCTTGCAAATCTCTCCCCTGGGGTTTCTGTGGCTTTGCCATGTGATATGCCTACATGAGTCCACTCAGCCACTCTGAAGTATATGCAAACCTGGAAGTTTGAGGAAGTTTACACCCCCTGGGGAAATCCTCGATTATATCAGCTGAGTCTACCAGAAAGCAGATCCTGAGATGAAACTAGAAGTGCAAATTGTTTAGATTTTAACTCCCTTTTAACAACAATTAAAAGGGTGTGTATGGGAAAAGCAGAAAGAGACAGGAAAAGTTCTGACTGCCCTGCAGGTCAGACACCCGAGAAAAGGAAGAAGGGTTGGTCAGGGAGATCTCCAAATGATGAAGGAGATCTACAAAGTCTTAGCTCAACATGGAACTCTGAAACAAAAACTGTCCATATTGGTCACAAATGGCAAGGCCCCATTGCCTGCTCACCCATTAATAAGTGCTGCCCCAGAAAAGCATAATTTAGGCTCAAAAGCTGAGGCAGATCTTGAAGGCACTGGGACTGGAGGCATTTGGCTAAGGGCACTCCTTGCAGCTGTCACACCCTTCTTTCTTGAAGGGAGATCCCAGCAGAACAATTTCAGGCCTGCACCTGCACCAATGGAGGAGGGAACCAGTACTGTTGAATACTCCCCCCTCTTGTATCTCTAAGGCAGACAGCGCTGCCTTCTCCAGGGCTCCACAGTAGGTTTGCAGAGAGCTTGAGCCCGATCTGCATACAAGCCTTTGCTTTGAGAGGTGTTATCTCCAGCCTCAGCCTCCTAAGTGCCTGCGATTCCAGGCGGGCAACCCGGCTCCCAGCCACTGGGTTTCTTAATTCAACAGTGCCCTCTTCTGTTAGCATAATGAAGTTCAGTTTCTTTGATGGATGGTGTTGTATCCTTGCCCGCTCTGGCTTGCGTTTCTGTATTATAAATAGCATGAGTCTGATTTTGTGAAACTGTTTCTGATTTTAATTTTAATTCAAACGTTTATTTCTTATTCTTTTTTTTAATGTCAAGCCTCTACATGATGGCTCCTTCTTCCAAGTTACCTCCACCCCACCCCCACCCATTCCTTAAGGTTCACACACTTTCTAAGTCTCTTTATTTTGCTCAGATCCACTTAGTCTCAAATTTATCATCAGTATCTCTCCACCCAGGATGGAAATGTTCTCCTTCCATCTGGAATGCAGCTCTCTGGGGAAGGTTATTTATTTTCCCCTACTACAGGGTGGACCTTGCTGCATGCGTTTCTCTTGCACAAAATCCTTGCTTGACTCTTGTTTCTCCACTCCAGAAAGTGTTGTAAAGCTGGCTGTGCTCCTTGTAGAGATTCTGCACTTATGTGTGAATTGCCTTTCAGTACAGGTGTGGCTTAAAAGAAATCTTACTTGCTCTTCTTATTGTCCTGCACAGGTTTTAGAGGATGTCTGCAGCACTTCTTTTAGGTGGCTGCCACTTATCCTGTGGAAATCCAAAGTTCTCTTTCAGAGCTGGGGTTGTAGCTCAGTGGCACAGCGCTTGCCTAGCACTTGAGGCACTGGGTTTATCCTCAGCAACGCATAAAAATAAATACATAAAATAAAGGTTTTGTGTCCATCTACAACTAAAAGAAAATTAGGGTGGGGGGAGTCCTGATTCAACTTTATTCTAGTTTCCTATTTCTTCCCAAGTCAGTTTTGAACAAATAACTAGAAAATAGTCCTTTTTCCTGAGGCTTTCAAATTTATTGATAAAATTGACTTAAAATATTTGATTACTGTATTTTAAATCTAAACTATCATATAGTTCCACTTTTCATTATGAATCTGGTTATGTGTGCCTTTTCTAATTTTTCTTGATCATTCTATCACATTTTTTTTTTGCTAAAGTATTTATATTTTGAAAGAACTTGTGTTTGGGTTTACTGATCTATATCTTTGCTTTTCATTTTATTAACTCCTTCTCATAATTTTGTTTTAGTTAGTTTTTTGATGCTGCAACCAAAACGGCCAACAAGAACAAGGTAGAGGAGGGCAAGTTTATTTTTGCACATGGTCTCAGAGGGTCAGTCCATGGAGACCCATTCTGAAACTCTGGGTCCAAGGTGAAGTGGAACATCGTGGTGGAAGGGCATGGCAGCGGAAAGCAGTTCAGGACATGCTAACCAACCAGGAAGCAGAGGAGAGTTCTGCTCACCATGGACAAAATGTAAACCCCTAAGGTACACCTCTGGTGACCTGCTTCCTCCAGCCATACCCTACTTGCCTAAAGTTACTGCCCAGTTAATCCACATAAGTGGATTAATCCACCGATTAGGTTACACTTCTCATAATCTAATCATTTCACCTCTGAAAATTCTTGTATTGTTTTACACATGGCTTTTGGGGGCATCTCATATCTAAACATAGCACTTTATCGCTTACTTTTCTCTGTTTTCTCTGGATTTCTCCTATTGTTCCTTCTCTAACTTCCTAATTGGATAGTTAATGCCCTCACTTTCCATCTTCTTTTAAAAAATAAATATTTAAAGCATAAGCTTCTTCTTAGATAGTTCTAGGTGCATTCTAAAGCTTTTACGTATCTGATTTCTTCTTGCTTTGTAAGTTGCTCCTTTAGAAGGCACAGCCTGGAGCAGAAATTAAGATGTTATTGTGGGGCTGGGGATGTGGCTCGAGGTAGCGCGCTCGCCTGGTGTGCATGCGGCCCGGGTTCGATCCTCAGCACCACATACCAACAAAAATGTTGTGTCCGCCGAGAACTAAAAAATAAATATTAAAAAAAAAGATGTTATTGTGTCTGGAATGTACAATCCCAGGGCAGCCAAGGTGAGAATAAAAGAGGTGAGGCAAGGGACCACAGGATGGAATGTGATGCAGTGCCTAACTGTGCTCCATGCTATTCACAAGGAGCCATGAAAAGGCTGCTGAATCTCAGCAGTTGTGTTCACTCAGTGGGTTGAATTTCTCCAGAGAAGTTGCAAGGAGGGCCCTCCCCTCAGAGTTAAATGCAGGAGGAAGAAGGGAGGGGGGACTTTTATTTTCTCAGGTGCCTTTCATCTCCCACTTCCCATTATTTGATATTCAGGCCATAGGAAATTCATTATCCTCTACTTCCAGGACGGCTCATCGCCCTCCTTCAGTGGCTGTGTAGGACGAAAGATCCCACACCCCACAGTCTGGTCTTTCACTGAAGCCCAAGCACAGAGCAGCCAGTGGGGAGACTTCTAATGGAGGTTGTTATGGTTTAGATGCAAAGTGTCCTGCAAAGGCTCGTGTGTGAGACAATGCAAGGTTTGGAGGAGAAATGATTCGGCTACTGCCTTAAACTAACCAACCAATTAGTCCCTGATGGGATTAAATGAGTAGTAACTGGAGGCAGGTGGGGTGTGGCTGGAGGAAGTAGCTCATTGGGGGCGTGGCTATGGGGTATGTTGGGAGTCAATGGGCTCCAAAGACTAACTTCCCCATCCCCCAAGAACAGCAGTCCAATGGTGAGCCCTGCTGGCTCACCTGATCCTTACCCACCAATCAGACTAGCCCTGCTGGCTCACCTGATCCTTACCCACCAATCAAAAAGCACCCCATGCCAACTGTCAACTCCCCCCCCATAAATATGCAGAGCTGTTCCTCAACAAATGGGCATTTTCTCAGATGGCAAGCTTTGATGGTTCTTTCAGATTATGTATTTTATATCTGGAGAGTGGAGACTGAGCTTTCTGATCATCATGTGAGCCACTTCCCTTTGCCACACCCCTCCACCATGATGTTCTGCCTCACTTGGAGCCCATGGGGAATGGAATTGGCTGAGACTTCTGAAATCGTGAGCCCTTAAATGAACTTTCTCCTCTACAGTTGTTCTGGTCAGGACTTTCAGTTACAGCAGAAAAAAAAAAAAAAAAAAAACTGACTAATACACAGGGAGGAAGAAGGAGGTAGTCAAGAGACTAAAGGGCCACCCAGGGTTGCTTCCCCAAACACCTTTTCTTTCCAGTATAGATTTTTTGACCCAGGAATGATTAAGAAATATGTTTCTCAATTTTCAAATATATGGACTTTGAAGGCCATTGTTTTTAAAAATTGATTTTGTACATGCTTGAGGAAAAATGTGTATTCTCTCTGGTTGTTAGATGCAAAGTTCCCCATATGTCCATTAGATAATTGCGTTGTTCAGATCTTTGGTATTCTTACTGATTTCCCATCAGGACTGATTCTTATGGTTGCTGAGAAGTTATGATGAAATCCATCATGATAGAGTGATGTTTTTCTCTGCAGGTCTGTCAATTTTGCCTCTCATAGGGCCACAAGGTACATCATAATTTCTATCTATCTATATATTTATATTTTCCAGATATAATACATTTTTCAGTTCAATGTGGTAATCTCTTTAATCCTATTTAATCCTATTTATAATGCCTTAAAATCCAATTTGCTCGTTTTAATGACTTGATGTGTTATTTGCTACTGGTTAACATTTCCTGGAATATTCTTTTTTCATGCTTTTGCATTCAATATTTCTGTATCTCTACTTTTTATTTGTATCTTTTAAACAGAACATAGATGAACGTATTTTAAAAAAATCTCATTTCTAACAATCCTTGTGTTTTAACTTGAAATTTTAAGCCAATCCTATGTACCATGATTACCATGATCTATGGACTCATTTCTAACATTTTATTTTTTTTACATTCTAATTTTTTCACCTTTGGGTATATATTTTTTCTTTTTAAATTAATTTAAATACATTTTCTTATTCCATTTTCCCACTTTGCTAGTTTAGAAGCTATTCACTCTTTCTCTCGTAGTGTTTATCTAGAAATGGTAACACACATACTGATCCCAGGCCATCCGTCTTATTCACTGTCTTCCCAAAAAGCTCAGAACCCTAACTCTGATCATCCCCTCCCGTCTTAGATTCTGATGTGGTCATGCTGTTTATCTCTTTAAATTTCAAAAGGCATCACTGTGACTGTTGTATCATAAAGTTAATACTCCTTCAACACTAGTTAGATTTATTCACATCTTTGCTGTTTTATTTTCTTATTCTTTTTTTATGTCCCAGCTCTGTCTTCTGGAACAATTTTTGTTCTTTTTTTTACAGAATATCCTTTTGAATTCCTTTTAGTGATAGTCCTCTGTGATCCACCTTCTAGCTTTCGTTATCCAAAGATAATTTTTCTTCTGCAGTCCTGGGGATGTTATAGTTAAAGCTTGGTCCCCGGGTTTCATAAACTGACTTCCAGACCACTCACATATAATCGAATCAAGCCTTTATTAAGCACACCAGTGGCGGCTGACCAGAACATAAAGCTGTTCACCTGATCAGCTCCGAACAATTGCAAGGGCACCCCTTATAAGCCTGAAAACCGCAAAAGGGATGTTCTGGGGTCTAGCCAATGCAAGCAAGCCAGGTTACAGAAGCGGGAGAGTGCAGTCAAGTGGAGGGAAGCCTAGCCAATCTCAGTTAGCCCAGTCACCCCAGTTATAGAAACAGAGCCCCATTACCCTAGTTACAGAAAAAATATCCCATTAGGTAGTTCCATGTTCTTACAGGTTTCTATAGCAAAAGGAAAAGAACATCTTGCCCCAGTCATGACTCTTCTACTTGGCCTGGTTGTTTCACAGAATGGAGTCACAAAACAAAATGGAGTCACATTTGCTCCTACTACCACAGGGATAGAACACGGGCCTCAAGCATGGGAGGCAAATACGTTACCATTGAGCTACATCCCCAGTAGATTTATTTCATCTTTTTATTTAAAGGATATTTTTCTTACTTAATTTTAGTTTTTTGTTTGTTTGTTTGTTCATTTGTTTTGGTTAATCTGTCTTTGCTTTGATGTTTCCTTTGGTGTTCTGTAGTCTTCTTGTGGATTTATTTTTATTTAGTTAGTTTAGTTAGTAAACACTTAGCTCTTTACTAAGTGTCTGTTGAGTCTAAGCACTGGGCATATATTAATTCATTTAAATCTTGAAACAACCTTAGGAGGTATTATGAAGTACCTTCAAATAGGAGAAAACTGAAGCCCAGAAATATCCAGTCACTTCTTCATAGTTACACAGCTAGTAAGTGACAGAGTTGTGATTTCTGTCAAGGAAGTCTGGACCTGAAGTTTTCTTTATAAATATAGGAATGTTCAGGTTTTTCAGTTTCTTGAGTGCACTTTGGTAATATGTCTATCAAGAAATTTATTCAGTTCATCTAAGTTTCATGGAATGTATTGACCTAAAGTCTTTTGTAATATTCCTTTGTTATCCTTTTAAATTTAAGTTGGATCTATAGTGATACCTTCTCTTTCATGCCTATTATCCATAATTGGCATCTTCTGCTTTTTATTTTCTTTGCTTGCTTTGAGTTTAATTTGTTCTTTTTCTATTTTTTATTTTTATTTTTTTATTTATATATGACAGTGAAATGCATTACAATTCTTATTATACATATAGAGCACAATTTTTCCTATCTCTGGTTGTATACACAGTAAATTCACACCAATTTGTGTCTTCATACCTGTACTTTGAATAATAATGATCATCACATTCCACCATCATTAATAACCCCATGCCCTCTCCCTTTCTCTCCAACCCCTCTCCCCTATCTAGAGTTTGTCTATTCCTCCCATGCTCCCTCCTTATATCAAAGAAAACATTTGGCCTTTGGTTTTTTGGAATTGGCTAACTTCACTTACCATTATCTTCTCTAAGTCCATCCATTTACCTGCAAATGCCATGATTTTATTCTCTTTTATTGCTGAGTAATATTCCATTGTGTATATATGCCACATTTTTTTATCCATTTATCTGTTGAAGGGCATCTAGGTTGGTTCCACAGTTTAGCTATTGTGAATTGTGCTATGACCCTGTAGTATGCTGTTTTTAAATCCATGTCTCAACATCATAAAGGCTATCTATGCTAAGCCCCAGGCCAACATCATTCTAAATGGGGAAAAATTGAAGGCATTCCCTCTAAAACCTGGAACAAGACAAGGATGCCCTCTTTTACCACTTCTATTTAACATAGTTCTTGAAACACTGGCCAGAGCAATTAGACGAAAGAAATTAAAGGGATACACATAGGAAAACAAGAACTCAAATTGGCACGATTTGCTGATGATATGATTCTATACCTGGAAGACCCTAAAAGTTCCACCAGAAAATTTCTAGAACTAATAAATGAATTCAGCAAAGTAGCAGGATATAAAATCAACACCCATAAATCAAAAGCATTTCTGTATATCAGTGACAAATTCTCAGAAAAGGAAACAAGGAAAACTACCCCATTTTCAATAGAAATAAAATAAAATAAAATAAATAATAAATTTGGGAATCAACTTAACAAAAGAGGAGAAAGATCTGTATAATGAAAATTACAGAGTCCTAAAGAAATCAAAGAAGACTTTAGAAGATGGAAAGATCTACCTTGTTCTTGGATAGAAAAAATTAATATTATCAAAATGACCATACTTCCAAAAGCACTATACAGGTTTAATGAAATTCCAATCAAAATTCCAATGACATTCCTCATAGAAATAGAAAAAGCAATCATGAAAATCATCTGGAAAAATAAGAGACCCAGAATAGCTAAAGTAATCCTTAGCAGGAAAAGTGAAGCAGGTGGCATCCCTATACCATGTCTTTTTCTAATTTTTGGAGGTGATAGTTGAGATTACCGACTCAAAATCTTTCTAATATTAACATGAATGCAATAAATTTCTTTCTGAGCACTATTTACATCTTTTTTTAAAATTTTATTGTTGGTTGTTCAAAACATTACATAGTTCTTAATATACCATATTTCACAGATTGATTCAAGTGGGTTATGAACTCCCATTTTTACCCCGTATACAGATTGCTGTGTCACATCAGTTACATTTCCATTGATTTACAAATTGCCTTTCTAGTGACTGATGTATTCTGCTGTCTATCCCATTCTCCACTGTCCCCTCACCCCTCCCCTCCCCTCCCCTCCCCTTCTCTCTCTCCATCCCCTCTACTATAAATCGTTTCTTCCACTTATATAATTTTTCTCCTACTCCTCCTTTCCTCTTATATGTAATTGTGTATAACCCTGAGGCTCACCTTCCAATTCCATGCAATTTCCCTTAACTCTCACTTTCCCTCCCGCCTATCATCCCTGTTTAATGTTATTCTTCTTCTCCAGCTCTTCGTCTCTACCCTGTCCTTGGTTACTCCCCTTATATCAAAGAAGACATTTGACATTTGTTTTTTAAGGATTGGCTAGCTTCACTTAGCATAATCTGCTCTAATGCCATCCATTTCCCTCCAAATTCTATGATTTTGTCATTTCTTATTGCAGAGTAATACTCCATTGTGTATAAATGCCACATTTTTTAATCCATTCATCTATTGAAGGGCTTCTAGGTTGGTTCCACAATCTTGCTATCGTGAATTGTGCTGCTATGAACATCCATATAGCAGTGTCCCTGTAGCATGCTCTTGTTAGGTCTTTAGGGAATAGACAGAGAAGGGGAATAGCTGGGTCAAATGGTGGTTCCATTCCCAGCTTTCCAAGAAATCTCCATACTGCTTTCCAAATTGGCTGCACCATTTTGCAGTCCCACCAACAATGAACAAGTGTACCCATTTCCCCGCATCCTCGCCAGCACTTGTTGTTGTTGGACTTCTTAATGGCTGCCAATCTTACTGGAGTGAGATGGTATCTTAGGGTGGTTTTGATTTGCATTTCTCTGACTGCTAGCGATGTTGAGCATTTTTTCATGTACTTGTTGATTGATTGTATGTCCTCCTCTGAGAAGTGTCTGTTCAGGTCCTTGGCCCATTTGTTGATTGGGTTATTTGTTATCTTATTATCTAATTTTTTGAGTTCTTTGTATACTCTGGATATTAGGGCTCTATCTGAAGTGTGTGGGGTAAAGATTTGTTCCCAGGATGTAGGCTCCCTGTTTATCTCTCTTATTGTTTCTTTTGTTGAGAGAAAACTTTTTAGTTTGAGTAAGTCCCATTTGTTGATTCTGGTTGTTAACTCTTGCGCTATGGGTGTCCTATTGAGGAATTTGGGGCCTGACCCCACAGTATGTAGATCATAGCCGACTTTTTCTTCTATCAGACGCCGTGTCTCTGATTTAATACCGAGCTCCTTGATCCATTTTGAGTTAACTTTTGTGCATGGCGAGAGAAAGGGATTCAGTTTCATTTTGATGCAAATGGATTTCCAGTTTTCCCAGCACCATTTGTTGAAGATGCTATCCTTCCTCCATTGCATGCTTTTAGCCCCTTTATCAAATATAAGATAGTTGTAGTTTTGCGGATAGGTTACTGTGTCTTCTATTCTGTACCATTGGTCCACTCGCCTGTTTTGGTACCAGTACCATGCTGTTTTTGTTACTATTGCTCTATAGTATAGTTTGAAGTCTGGTATCGCTATACCGCCTGATTCACACTTCCTGCTTAGCATTGTTTTTGCTACTCTGGGTCTTTTATTATTCCATATGAATTTCCTGATTGTTTTATCTATTTCTACAAGAAATGCTGTTGGGATTTTGATTGGGATAGCATTGAACTTACAGAGAACTTTTGGTAATATCGCCATTTTGATGATGTTAGTTCTGCCTATCCATGAGCAGGGTATATTTTTCCATCTTCTGAGGTCTTCTTCTATGTCTCTTTTTAGGGTTCTGTAGTTTTCATTGTATAGGTCTTTCACCTCTTTTGTTAGGTTGATTCCCAGGTATTTTATTTTTTGGGGGGATATTGTGAATGGAGTAGTTGTCCTCATTTCCGTTTCAGAGGATTTGTCGCTGATATACAGGAATGCATTTGATTTATGCGTGTTGATTTTATATCCCGCCACTTTGCTGAATTCATTTATTAACTCTAATAGTTTCTTTGTAGACCCTTTTGGGTCTGTTAGGTATAGAATCATATCATCTGCAAATAGTGATAATTTAAGTTCTTCTTTTCCTATTTTTATGCCTTTAATTTCTTTCATCTGTCTAATTGCTCTGGCCAGTGGTTCGAGGACTATGTTGAACAGAAATGGTGAGAGAGGGCAACCCTGTCTTGTTCCAGATTTTAGAGGGAATGCCTTCAATTTTTCTCCATTCAGAATGATGCTGGCCTGTGGCTTATCATAGATTGCTTTAACAATGTTGAGGTATGATCCTGTTATCCCTAATTTTTCTAGAGTTTTGAACATAAAGAGATGCTGTACTTTGTCGAATGCCTTTTCTGCATCTATCGAGATGATCATATGGTTCTTATTTTTAAGTCTATTGATGTGGTGAATAACATTTATTGATTTCTGTATATTGAACCAGCCTTGCATCCCAGGGATGAATCCTACTTGATCATGGTGTATAATTTTTTTGATATGTTTTTGAATCCGATTCGCCAGAATTTTATTGAGGATTTTTGCATCTAGGTTCATTAGAGATATTGGTCTGTAGTTTTCTTTCTTTGAAGTGTCTTTGTCTGGTTTAGGAATCAGGGTGAAGTTGGCCTCGTAAATGTATTTGGAAGTTCTCCCTCTTTTTCTATTTCCTGAAATAACTTGAAAAGTATTGGTGTTAGTTCCTCTTTAAAGGGTTTGTAAAATTCTGCTGTATACCCATCCTGTCCTGGGCTTTTCTTAGTTGGTAATCTTTTGATGGTTTCTTCTATTTCCTCTATTGTTATTGGTCTGTTTAGGTTGTCTATATCTTCCTGACTCAATCTGGGCAGATCATATGACTTAAGAAATTTATCGATGCCTTCACTATCTTCTATTTTATTGGAGTATAAGGATTCAAAGTAATTTCTGATTATCTTCTGTATTTCTGAAGTGTCTGTTGTGATATTGCCTTTTTCATCCCGTATGCTAGTAATTTGGGTTCTCTCTATTCTTCTCTTCGTTAGCATGGCTAAGGGTCTGTCAATTTTATTTATTTTTTCAAAGAACCAACTTTTGGTTTTGTCAATTTTTTCAATTGTTTCTTTTGTTTCAATTTCATTAATTTCAGCTCTGCTTTTAATTATTTCTTGCCTTCTACTTCTTTTGCTGTTATTTTGCTCTTCTTTTTCTAGGATTTTGAGATGATATATGAGATCGTTTATTTGTTGGTTTTTTCTTTTTTTAAGGAATGCGCTCCAAGCAATGAATTTTCCTCTTAAAACTGCTTTCAATATGTCCCATAGATTCCGATATGTTGTGTCAGTGTTTTCATTTATCTCTAAGAATTTTTTAATTTCCTCCTTGATGTCTTCTATGACCCATTGATCATTCAGTAACCTATTGTTTATTCTCCACGTGATGCATGATTTTTCCTTCCTTCTTTTACCGTTGATTTTCAGTTTCATTCCATTATGATCAGACAGGATGCATGGTATTATTTCTACTCCTTTATATTGTCTAAGAGTTGTCCTGTGACATAATATATGATCTATTTTTGTGAAGGATCCATGTGCTGCTGAGAAAAATGCGTAACTACTTGATGTTGGGTGGTATATTCTATATATGTCAATTAAGTTTAGGTTGTTAATTGTGTTGTTGAGTTCTATAGTTTCCTTATTTAACTTTTGTTTGGAAGATCTGTCCAGTGGTGAGAGAGGTGTGTTGAAGTCTCCCATGATTATTGTATGGTGGTCTATTAGACTCTTGTACTTGAGAAGAGTTTGCTTGATGAACGTAGCTGCACCATTGTTTGGGGCATATATATTTATGATTGTTATGTCTTGTTGGTGTATGGTTCCCTTGAGCAGTATGCAGTGTCCCTCTTTATCCTTTTTGATTAACTTTGGCTTGAAATCTATTTTGTTTGATATGAGTATGGACACTCCTGCTTGTTTCCGCAGTCCATATGAGTGGTATGATTTTTCCCAGCCTTTCACCTTCAGTCTATGTATATCTTTTCCTATCAAATGCGTCTCCTGTAGGCAACATATTGTTGGATCTTGTTTTGTGATCCATTAGACTAGGCTGTGTCTCTTAATTGGTGAGTTTAAGCCATTAACATTTAGGGTTATTATTGAGATTTGGTTTGTTCCTCCAGTCATATTTGTTTTTTTATGTTACTAAACCTGATTAGTTTTCCTCTTTGGTTACTTTCCCCCCTTTACTGTCCTACCTCCCACTGATGGTTTTCAATGTTATTTTCAGTTTCCTCTTCCTGTAATGTTTTGCCAAGGATTTTTTGAAGAGATGGTTTTCTAGCTGCAAATTCTTTTAACTTTTGTTTATCGTGAAAGGTTTTAATTTCATCTTCCATCCTGAAGCTTAATTTCACCGGATACACGATTCTTGGTTGGAGCCCATTTTCTTTCAGTGTTTGAAATACGTTATTCCAGGATCTTCTAGCTTTCAGAGTCTGTGTTGAGAGATCAGCTGTTATCCTGATTGGTTTGCCCCTAAATGTAATCTGCTTTCTTTCTCTTGTAGCTTTTAAAATTCTCTCCTTATTCTGTATGTTGGGCATCTTCATTATAATGTGTCTAGGTGTGGATCTCTTATGATTTTGCACTTTTGGCGTCCTGTAGGCTTCTAGGATATGGGATTCTGTTTCATTCTTCAAGTCTGGGAAGTTTTCTCGTATTATTTCATTGAATAGATTGTTCATTCCTCTGGTTTGGAGCTCTGTGCCCTCCTGTATCCCAATGACTCTTAAGTTTGGTCTTTTAATGTTATCCCATATCTCTTGGATGTTCTGCTCATGGTTTCTTAGCAGTCTTGCTGAACTGTCTATGTTCTTCTCAAGTTGAAATACTTTGTCTTCATTGTCTGATGTTCTATCTTCTAAGTGATCTATTCTGCTGGTAGTATTGTCAATTGAGGTTTTAAGTTGGTTTATTGCTTCCTGCATTTCTAGGATTTCTATTTGTTTGTTTTTTATTACTTCTAACTCCCTGTGAAATTGATCTTTTACTTCCTGGATTTGTTTCTGTAGTTCCTTGTCAATGTGATCTTTCATTGTCTGATTTTGCTGTCTCATGTCTTCCTTGAGACTCCAGATCATCTGAAGCATGTATATCCTGAACTCTTTATCTGACATTCCATCTGTTGCAGCTATTACCTCTTCTAGAGTTGAGTTGACCTGCATTGCTTGTGGTCCTTTCTTTCCTTGTCTTTTCATGTTGCTTGCATTTCTTTCTGCTTCGTGAAACTGTTGTGTTTTTGAAATTTTTCCCCCTGTTTATTTATGTTGCTCTTGTATATTTGGGATATCTCTCTTGTAGGGCGGGTAGTGGCTGTGATCCTCCTCTAATCAGGGTGATCTATCCACTACGCTGGTTGGTCGTAGGTCTGCCCGCCCTGCGGGCACGGGTGGCTGCTCTACTCTGCCCCCACTCCAATTGCGGTGACGTTCCTACCACATCCTCGGATCGTTGGTCCTGATCCGGACGTGGGCAGCAGCTCTTCTCCACCCCTACTCCAATTGATGTGATGTGTCTACCACGCTGGTTGGCCTCCAAGCCTGTTCCACCGGTGGGTCTCAGATCTGCCCACCCTGCGGGCCTGGGCGGCAGTTCTGCTCAACCCCCACTCCCAGTGGGGGTACCTAACTGCCTCTCCAACGGGTCTCTGGGCTCCTTCCGGACGCTGGCGGCGGCTCTGTTCAACCCCCACTCCAACCAGTGTGACGTGACTGCCTCGATGCTACTCGTCCACCACACTGGCCGGCTGCCGAGCCTGTCCTGCCAGTGGGACGCAGGACTGCCTACCTTGCAGGGTCAGATGGCAGCTCTTCACGGCCTCCACTCCAAGTGGGTTGACTTGGCTACCCTGCCGTCGGGTCGCTGGTCCTGTTCCAGGCGTGGGCGGCTACTCTCCTCGGCCCCAGCTGCAGTTGGGGTGTCGCGATACCACACCGGCGGGACCCTTAGCCTGCTCTGGGCACAGGAGGCAACTCCACTCTGCCCTCCAGGCCCCTGCAGCACCCAGCAGGACCCGGACCAAGAAGCAGTCCCTGTAGGATCCCCAACCCTGAGCCAGAGCCGCTTCGGGAGCCAGGAGCCGGTCTCTCCGATCCCCGCCACTTTCTGCTAGGAGCAGGCTCCTCAGGGCTACCGCCGCGGGTTCCCCAATCCCAGGCCAAAGCCACCCCGGGAGCCCAAGCCTGGCCGCACCAGACTCTCCCTGCTCGGTGCCCAAGCCTGGCCTCACCAAACTCTTCCTGCTCGGTGCACGCTCCCCTGGGAGCAGAGTCTAAGACGCACTTCCCGCGGGCTCCCCAGCTCTGGGTCAAAACTGTTCCAGGAGACAGAGTCCCGCTGCCGCTCTTCGCAAGTTTCACTTGTGGCTGGCCTCAGCTCGCGGTCCCCACAGGCTCCGCAGCCCTGGGCTCAAGCAGCCACGAGAGCCAGAACCCAGCCTCTCTGATCCCTGCCACACTCTGCTCGGAGCAGGCTCCACAGAGGTACCCCAGCCTCAGGCCCAGGCAGCCCCGGGAGCCCGAGCCTGGCAGCTCCAACCTCTCCCAGCTCAGTGTACGCTCAGCCAGGGGCAGGGTCAAAGACACAGTCGCCGCGGGTTCCCTAGCCCCGGGCCAAGAAGGATCTCCCGCCCTGGGCCAAAGCAACCCGGGGAACTAGAATCTGGCCGCTCAAAGCCCGGCGCCCGCCTTGCCTTGCCAGGGGTGAGGCCTGAAGAGTATTCTCCTCAGAGTTTCCAATCCCGAGCCTGGGCGATCTGCCTGCGCGACGCAGGCAAATACCAGCCTGGAATCACCTGTTCTGTAGTTGAATGGGCTGAGATCAGTAGAAAACAGGGATGATTACATCAGCTCTCCATGATGGCGGCTGCAGTCCTCCTCCGTGTTCCGACCGGTGTCGGGAATCGAACTGGACCGATTCTCTCCTCTATTTCAAAACTGGAATTCAGCACTCAGCGCAGCCAGTGTGCCACTGGCAGGAGCCTGCAGAATCCGCTTCGCTGTATTCCCTCTCTGGTAACTCGCGGCTAATTAACTCGGGCGCGTCCCAGACTCCATCCACGGGGCGGTCCGCCGACCAAGTACTGCTTCCCTCCATGCGGAGAAATCGCCCGCAACCAAGCCCCTGCAGCCGAATCCCGCGCGCTGGAATTCTGACCTCTAGATTCTGGAGCACCTCAATTTCACTGGGGATTCCCACCAAGGTAGACTTCAGCCATTTCACCTCGTGTTTCTCCCGCACAGTGGCGCAGCATACTGGTGTGCTGCACTCCCTTGGCCGCCATCTTCAGGATCCTATTTACATCTTAATATGTTATAATTTTATTTTCACTAAGTTAAAAATATTTTCTAGTTTTACTTTTGACTTCCTTGTTCATGCATGAGTTATGTAGAATTTTAAAAATTAATTTACAAATCCTTGAAGATTTTCCCATTATTTTTGTGTTGTCAATTTCTAGTTTGACTACACTGTTGTCAGAGAATATACTTTGTATAATTTCACTTTTTTTTTATTTCACTAAGGCCCAGAAAATGATCTCTGTCCAAGTTTCATGTGTACTTGAGAAAAATGTGTATGATGCTGTTATTGAGTGGGGTGTTCTATATTTGTCAATTAGGTCAAATCGTTTCAAAAGTGTTCCTCAGTTTTCTATCCATTGCTGATTTTCCTTCTCTTCTATCATCACTGAGAAGGGAGTGTTGAAATCTGTAGTTATAATTATAGGTCTATTGATTTCTCCTTTCAGCTCTATTAGTTTTTTTTCCTTTTTTAAAAAAATTCAGTCATTAGGTGCATATACATGTAGGATTGTTATGAATTTTTGCTTAATGAACCCCTTAATCAATTGTGATCACTTTCGTTATCCCTGGTAATATTCCTTGTTCTGATGATTACTTTGTTCATTTGTTTTTTTGCTTGGTATGCCTTTTTACATCCTTCAGCCTTTAATCTGTGCTTTTATATTTAAAGTGGGTCTTTTTAAGACAGAAATAATTAGGTCTCGATTTTTTAAAATCCAATCTGGAAATGTTCATTTTAACATTGATATATTTAGACCATTTATATGGAACATCATATTTTGATTGGATTTACCATTTTATCATTTGTGTTTTATTTAGACCTCTTATTTTAGTCTTTTGTTTTTTCCTTTCCTCTTTCTACAGTCTATATAAAATTAATATTTTATCCCTTCAAGGAAAATGTACAAGTCTTGCAACCATTTAAGTCTTTGTTCCCACTCTTTAATTTTCAAATATATTTCATCCACATATATTGGAAACCCACCGGACAATGTTAGACTTTTGCTTTCAAGAGTAATGTACATGTTAAAGAAATTAAGGGGCTGGGGTTGTGGCTCAGCGGTAGAGTGCTTGTCTACCAGGACAAGGCCCTGGGTTCGATCCTCAGCACCGCATAAAAATAAAATAAAGGTATTGTGTTCAACTACAACTAAAATAAAATATTTTTAAAAAAAGAAATTAAGAGAGAGGAAAATAGTTCATTGTGTTTACCCAGAGACTTACTATTTTTTTCCTTCTTCATTCCAGAGTTCCACATTAACTCTGGTATCATTGCTCTTTAGCACATAGAACTTCTTTGAGCATTTCCTATAAAAGAGCAGGTTGATTTGTGACAAATTCCTTTAATTTTCCTTCACTTGAGAATGTCTGTCTATGCAGACATACCCTCAAGGGTATTTTCTTGGACATAGCATTCTGGGTTGTCATCCCCTTCTCTCAATATACAGATGCTATACCACTGCCTTTTGGCCTCCATGATTTTCGATGAAAAATCCATAACCAGAATCATTGTTTTTCTCTGTATGATATGTTGTGTTTCTCTGGTACTTTCAATATATATTTTTTTAATCTTTGGTTTTCAGCAGTTGCTAATGTGTCTCCACATGGTTTTCTTTGAGTTTATCCAGTTTGTTTTGTCTTTCATCAAATTGGGAAGTTTGTGTGTGTGTGTGTGTGTGTGTGAGAGAGAGAGAGAGAGAGAGAGAGAGAGAGAGAGAGAGAGATATCAATCTCCCGCACTGAATTTCATATTCCTTACATCCTTCCACTCCAGTGAAATAAATATTGGAACTTTTATATTGGTGACTCACAGGGCTCTATTTACTTTAAAAAATATTTTGCTCTCTATTCTTAAGAGTAGATAATTTCTTCAAGTCTCCTGTTTCTTTCCCCTGACATCTCCATTTTTCTATTAAATCCATCCAGGGAACTTTTCTATTTTGAATCTTGCTTTTGATAGTTCTAACTGAGTAGTTGTGACTGAGACCATATGGCTTGCCAAGCATAAGATATTTACTGTGTTAGGAGGTTATTGAGAAAGAGTGTATAAGGGTCTGAACTCAAATAGTAGCAGAGATAGAGAGGAGAGGACAAATGTTTATTTTTTTAATTAATTAATTAGTTATTTAAAGTATTTATTTGTTCATTCATTTGTAGTACTTGGGATTGAATCTAGGGGTGCTCTACCACCGAGCTATGTCTCTGACCTTTTTAAAATTCTTATTTTGAAATAGGTTCTAACTGTTTTGCCGGGGTGGGCATAGAACTTGCAATCCTCCTGCCTCAGCCTCCCAAAGAGCTGGAATAACAGACATGAGCCACCGCACCCGGATCAAAGATATAAGTTTATGAGACAAACTCATCATAAAACCATCGTTTAATAGCTATGAGGGAGTAAGGAAGAAGACAGACTCAAGGATAATTACCAGCATTCTGGTTTGGTAATGGGAAATATGCTGGTACCTAAAAGAAGGAAAAAGGATTGTATGGTTAATTTTATGTGTCAACTTGATTGGGCCATGGTTTTCCCAGATATTTAGTCAAATGTTACCCAGTACCCAGATCTACATTAGTCTGAGTTTTCCCAGAAACAGAACCGTTAGGAGTTTATTCATTCATTTCTTCATTTGATTCTTGAAATTACAGAAATTGTCATACCCCAAGACATGCAGAGAGCCAGCTGGAGAATCAGGAGAGTTGTGGTATACTTCTAGTCCAAAGACTGGCAGGCTTGAGACTCAGGAAGAGTCTGCATGTCAGTTAGAATCTGAAGTCAGTAAAACACAGGTTCAGAGGCAGTCAGGAAGGAGGAAATAGGGCAAGGGTCCCTGGACATGGAATTCACTGGCCTCACCATGTTCCCCACCACCCTGAAGCAGCTGGTTTGATAAAGGCTTTTGCAGAGATTGAGTCACAGCGATTCAGTTACAGCGCTAGCTAGCGGGCAATGCCTCTCAGGGCTGGGGCAGTCTCTCCAAAAGGCTGTGTGTGCTCTGCTCTGCTCTGTTGCTAGTGACCCCAACTAGCAACATTTTTGCTTCCTGTTCTTGTGACCTTATGCTCAGGGAGTCTCAACTCCAAAGGAAGGAAAGCTTCCACTAGGAGACACAGTAATTCCACTGAACTGCAAGTGGAGACTGCCACTCTACTCTGTTGGGCTCCTCATGCCTCTGAGTCAACAAGAAGGGAGTTAGGGTGTTGGTGGGGTGACCAATCTGGACTACTGAGGGGGGACTGAGCTACTGCTCCTGACAGTGGAGGTCAAGAAGGGCACATCTGGAGAGCAGGGGATTTCTCAGGCTCTCTTGTGGTATTGCCAGGCCTTGTGATTAAATCAAGGAGAAACCAAATGGCCCAATTCAGAAAGATGTCTTATGGGAGGAATAAGGTGAAGAGCCATGGTCAGATGAGGTGCTTGCTAAAAAACAAAGGGAATGTGGGTAGTGAAGGAGGGTTGTGAGAGAAATACAGGAACACAACTGTGTGAGTATATGGAATATTGTTATTTTCCAATCTCTTTTTTTCATTTATCATATAGCATGCGATGTATTGATTTTATAAGAAAGTATTTAAGTATTGATTTTCTAATCATAGTATTTAGGTCATATTTAGGAATATCAAGAAGAGTGATATTGTGGTATTTCGGGTGAAGAGTCACATTTGAGTCATTGGAAGACTGAGTTAAAGCAGGTTGTCTTCCCTAATGTGGGTGGATTTTATCTGATCAGTTGAAGGCCTGAATAGAGCAAGCCCCTGTTCCTCCCACAAGTAAGAGGAAACTCCTCCTGCTGGAGTTGCTTGAACTTGACACTGAACTTTTCCTGTCTTCAGATCCTAATGGAAATATCAGCTTTCCTTGGGTCTTGAGCCTACCAGCCTTTGGACTAGAACTTAAAACCATCGATTCTCCTGAGTCCTTAGCTTACTAATTACAAATCTTGGAGGGCTTCTCAGTCTCCAAAATCGCATAAGTTGATTCCCTCTAATAAAGTTATTTCGGGATCTATATACATTCTGTTGATTCTTGAAACTATGAGAAGGGTCACTTGGGAATTGGGGATGTGGTACTGAGATTGAGGACTCAGGCAACCGAGTTAATCAGTGCAGCAATTTTTGGAGTTTCAAAATAGTAACTAAATTCTGAATTCTGCCTGAAGATACAGAATAAAAATAGCTAGTAGGTCCTCAAAGCCAGGCAAGTTTATATAATAACACATGCAAAACAGGATACTTAGGAGATACAGTCCATGAGACTGGTTCTCAAAGTGTGGTCCAGAAAGCTGCCTCACAAACACCTGAGATTCTAGTTAGAAAAAGACATTCTTGTATTCCATTCTTGACTCTGGAGACAGGAGCATTCATTTTTAAGAAGCATCTCAGGTGATTTTCATGTACGCTCAATCTGAGAAAGAAAGGTTGCCAAGTAAGGAGCTAAAACTGCCTGCAGATGGTAGCTGTCTGCTGGGGTGCAGTTGGACCTCTGACCACTAGATGGCGCCACATGCATTATAATCCTCCAGTTTTGCAGCTTCCTTTGACATAATGGTAAAGGGCTTTCTGTCCACCACTCCTGACAGGGAAGGAAAGACAAAGATCACAGGCTGGCTAAAATGTAGACACCGATACTTATCAGTCACCCTAAGAAAAGTCTGTCTGGAAGAGACTGAAATGATTAGCAGAGAACAGGTGAGAATTCTCTGCTGATCAACTACCTTAACTACCCTTGGATCCAGCTGGCAATCCTGGATAGTGATGGAGGGACCCTCCCAAGAGCATGGGGGAGAGCCTAAGGGTCAGCTCCCTTCCCCTACCACCCATGCTCCTTGTCTGTTTGTCTGTGTGCTCCCAACAGGGTCAGGCATAGTCCTGGCTTGCCCCTTCACGTCCTCTGAACTAGGCACTCCTGCATGCTCCTCCTCAGAAGCAGTACCCACTTCTGCCCTCTGCCTTTTCTAGGAGCTCTGATGATGCTATAGTCAGCTCCAAGTCAAAGTTCCTCCTCCTCCTCCAACATCAGGGCCCCTCACATCTCCACCCTCAGCCTCTCACAAACTAGGAACTCCCCTTCCCCCTACCCCCGACCTTCCCCCTCACCCCTGTGCCTCACTCTTGGGCCATTTCCATAGCATTGACTTGCACCCCACCCCAGTCTCCTTGACCTCCTCTCTGCCTGCATATCCAGCTGTTCCGTCTTAAAGCACAATTGTTCCAAAGTCTCACCCATAAGCCTGGCACTCAGAACGTGTATATTTGGTGTTAAAGAGTCGGAACATCTCAGGTCAGAGAAGCATTGGTGGAAGGGGACTGGGAAGTAAAGAGGAGGCATGGGAGCCACTCGGTCCCTGGACCAAGAAGGCAGACATATCCCAAGTTTAAGAAAGAGAGGAACTAGGTAGTGTATCAGGGAGGAAACCCCTGGGGACTCCCACACAGGGCGACTGAGACAAGTTTCATGGCAGAACAAGAGACAAGGGAATGAACAGGATCAGAAAAAACAAGAGATAATGATTCATAGTTGTGTCTATTTGAGTCCATTTTATTTGGCTACAATAAAATAATGGAGGCTGGGTATTTGGTATAGAAAAGAGATTTATTTAATTCACAGTGAGGTCCGAGAGCTTGATGCCAGCATCTGCTTGGCTCTCCTGAGGACCTTCTGGCTACGTCACCATATGGCAGATAGCATCATGGTTGAAGGTGTGAAAGAGGGAGAGAGAGGAAAGGCAGTTGAGCTTGTTTTATAACAGCCACTAATCCACTCCTCGGACCAGCATTGATCCCTCCCAAGGGTGCTGGCCCCATGAACTAATTACCTCCCACTAGACCGTACCTCCTACAGGTTCTAACACCCCTGGACATCACCACACTGGGGACCATGTTACCAGCACTTGAAGCTTTGGGGATGGCACTCAAACCATATCCACACTGTAGTACCATTCCTAAGATGCAGGTCAAGTGGAAAGGGCAGCCACTGGGATTCGGTGGGAAAGCCATAGCTGTAGGAGACAGCTGGGCCTGAAGGAGTGTATGGTAGGAGTACATGCCCCCACTGTAACACAGGATTGTGTGAGCGCTGGAGAGTTCATGTCCAATGCACCTGAAGAATGAAGTCCGCAGATAACCAAGGGAGAGAATTCAGTAGCAGATTTATTAGAAGCAAACAAGGAAAGCTCCTACCCATGGGAGGGGTCCCAAAGATGGTCTGTCAGTGGCTCTTTGTCTGGGGATCTTTTTTTTTTTTTTTAAATTTATTTTTTCTTAGTTCTCGGCGGACACAACATCTTTGTTGGTATGTGGTGCTGAGGATCGAACCCGGGCCGCACGCATGCCAGGCGAGCGCGCTACCGCTTGAGCCACATCCCCAGCCCTGTCTGGGGATCTTTATACTGTTTTGATGAGGAACTAACCTTGCATTGGGGAGTCTCCCTTGATTTTCTTCTTCTTTTGGCTCAACCAAGAGAGTACAATTGTGATTTCTTATTGCTATAATGGGATGGTTTAATGTTTCTGTTAGCCTGAAATCGCCCTGTACTTATTCCCTAAAACCAAAGAATGGTTTCGATTCAAAACAACTCTTTGGGGTTGATTAATGTTAGGGTACTCAAGGAAGCCTGGGTAACAAACAGATTACACAGATACTGGAGCTCGAGTGGGGCCTTCTAGCCAGGTAGCCCCAAATCCACCCACCCACCAACCAAACAACCAACAAACAGAAAGATCCCCCAAAGTTTAGCCTAGGGTTGTGCTCTGGGGTTGTGGGATCCCATTCTCTGAGGTCCCCATTTCTATCTGCCTTTCGATAATCCATCTCCTGCCTCATTACCTCTTTGCCACATTGGCACTCTGGGGATGTGCTGCCAGTGGGGACTGTCCCAGTCCACTCCAGAAGCAACGATGTGAATCCCTGATGTTAACCTCACTAGCATGAATGATTAAAAAAAATATTAATAAAATAAAATAAAGTCACATAAAGGCCAAAAAAAAAAAAGTGCTTGGGAGGCAGATCTGGCCTGGCATCTTCCCTCCCTTACTCAGAGTTACTAAACCTTTCTTTGCTCTCAAATTTCCTTCTCTACAGAGTGAAACAAACAATATCTATATTCTAGGATAACTGCTAGGATTCAAGCAGATAATGTCTGTAAAACATTTAGCCCATTTACTGGCACAAGGTAAATGGTAGCTATTGTACTATTATCCTCTTCCTCCCTCAGGATTCTCCCTGTATTAGCAAGTTAATAAGCTGGCTGACCTAATTGTTCCCCCTCAACACATTTTTAATCTTTGGTGGCTGCATCTACAGGCCAAGGCTGTTGCCTCCAGAGGCCAGGGCCCCAATTTGTGATCTTTCCCAAGCTGAGTGTGGGTGTTTCTGAGATTCAGAGGCTCTGGGTGCCCCAGGTGACTGCACCCAGGCTAGGAGTTTGTTCCTGGAGAAAATCTCTGCAGCATCTCCTGTATATTCCCCATGTGTGATTTTTGGCTGCTAAGGCCGGAGAAGCTAGGCTGGAGGGCTGGCCCCTCCTGGGTGGACCTCAGGCTCAGTCCTGTGCTGGAGAGGAGATGGCCCACCCACCTAGAGGAAGCGGAGGGAAGGCTGGGCAGCCCCAGGTCTCTGGTCAGCTTAGAATTTATTTTGTGGGCTTTTCCTAAGAGGCACTCCCTTCGAGAAGAGGGGGAGGGTGGGCAGAACTGGGAGCAAGACTGCTTCTACACCAAGTGCCTACTTCATCTTAGATACACTGCAACCCTCTAGGGTGGGGTCTTTCCCAACTGAGAAAGGCCCAGTGCACTGTTTCTTGAAGTTTCTGCTCCATTTAAAGAAATGGATAAATGTTATAATGGAACCATAAAAAGGGCAATTTATAAATGTTTCAGTAGTACTTTTAATAACAACAACAGTCTCTGGGGGCAGACCCTCTGGATCCCCAGGCACATAGTGAGAGAAGGACGAGGAGAGGGACCCTTTGCCAGAGCACACATCTTTCCTCATGGCCAGGAGGAGTACTGTAACACCAGAGGCGGATTCAGTAAGTCATTATCAAATGGTTGGTGAGCACCTCCTCTGGGCAAAGGCTCCTCTTTGACACTTTTCTAGGACAGCAGAAGTTGCTCCCGGATTGAGGGAGATGTAGAAGGAGACTTCAGGCTTCATTGTCCCCATTCTTCCCTCCACACCGGGGAAAGAGAAGCCAGTGCCCCCTCAGCACCAGGTCCCCTCTGTCCTACTTATTAAAATAGGGAAGATGGTTCTGAGAAGACTCTGCTCTCTCCCTGGAGAGGCTGAGGGACGAGACACACCTGCTTGTTCCCTTAGAGGAACAAGACATGAAGTCAATGGGTATAAGGATAGAGGCCTAGCCTTCTGGTCTCCCAGACTCCCTACATTCATGTAAGTTACAGAAACAGGCAGGGGAATTGGGAAAGGAAAGAAAGGTGCGGTATCTAATGTGAATTGAATACTTCTTATTGACTTTATGAAAATGGTGTCTTTGTAGATCAAAAACAGTCAGATAGCAGCAATCTTTACTTAGTACGTGCCGACACACCATATATTTGAATTTGCACAAAACCTGGAAGATATATGTTGTAGGACTTCACTTGCAGTCCCTGTACATTTCAGTAAATCCCTCTCTTCTGAAGATCCCTCTAATTTGCTAAGAACCCTGGTTTTTCCGGGAAGTGATCTTTTTAAATTGCTGTTTCAAGAATAGGACTCCTGTAAGACAGTATCATATTCCCAATGAGGCATAAGCTCCATAAGTAAAGTCAACCCTTATTCCTTGAGAGTGGCTGGCCATACTGGATTACATGAAGATCATTTTCTATTTTTTTTTTTTTTTAAGAGAGGGCGAGATAATTTTTTTTTTTTTTTTTTTTTGTAGAGGGACACAACACAATGCCTTTATTTTTATGTGGTGCTGAGGATCAAACCCGGGTCCTTCCCATGCTAGGCGAGCCCTCTACTGCTGAGCCACAATCCCAGCCCACATGAGGCTCATTTTCAAATGAGA
Source organism: Spermophilus citellus (assembly GCF_964194105.1). Classification (NCBI taxonomy): domain Eukaryota; kingdom Metazoa; phylum Chordata; class Mammalia; order Rodentia; family Sciuridae; genus Spermophilus; species Spermophilus citellus. Next base: position 19,541,294 of record NC_138191.1, read on the forward strand.
CACTCTAGCTAAGGCCCCAGTTGCACAATCCATTTGTCTAGTTAAGACCTGAGCAAATAATTATATTGCACAGAAAATAAGGAGATCCAGAATTCAGAATTTCTGATTTGGGGTTCAGGGATAATCAGATATCACTCTTACATGTCTCATTTGAATTTACAAGTGTAGAGTTTACTAAATTATTTTACATTACAGAAATCTTAGGAACAGAGACAATCTCCTACTTATGATGGTCCATCTTACAATTTTTCTACTTTATGATGGTTCGAAATCAATAGGCATTCAGTAGAAACCATAGTTGGAATTTGGAATTTTGATCTTTCTCTGGGCTAGATGATGTGGTACAATGCTCTGCTGTGATCCTGGGTGGTGGTAGCCAGACACAGCACACGTAATCCTGAGGGGAAGCAACCAATACTGTGTAGTGTGCTGTTTTGCTAAGCTATGATGTGCAGTAGGCTAGGTGTATTAAATGCATTTTCGACTTATAGTATTTTCAGCTTACAAAGGATTTGTTAGGGCAGAATCCTATTGAGGAACACCTGTATATTTGCAGGGAAGATAGACCAGTAAAACAATATCAACACCATCAAAGCTAATTACTCTATTAGCCTCTAAAACATATCCCTTTGCCAGTTCATTAAGTCTGCATTTTTTTTAGTTTATATTTTGAGAGAGGGTCTTGTTAAATTGTTTAGGGCCTCACTAAGTTACTGAGGCTGGCCTTGAACTTGCAATCCTGCTGCCTCAACCTCCTGAGTTGCTAGGATTACAAGCATACACCATCACAGCCAGACAGCAAATTCTTGTTCTGCCAGATCTTGAGTAAGAAGTTTGCCTTCATGAAGCTATTTATCTCTAGACTAAAAATGAGCCCTGGAAATCCTAACCTAGAAATTCAGACCACGGTTGTACTCTGAATGTTTTCTAAGCAATATTAGCACAGAAATGTGGACTGAAAGATTACCCTTTGAAGTGTCAGTAGTTTGTAGTACCTGGTGCTGTCCCTTCTCTCAAGCCAGTCACTGTGACTGTCCTTTGGTGAAGACAAATGCTGGTCTGTATCTTACAGCAGAGACTTCAAGCAAGCGTCTGAGTGAAACAAAAATGATTGGTAAACAGCGGTAAGACAGACAGCAGTCAGTATGTACAAATGAACTGACCCACACTGTAGCAACCAGCTCAAGAAAGCCCAACTGTGACCCTGGCAGCAACTGGTCCCAAAAGGCCAGGACTTAATTAATGAAAGACAACTTCTCTAGTTTGTCCTAAGACCACCACTGATTTTAGGACCAACCTGAGAAAGCCAAATGTGGTCCTCTAACTAATCATATAGGATGCCCTGCTTCTGGTTAGCCACATACAGCTTCCCCATGGCAATGACCTGCAGAGGTGGGGGTGGGGGGTGGGTAGGAAGAGTGGGGGGTGCTCTCCTCTTACCCACTCTTTTGATGCTAAATTCCCTTTCCTCTGCCTGTCAGTGATTCTCCACCAAACACAAAGTAATGAATTCTGCCTCCTTTGCTAGAGAAAGCTCAGAATATATAACCTTTGCTTGTTTGTATTTGTCTTCACTTACTGGCACAACAGAGGCCTAGTGGCTGTAATTCGTTTATAACTGATAATTTTCAAATGTGAAAGGTTTGATGAAAATTCATAAAATGAAAAAATACAGCTATGGAGGAAATTGGGATGTTTGACCCACAAAATAAAGATGAGGAAATTCTTAAATTTAACATTGAGCAATCCTGACATAGAAGTTCTTTTTCCTAATAATATGAAGTAAACAGATTCAGTAAATATAGAGCAATGTCTGGATATTTGTATTTTTATAGAACTCCAACAATAAGTCTGATGTGCATCCCAATCTAAGACCCATTGACTAAGAAGATGCTTTATGTAAATTATAGTAAAACATGGCAACTTAAACATTTCAATAATGTGCAAAATTCTTACTGATAACATTAAACCGCTATTGCCCAATATCAAAGTACCTTAAGATTCTGATAAATATAGGAAAATGAAGCAGAACTATTTCATCAGATTTGTTTTTCAGTGTTTTTCCCTCTAAAAAACCCAATATATTATAGCAGCAAGAGCATTGAGAAATATTCAGAAACTTCCAAGGAAGCATACAATTCCCAAAGTATTTATATTAATATCATTTTTTTTCTTCTGCAAATCCCACCTAGGGCGGGTTGAGCATCTTTTCTGACTTGACAGCTTCCCCATGTAGCTGTTACAGTAGAAGCACATCAAATAGATTTAATTATTTCTAATACTTCTCTTTTTACAGACAAAAGAACAAAGAGTTGTGGTTTTCCAGGGGACTGGAAAGACAGTTTTTGGTGCAGAGAAACTTTAAAAGCTTTTTTAAAAAATATTAATTTATTTATTTTTGATGTATTGATATCCAATTTTGAGTGGAAAAGAAAAAGTTGTAAGAGGACACTAATAAGACAGGATCCTGGGTGATTGAGAAACACTTCATGGTTAATTATTTAATAAAAGTGACAATAAAACATTTAAAAGTAAACATAGTAGTTGACATGGATTGGGAAGAGCCTTAGTTGTTTTGTAAGTAAAGAAACTTTGTTTTACTTTCTCTTAAACAATAAAAACTTGATAACATCAATATCCAGTTTAGAGACTTATTCTGATAAGACCCAGAATTTCTAGTATGTGAGTAGATTACAAGAGGATAAAGAATTGTCTTTCATATTATAGTCAAATAAATGCATTAAGAGATCAATCAGCTCATCAACACTGAATGATCTTTGCTATAATTTTAATGTATTTTATAATTTTATTTTCAAACACAGATATGTTAAACCAAGGCAGATATTTTGCTTTCCAAGTTTTGTCCTTCATTTGCTCTTTCATATTCTGAAGCAAACTGATATTTAAGGACAGGAATTCTCTATTGGGGATCTATAAGGTCAAAACTGTTTTCATAATAATACTGAGATATTACTTATGTTAATATGAAATGCATTTATCATTCCTATCTTTAATGAGTTAATAAGAATATTAAACATTTCTCAATATCATTTATAATATAGATAATATTGTCAGTTATAACTCATGCACACAAAATCATCCTTAAGGTCTAGGATATGCAGCCCGCAAGATGATCAGCAATGATCCTGCCTCCTATTATTCATACCTTTGCATAACCTATTCTCCTTACTGACTTGCTTCTACAGAAACAAATATGGCAGAAGAAACGAATATCACTTGAGATACTTGGTTTTATGAAGACTAAGACCTCTTTTCTCAGAGCTCCCTCTGACTCCCCGGCTCATTTACTCTGAGGGAAGTCAACTGCCATGTTATGAACTACCCTGCGAGAGGCCCAGGTAACAAGAAACTGAGGGAGAATTTGGCCAACAGCCAGTGAGAAACCAAAGACCCATGCCTACCAGTCCATGATGAACTTCATCCTTTGGACAACATGTGAGTCAGCTTGGAAGCAAATTTTTCTCCTGCTGAAATTTCATGTGAGACTCCAGCCCTGGTCAACAAATTGACTACAATGTTATAAGAGATGTTGAGCCTTCCTATTATGGTTTAGTATATGGTGTCCCCCAAAAGCTCATGTGCAAGACAATACAAGAACATTTATGATGAAATGATTGGATTATGAGGGTTGTAACCTAATCAGTGGATTAATCCACTGATATGGATTCACTGGTTATAACTGAAGGCTGGTCAGTGGGAGAATACCATTGAAGCTTATATCTTGTCCCTGATGAGCAGATCTATCTCTCTCTCTCTCTCTCTCTCTCCCTCTCTCTCTCTCTCTCTCTCTCTCCCCCCCCCCCTTCCTTCCTATTGCCATGTTCTGAGCTGCTTTCTTACACCATGATGTTCTGACTCACCTGGACCCAGGGCCATGGAGTTGGTTGACCATGGACTAAACCTGAACATGAGCCCAAATAAACTTTTCTTCCTCTGTGTTGTTTTTGTCGGGTCTTTCAGCCACAGTGATGACAAAGCAAACTAAAACATTTCCAAAGATAAGAAATAATTTCACACTCTTACAAAGAGAGATAAAGTCCTTTCTGAATTAGAGGAAAATTTATACACAGACCTATAGAGAGCTTATAGTTTCAGGTTTCCAACTTCAACCAGTCAAGAATAAGCACAGTAGCAAAAAATTCATCATTGCAAACATCAAAGAGCTATTCTTCCAGTATATACTAAATAGCTTTGAGATAAAGGTGGGCAGATAAACAAGTAAGAATGGCAAACTGGATTGTCTGACATCTCTCTCCACAGAGAAGAGCTTTCTGTCATCCATCTAGAGAAATGAACCAAACTGTGAGGGAGTAAACCAGTTCTCAGATATTGCTGTCACCAGTGTGGAATAATTCAGCACAAGCAAAACAAAACAAAAGTAAAAAAACAAAAACTTTACTTCCAAGGGGAAATAAAAAAGACTAAAGAAATGGGGAGTTAGCAATGCTAAATTTCAATTAATCCTGCTTGGAACTCACCTCTAAGATCCAAGGGAAGACAAACTTGGGCTTAAGTTCCCCATGAATTCACTCCTCTGACAATGCACAAAGAGGTTTACTTGGTTCTGTTGGAGGAATTCATTGGGTAACTCAGATGACCTCTAAATGATTAAAAAAATATGTTTTATAAGCAAAAAATACAAAAGTGATTCACAGAAATGTAAAATAAACACATAAACACAATAAACACATGACAAAGATTTTATTTAATTCATTTTAAGGGAGAAATAGCAACAGAGTAGGGGTGTGTGTGTGTTATGTGTGTGGAACATAAGGAATGTCAAAGTACATTTGCCTAATTACATGAGACTAATCCATATCCACAGGATGATAATTATATCTTCACCAAACACAACCTGCATTTACACAGATAAGAATCATATCTACTGTATTAATTTGTATAATGTACAGATCTGTTAAACAGCTAAAAAAAAAACAATGAAAGGTAGAGGTAACCCAGAGGAAGAGTTTGCTAGAGAGGACCCCACCTAACCTTTCTTGCCTCTGTCAAAGTCTTGCACGGTTTCCCTGACAGAGGGCTTTGTGGGCATGTATGTATGTAGGCTCCATGTATGTTCCTTTTCTTGTGTCTGATTAAATAAGAATCTTTCCTGTGTATAACACTTTCCTGTGTATAGCCTCGCTTGGACAATCAATATTTTCAATTATATCCTGGCAAAAACAGAAGGCAGATTTTATTGAACTATTCAAATAGCTACGTTGTTCAAGAAAGGTTAAGAAACTCCATAAGAATTTCTGATGGTGGTGCCGGGGAAGAGGAGTATCAGTGAGAGTTAGATGCCTTTGTTTTGGTTCAGACAAAAAGGCAGAGTCCACTAAACCAAAAGAAGTTTGGGCTTCCAGATATATCCATTTAAAAAAACTCTGGATATTTTTTATGCAAACAGTTTCTATTAAACTCATGAAATTTATTCAGACTAACGGAATAATGCAATTAACTCATTTTTATTTCTGGGGTTTCCATCAGTAATTTACCTATAAGAAGTTGTTACTTTCAGACTAAAATGGGTCCTGGAAATCCCACTCAGCACACTGGTGTGGCCAGAAGTTGCTTGAACAGTGTCGGCTTGGAAGCCTGTTGAAAGTCCCTGATGCAATCCTTCCCATAAAACTCTTGCTAATCCCCTTGGAGTTTATCAGAGAGCTTGAGGCATGCTTCAGAGTCAAACATCACTTGTAGATGACAAACACCAAAGGCTGAGGTCAATTGTAATAGTAACCAATAATAATTAGAATGTAGAAACAGAAGAAAATCTCAGGCTGGGAATATAGCTCAGTTGGTAGAGTGCTTGCCTTGCATGCACCAAGGCCCTGGGTTCAAATCCCCAGTACCACACACACACAAAAACTCTCTCCTGGGGTTCAATACATCAACTATATCATATGTGTTTGATCACAGTTTTCCCCTGAGAGTAAAAACATATTATGGATTGTGAGCACAGTATGATAGTTAATAATGTTTTATCTATTTAAATTTAATCTGTGGAAGGCTAAGTGATTTTTATGATTTGATAAATCTTTCTATGCAGGTCCTACAATAAATGTTGAGCTAGCTAGATAAAAAACATAGAGCATGAATAATATATGCATATATATTTCTAGCATTTTTACATTTATAAGGTAAAATAACAAATTTTCAATGTTTTTCCTATGCTCTTTGGGTTATCTCAAATAGTTTTAGGTGCAAATAATATTCTAGAAATATTATTTTAGTTTTTCTAAATGTAAGGCCTGAACTTGGGAAGGAAAAACATTCAAAAGGTTGTCAGAGGTGATTTGATCACTTGATTTAGGAAGGTCTTGGATGACTGAGAAACAAGTCTTGCCTGCTTAATCTAATTCTAATGAATTTTTTATGTACACATAGAAAAAATAATATAATTCTACAGAAACAGTGTTTGCACAAGTGAGGAAATCTTTTCAATAATAAAAAATAATCTTGAAATCAAAACAAAGCACAGAAAATTATTCTCTTTAGGCATGAAATCTTTACTCTCTAGATAGAGTACAGAGATGAAAACATTAATCCACATATATAACCTTTCACATTATAGATGAAAAAATCCATTAAAATCAAATTTAAAATTCTGTGAATAATTCAACAAAATTGACACAGGTACATTAAAATTGATTAGAAATAATAATCTATAACTTATATTTACTGTATTGTCTTTTAAAAATGAAAGTACATATTGTCCTATAAATAGAACACTAGGAAAATAGAGTAGGTTTTATATATGTAAGCCATTGTATAAATAGGACATTGGGCAAATATGATATTCTTTCATACATTACACAACATCAAAGAAGTGATTTTCATGACCTGTTCAACAATTAATTTTGGTAGAAAGGAGAAAAATACTTCAAAGTATTTTACGTTATCAAATATGTTGTTGATTTTGCTCCATATGGCTTGTTTTGACATCATCATTTTTCTTACCATTTGAGAATAATATAGCTTCTCATATCAAATCTAATACCATCTTGGACCATGGAAGGTCCTCAATCATTATGCTTTCTTCCTCCTGTTGGTTTCTCATTGCATCCTTTTAGGTGGGCTAAGCAGCTGTCTTTTGAAATCCAACAAACCTAGGAGACCTTTCTTGTCTTCACAAATTTGTTAACAGTCCATGCAGTTATGATATACATATTGATTACTTGAGTAAACAAAGGCCAATACCTTTGTTGTTGTTGTTGTTGTTTTTCTGGCCTCTAATAGAAGTCGTATATTTGGAAACCAACCAAATATGCCCATACCACCCTTAAAATTAGTAGTTACCCACTACCTTTGGTTGAGGTACATTGGCTCTATTCTTCATTTTTTTTTCCCAAGGGGAACTTTGCCAAGTAGTTCCACTATATTTGAAAAATGACATACTTATCATCTAATCATCTGATGGTGAAAATTCACTGTTTGTATCAAGTCTGTAGTCATACAACCTTCTTGCTTGATTTTTCATCAGTGTTGCAGGTTTTGGAGGACAATTCTTTATTCTGTTTTCCCTCATAGTGCCTGTAGGTTGGACCCAGTACTTTGCAGGTGTATCAGCAAGTTATAATCCGTTAATAGTCAAAAACCAAAGTGTGACTATGGATTCTCTACTTCTTCAAGAACTTTTTAGAATTACCTTACACTCAAGCAAATGATCATTGTGCATCCCTCTCAAACACTTTTTCTGTGATATAAGTCAAAATTATAGTGATATCTTGATATTCTACAGAGTGCTCATAACTGATGCACAAGTCTTATGGGCTTACTTTCTAAAAATTGTTTCAGTGAATTGATATATGATAATAATTTCATCCATTGTCAAACACTCTTCATAAATGACTTTCAAATCATATTTATAGAGGATACATTTTAAAACGTTTATCTTCAATATTCTCTTGCCATTCATTATTTCATTATTGTTGCAAAGACTGTATGCTATTTTGATACTATTTCGCTCCTGGAAATGATTTCTTAACATTTTGTTTGTTTGTTTTGTACATAGGTTTGAACCCAGGGACACTCTACCACCGAGTTATATTTCCAGGCCTTTTTACTTTTTATTTTGAGACAAGGTCTCAATAAGTTGTTGAGGCTGGTCTTGAACTTAAATCCTCTTGCCTCATCCTCCTGAATAGCTGGGATTACAGGCATGAACCACCACACCCAGGTTGAGCAATGCATTTTTGATAATAGATATACCCAAATCTTCATCATTTCATAAATGACTTTCAGCAGTTTCTTATAACTCATGATAACCTGACAACATAAGAATTCCTAACAATGTTTTAATTCATCTACAATATGTATTTCAATTTATTCCTACTTTCTACAGGACAGCTTACACTGTATATTTCAGGTATTACTATTTCAAAGTTTCCATCCAGCTTGAATACTCCAATGAATTCCTCATTTTCTCAAGCATTTAGAATAAGGTTTTTTCATATATATATATATATATATATATATATATGAAAATATATACATATATATGATTATTTTCACATATATATGATAATTTTTATATATATATGTATATTTGGTACCAGGAATCGAACCCAGAGGCACTCAACCACTGAGCTATGACTCCAGCCTAGTTGTACATAATTGGCACAGTTAAAGTTATTCAAGACTTTTTTAAAGATCAAATATTAATGTATTGATATAAACCAAAGTTTAATCCTCTATGTGTTAAAGTAATAAGGATTTTTTTCTTCAAATTCATAGTCTTAACATATATTTTATAGCAGATATAGTATTTGTGGCAAATACATATTAACATTTTTATGAAATACATGGAAACAACTGTAGATCAGTCTTGTATGTTATTGTATGAAATACTGTCCAGTTGCTAATTCTTTTTTTCAATTAATTCTTAATTTGTTTTAGTTAGTTATAAATGAAAGTAGAATGCATTTATACACTTTGATATATCATACATAGATGGGATATAATTTCTCATTTTTCTGAGTGTACATGTTGTAGAATCATATTGGTCATGCAGTCACATATATCCATAAAGTAATAATGTCTGTTTTATTCTACTATCTTTCCTATCCCCATCCCCTCTCCTCCCCTCCCTTCACTTCCCTCTACCTAATCTAAGGTAATGCTATTCTTCTCTAGTGCCCCCTGCCTTATTGTGAATTAGCATCTACATATTAGAGAAAACATTCAGACTTTGGTTTTGGGGAATTGGCTTATTTCACTTAACATGATATTCTTCAACTCCATCCATTCACTGGCTTATTCCATAATTTCACTCTTCCTTAAAGCTGGGTAATATTCCATTGAGTATATATAACATATTTTCTTTATCCATTCATCTATTGAAGGACACCTAGGTTGGTTCTATAGTTTAGCTATTGTGAATTGAGCTGCTATGAACATTGACGTGGCTGCATTACTGTAGTATGCTGATTTTAAGTCCTTTGGGTATAGATGGAGGAGTGGGATAGCTAGGTTAAATTGTGGTTCCACTCCAAGTTCTCTGAGGAATCTCTATACTGCTTTCCATAGTGGTTGCACCAATTTGCAGTCTCACCAGGAATGTACAAGTGTACCTTTTCCCCCACATCCTCGCCAACATTTATTGTTGCCTATATTCTTGATTGCCATTCTGACAGGAGTGAGATGAAATCTTAAGAGTAGTTTTGATTTGCATTTCTCTAGTTGCTAGAGATGTTGAACACTTTTTCATATATTTGTTGATTGATTGCATTTCTTCTGTGAAGTGTCTGTTCAGTTCCTTAGCCCATTTATTGATTGAGTTACTTGTTTTTTTGGTGTTAAGTTTTTTGAATTCTTTATATATCCCAGAGATTAATGCTCTATCGGAGGTGCATGTGGTAAAGATGTTTTCCCAATCTGTAGGCTCTCTCCTTTTATTGTTTCTTTTGCTGAGAAGAAGCTTTTAAATTTGAATCCATCCCATTTATTGATTCTTGATTTTACTTCTTGTGCTTTAGGAAACTTGTTAAGGAAGTCAGGCCAACGTGGTGAAGATTAGGGCCTGTTTTTTCTTCTATTAGGCACAGGGTCTCTGTTCTAGTGCCTAAGTCTTTAATCCACTTTGAATAGATTTTTTTATGCAGGGTGAGAGATAGAGGTTTAATTTCATTTTGCTACATATGGATTTCTAGTTTTGCCAGCACCATTTGTTGAATAGGCTATCTCTTCCCAGTGAAAGTTTTTGGCACCTTTTTTTAGTACGACATAACCATATTTAAGTGGGTTTGTCTCTGTGTCTTCTATTCTGTACCATTGGTCTACAGTCTATTTTGGTATCAATACCATGCCATTTTTGTTACTATAGCTCTGTAGTATGGTTTAAGGTCTGGTATTGTGATGCCTCCTGCTTCATTTTTCTTGCTAACGAGTGATTTAGCTATTCTGGGTCTCTTATTTTTCAAATAAATTTTATGATTGCTTTTTCTATTTCTGTGAAGAATGTCATTGGGATTTTAATAGGAAATGCATTAAATCAGCATAACACTTTTGGTAATATGGCCATTTTGACAATATTAATTCTGCCTATCAAGGAGCATGGCAGATCTTTCCTTCTTCTGAAGTTTTCTTTAGTTTCTTTCTTTAGTGTTCTATAGTTTCCATTGTAGAGTTTTATTAGATTGATTCCCAGGTATTTTATTTATTTACTTATTTTATTTTTTGAGACTATTGTGAATGGAGTAATTTTCCTAATTTTTCTTTCAGTGGGTTAATCGCTGATGTATAAGAATGCATTTGATTTATGGGTGTTGATTTTGTTTCCTGCTACTTCACTAAATTAATTTATTAGTTCTAGAAGTTTTCTGGTGGAATTTTTTGAATCTTCTAGATATAGAATCATGTCATTAACAAATAGTGATAGTTTGAGTTTTTCTTTACCTATCCCTTTAATTTCTTTCTTTTGTCTAATTGCTCTGGCTAGAGTTTCAAGGACCATGTTGAATAGAAGTGGTGAAAAAGAACATCCTTGTCTTGTTACAGTTTTTAGAGGGAATGCTTTCAATTTTTCTCCATTTAGAATGATGCTGGCCTTTGGTTTAGCATAGGTAGCTTTTACAATGTTGAGGTATATTCCTACTATCCCTAGTTTTTCTAGTGTTTTGAACATGAAGCTATGCTGTATTTTGTCAAATGCTTTTTCTGCATCTATTAATATAATCAAATGATTCTTTTCTTTTTTTTTTTGTGGTACTGGGGATTGAACCCAGGGCTTTGTGCATGCGAGGCTAGCACTCTACCAACTGAGCTATATCCCCAGCCCCTGATCATATGATTCTTGTTTTTAAATCTATTAGTTAATATGATGAATTACATTTATTGATTTCCATATGTTGAACCAACCCTACATCCCTGGGATGAACCCCATTTGATCATGGTGCACTATCTTTTTAATATGTTTTTGTATACGATTTGCCAGAATTTTATTGAGAATTTTTGCATCTATGTTCATCAGGGATATTGATCTGAATTTTTCTTGATGTGTCTTTATCTGGTTTTGGTATCAGGGTGATATTAGCCTCATGGAATGAGTTTGGAATGGTTTCCTTTTTTTCTATTTCTTGGAATACTTTGAGGAGTATTGGTGTTAATTCTTCTTTGAAAATCTTGTAGAACTTGGCTGAGATTCCATCTGGTCCTGGGCTTTTCTTGGTTGCTAGGCTTTTGATGGCATTTTCTATTTCATTACTTGAAATTGATCTGTTGAAATTGTATATGACCTCCTCATTCAGTTTGGGTAGGTTATATGTCTCTAGAAATTTGTAGATATCTTCTATATTTCCTATTTTATTTGAATATAAATTTTGGTAGTAGTTTCTAATTATCTTCTGTATTTCAGGCATGTCCATTGTGATATTTCCTTCTTCATCTTATATTTTGGTAATTTGAGTTTTTTCTTCATTAGGATGGTCAGGGGTTTATCTATTTTATTTATTTTTTCAAAGAACCAACTTTTTGTTTTGTCAACTTTTTCAATTGTTTTGATTTCAGCTCTGATTTTAATTACTTCCTGTTTTCTACTGCTTTTGTTGTTGGTTTGTTCTTCTTTTTCTAGGGCTTTGAGATGTAGTGTTAGGTCATTTATTTATTGACTTTTATTCTTTAATGAATGTGTTCAATGAAATAAACTTTCCTCTTAGTACTGCCTTTATATCATCCCAGAGATTTTGATGTATTGTATCAGTGTTCTCATTTACCTCTAAGAATTTTTCAGTTTCATCCTTGCTTTCTTCAACTATTCATTCATCATTCAATAGTGTATTATTTGGTCTCCATTTTTTACAGTGGCTTGTACTTTTTATTTTATTATTGATTTCTAATTTCATTCCATTGTGGTCTGATAGAATGTAGGGTATTAATTCTGTCTTTCTGTATTTACTAAGAGTTGCTTTGTGGCGTAAGATATGGTCTATTTTAGAGAAGGAGCCATGTACTGCTGAGAAGAAAGTATATTTGCTTGTTGATGGATAAAATATTCTATATACGTCTGTTAAATCTAAATTATTGATTATATTATTTAGTTCTGTAGTTTCCTTATTTAGTTTTTGTTTGGAAGAACTGTCCAGTAGTGAGAGAGTTGTGTTAAAGTCACCCAGCGTTATTGTATTATGGTCTATTTAACTCTTGAAATTGAGAAGGATTTGTTTCATGTTCCTAGATGGTCCATCGTTTGGGGCATAAATATGTATAACTGTTATGTCCTGCTTATATATACTTCCCTTAAGAAGTGTGAAATGTCTTTCTTTGTCTTTTCTGATTAACTTTGGTTTGAAGTCTATTTTATCTGAGATGAGAATGAAAACCCCTGCTTGTTTACGCAATCCATATGAGTGATGAGTGTTTTCCCATCCTTTCACCTTCAGCCTGTGGATGTCTTTGCCCATGTGGTGAGTCTCTTGAAGACAGCATATTGTTGGGTCTTGCTTTTTAATCCGCTCTGCCAATCTATGTCTTTTGATTAATGAGTTTAGGCCATTAACATTCAGGGTTATTATTGAGATATGATTTGTATTCCCTGTCATTTTGATTTATTTCTGGTTTTTGATTTGTCTTAGTTTCTCATTTGGTTAAATGTTACTCTAGTATATATCCTACCTTTGCTGGTTTTCAGTTTTTTTTACTTCATCCTCATGGAATATTTTGTTGAGAATGTTCTGTAGTATAGACTTTCTAGTTGTGAATTCTTTTAATTTTTTTATCATGAAAGGTTTTAATTTCATCTTCAAATCTGAAACTTAATTTTCCTGAATATAAATTTTTTGGTTGGCATTTGTTTTCTTTCAGAACTTGAAATATATTATTCTAGGACCTCCTTTGATGGTTTGGGTTGAGAAATCAATTGAGGTTTGAATTGGTTCCCCCATATATGTAATTTAATTTTTTTTCTCACAGACTTTAAAATTTTATCTTTATTCTCTGTGTTAGTCATTCTCATTATAATGTGTCTTGGTGTGAGTCTGCTGTAATTTTGTACATTTGGGGTCCTGTAAGCCTCTTGCATTTGATTTTCCATTCCATTATTTAGGTTTGAGAAGTTTTCTGCTACTATATCATTGAACAGATTGTGCATTCCTTTGTTTTGTATCTCTGCTCCTTCATCTATTCCAATGACCTTAATTTGGTATTTTCATGTTATCCCATAATTCTTAGATGTTCTATTAATGGTTTCTTACCATATTTTCTGCATGGTCAATTCTACTTTCAAGATTATATATTTTGTCTTCATAGTTTGAGATTCTGTCTTCCAAGAGGTCTAGTCTGTTGGTGATGCTTTGTATTGAATTTATAACTTAGTTTACTGATTCTTTCAGTTTGAGGATTTCTGCTTGTTTTTTTTCATGATCTCTAACACTTCATTGAAGTGATCTTTCACTTCCTGTATTTTTTCTTTGATTTCACTCCCTATGCTATCTTTTACTTTACAGATCAATTTATCTATGTACAATCTGAACTCCTCATGGACATTTCTTTTACTGTATTATCAGTGGCTTCTGTGGTTGAAGCATCTTGGTTTATTTTGGGAGCCTTACTCCCTTGTTTTTTCATGTTGTTAGTGTGTTTTCCCATCTAGAAGTATGGATCTAAGTCAGCATAAATTTTATCCTGTAAACCTGTAGTGTCCCTGAAGGTTTCCAGTGCCTCACCTTTAATGGTGAGATCAATATCAACAGCACCCAGTGTACACAATACATATAGTCTTAAACCTAATAGCTCCCACTATAGCAGCTACTCCTTTCTCACATTAAACCAAAATGATGAGTTCAATAGCTATCTATAGCATAAACAGAAAATTTGTTAAATTGGTTTATAATTTTGAATGGTGGATAAGAGAACAGGGGTAGGGTAATATGTAATATTTGTGAGGGAAGAAGAGAGAAGCTAGAAGTAAAAATTCACAAGAAGAGTGGAAGAGGAGCCAACAGAGATTGGCTGTTGGTTGGAGAAATGTTGGAAAGAAAATAAAAAAAAAATAGACAAGAGAGGGGAAGAATACTAACAAAGAGAAAAAATTAAAGACATTAGAATACAACGAAAATGCAAAACACCATTTGTATATCATTGTCCTCCACACATTGATGCATAAAAAATATCCTGTTCCAAATATGGTAGAGATATTAGTGAACCAAAAAATAAAATAAAATAAATCTTGCTGGAAAGTCGAACTGTCTCTATCAGTGTTCAACATTTTCTCAGCCCCATCTCTGACATCTGTCAGGATCACCAAACCCAGATCAGCCCTGACACACTGAGTCTCTATCCCACTGATCTGGGCTTCAGATACCTCAGGATTGGCCATGCTTCAGTCCCAAGATCTCAATGCTGCTCCTACTTGCAGAGAGACCACCAGGGATACACTCATGCAAAGGAACAACTCCAAGATGCAACAGCAAGACAAGGGCCACCAACACTCTCAGCAGGAAGACCCCAGGCTCCTTCAAACCCACAGACACCCCCACACTGGAACTCCAGGTCCTGGCTAGAGTCCTCAGACAGAGGCTCCTGTGGTGGTAAACCTGCTGGCATCTGGGCCCAGCCCCTGGCTGGTGTCCCAAAATGGGTGCAGTCACATACAACCAAACCTGGAGTCTCTCCCACAGCAGTCCTTTAGGCCTTGATAGCAGTGGTAGTGGCAGTGGTTGTTGACAGCAGGCAGCAGGTCAGCAGCAGTGGTGGCTGCAGTGGCCAGCATCACCAGGAGGTCTCCAGGGGTCAGCATCAGTGTTGGCTTAGGTTGCATCCAGGTCAGCGGTGTTTTTTGAGGCAGCAGCAGTTGGTTGCAGCTGCAAGGGCAGCAGCACCTAGGAAGAAGACCTCCAGGTGACCTCAGGCTGGCAGCAGCAGAATCAGAGGCAGAAGCAATGGTAGTAGCAGTGCCAGTGGCAATTGATTGACAGGAGACCTCCAGTTTAGCAGCAGTGACTATGGAGGTAGTGTCGAAAGTAGTGTCTGAGGCAGCAGAGGCCATGCCCAGAGAAGAGACCTCTGGGCACAGAAGTGGCATCTGCAGCAGTGGTGTCTGAGGCAGGGTTTCTTAAAACATTAATCTGCTCTATCTATCAGATAATTTCTTAGTTCTTACACCTCCTGGTAAGATAAGAAAATCACAGGTCTCTATCATCATCATCATATTCATTTATTTTTTATTAATCTCATTCCAGTACTCATGTCTTCTTGTTTCTTTCATAGAAGCACCCACCTCCCAGATAACTTTACAACCTGTTCTTTCCAAACCAGACCTTTGCCATGGACCCCTTAACTGACCAAAACTTTTCTAAAAGAGAAACACAAACTGCTTGCCATATATTGCCCCCTCTCAGCCTGAAGAAGCCAGAGCAGTCATTGCCCATTTCCTCTTACAGCACTAAGGGTTCCCTTACTTAGAGGGAAAACAAAGGACAGTCCATGGCAATCTTATCTGATCCCAGTTCCAGCACTTGAAAGTGGACATACATTTATTACACTTAACAAAGGGGGAGACATGGAGAGCAGTGATTTGAATCATGGTCTCTCTGACTGCCTTGTGGCTGCATTGTGCTGGGAACTTCCTGTGCAAAGGTGTAATCAAGATGGCCCAATTGCTACGGTGATGCCAACCCTAGGAGGCTCTGTGCAATGGCATGGAGCTATATAGGTCAGGACACTGAGCTCAGGCACCAGCTCCTGGGGAATAGAGATTTCTGAGCATAACAAGATGACCCTAATATCTCACCATTCCTGCATCCTTCAGATTGCCTGCTTTGCTAAACTCTCCCACAAATAACCTTTGGATGAAGCATATATAATAAATATTCTGGTACTAGCTCTGGGTCATTCATCCTCTATCAGGGGTGATGTCCCACCTGGCTCCAGGTTTTTCTCTCCATGTGTGTATGTCTTTTCTCAATCCCCCATCATCCCTTGCCAGTCTTTCCTGAATTAATGGCTACAGCTGAGAGATGGGGCCAAGGCATTGCCTAGGCCTTTCTTTCTTTAAAATTTTTTATTGTTGTTGTTTAGGACCACATTTTTTTCCCATGAGAAGTTTTCTTTGTTGCTAAAATCTTTTATACCCAGTAGTTTTACTTTTAATCAAAGTAATTAATTTCTGGTTTACAGAGAAAAGGGGGATATAGGTGATTGACCTCTGTCAAATAAAAACATTTTAGAAGATCACCAAAGATTTTGAACACACAACACATAATTTTCTACACCTACCTAATATTTTTATAGCGTCTTAAAGTGGCAACAACAACCTCAAAGACATAGCCACTCTATAGCACATAAAAATAAATGTAAAATTAAATCAATTAATATTAGTTTTAGTAATCAATGTTTATATCTGATTTTTTTCTTTCCTTTCATTTGGCTCACTTTACTATTAGTTCTAAGCTTTAAGTTTAACCTCTTCACAATTATGTTTAAGCTGACACATGCAAAAGTTTCTGATGATATAAAAAGTTTTTGGCCAAAGAAGTTAGCATTTTTTTTGACATGTAAGTCACTCTAAAAGCTAAGAAAAGATGCTCTTGGACTTAAGCATCCCAGGAGACTCACATCTCATGCAATGCTAGTTACCCCAACCCCTCAGGAGAGCCCACTGGAGCATCTTGGTGGATGACCTCCAAACTGCTAAAATATCGTTTTTCAAAATGGCTAGTTCATGACTGTCATAGAAATTCATAATGAGTATATATCAAAGATTTTATGTAACTCCTTAAATGATGAGGGAATTGGTAAGATGTTAAAATCAGCTTAATCAGGATTTGACTTGTAGTGATTTATAGTCTTATGGAAAAAATTATTTGCATAGGTATAGACAGAAATCATTTGCATTGCTGTGGAAGAAAACATTTTCACTACTATCAATTTTCAAAAACTTAACCTCTGATTCTACAGAGTTGTAAAATGGCCTCATCAATCAAAGGCAATCATAAGCACACAGCCAACCTATAAAGTCAAATTATTCCTGCAAGTTTTATTAGAAAAAGCCAATATTTCATGGAAGGAACTCTTAGTAATCCTTTTTCTTCATTTTCAAGTCTTCAGCTGTTTTTTTTTCCTCTGAGAAACAAGAGTTTTGGGTGGAGTTGAAGTGTGTGTGTGTGTGTGTGTGTGTGTGTGTGTGAGAGAGAGAGAGAGAGAGAGAGAGAGAGAGAGAGAGAACGAACACGGTGAGACGAGTTTATGAAAGCCTTCTACACCAGGCTTACAAATCTAGACTTTATAATAAGAAGGGTCAAAAGCAGGGAACTGACATGATCACTATATGTTTAAAAAATTACTCTGTAGTCAGCAGATAGCTTAGAGAATAAAAAGATGGTGGAGGGGAGTCCAGTTAAAATATTTGTGTAATAGTCTTGGGAAAGAATAAGTGGATCATTAAAGAGCCAGAAGACGAGATATTTCAGGGGCAAAACCAAGGTATTAGTAAAAAAGGAAAAAAAACAAACAAACAAAGTAAACCAATTAATTTTGGGGAAGGGATTAGATTCAGGATTCCAGATAGGGACCATAAAAGATCATCTAAGATTTCTAGCTTTTAGCCATTGTTGGAGTCCAGGAATACAGAAGGGTCAGTAGGTTCCATAAGAATTAGTTCAGTTTAGAGAAGCTGCATGAGAAAAGGTCTAGGTGCCTTCAACAATAATAGGTAACTGGTCAAAAGAAGGTTGGGAATTAAGAAGAAGGTTATAACTGCACGAAATATCAACGCTAAGGAATTAATGCATTGTCTTGTGAGCGAAAAGAGAATAGATTGAAAAGTGAGTCCTAGCAAAAAGGAAAATGCAGTCATCAAGGAAGTTGGAAATCTGTGGTCATGGAACATGGAAAAAATAGTAGAAGAGTTCCTTCCTCTGATCACCTTTGACATTTCTATCACTCTTGATCTTTATTATTGCAAAAGTTATTAGTTCTAGTCCAGTGAGACAGAACACTTGCACAATAAGTCATGTGAAGCAAATGTATTACTCACAGAGGCAGACACACTGAAGTCTAGAATGTATGATAAACTGGTCCATTAAGGCCAAGGAAGGTGGTCCAGGAGACTCGTCTGTGTGTACTCCATGTCACAACACAGCAGAGGGACCCTGAAATCACTCTAACATGGATTTATACCTTGGATGAACTGGGATCACTGAGCACACATTTTGTGGAGCATCCTGTTCTAGGAGGAAAGAACATGCAGCCTGGATCATTTCAAACAATTCCTTCTTATCTCAGGACACTTCATTCTTGGTACATTCTACATTTATCCTTAGAGCTACAAGCATGAAGGAGAGGATCTAGGATGGACAAGGCCATTGAGGGATTTATCCTTCTATACCTATGTATTCCTAATTTGAGGAGAGACTATTTGGTGATCTCTTCCTCTTAACCAACACCATTTCCACTGCATATCTCTAATAGGACCTGGAACACCATTGCCATATGATACATGTTCAGTAAATTAATGAAAAGAACTATGAATCAAAAGGACAGCAAGGAGAATTACTAATTCACAGAGAAGGAACTGAAAAAACTGGTCTGTTTGTTAGAAATATATTGACATGGATCTGTAGCTCAGTGGTAGAGTGCTTTCCTAGCACATTTGAGGCACTGGGTTTGATTCTCAGCACCACATAAAAAATAAAGAAACAAACAAATAAATAAAGGCATTGAATCCATCGACAACTAAAAATATTTTTTTTAAATTTTAATTAGGTATATATGACAGAAGAATGCATTTTGATTCATTGCACACAATCGTAGCACAATTTTACATTTTACATGGTTGTACACAATGTAGCATCGCACCATATGTGTAGTCTTACATGTATCTAGGGTAATGATGTCCATTTCATTCCACCATCTTTCTTCCCTACGGCTCCCTACACTTTGCCCCATCTAAGTTGCAAAAGTTCCTTCATTTTTATCATGCCCCCTCATCCCCATTATGAATTAGCATCCACTTATCAGAGAGAACAATTGGTTTTTTGGGATTGACTTACTTCACTTAGCATGATATTCTCCAACTCCATCCACTTACCTGCAAATGCCATAATTTTATTTTCTTTTATTGCTGAGTAATATTCTGTTGTATATTTATACCACAGTTTCTTTATCCATTCATCTATTGAAGTGCATTTAGGTTGCTTCCACAGTTTAGCCATTGTGAATTGAGCTGCTAAAACATTGATGTGGCTGTATTACTATAGTATGCTGATTTAAGTCCTTTTGGCATAGACTGAGGAGTAGGATAGCTGGGTCAGATGGTGGATCCATTCCAAGATTTTTAAGGAATCTCCATACTGCTTTCCATAGTGGTTGCACCAATTAGCAGTCCCACCAGCAATGAATGAGAGTGCCTTTCCCCCCACATCCTCGCTAACATTTATTGTTGTCTGTGTTCTTGATAACTGCTATTCTGACTGGCATGAGATGAAATCTTAGAATAGTTTTGATTTGCATTTCTTTAATTACTAGAGTTGTTGAACATTTTTTCATATATTTATTGATCAAATATATATCTTCTTCTGAGAAATGTCTGTTCAACTCCTTGGCCCATTTATTGATTGGTTTGTTTGTTTAGTGTTAAGACTTTTGAGTTCTTTATATATCCTGGAAATTAGTGCTCGATCTGACGTGTGTGTGGCAAAATTTGCTCCTAAAACATAGGCTCTCTTCACCTCATAGATTGTTTCTTTTGCTGAGAAGAAGCTTTTTAGTTTGAGTCCATCCCATTTATTAATTTTTTATTTTATTTCTTGCACTTTAGGAATCTTGTTAAGGAAGTTGGGGCCTAATCCAACGTAATGAAGATGTGGGCCTACTTTCTCCTCTATTAGGCACAGGGTCTCTGTTCTAATTCCTAGGTCCTTGACCCACTTTGAGTTAAGTTTTGTGCATGGTGAGAGATAGGGGTTTATTTTCATTTTGTTGCATATGGATTTCCAGTTCTCCCAGCACCATTTGTTGAAGAGGATATCTTTTCTCCAATGTCTGATTTTGTCACCTTTGTCTAGTATGAGATAACTGTATTTATGTGAGTTTGTTTCTGTATCTTCTATTCTGTACCATTGGTCTACCATGTCTATTTTGGTACCAATACCATGCCATTTTTGTTACTAAGCTTTGTAGAATAGTTTAAGTTCTGGTATTGTGATGCCTCCTGCTTCACTCTTATTGCTAAGGATTACTCTAGCTATTCTGGGTCTCTTATTTTTTCCAAATGAATTTCATGATTTTCATGATTGCGTTTTCTTTTCTATAAGAAATGTCAATGGGATTTTAATTGGAATCACATTGAATCTGTATAGCACTTTGGGTAGTATGGCCATGTTGACAATATTAATTTTGCATATCTAAAAGCATGGGAGATCTTTCCATCTTCTAAAGTCTTCTTCAATTTCTTTCTTTAGTGTGCTGTAGTTTTCATTGTAAAGGTCTTTCACCTCTTTTGTTAAGTTGATTCCCAAGTTTTTTTTTTTTTTTTTTTGAGGCTATTGTGAATGCAGTAGTTTTCCTAATTTCTCTTTCAGAGGATTCATCGTGATGTATAAAAATGCATCTGATTTATGAGCATTAATTTTATATCTTGCTACTTTTCTCAATTTATTCATTAGTTTAATTAATTAATTATTTTTCTGGTGGAGTTTTTTGGATCCTCTAAATATAGAATCATGTCAGCAAATAATGATAGTTTGAGTTCTTCTTTTCCAATTTAACTTTAACTTCTGTCATCTATCTAATTGCTCTGACTAGAGTTTCAAAGACTATGTTTAATAGAAGTGGTGAAAGAGGGCATCCCTGTTTTGTTCCAGTTTTTCTTCCAATGTTTCTCCATTTAGAATGATGTTGGCCTGAGGTTTAGCATAGATAGCTTTTACAGTGTTGAGGTATGTTCCTACTATCCCAGTTTTTCTAGTGTTTTGAACATGAAGGTGTGCTGTGTTTTGTCAAATGCTTTCTCTGCACCAATTGATATAATCATATGATCCTTTAAGTCTATTGATATGATGAATTATATTTATTGATATCTGTATGTTGAACCAACCTTGCATCCCTGGAATGAACACCCTTGATCATGGTGCACTATTTTTAAAATGTTTTTGTATGAGATTTGCCAGAATTTTATTGAGACTTTTTTGCATCAATATTTATCAGGAATATTGGTCTGAAATTTTCTTTCCTTGTTGTTCTTGGTATCTGGATGATACTAGCTTTGAATAATGAGTTTGGAAGGGTCCTTCCTTTTCTATTTCATGGGATAATATGAGGAGTATTATTAATTCTTCTGGACAGTCTACCTCCTACCTTATTTAGACTTCTTTGAAAGTCTTATAGAACTCAGCTGTAAATCTGTCTGGTCCTAGACTTTTCTTGGTTGGTAGCCTTTTGATGGCATCTTCTATTTTCTTGCTTGAAATTGATCTGTTTAAATTATGTATGTCCTCTTGACTCAGTTTAGGTTGATCATATGCCTATAAATATTTGTTGGTGTCTTCAAGGTTTTCTATTTTACTGGAGTGTAAGTTTTCAAAATTGTTTCTAATTATCTTTTGTATTTCAATAGTGTCTGTCATGATATTATCTTTTTCATAACAAATTTTCGTAATTTGAGTTTGCTCCCTCCTTCTTTTCGTTAGGGTGGCTAAGGGTTTGTCCATTTAATTAATTTTTTTCAAAGAACCATTTTTTTTGTTTTGTCAATATTTTGCATTGTTTCTTTTGTTTCACTTTCATTCCACTCTTATTTTAATTATTTCGTGTCTTCTCCTACTTTTGGGGTTGGTTTGTTCTTCTTTTTCTAGGGCTTTGAGATATAAGACAAGGTCATTTATTTGTTGACTTTTTCTTCATTTAATGAATGAGCTTAATGCAATGAACTTTCCTCTTGGCACTGCCTTTATAGTAACAAGTGGTAGTAGCAATAGTGGAGGTGACTCAAGATAGCAGTGGGGGTGTTCCAAGATGGATGCGACCACTTTCAGAGGTGGAGCTGAAAGGGTGGTAAGTACCTGCGTGCCGCAGTCTTGGCTGGGCACAGAATCACGAGCCACTGAAGCAGGAACAAAACTTTATTTTGAAAAAGCCGCTAACACTCTCCGCGCCAGCGAGTCAAAAACCGGTCCTCCCACGAGGGTGTCTGACCGGAACCGCGCGTCCCGGAACCCCCCGTCTCCTCCGACCTCCTCCGGAATTCCCTCCTACTATCCTTCCCCAACCAATGGGAACTCTCCAGCAGTCCCGTAAAGTCCCGTAACTTGAGTCCGGTAGCAGGCCAAGGTGAACAGCGGGAGTCCAGTTTGCATATGAATGTAAATTTTAACATAATCATCTCAGTGGCTAGCTGGCGTCACTTTACAACCAAAGGTGCCATACATCGTATATATGCTTGTGGCTCCTAGCATCTGCCCCCTTCTGTTTAATTAAGCAACAAGCAATGTGGCTAGGGACCGTGCCTGGTAGGTTGTCCAATTTAACATATGGTTCTTACCCGTCATGGGAGAACTGACCTTTAGGCGTCAGCTTCCTGTCTTAGGTTGAATCCACTGTAATCAGAGCAACCCGTCGCTGACTACCGGTCCAGCATTCAGCCATGCTTGTGGATAGGCCTATGCACCAGTGGGGGGGTGAGGTTCTTGCCTCACCTCTGTTGGCCCCCAAATTTAGCCTTGGTGCCAGTGGGGGGGTGAGGTTCTTTGCCTCACCTCTGTTGGCCCCCAAATTTAGACCATCACTAGTAGAAGGGAGGAGGATACAGAAATGCCACGACACCAAGCCAATTGACGGCTCCTTTGGAAAAATTGCGTCACTGGTGACACCATCAGCAAAGATATGCCAGTATTACCACAATAAACATGGGGTGAGCTGGCAAGGAAATTGCATCACTGGTGACACCATCAGCAAAAATATGCCAGCAGTACCACAATTCGGTGCACCAGATGATATTTCACAATGTATGCAACTGATATATAGTCCAGGCAAGTTCTGCAAGCAGTTCAAATTGGAGGAGTCTATCAATATGTCCATATCCTCCCAAAGTAAATCAAGTCCTTGATAGCATTACTTGTTGAGTTATATTCATTGATGCATCAGTTTATACAGTTTACTGTGATAGCTATCATAGAAGCTGTAGTTTGGTTTTATCTCAGTCTTCACTGGAATTGGGATGGAGATGGAAATTCTGGCAATGATGGTAAAGAGACATTATCCTGAACAGAATTATTAAATATAATAAAAAGAAAAGGTGAAAGTAAACAAACAGATCTGTTAAACTCCTTTAAAAACAATCCTTAACAGCCGTTTACCAAATTTAAATTAGTAAACAAACAGATCTGTTAACCATCTTTAACAACAATCATAAACAGCTGTTCACCTAATTTAAATTAAACCATATAAATCACGTGAATAAAGAAAAAATTCGGATCCATTTTTTCATGAGCGCTCCTCATATAAGAAATATGGACATACACACATACAGACATACAACACAAAACAGAAGTGTGCACACAACATACAACACATAAGACAATAGTAAATAAAGGCCTTGTAACTATACTTAGGTGAAATCTCCATTGCAATGTTTAAAAACTCCACAGTCAAAAAAAAAAATAAATAAATAAATAAATAAATAAATAAAAAATAAAACACAGTCAAAAAATAAAACTGATCAGAAAAACATTAACCTAGGTTTGTATGAGCTCAAAAATAAAATAGAACTTTATGATGTGGAAAAATGCAATAATAAAATAGATACTGAAAAAAAAAACCTTGGTTAATCACTGTCGCAGATGTAAGAATAGCCAAGCTGGAGCTCTGGATGTCAGCTGTTATGGATTTGAGTCAAATCATCTTCTTTTTCTGTAGAAATTGTTTTAGTTAATCTCTCTGGAATCCAAATCGGTTGCTGTTCATCCTGTGGGAAAACACAGACAGCGCCCCGATTCCAGACTATCACTGGATCCGGGCCTTTCCATTGTCCTGTTAGAATATCTTTCCAAAGTACCTTAGGCTTATGTACATTTTTGGGGTACAAATGTCTTTCCGCAGCACTAAGTCCCGATGAATCTAAATTTAAAAAGTTTAGAGTAAAAAGGGTTATTTTAAGTTTATCTTTGGGGGATATATACCCCTTTCCAATTCCCTCCTTTTGTTTTAATAAGTACATTTTAATAGTTTGATGAGCTCTTTCAACTATGCCTTGTCCTTGTGGATTGTATGGAATTCCTGTTATGTGAGTAATACCAAATGATGAGCAAAATTGTTTAAAAGAGGAGGAAGTATAACCAGGACCGTTGTCCGTTTTTAACTGTTTTGGAACGCCCACAGTGGCAAAATTTTGTAAGCAATGAGCTATAACATCTTTAGTTTTTTCTCCGGCATGAAGGGAGCCCATCAAAAATCCGGAAGAGGTATCAACTGTAACATGTAAATATTTTAATTTTCCAAATTCTGGCAAGTGTGTGACGTCCATCTGCCAAATATGGTTAGGTATTAGTCCTCTAGGATTGACTCCAAGATTAACTTGTGGTAAAAATGTCACACAATTTTGACATTGTTTTATTATATGTCTGGCCTGTTCTTTAGTTATTTTAAAACGCTTTTGTAAAGTATTAGCATTGACATGGAACCTTTTATGAAAATTTATAGCTTCTTCTATTGTGGAGAAAATATGTATGTCATGTGTAGATTTATCTGCTAGTTCATTGCCCATACTAAGGGCTCCAGGCAATCCTGTATGTGCCCTGATATGACCTATGAAGAATGGATCTTTTCGGTCCCAGATTAGACTTTGTATAGCGGAAAACAAAGAGAAAACAGTAGAGGAAGGGGAAATCCTACCAGCATCTTCAAGGGAATTAATAGCATTAACTACATACTGACTATCAGAAAATAAATTAAATACAGAATCTTTAAACATCATAAAAGCTTGTAATACTGCATTAAGCTCTACCTTTTGAGCTGATTGTTTGGGTACTAAAAATGTAAAAGTTTGATCAGGAGTAACTACTGCTGCTGTACCATTGTTTGACCCATCAGTGAATATATTTGGAGCATTTATGATAGGGGTTTTTCTTGTCATTTTTGGAAAAACTACAGGATGCTTAGACCAAAAAGACAACAAAGGATTAGATGGTAAGTGATTATCAAATGAAACACTAGTTTTACACAGGATTATTGCCCAAGTATTTAACTCATTAGCTAACTCATCAATTTGATCCATAGTATATGGAGTAATAATTTTATTGGGAGAAATCCCAAACACTCCCTTAGCTGCTTTTATTCCTTTGAGTATTAATTGTCCTACAGCCTCAGGATATCTAGTAAGAATAGTGTTAGGGGAATAAGATAAATGTATCCACAATAATGGACCTTCTTGCCAAAATACTCCTGTAGGAATATTTTTTGTTGGTAGTACAATAAATAATAAAGGCAAACTTATATCAATTCTATCCAAATGCATATTTTCCATATATGTTTCAATGATTTTTAATACTTTTCTTGCTTCAGGCGTTAACATGCGGGGTGAATTTGGATCTGATGGACCTTTTAGAATATCAAATAAAGGTCCTAACTCTCCTGTTGGTATGCCTAGATAAGGCCTTATCCAATTTATGTCTCCCAATAACTTTTGAAAGTCATTAAGTGATTTGAGTTGATCTACTCGTATTTGAATTTTTGGTGGACGGACCATGGTTGAGGATAATAGAACTCCTAAATAATTAATTGGAAGATTTAATTGTACTTTATCTATTGCTATCTCTAGATTATAATTTTTCAATAAATTTGTAAGTGTGGCATAACATTCTAGTAATGTGTTTTTATCTTTATGTGCCAGTAACACATCATCCATATAGTGAAATATTTGTAGTTCAGGATTTTGGTTTCTAAGTGGCTGGATTGCTTTATTAACATAAATTTGACACATAGTTGGGCTGTTAGCCATCCCTTGAGGGAGTACTTTCCATTCATATCTCTGATCAGGACCTTCATGATTCAGTGCAGGGATAGTAAATGCAAAATGTGGACTATCCTCGGGATGAATTGGAATTGAAAAGAAACAATCTTTAATATCTATAACTAAAACATGCCAGGTTTTTGGTAAAGCAGACAATTGAGGAATCCCTGATTGAGCAGGTCCCATAATAACCATCTCATTATTAATGGCTCTTAAATCTTGTAATAATCTCCATTTACCAGATTTCTTTTTAATGACAAAAATGGGAGTATTATAGGGGGATACGGAAGGTTGTATATGTCCTTCCGCTAACTGTTGTCTGACCAAGTCATGGGCTACTTGTATCTTTTCTTTAGTCAAGGGCCACTGAGGAACCCACACTGGTCTTTCTGATTTCCAAGTAATTTTGATTGTCTCAGTGGCCCTTTCTGAAAACCCAATTCATGTCTATTTATTTCTTGATCTATTTGAATAGGTGCTGTCATACCTTGTTCTTGTTCTCTTAATCTTTTTTCTTTCCTAAAGCCTTGTTTAGCCCTAGTAGTGGGCGCGTTAGGATTGATGTTATTTGTTAATGTCAATCCTAATTGATCTAGGACATCTCGTCCCCATAAATTTACAGGAAGATGATCCAATACATAGGGCTGTATAGTTCCTTCACATCCTTCAGGATCCCTCCAATCTAATACCATAGCACTTCTATGGGGATTTGTTGCCACTCCTAGGCCTCGAAGCGTTTGAGTGGCTTGTTGTAATGGCCAATGTTTTGGCCATTCTTGACGAGATATTATGCTGAGGTCAGCACCTGTGTCCAGCAGCCCATTAAAGTCATGTCCTTGAATTTTTAATTTTAGCATTGGGCGAGAATCTAAATTTAAAGACAGCATAGCCCAATCTACACCTGTGGAGCCTAATCCCTTGGAACCTCTTTCTACATTACAACTGGAAAATTTATCATGCAGGCTGGGTATTATTAATAACTGTGCTATTCTATCTCCTGGTGAAATTACTGATATACCTCTTGGAGAACTAGCTATAATTTTTATTTCACCTTCATAATCGGGATCAATTACCCCAGGACTTATCATAAGTCCTTTTAGTGTAGAAGAACTGCGTCCCAATAATAAGCCTACTGTTCCTTTGGGAAGAGGTCCTTTTACTCCTGTGGGAATGATTTGAATTCCCATCTCTGGGGTTAGTACTGCTCTGGCAGAGGCGCAGATGTCCAGTCCTGCGCTCCCTCTAGTTTGTCTGATGAGGGATTTAATGGATAATGCGTCCTGGGCACTACCTTGATGGGGCTGTTGGGTTCCTCCATTGCCCCATATATTTGTGGTTTGGGGCCCCGGGGCATTGGGCCCTCTAGTCCGTTTTTTGGCAATGGAGCTTGATACCTTTCTCCACGATATCGTGGGTAAACACTTGGTCCTTGTCCGTTTTTTGATAACGGAATACCCTCTATGGTGGTTTGAGAACGGCATTCATTAGCCCAATGTCTCCCTCTACGGCATCGTGGGCAAATACCTGGTATTCTATTCCTTTGATATCCAGCTTTGTTAAACCCTCCTCTTATGGGGCAACTCCTTTTAAAATGTCCTGTTTGATTACAATTATAGCATGTTCTTGGCCTGGCATCTAAAGCCTGTTGTACTGCTGCTAAGACTTGCCCCTGTTCATTAATGTCTCTACATAATTTAATATATGTGTTTAAATCCTCATGTCTCCATGGTCTAATGACCTCTCTGCAGCAACGATTTGCTTGGTCATAAGCCAGTTGTTTTATAAATGGCATTACCTGTTCTGTATTTCCAAATATCCTAGAGGCTGACTGAATAAGTCTATCTACAAATTCAGCATAAGGTTCATTAGTTCCTTGTATTACCTTAGATAATTGACCTTGTAAGTCTCCATGCCCCTGTAAAGTTTTCCATGCCCTAACTGCATCTACAGCAATTTGTGCGTATACGCCAGGGTCATATTCAATTTGCTGTCTTTGACCTTCATATGGTCCCTTTCCCAATAGCATGTCCATATTTCTTTGAGGGTACCCAGCTTCTGCATTTCGCCTAGCTGTCTCCATGCAAAATTCCTCATTGGCAACCTTCCATAACAAATATTGTCCTCCGTTTAGCACAGATCGACACATGTTAGCCCAATCTGCTGGTGTCATGTCCAAGTTGGTAACAGATTCAACCATGCTTATTGTGAAGGGAGCTTGCGGCCCATAGGTCGTTACAGCCTCCTTTAATTGCTTTATTGTTTTGAAATCTAAAGCACGGTGAATTCGTTGCCCTCCTGCCTGCTCAAGTACAGGGCATGCTAATCTTTGGGGTCCTGCCTCAGAATTCCGTCCATCAACTACGGTAGTTGAGGGCCGCTCAGCGGTAGATGGAGCTGTTGGCTGAGTTACGCCCTCTGGTGATAGAACGGAGTTGGTAGCAACCTCCTGTTGTAATTCTCCACCTGATGGCTGCTTTTCCTCTAAGCTTGGTTTCTTTAAATTTTCCTCTGTCTGACTAGCTTGAGAGACCTTCTCTTTTGCTTGACCTAGCGTTTTTTCTACCATAGTCTGGACCTCTAACAATTTACTTAGCAGTTTTTCGGTTTGTTTTTTACTGGATTCTAATCTACTATAACCTAACCCAATAAGGTAGGATAAAACAAAGCCGAAGCAGAATGAAACAAAGACGGAGCAGACAATGGTTGTATCAATTTTCTCTTTCTCAGGGCTGAATAACTTCAAACCTTGAGCCAACCATTTTTTCCAGTTCGCCTGAGAAAATTCTAGGGCTAGGGAGCTCGAAATAAAAACAAAATAAATCAAAACAAGAACACATTGTTTTTCTAAATGTTCACCCATTCTGTCGCCTTCCCTCAGGGGCGAGCAGTTTTACTCACCTCTAAGTTTCAGGCGTTCCCCGTGCGGGCCGCCAAATGCCGCAGTCTTGGCTGGGCACAGAATCACGAGCCACTGAAGCAGGAACAAAACTTTATTTTGAAAAAGCCGCTAACACTCTCCGCGCCAGCGAGTCAAAAACCGGTCCTCCCACGAGGGTGTCTGACCGGAACCGCGCGTCCCGGAACCCCCCGTCTCCTCCGACCTCCTCCGGAATTCCCTCCTACTATCCTTCCCCAACCAATGGGAACTCTCCAGCAGTCCCGTAAAGTCCCGTAACTTGAGTCCGGTAGCAGGCCAAGGTGAACAGCGGGAGTCCAGTTTGCATATGAATGTAAATTTTAACATAATCATCTCAGTGGCTAGCTGGCGTCACTTTACAACCAAAGGTGCCATACATCGTATATATGCTTGTGGCTCCTAGCACCTGCGTACTAGGGTTGGCCTTCTTGGGACCCAGCTGCCATCATGGGAGAAAGATGGCCTCGTTTCCTGAGGATGAAAGATCATATCCTGAGAGAAAGGACCAGCTGTCAGCTGAGCTATCAGCCTAGTCACCAGCTGAGCTACCATGTGAATGCAACCCAGAAATGATCCCAGGTAAACCCAGCAGTGCCACACAACTAGTGCACAGTCATGAAAATAACGAATCATTTTAATCCATTAATTTTGGGAGTTGTTTGTTATGTAGCAAATATAACTGAAATTCAATGGCATTTACATGACTTGAAGTATAGCATAAAATGAGCACATGAATGGACCATTCATTCATTAACATTTTTTCCAAGGCTTAGTAAATGCACATTGTCTACTCTTCCCTCAGAGTTGACTCTGCATAAGGATCCATGGGCCCTTTGTGATATCTCTGTGACTCCAGAAAGTCTGAAACCCACATGTAGGGAAGAAAGTTTCAAATTAGGATAATATTCTACATAGAGTAATTTCAAGTTGGAAAAAATATATATAACCATGTCTCTTCTCCTCCCTTGGTCTGTACTGCAAGCTGACCCCTGAGTGCTGATCTGAAAATGATGATTGTGTATTGTACCAGCTTAAGCTAGTCCTTTTTGCTTTGCTTTACTTCAAGACTATTTGCTGTAAAGTGAGTTCTGGCCACGCAGTCTGTCTTTAACAGGAACTAAAGCATTCATGACATTTTCCAAAGTTCTTTAATGTACATTATCTCATTAAACATTGCAATAATCTAGGGAGGTTTTTGTTGTTATTGTTGTTGCAGGTGCCTTGGAGCAAACATGCTAACCTGGTTAGTGCTAACCTGTCACCACTGATGGGCAGATAGATGCTTTTGAAAGCAGATTTAACAAGTAAGTAGTCTTGGAGATTTTCATAAACTTCTATTAAAGATGATGCCCATGTAATCTTCAATTTCATAAAGATGAAGAATGACTTCTAAATAACACAATTCAAAAGGTGATACTCCTTTATGGAATTAATATTTTTTTCAATTAGAATGTAAGATCAACTTCTCTTTTGTTCTCTGGAAGTTTTAATTAAGACCAAAAAACTTTAATATCTCACATCCTTCACAATAACCATTAAAGGTTTGGATTTTTCTCTTTTTGAGGCCCTCATCCCCTGCAGGCATATTTTAGCAAAAAGAATGTGATTCTAAGATTTCCAGATGTTACCGCTCAGATGTGTCTTAGCATGCATCTATAAACCATCTGGTAGCAGCAACAGCTGGATTGGGTCCAAACATAAATGTTTGTGCAGGTAAGAGGGTATTAATAGAATTTGAAATGATCAGTGGTTTGTCAGACAGTTTGTGTTACTGTTTGATCAGCTGTTGAAATGAGCTCTCAGTGACCAAGACAGGCTTTCAGAATTCTATAGTCAGTTTTCCTGTATGCTGAAGAGTGCCATGGTTTAAATGAAGTTTGTCCTCCAGAGAATTATGTGCTGGTGTCTCAGTATCCAGTGTAGTAATGTTGAGCTGGGGTCTAGTGTGAGCTAACTAAGCCACAGTGGGCATTGCCTTGGAAGGGATTAATGCTGGTCTCAAGGAGACAGCTAGTTCTCAAGATAGCAGGTTGTTACAAAAGAATAAGCTAGCCTGCTTCTTGAATCACCCTGGCTTCTAGTCTCACCGTGTGATCTCTCCCTCTCTTCATGTTCTCCCACCATGATGCCATCCACCAGGTTATGTTGAAACCAGGGGAGTCCTTCTCAGAGACTGAACAGATGAGGCTGCATGATATTAGACTTTTTTTTTTTTACCTCCCAAACTGAGAACTAAATGAGCCTTTTCTCTTTACAAAGTACTCAGCCTCAGATATTTTGTCATAGCAACATAAAATGGACTAAGATAAGCGGTGGTCCGGTCCTTATTTAAATATTCTGAATGTGTGGCTGAGTCATAAATTATTTGTCTTTCTAGAAGACTACTTGATCTTCATTTTTGGAGTACTTACCAAAGCAATTGATTTCCCAATTTAAAAATGAAAATGCTACCAAACATTTATTAAGCATTTACTATGTGCTAGATGCTTTGTTTATGATTTATATAGACTATTTAATTATCACATTGAACACATGGGATTCTCTTATTATTCCTAATGATATAGACAGGGAGACTGATTCACAGGGCATTAAGAAAATTGTTCAGAGTCACAGATCTTGTAGATGACAATTAAAGTGGAATTTGAGCTGAAAATCTTGATACTACTTCCCATAAGCTTCAATGGACAATTATTCAATGATAAGGAAGTTATTGCCATTCATTCAATAGAAACTTAGTACTGAGAAGTCAGAGCTTAGTAGCACTTAGCCCTCCTCTTAAGTTTACAGCCAGTGGATGAGCTGCAAATAAACCAGCAATGGTAGATGTATACACTTTGTGCAATGAGAACACCAAGGTAGGGGGAATTAAATCAGAATAAAAAAAGGCTTCTAAGAGAAAACTTCAATTAGGGAGGAGTTTGTGGAAGTTATAAAGAGTAAAGGGGAAGGGCTTAGTGGAATGTTAGAAGAATGAGACAGCTAGCCATCTTGGAGCCTACCTGGATCCTCCAATGTAATTCCCTACTCATCCTAAAATCTTGGGGGGGAAATGACAGGGCTTTAAGCAGAAGGGCATAGAGGGCAGGTGGGGCTAGGATCTGGCTGTATATTAGAGGCAAGTACTTGGAAAGCATCATGGAGGGCAGATTTGAGAGGGGTCACACCAGAGGTAGAAGACTCCAGAAGGATTCTGTGAGAACCCAGGTCACACAAGATGATGGGAAGAGGTGGTGGGGGGTGGATAGGAGGGGCTTATGAAGCAGGGGATGAGCAGGTCTTGGGATAGCTGTATATGGAGTGGAAGGGCTGAAGGATGGGAACATGCAGGACCAGAGAACTTTTTATATGACCCGCCTCACAGAAAAATGAGAAAAATCTTGATGATTAGGAAGAAGAGTTTAATTTCAGTCACGGGATTTTTCAGTTTGGGCTTTTTCAGTCTGGTGGTGCTGACGCCACAGAATACCTAGGACTGAGTAATAGACAGAGAATAGAAATGTGTTGGTTCACAGTTCAGACATGGGAAGTCCAAGATCAAGGCCAGCAGATGACAAGGGACTTGCTGCATCATCCTATTGCAGAAGGACAAAGAGACCATGCTAGAGAGCAAGAGGAAGCTGAACTCAAGTCTTCTCAGAGGAGCCCACTTCTGCAATAACTCTCACCTCCTTGATAACATTAACCCGTCTGTGAGCACAGAGCACCTATGGACTAAACACCTCTTTAAAGTCCCACCTTTGAATAGTGTTACAATGGCAATGAAATTCCAATAGCAGTTTGGGAGGGGACAAATATTCCAACCATAACAATCAGGATGGTGAATAAGTGGATGATTTATTTAGTGCTTCAGTAGTACCTGACACAAGGTAAGTAAGTGCATGTTGAACAGAAGCTGAATTGTCAGTAGAAGACCCTCAGAGGGAAGGCTGGGGCTAGAGACAATGATCTGGGACTCACATGCATAAAAATTGTGCCCAAGGGAGCTGCACAGCATAAAAGCAAAGGGATGAGGACAGATCTCTAGGCAGAGGAGGCAGAGAGGAATGGGAAAGAACAGGAGCAAACAGTGTTTTAGAAGCAAGACCAGAGGAGATTTTTAAGAAAAAGAAAACATTTATATCAAATGACTTGCAGAGCCCAGTGAAGAAAATTGCCCATGGATTGAACATATAGAGCTCATGGGCGACCTTAATGAGGACAGCTTTGGAGGAGGGGGCAGCAGCAAAAAAAATGTGTAAAAGGAGACAAAATGGACCCAGATCACTTCCCCAAAGAGCTTGAATGTGGCATCATAGAGAATGAGGACAAGATTTAGATGTAGATGTAGTATTGAGGGAGGCTGGTTATTTTGATGTTTTAAAGATAGAAAAGCCTTAAACCTCACCATGTATAATAGTGCACGCCTGTAATCCCAGTGACTCAGGAGGCTGAGGCAGGAAGATCCCAAGTTCAAGGCCAGGCTCAGCAACTTAATGAGACCCTGTCTCAAAATAAATAAAAAAATAGTAATTAAAAAAGAGTCATGAGCCTCTTTATTGGCTAAGAGGTTAAAGAAGAGAGGGAGGGGAGATGGACAGAGAAAGGAAGCAGAGGGAATGGGATCCGGAGTTCAGAGGAGAGACGCGCACACTGTGGATGTCAGGGAGGACCACAGGAGAGGAAGTTGGATGCATTTGAGCAAGTGGTGGGCTGGAGGAGTGCCAACAGGACAGCCATCCCAAGTCTCTCATTTGGTTCTTATCTGTGCAACAGTGGTTTAGCATCAGATATAGTTAACACTCTTTCTTGTGGAAAATTTCTTAATTTGCTTGTTATACAGGGAAGGACTGGTCTAACAGACTCTCAGAATGACTTTGTTCCATCTTCTTCTCAGGTACTTCTTTTTACTTCCCAGCCCTTGGATGTCTCCTGAGGACTTGTCCTTGGCACTGTTCTCCTTGAGCTCAACATTCTCTCTTTGGACAGTGGCGTTCATGCTTTCAGAGTCACCTGCTACCTACCAGCTGTTCCTCTCCTGCACCCCTCCAACCCTGCTGCATTCCAAGGCTTCCCATCAGATCATTCCCATCAGGAATCCTTGAAGACCAGATTCAACCTGGAGATGCAGCCAGTCTCACTAATTGGGGAAGACTTCTTTGTTCTTTCATCCACCTGGCCGCTTCTCATCTTTACCTTTAGTTCATTTTAGTGTGATAATGAATCAAAGTTACGAGAAGCAGTCAATTTAGCAGGACTACTAGTTACCTTGCAGGAGCTGCTCTTTAAAGGATGGATCTGAAATGCATAAAATATTTGATGAAGTCCTGTCTAGCCATTGGGTCTGTCTAGCCTGGATCTGGGAGACCTGGGTTTTGGCAGCAGAAGTGAAGTAGGGGTCAAGGAGGTGAAGGCAAGGGGCTCCGGGCCAAGGAGTGAAACAGGAGGGAGGAAGACCAAAGGGCCCCTCCCAGGCACCTTTGTTAGGTAAAGTTAGTTGTGACCCAAGGGGAACAGTGAAGAAATGCCTGTTTTGATTTCTGGACCCCAAGTGTATCCATGGTTGAGCGTGTGCTGGGTCCTGCCTAGGAACAGACCACACTGGATGCCTTTCGCATCACTGTAGCTTGTGTGAGCAGGGGGTTCCCATTGTCTAGTTAGACTGAATGGCTCACTGTTCCTTGTATGTGTCCCAGGTTTTCCTGATTCTATGTCTTTGCTCATGCCATCCTTTTGCTGGGATTCTTTATACACTCCTCCACATCTACCAGTCCAAGCCAGTCTTCAAGAGCCAGATCAAATGTCAGAAGATGGATCACCATCTTAGTCCCAGGATCAATGCATTAAAGGGAACAAAAACTGTGTGTATGTTGCAGGTAGGCTGGGAATGGGGCTGGGTGGGGAAATATTTGTCCTAGATTTTGAAAGACTTTACAGCCATAATAATCACATACAATATTTATTGGATTCTTATTCTTCCAAAATGTATGAGATAATGGTTTGAAAATAATTGGGAAAATATTGACATGGACTACATAACAGATAATACTAGGGAATTGTTAATTTGGTTAGTGTATAACACTATTATAGTTGTATAAAAGAATGACATCCTTTGTAGATGCCTAATAAATTTTGGATGCCGAATGTGTTAGTTTTCTGTCACTATAACAAATACCTGAGAAAAATCGACTTATAAAGAGAAAAGGTTTATTTTGGCTCACAGTTTTAGAGGTTTCAGTCCATGATTGATTGACCATATTGCTTTTGGGACTATGTTGAGGTAACATGTCATGTTAGAAAGTGCATGATGGAAAAAACTGCCAACCTGGTATCCAGGAAGCATAAAATGAAAAAACAATGGGGTCCCACAATCTGGGCACACCTCCCAATGACCTGAAGATTTCCCATTAGGTCCCAACTCATAAAGTTTCTAGCATCTCCCAATAGTGTTAAGCTGTGGACCAAAACTTTAACAAATTGGCCTTTGGAGGTCATCCCAAATTCAAACTACAGAAAAGAATCACTGTGTTTGTAATAGCTTAATAAATGTGTGTGTGCATGCATGTGCATGTTCATTCGCACAAATACGTGGACATATACATAAACATATCACATACGTTCATATACAATATGGCAGAGTGCTAACATTTGACACTAGCTGGTAGGTTGTGATTCTTGCTCTTCCTTTTACTATTCTACATGCTTAAAATTTTGTGTAATAAAAATATAAACGTAACAAGAAGAGAGTTAAGAAGTGACCCTAGACTTCGTAGCCAGGTAGAGAAAAGCCCCCAGGAATAAGATGGGCTGAACCCACCTTTATGCCAATAGAAACTCTTCACAGGTTCATCTGAGACAATGCTATTTCTTTCATCTTAATTATGTACAGGGAAACAAAAAGCAACATCTTCATTCTTTTGTTTCAGAAATTCATTTAAACTTTGACAAGAGCTTATTCTGTTCCAAACACATTCACACACGCTAATTTATTTAATTCTGACAATTATTTTTGTGAGATCATTTTTGTTCATATTATTCCCATTTTATGAGTGGGGAAGATGAAGCGTCCAAATTCTTTAGATCACAGAACTAGCACATGGCAAAGTGAGAATTCTTTTTTTTTTTTTAATTGGTTGTTCAAAACATTACAAATCTCTTGACATATCATATTTCATACATTAGATTCAAGTGGGTTATGAACTCCCATTTTTACCCCAATTACAGATTGCAGAATCACATCGGTTACACATCCACATTTTTGCATGATGCCGTATTAGTGACTGTTGTATTCTGCTACCTTTCCTATCCTCTACTATCCCCCCTCCCCTCCCCTCCCATCTTCTCTCTCTACCCCATCTACTGTAATTCATTTCTCTCCTTGTTTATTTCCCCATTCCCCTTACAACCTCTTATATGTAATTTTGTGAGAACTCTAATCAGTTCTGCAGACTCTACATCTCAGGTCATTCTAGGACCCCTGCGGTGTCCTTTTCTGGGTAATAAAGGTCAAAGCCTTCAGCCCAGAGCCATAAGCCCAGGGAGAGAGCTGGTCCTTGGATAGGTTTGGGGAGGAAAGCAAAGAGGGCCTTTCCTGGACATTCCTGAGTATCCTTTGGGAATGATATTTTACAAAACTGGATCATTGGATCTCTCTGGAGGACCACAGGATTTCCTGCTTTCATCATAGCAGGTTTGCGATCTGCAATGCCTAAAAATATTTGATGAAGTCCTGTCTAGCCATTGGGTCAGCATGCGCCCCCCAGGGACTTCTCTGATTGCATCAAGGGGATGCTCTCAGTGGCTTCCATGAGCATCAAGGAAATCCATCTGCCTCTGGGAGTTGATTCTCATGAAAGAGGGATTTCTGAATCACAGCAGACAGCAGACGCTCAACCACATCAAGGAGGAAACAGACTTTCGGGCTGACGTGGAGTTGTAACGTGGGGGGAATGATGACTGATTAGCCAACCACAGGGTGGGACGTGCCGAGCTCTTCAGCCAAGGCTAAGGGGAGCAGTGAGGCTACACGGTGAGTGAAGCAGGCAGGGAGCACGAAGTACAAGGCTCTGTGAACATCTGGGGACACTTAATAGGGAGGAAATGTAGACCTCCCACACAGTAGCACTTTTATGAGCTCTGATTATACACTAGGGTACAGGGGAAAATAACAGAAACTAGCACACTGGTAAATAATCCGTAAAACAGGCTCCTTTCTCGGATCTTCCTCCTTCCTTCAACACATGTAAAGGCAAATGACGCAGTGCGCATCAGCCTGACAGGACGGGAGCTAAGCAGGTGTCTGCACATGGATGGCTCCTGGATGCCTGGGGCCCATGACAACACCTTAAGCCACAAAAGGAGTAGTGGCCCCAAGGTTCTTCATATAAACGTGGGCCTTAAAGTCTCAGAAACAGCACATGAATTGGGGGTGGGTGAGGTGGGATGGAAGATGAGCTGAGGTAGACTGGGATGGGCGCTCAGCTTGCCTGTCCATTCCTTTTACTTGGAAGTTGCAGATGTGTGCTGTGGAGTCAGACGCATCCGGATTCATATACTAGCCCCAACACTCAAGAGCTCTGTGAACTTGGGCGAGTTACTTAGGCTCTTTAGGCCTCCGTTTCTTCATGTGATAAAAGGAAGTTTCTGGGTTATACAAATGTTTTGAGGAATAGAATGCACAGCCCAGTAATATAACGACATTGCTGGAGCTGGCACGTCACGGGTCATCAGTGGATGCATGCTCTTTTCATTGCTGGGCCTTTCAATAAATACACAATGAGCTCTGTGCTGCTCTCTGAGGGTTCAGAGATGGTACCTTGCCCGAGGAGGTGGGCTATAATTTTACCCTCCACTTGTGAAATGAGGCACTTGCCCATCTTCTATTCCAGGCCTATATCTTCTTTCCTTCTATTTCCCCTTTCTCTATTTTCCCATAGGTGGAACCCCTAATGCTTGAAACGAGAGAAAAGGAGCCCTGTGATCAGAGAGTAGATAAGAAAACACTCTAGAAACCTCTCTGCACCTGGCTCCCAGTGGGCTCTTGATAGTGCAATGAATAATTACTTCCAGGGGCCCAAATACTCAGGAGAGTGGAAATTTTCTTCTAATTCTCTTAGTGTTTGGATGAAAATGGAATCATTCATTGGGAAGTCAAGGGCTGCAAACTGTTGGTCCATGGATCAGGTCTGGCCCAGGAATATGTTTTGTTCTGCCTGCACAGCTTTTTGAAAATTGAAAAATTTCAAATTAAAACCTGCATTTCTGGATTATACTAAAAACACACACACACAAACAAACAAAAACACAGTGTCTATCCTGGACCTGCACTTGGCAGAGGGAGCTTGGTAGAGGCAGCCCTGGTTGCATGGACTTTCCCTCCCTGGGTCCTCAGGTGCCAAGCACCGTGTGCCCCCCCCCACCCACACACACAGCCTCTTCTTACACTTATTCCAAGTGAGCCCTGATTTCCTTTGATTGTGTCAGTCACCATGGGAGGTGATTACAGGTGAGAAAAGTAGAACCAAGAGGACTCCGGCAACAGCCCTTCCTTAAGCCCACGCTCCCTCCCAACCCCATGCTCTTCCCTGGTGCCTCTGGGCCTGGGGTGCCTGCCTGATAACTCACTTTCCATCCAGATATGTTGGCCCCATGTCAATACCAACGCCAGCCTTCCGTTATGATTACTGTCCTTCCAGGCAACAAGAAAGTGATTGGATGACAATTACCACGGCATCTCATCCAAGGCAATTTCTCTCTGGTTGGGCAACCACAGGATGGAACATAACTGCGGATTCTTTGCATTCCTTTGCCGTGACTGAGAGTGATCCTCTAGCCCCTGCTTTACTGAGCTCCGGGCATTCGAAAGTGAAGACTGACAGGGAGCTGAAGTACCAGAGTACAGTTGCCTCTCAGCTTACTCTTTATTTTCAGCGCTGGGGATTGAACCCAGGGCCTTAGCACATGCTCGGCAAGTGCTATACCACTGAGCCACATCTCCAGCCTCCTTTACAGTCTTTAATCAGTGGCACACTTTTATTTTTATATATTTCTCAAAAGGAGAACTAGCAAAACCAGCTTCCCCTGGCCACACACCCTAGATCCCTGGGATCTCAGAGAACCCAGATTGAAAAACACTGGCCTGGTCACATTTTGTAAATGAGGGGGAAGAGATGTGAAAAGGGAAAGAGACGAGTCCAGGCTCATGAAGGGTTAAGATTAGGGTCACAGTGGTCTCAGAGAGGCTTCCTTCTGGCTCTGCCACCCTGGACTCTCTTATGGTGAGGCGGCCAGCACCTCCTTACAGGGTGGTTCTTCCTGCCAAGGAGGGTGTAAACCACCTGAGAAATTAAAGTCTAGAATAATTAGTGAAGAACAAAAGACAAAGTCAGAATTAATTTTAAAGGATTGGAGCACGTGATAGGTCCAGCCCACACAGGAGCTAGACAATTAGAAAATGGCTCCGGTGTTTTATTTCATGGGTACATCAAAGGCAGGGGTAAGGTTTCAAGGGTGGAGTCTTGCTTCCCGAAGTCTTACAGTCAACAGATTGATCGGCATCTTGGCAGGTCACTCCCATCTCAGAAGGGCTGTGTGGCTATAGCAGGTCACCCATCTCCAGGGCAGTGTGGGACCTGGCAGAGCTTGGACAGGACCCACGATGCCTCTGGGCAGTCAGCCAGAGGAAATGTCCACTGGAAGTTTCCAGACACCAGGTTTCCCTATTCAATCAGGCTGTGATGCGCGGCAGTCCACACATAGCCCACGGATGCCTCGCGACCCTCTCTGGGTGCGTCCTCGGCCTCCGTTCCAGAGCAACACTAACAGCTGTACCTCTGGTGTTTGACCCAGCTGGGCAGAGGTGGCCTTCACTTTGCAGGACCCAAGCTAGACCTCCAGCTGAGAGCATCATGTTGAGGACCATCACTGTGAGTTTGGGTTTCCAGGTGTGTCAAGCCTGAGTTCTGCAATGTTCCTAGAGTGCCAGGCTCCAAGACAGCCTTCAGTGATCCCGCTTCCTGGTCCTCCTACTCTGTGTAGTTCTCTCTAAGGTTGTACCAAGATTGGTCTGTGTGGCCAACAGAACATGGTAGATGGGTGGAATGTCCCTTCTGAGAGTAGGTTAAAGATGGAGGAATTTGCACCATGGTTTCTCTGTGTCTCTTGGAGCCTTCCCTCTGGTGAATAAGTTTTGTTGTGAGCAGCCCCGTGGAGTTGCTCACAGAATGAGGAGCTGAAATCTACTCTCAGTAGCCATACTGGGGCGCTGAGAAACATGACCTATAGCCCCATGATGTGTTCAGGATCACAACTCTAGTGGACAGCTGGACCCAAACCCCATGGGAGACCCTGAGCCAGAACCATCCAGCTGAGCCACTCTCAGAACCCTGACTTTCAGAAATGGTGAGATAGGAAATGCTTGCTGTTTTAAGCTGCTGAGTTTTGGGGTCATTTGTTCCATAACAACAGATGACTAATATGCTCTCACAGCATCAGGGGGTCTGATTGCATGTTATGGCTTAGATCTGAGGTGTCCTTCATAAGCTCACGAGTGAGACAATGCAAGAATGTTTAGAGGTGAAATGATTAGGTTATGAGGGCTATTGTCTAATAAGTAGATTAATCCATTTGATGGAATAATAATTTTAAAATGCTATACTGGGTGAACCATAGGCAGGTATGTGCAGCTAAGGGAAGTAGGCCATTGGGGTCATATGTTCAGGGTTCATATTTTGTCTCTGGTGCCTTGCTCTTTTTCCTTCTGCTTCCTGGATGTCAGGAGGTGGGCAGCTTTCTCAGCCATGCCCCTCCACCACAATCTTCTGCCTCACCTCGGGCAAGCTCAGAGCCCTGGCACTGACTAGGGACTGAACCTCTAAAACTATGAGCCCCAAAGTTAAACTTTTCCTTCTCTAAATTGTTCTTGTCAGACATTTTGGTCACAGTTGATGAAAACTTCCCTAGCACACTGCCGTGGTGTTTGGGGGTGGGGTGGGCACCGTTGTAGTCAGTTTGATCTGTTGTCACCAAATGCCACCGTTGGGGGTAGCTTCAATAAATAGGTCTGACTGCTGGGAAGTCCAAGAGAAAGGCAAGCAAATTCAGGGTCCAAAGAGGGCCTATTCCCAGGTTCATACATGGCAGTCTTTGTGCTGTGTCCTCACATAGCAGGAAGAGGAAGCCAGCTGTCTTGGGATACTTAACGGACACTAATCCCATTTATGGGGACTCAACCCTTGCATGGTTTGGATGTGGT
Source organism: Spermophilus citellus (assembly GCF_964194105.1). NCBI lineage: Eukaryota > Metazoa > Chordata > Mammalia > Rodentia > Sciuridae > Spermophilus > Spermophilus citellus. Next base: position 19,582,898 of record NC_138191.1, read on the forward strand.
TTGTCCTCAACCAAACTCAATGCAATGTTCCCAATAGGGTGGCCTTGGGGAGTGGGGATTAGTGTCTTTTTCACGAGACTGGATTTATTTTCACCAGGTGGACTAGTTCTCATGAAACTAGGTGGCTATAAAGCGGGTCGGCTCCTTTGTCCCCTCCCTGGCTTCTCCTTTGTCCCCTCCCTGGCTTCCTCATGTACCTACTTCCTTTACATTCTGCTTTCTGCCATGTGTGGAGCAGCATGTGGCCGTTGCCAGAAGCTGGCATCATGCTCTTGGACTTCAAAAACTGTGAGCCAAAATAATTTTTTTCCTTTATATATGTTCCAGTCTCAAATAGTCTGTTATAACAACAGAAAACAGACTAAGACAACCCCTATAAGGTCATCTAATGCTAATAATCTCCAAGAGACCTCACCTCCTGATATCATCACATTAGGGCAATGGAGTTCAACATGAGTTTTGAGGGGATATAAGCATTATGTCCATAATAATCATTCTTAGGAAGAAAAATATTTCAGGCCAAAAGCATACTTAAGTGTTTGGCTACTTGTGTCTGAAATATGGTCCTGAGGACATGAATCAAAAGGAACAAAAGGAACAATCAATGTGTTATTTATTAACATCAGTTTCATCAAGCGTGCACTTATGTGTATGTGCACATACATATATTTATTTATTTATTGGATTTTGACCTTTTTTTTAAAAAAAAAAAAAGAAGTACACTTGGACCCAAAGATTTTTTTAAAAAATTGAGATATAATTTACATAACAGGAAATACACATTTTGAAGTGCACAGTTTAGTGGTTAGTATACTCACTATGTTATGCAACCATTACCACTCATTTATTTTAATTCCTCCAAAAGAAACTCCATACTTGTTCCACCCTCCCTCCATTCCATGGCAACCACTAATCTACTTTCTGTCTGTATAGATTTGCTTATTCTGGACATTTCATCTCAGTGGAATCATACAGTATGCGGTTTCTTGCGTCTGACTTCTTTCATTCTGCATGTTTTCAAGGTCTGTTCATGACCTAGTGTATATCACCTCTTCATGTCTGTTACTGCTGAATCATTTTTCACTGTGGGCAGACCCTGCCTTGCTCATTCATTCATCAGTTGGTGAGCACTTGTGCTCTCTCTATTTTTTGACTACCATGAATGAGGCTGCTATGAACATGTTTTTGCATGCATCTATGATTCCTGTTCTCTTAACTATATACCTAGGAGTGGAATGGCTGCATTACATGGTCATTCTAGGTTTAATGTTCTGAGGAGCTTTCGAATTATTTTCCATAGTGACTATACCATTTTGCATCCAAGATGAACAATTTAGCTTGGTAATCAGTCTACCAATAACTTGGCAAAAATGAAACTTCAAAATATGCAGAGAATTCAGAACCTCCAAATTTGCTTCATTATATTTAAGTCTCTGCTTTTTACTTTTCATCATTTAGTGTTTGGCTTAACATTGCAAGCTCAGGTGTAGTGGTTGTAGTTGAGCCCACTAGGTGTATTCTGATACCCATTCTTCCCTTCTTATTAAGTGATCCCCTAATTTTGAGTTGGGCAATTCCCTGCCCAAAATGAAGGTGAATATCTCAGTCTCCCATGCAGTTATTATGGTCATGGACTAAGTTATGCTAAATCAGGTACAAGTAGAAGTTTGGAATGTGATTTCCAAAACATTCCCTCAAAGGGAGGGAATGTGCCCTTCTTTTCTTCCCCTCTCTTGCTGGCTGGAATGCAGATGTAGTGGTTGAGCTCCAGCTACCATTTTGTACCAGATAGAAGAAGCCATGCACTAGGAAAGCAGAGCAAGAAAGAGAAGATCCCTGGAATCTTTAACACAACCCCAAACTCCTCACAGATAACTCCCTCCAGACTTCCTTATGATTGGAAAGTAAATTTATACCTCTTTTTAAACTACTGACATTTGGAGTTTCTGGTTATACCAGCTGAATATAATCTTGGATAATCAAATGCTTAAGGAGCCATGTTAAACATGCAGAATTGATTACGAACAGACCTGAATTCAAATCCATGGAAATTTTCTCACTTCTTCCATCCAATCACATCCAACTCCTGTGATTTTACATCTTTATTCTCTCTTAAATTAGTGAGTATACTAACCATTAAATTGTACACTTTTTCTGTCTCCATCACCACCCCCAAACACTATTGTTTCTCTTCTGGATCTCTAAGTAGCCCACTGTGAGGCTGCCCTCTCTGGGCTTGCTCTCTTCCGCCTACTTCCCACACGACACTCAGTGTGATCTTCTTAAACTCTGATCTGGATTCTGTCACTCACTTTGCTTAAAACTCACCAATGGCTTTCCCTTGATCCTAGGATAAAGGCCAAAGCCCTCATAGGCCTTGTAGGATATAAACCCTATCTTCTTCAGGCATATATGATTCCCAGTCCCCTATCCTTCTGCCCACCTCCTTGAATGGGTTATATTGTATCCACCAGAAGCTTTGCACATACAGATACCTCAACTAAAATTCTCTCTGCAACCCCCAGGACAAGCCCTGAGCTGGATTCTGCTCAGTATTTGTTATGGTTTGGATGTGAGGTGTCCCCCAAAATCTCACACGTGAGACAATGCAAGAAGGTTCAGAGGAGAAATGATTGGATTGTAAGAGTCTTAACACAATGAGTGAATTAATCCCCTGATAGGGATTAACTGGTAACTGAAGTGGTAGGGTGTGGCTGAAGGAGGTGGGAACTGGGGTCAGTAAAATCAGAAGGTGATGTGGGATTAAAATCCTTCTTCCTTCTGGAACTTTTCTTTTCCCAACCTCCCCTACCCAAATGAAAACTAAACAATGAAAGCAACTAATCAAAAGTTCAGGGCTGTGTTACTTGCATCCGTGGGGTGGCTGAGCCTTCTGTGAAGGAGTCTATATCCAACTCTTTACCTCAGCCCTAAATTGGAAATTGTGGTTTGAATGGAGGAATTGGAATTCTCCAGAAATACTTCAAGAGTTCTGAGTATGTGGAAGCTGGATCCACGTGGAATATTTACAAGATGTCGTTTCACAAGGATCACGGCAATCTTCAAGTCACACCCAAAACCAAACTATTGTCAGTCACATTACAATAAAGAAAGCAGAAGGAGGCCTGCTGGCCACCGAGACAAAGATCTCCTTCAGCTCTCCCTCACACATGTGGAAATCTCCATTCTCTCATAGCACTAGTAATTGCTCTGGCACACTATGGGGCCAGGGATCACTCCTTCTGGAGACTTAGACAAACAGTCAAGTTCCTTAGGTGAAGGAATCATCAGATTTGCTTCCTACCAGATGGTTTCCAAGTGCCTGGATGTCATCCCTCCCACCTCCTGGCCTGCAGCTGGAGTGTCCATTCGTGCAGCCAATTTCCCTTTGTCTCCTGTGAGCCTCACCCTTGGCGATTCTCCCAAGAAAAGTGAAACTTGACAATGGAATTTAAATGAAAAATATTTAGAATTGGAAAATCAAGATAGGTATACAGTAAGTCCTTGGTGAGTGCTCCAAGAAATGAAAGAAGGAATCCACTCCAGGTACTATGGAATCAAAAGACTTCTATTTCAGGGTTTTTGAAGTTTGTTTTTCAGATCACTGTCTCCAGAATCAGCTGGCAGGTTAACACTGCAGATAGGTCCCATTCCAGACCTGCTGAGTCAGAATCTTTAGGGATTTGACTTGCTAAAAACTACGAACAAACTCTTCAGGCTGTTTTTTTTTTTTTGTTTGTTTGTTTGTTTTGTTTTGTTTTGCAGAGTTTGAACAGTAGTGGGCCTCAGGCATCTTTGCTTCAGGATTTCTGAACAGAGGACTGCCAATCATGCAGTTCTGCTGTCAGGATGAACAGCAAGTGGTTCCTTCTGGAAGAGTGGCCTGGGGAAATATTAACAGATACTCACTTTGGTTTGTGGGCTGGGCTAAAGCAGGAGAGGCCTGGAAGAGCCAAAGGACTCATAAAAGCAAGTGCACGAAATGTGCTACTTCTCCTTTCCAACGAGGGAGAACTCGGTGATTGCTGTTACCCAGAGGAAGATGGATGAAATGTTTAACAAGGCATTAACATGGTGCCTGGTCAGGATAATTTCTCAGAGAACCCCAAGGGTCACTTCATGCAGACAGCAATTGCCAAGGTGGGGAGTGACAGTAGGTCAGCCAGCAAGAGAAGTCCCCGTGGCTCAGGAGCACTCTAACTTCAGGAAAGGAGAGTTGTCCTAAACAATTCTTTCCCTTTGGAAAATACCACGTGCCGACTCTAGACCACACACTGAGACTCAATAGAATATTGAATTCATTTGGAAGGTGGGTCCATAAGGAGCATTCCATGACTACTTACAAAGCCCGTGAAATCACATTAAGTAGAGCTTGAGCCCAGTAATTTATCTTCACGAATCAAAGCTCATTGCTGCTCCTGGAATGGAGCATCTGTGAGGAATTCTCTGGATCATGGCCTCAGATGAGATCCCCCACTGCCCAGTGTCTTTGCCTTATTCAGAAAGAGCAGGAGCACAAACTGCAAGTTCCTCATTTGCTAGACAGAAAAGAGCTTGAATTTCTTATCTTCTAGAAAGTAGAATGTTGTGAACTTTTCATCAAGTTCTTCTTGTCAATCTACCTGCTGTTCTTTTCACTGTGGATGAATTTCTGATCATGCCTCCTACCCCCCACACCTCACAGCCCTGTGCTTTTCCTGTGGAGTTCTTACTTTAGATAAAATTGGGGAGTCAGTGAAGTTCCTTCGTTTGCAGAGCCCCTCACCTTCCCATTAGGTCGTCCTTTAAACTGTCTTTCCGCAGGCCTGTGGCCTTCATGCTCTCTCCCTCCACCCTCTGCCTCCACTCACAAACATGTGCTTGCTAGTCCCAGGATCAGGGCTTCTCCTAAGTGGTTCACAGCCTGTCACAGCCTGATGTCTACCAGACTCCTTGGGGACAAGACTCTAGGTGCCAGTGGCTGAGGATGGCTTTCACCAGCCCCTCTTTAGGCTTAACTGCCAAATCATCCCAGCCTTAGCCTCTTGATGCTCAACGGCTCTCAGGCAGGTGGATAGTCATCTTTCTATCTCCACTGTTGGCCTTTGGTGATAATCTGAACTAGACTGATCCCCTTTGGATCCTCTCTTATTTATTCTTCTCTCCAACACTCTATTCCTCCCAGGTCTTATAAATAGTCCCATTCCAAACTCTCTCTCTCTTTTTTTTTAAATTCTAATTTGTTATGTATGACAGCAGAATGCATTACAATTTATATTACACATAGAGAGCCCAATTTTTCATATCTCTGATTGTACAAAAAGTAGAGTTACACCAATTCGTGTCTTCATACATGTACTTAAAGTAATGATGTCCATCTCATTCCACCATCTTTCGTACCCCCATGCCTTCTCCCTCCCCCTCCCACCCCTTTACCCTATCTACAGTTCGTCTAATCCTCCCATGTTGTCCCCCCACAACCCCATTATGAATCAGCCTCCTTATACCAGAGAAAACACTGGACATTTGATTTATTGGTATTGTCTAACTTCACTTAGCATTATCTTCTCCAACTCCATCCATTTACCGCAAATGCCATGATTTTATTCTCTTTTAATGTTGAATATTTTTCATTGTGTATATATACACCACATTTTGATTATCCATTAACAACTAAAGAACATCTAGGTGGGTTCCACAGTTTAGCTATTGTGAATTTTGCTGCTATAAACATTGATGTGGCTGTGTCCCTGTAGTATGCTGTTTTTAAGTCCTTTGGGTATAGACCAAGTACAGGGATAGCTGGGTCAAATGGTGGTTCCATTCCCAGTTTTCCAAGGAATCTCCATACTGCTTTCCATATTGGCTGCACCAATTTGCAGTCCCACCAGCAATGTATGAGTGTGCCTTTTTCCCCACATCCTCACCAACACTCATTGTTGTTTGTATTCTTAATAGCTGCCATTCTGACTGGAGTGAGATAAAATCAGAGTACTTTTGATTTGCATTTCTCTAATTACAGGAGATGTTGAACATTTTTTTCTCATATTTGTTGATTGATTCTATATCATCTTCTAAGAAGTGTATGTTCAGTTCCTTGGCCTATTTATTGATTAGATTATTTGTTTTTTTTGGTGTTTAGACTTTTTTAGTTCTTTATATATCCTAGAGATTAGTGCTCTATCTGATGTGTGTGTGGTAAAAATTTGTTCCAAAAGGTAGGCTCTGTCTTCACCTCACTGATTGTTTCTTTTGCTGAGAAGAAGCTTTTTAATTTGAATCCATTTCCACTTATTGATTCTTGATTTTAATTCTTGCGCTACAGGAGTCTTATTAAGGAAGTCATGGCGTAATTCAACATGATGGAGATTTGGGCCTATTTTTTCTTCTATTAGATGCAGTGTCTCTGATTTAATTCCTAGGTCCTTGATCCACTTTGAGCTGAGCTTTGTGCATGGTGAGAGAGAGGGGTTTAATTTACTTTTGTTGCTTATGGATTTCCAGTTTTCCCAGCACAATTTGGTGAAGGGCTATCTTTTCTCCAATGCATGTTTTTGGTGCCTTTGTCTAATATAAGATAACTGTAATTATGTGTGTTAGACTCTGTGTACCATTGGTCTACATGTCTATTTTGGTGCCAATACCATGCTGTTTTTGTTACTATTGCTCTATAGTATAGTTTAAAGTCTGGTATAGTGATGCCACCTGCTTCACTCTTCCTGCTAATGATTGCTTTAGCTATTCTGGATCTCTTATTTTTCCAGATGAATTTCATTACTGCTTTTTCTATTTCTATGAGGAAAGTCAATGGGATTTTAATTGGAATTTCATTAAATCTGTATAGTGCTTTTAGTAATATGGTCATTTTGACAATATTAATTCTGCCTATTCAAGAACAAGGAAGATATTTCCATCTTCTAAGGTCTTCTTTAATTTCTTTCTTTAGTGTTCTGTAGTTTTCATTGTAGAGGTTTTTTTTACCTCTTTCATTAGGTTGATTCCCAAGTTTTTAGTTAATTAGTTTGTTTGTTTTTTGTTTTTGTTTTGTTTTTGAGGCTACTGTAAATGGGGTAGTTTTTCTAATTTCCCTTTCAGAGAATTTGTCACAGATACACAGAAATGCCTTTGATATATGGGTTTTGATTTTTGTATTCTGCTTCTTTGCTGAATTCATTTACTAGTTCTAGAAGTTTTCTGGTGGAATTTTTTGGGTCTTCTAGGTGTAAAATCATATCATTGGCAAATAGTGCTAATTTAAGTTCTTTTCCTATCCATATCCCTTTAATTTCTTTCATCTGTCTAATTGCTCTGGCCATTGTTATAAGAACTATGTTACATAGAAGTGGTGAAAGAGGGCATCCCTGTCTTGTTCCAGTTTTCAGAGTGAATGCTTTCAATTTTTCTCCATCTAGAATGATGCTGGCTTGGGGCTTAGCCTAAATAACTTTTATGATATTACAATATGGTCCTGTTATCCCTGGTTTTTCTAATGTTTTGAACATGAAGGGGTGCTATATTTTGTCAAGTGCTTTTTCTGCATCTATTGAAATGATCATATGATTCTTATCTTTAAGTCTATTGATGTGCTGAATTACATTTATTGATTTCCATATGTTGAACTAACCTTGTATCCCTGGGATGAACCCCACTTGATTGTGGTGCACTATCTTTTTGATATGTTTTTGTATTCAATTTGCCAGAATTTTATTGAGAATTTTTGCATCTATGTTCATGAGAGATATTGGTCTGAAGTTTTCTTTCTCTGATGTGTCTTTGCCTAGTTTTGGAATCATGGTGATATTGGCCTTATAGAATGACTTTGGAAGTGCTTCCTCTTTTTCTCTTTCACAAAATAATTTGAAGAGTATTGGTAATAGTTCTTCCTTAAAGGTCTTGTAGAACTCAGCTGTGTATCCATCTGGTCCTGGGCTTTTCTTGGTTGGTAGGCTTCTGATGGCATCTCCTATTTCATTACTTAAAATTGGTCTGTTAAAATTGTGTATATCGTCCTGATTCAATTTGGGCAAATCACACGACTCTAGAAATTCGTCGATGACTTCAATATTTTCTATTTTATTGGAGTACTAGTTTTCAAATAATTTCTAACTATCATTTGTATTTCTGTAGTGTCTGTTGTGATATTTCCTTTTTCATCATTGTATGTTAGTGATTTGAGTTTTCTCTCTCCTTCTCTTGAGTTAGCAAAGCTAAGAGTTTGTCAATTTTATTTATTTTTTGAAAGAAACGACTTTTTGTTCTGTGAATTTTGTCAATTGTTTCTTTTGTTTCAATTTCATTGATTTCAGCTCTGATTTTAATTATTTCCTGTCTTCTACTGCTTTGGTGTTGATTTGTTCTTCTTTTTCTAGGGTTTTGAATGTAATGTTAGAATATTTATTTGTCAACTTTTTCTTCTTTTAAGAAATGAACTCCATGCAATGAACTTTCCTCTTAGTACTCCCTTCATAGTGTCCCAGAGATTTTGGTATGTTGTGTCTATGTTCTCATTTACCTCTAAGATTTTTAAAATATTCTCCTTGATGTCTTTTGCAACCTATTGTTCATTCAGTAGAATATGATTTAGTTTCCAGGTGTTGGAGTAGTTTTTATTTTATCATTGATTTCTAATTTCATTTCATTATGATCTGATAGAATGCAGGGTGGTATCTCTACTCTTTTGTATTTGCTAAGAGTTGCTTTGTGGTATATTATATGGTCTATTTTAGAAAAGGACCCATGTGCTGCAGAGAAGAAAGTGTATTCCCTCACTGAAGGATGAAATACTCTATATATGTCAGTTAAGTCTAAGTTATTGATAGTATTATTGAGTTCTATAGTTTCTTTGTTCAGCTTTTGTTTGGAGGATCTATCCAGTGGTGAGAGAGATGTGTGTTAAAGTCACCTAGATATTGTTCTGTGGTCAACTTGACTCTTGAACTTGAGAAGAGTTTCTTTGATGAACATAGATGCTCCATTGTTTGGGGCATATATATTTATAATTGTAATGTCTTGTTGGTGTATGGTTCTCTTGAGCAGAATGAAATGTCATTCTTTATCTCTTTTAATTAACTTTAGCTTGAAGTCTACTTTATTTGATACAAGGATGGAAACCCCTGCTTGCTTCTACAGTCCATGTGAGTGGTATGCTTTTTCCCAACCTTTCACCTTCAGTCTGTGGGTATCTTTTCCTATGAGGTGAGTCTCTTGGAGGTAGCATATTGTTGGGTCTTTTTTTTTTTAAATCCAATATGCTAGTCTTTTGATTGGTGAGTTTAGGCCATTAACATTCAGGTTTATTACTGAGACATGATTTATATTCCCAGACATTTTTGTTTACTTTTGTTATTTAACTTGACTTGGTTTCTCCTTTGACTAGTTTTTCCTTTAGTGTAATACTTCCATCTGCTGATTTTCATCAATATTTTTCATTTCCTCTTCATGGAATATTTTGCCAAGGATGTTCTGTAGTGCAGGTTTTCTAGCTGTAAATTCTTTAAACTTTTGTTTATCATGGAAGGTTTTTATTTAACCATCAAATATAACCCTTAGTTTTTCTGGATATAAGATTCTTTGTTGGCACCCATTTTCTTTCAGAGCTTGATATATGTTGTTTCATGATCTTCTAGCTTTCCGTGTCTGGGTTGAAGAATCTGCTCATAACCGAATTGGTTTCCCCCTATATGAATCTGATTCCTTTCTCTTGTGGCTTTTAGAATTCTTTCCTTATTCTGTATGTTAGGCATTTTCATTATAATGTGCCTTGGTGTAGATCTGTTGTGATTTGTAAATTTGGCATTCTGTAAGCCTCTTGTATTTGGTTTTCCAATTCATTCTTCATGTTTGGAAAATTTTCTGATATTATTTCATTGACTAGATTGTTTATTCCTTTAGTTTGGAACTCTATACCTTCCTTTATCCCAATAACTCTTAAACTTGGTATTTTCATGCTGTCCCATATGTCTTGAATTTTCTGCTCATGGTTTCTTACCATTTTCACTGTGTCATTTACATTATTTTCAAGATTACATATTTTGTCTTCATTGTCTGAGGTACTGTCTTCCAAGTGGTCTAATCTGTTGGTGATGCTTTCAATTGAATTTTTAATTTGGTTTATTGTTTCTTTCATCTCAAGGATTTCTGTTGTTATTTTTTTAGAACCTCTATTTCCCTATTGAAGTAATCTTTTGCTTCCTGTATTTGTTTATATAACTCTTTATCAAAATGATCTTTTGCTGCCTGTATTTGTTCTCTTATATCATCCTTTAATTCACAGGACATTTTAATCATGTATATCCTGAACCCCTTCTCTGTCATTTATTCTGCTGTGCTGGCCATGGATTCTAATAATGTGGTATCTTGATTTTAGGGGAGCCAGGCGATGGCATTGGACAATGAGTTCAGAGATGAGATCTGTAGCTGTTGGCTGTCTTCAGAGCCTTTGCAATGTTCCCAGGTGCAAATAGGCTACCCTGTGAAGAGGAATATCTCCATTGCTGCAGAGTCCCAAGATGGAAGCGACCAAGGGAGCCCCACATTGGTAGATAGGGGTCCACATGGGAGTGGTGGCTGGAGTTCCTGCACGTGGGTAGCTGCCCAGTGTTCTGCATGGGAGCGGTGCCCAGGATTTCTGCTTGGGTGGGTGGCCAAAAGTTTTGCCCGGGTGCTGATGCCAGTGGTCCTGCTTGGGCACCCAGTAATCCTGCATGGTTGAGGAGTTGGGAGACCTACTCTGATGCTGAGTCCTGGAGTCCTGCATGGGCATGGTGGCCGTGATTCCTGTGCAGGAGCAGCTGTGGGGTGTCCTCGATCCTTTGCAGAGGAGCAGTATTCTCACTATTTGAGTCCCAGGTCCAGGAGAGACTCAGAATGCTGCCTCCCTCTGGCCCACCATTTTGAATCTCCCCCAAAAATCTCTCTTATTAAGGTCACAGTTACCATTTGTGCCACTTTCCCCAGAATTGTTCTAGTTTATCCCTGTTATCCTGGTGTCTCATTGGAATAGGACCCCCTTTTGCTGTTAGAAATGACCCAGTCTGAAAGTTAACCTGTATGGTCATCCTACTTACAAGAAATTATATAAGATCAGTCATTTTTATCTCAATATGAACTTTAAACACTTAGTTTTCAGAGGCATTTGCATTTCAATCCTTATTGTATCTATGAATTGAAGTTAGTCCCTCCTTGGGGAAAAAAAAATCTCACAGATACTGGTGGATAGGATGAGCAAGTCTTTTGAGATGCACAGGGGGATGTTTTTCACTGTGGCCTAGAGGCTAGTGGAAAGTAGAATAGGAAAATCACAGGGCTTACCATACAGTATTACAATAACCTATTAATTTGACTGATGTGTCTTTTTGATATAGCTTAAGAGGGAAGGGACCATATTTCATTTATATCTCCATATCTGTTATATCTACACAACTGGCATAATAGGCCAGTTGTTGAGTCAATCAATAAAGCAAGGACCAAAGGAATGGATTGGGGTGGGGATGAGTCCAACCAAAGCATGACTGAAGTGTATAGCAGTTTAGTCACCTTGAATTTAACCAAAGATTTAATGGAGGGTTGCCAAGAATCACTAGCTCTTAGAGGTGTGAAGGGAAAATATGTGCTCATAAGCAGCAGAGAGTCCTCTCTATAACTGTAGTTCCTTAAAGGTAACATGGTATCTTGCACACAGAACACATAGAATGATAATTTTAAAGAGTGATTTTGTTCTAACATAAAAACAATTTGGTGTGTTCTTATGAATAAAAAGGAAATGTTAAACTATTCATTACCCCTGTATGGCAAATATTCCTAGTTCAGAACACCTAGAGGTAGCACTTTCCTACCTTCAGAACTGATTGCTTCTCTCCAGAACAATCATGTGCTTTAAATAGAATTTACCATTTCCCTTTAGATAACACCTCATTGGCCATAGTGATTGGCTCAGATGTTGGTCTCTAACACAAGTCAATCCAGTCTTATCACCCCTTTTCTCTGATCAGAGATGATTGCTCAGATAAGCCTGAACCAGGTCTGAGAAAAGCCAATGAGAACCCTTCTCTGGGGTTACTCTGAGATCCTTGGACCTTTGGGAACAGACGTGTGAGCCTGTGGATAACCATGCTACCCACTGCACAGAAGAGACAGATGCCCAGCTTGCAGAGAAGTAGAGATGGCTTGATGAGCATCCCTTGGGCCCTTCCTGTGGGTATATGAAACCTCCATCTGTCAAGCAAGTTTAAATATGTTTTTGCGATCTGCAACCAGAAGAATCCTAACTGGCTCATTTTGATGCTCCAGACTCAGCAGTTTCAGGTGAGGCTAATCCTATTCTTGGTATAAGAAGATGAGTTTTATCACATTTACATGTGTTACCATTGTCCTCATGCAATCATTAGCATCCAGCTGCTAAAACAAGTAGCTCCTCATGTAATTAAACTCCTTTTCAAAACCAAACTCAAGTGACTTATTTTAAACATTCAGGTTTGTTTGTTTGTTTTGAAAAATAAAGCTTCATTTCTTGGGCCACTGCAATATTTCATTTTGGCATTTGAGAAATTCACTTTGAAACTTTCAAATGACTGTCTGCATTAGTAAACTTCCTAAACTATGCCAATCAAATCACAATCTTTGTTTTTTACTTATCTTTTGTCCTCTAGGAACCTCTGCAGCTGGCTGCCTCAGCTTAGCTACTTTAAATTGAAATAAATACAAAGTCTGTTCTGGGCTTCTTGCATCCTCTCCTGGATTCCTTAGATCTGGGCCACATATTTCAGTTTTATTTCAGCCAAAAAGACAAGAGAAAACCAAATGTGGTGATAAACAAATAACAAATAATACCTATGTAAAGGACATGGATATCTTTGTTTCCTTGCAAGATTCATATATCCCACAGTTATTAAAACTAGCAAGAAAACTAATTTGATCTTAGGCTGAATAATGATAAATTCTTTTTTCTAACAAGGAAGGTGAGCGATAGTTCTCTACTATTCATTTTAAAAGCTCAGTGCATTTCCAGATGCAATCAATGCCTGAAGAATAACTGTCACAAATTGATCAAGGTCTAGTGAAGTCTGTGTTAGAAAGGGTGATGTTGGTACTCAGAAAATGATACCCCAAAATATGTCACTTTGTATTTCAAACTAAGAGCAATACAGAACCCCAAATATGCCACCTCAAAATATATTTCTTGGGCATATTTCAAGATGACAATTCAGAGAAACTGTAGACCTCTGCAGACATGGGATTAACTCTGAAAGAGTGGCCCTTTTATAAAAGCAATTTACATATATAATTACATTAATGAAGTAAAGGGCAAGTGCAAGCAGAGGCTTTTCATCTCATATACCCCTTTCTCCTAGAAAAGATCTTTTCCCAGGAAGAAGAGGGTGATTATCATGGTGGCTGTTACCTGGGAGTCTCAACCTGCATGAGTAGACAACACCTTTTTCTCTCTTCCACAGCCCATGCCACCTCCCTCCCCTGGAAGCCTAAGCCCCCCCTCCTTTTTTTAGCTTCATGTAAATTCAACTGTTTATCCCTCCTTTGAGTCCCAAACCATCTGTGATAGACATGCAACAACATTTCTTATGCTTTTCCCTCTTAATTTGTCTAATCTCGGTTTATTTCATAGATTGATCAAAATTTCAGAAGGAAAAGAATAGCTTTAAAGATTCTGCACAGGCCCTTGGGAACTTTCCTTAGCCACCTGAAAGCCGGGCCCTTCAGCAGATTTTCCACTTTGATGAATTCTTTCCCTACAATCTCATCAAGCACAGGAGATTAACCAGCAGGAGAGAAGACTACAGTTCACATTACATCCAGAGCCCAGGCAAACGTCTCAGGCTATTGTCTATTCTCGGGGCTCATTTACCTCCCCTAAAAATCACTTACTCTTCTTCTAAAAATTGCCTACATCCCCCACTAACCTCTCCCCTAGGAAGAGAGTACATAAATTTCTTACTCTCTTTGGATTATTGAGTACCTCCTCTCCCGTGATGCCCTCATGCACATAATAAATAAGTACTACTTTTTCTCCTATGAATCTGTGTATTGCCAGTTTATTTCTCAGAATCAATCATCAAATTTCCAGAGGAAAAAGAGAAGGTTCTCTCTCCCCTCCAGGAAGAATAATGAGGATGAGCCACAAAAAAAAAAAAAAAAAAAAAAAAAACCCTGTAGGAACATGAATATGAAGGCCCTATCAGATGGGAGAGAGTAACTATTTATCAAGGTTTTATAGAGGGCATGCAGCTTGAGTATAAAGAGTTAGATTTCTAGCCCAGTGTGGTGGTGCATCTTGCAATCCCACCTTCTCAGGAGGCTAAAGCAAGATGATTGCAAGTTCTAGGCCATCTTAGGCAAGATCCTGTCTAAAAATAGAATAGAAGGGCTAGGCATGCAGTTTGGAGGTAGAGGATCCCTGGATTCAATCATCAGTACAGGAAAAAAGGGAAGCCTTCCAGAGTGTCTTCCCCCTACTTCAGCTGTAAGATAGCATAGCACAGTGAAGAGCAGGTACAGACCAGGCTTGCTCTGTAAAGGAAGGAAAATGACTTCCCCCTGGCCTCTTAGGTTCTTTGGCTGGACTGTAAAGTAACGATATAAAAGAGATTAGCAGGACAAGACCCATAAATGTTTACATCTATGCACAGCACAAAAATTAGGAGACTCACACAAAGGCCAGATGGTTGAAGAAAGAAATAGGAGCTCCAGGCTTCTGGGAGGTGGTGGAGATAAGTTAGAGGAACTGGAGGGGAGGAAGTTAATGATGAATAGAAGTTTTATTTGTATGCAGAGGAAGCTTCTCAAATAATAAATGTTGTCTGGAAGCAGACATCTCCCTAGTGTAGCTATCTTATTAATGTAAGTTTTCTTTATACATTTCTTTTACAAAGGGAAGATTTTCAGATCTACTACTGTGTCCACAGATTCTCAGAATAACTTACTCAGGAAATACACCAAGAATTATACTTGGGAATGGCATATTCCGATCTCCTACAGTCATATTTTGAGGTGGTATGTTCTGGGCTCCAACTAATCCTAGCTCTGCCGCATATTGTTAATGTGGTTCTGGGAATAATTTTAGCCTTGTGGAATCTGTGATTCTTCTTCTATTAAAATAGCATTAATAATATTAAACTGCAGTGTTTTTGTAAAAAATTATATAGAATAAGTATTACCCAAATAACTCCAAGTTATTTGGCTTTGTGGGGTCTTTCACCCTTTCCTTTGGCCAAAGCATAATTTTCAAATGTCAAAACTAGGCCTCTTATGCTTAGAATGTGCTCATGTCAAAGACCTGGGTGCTCCTTAATGAAAGAAGCAGCAGAATGTAAAACTGCTTCAAAGAGTCCAGTAGAGACAAATATTTACAGTCAAAGAAAGTAACAATGCTAAAATAAGGGAATTTAAATGACAGAACTGTTTACAGGGCAAAAAAAAAAAAAAAAAAAAAAAAAAAAAACAAAAAAACTGTAACCTTTGGGGATTATCTTTATCTATGGGTGGAAATATTTTTCTTTCCATGGGATAAAAGATAATTGCATTGTGGTCAGATAAGAATCATTTTCAACAAGTTAACATTCATCCTTCAAGAGTTGTAAAAGCTAGTGGTAAATAGTGAGTCAAACACCCACACATGCCTCCAGAGAATGAGCTAATCCTTGGGTGGACCTGTTAGGTAGTGTTCCAGAATGACACTTGCAGGACATTTGGCCCTCCTGTTGCCTATTTCCAAATTGTTGATCTTTTTTCCTTAACACTCTCAAAGACAAATAAATGGTCTCAAGTTCTAATCACAAAAATTCCAGTTTCATTCTCAATTTTCAGAGGACTCTGGCATCTTAAATTCTTCTGGTCATCACTCCAATTTTCTGCCTGCAGTGGTTATCTTTAAGTCAACACAACCAGATGACCAGACCTGCCGCTGATAGTACCCAGTTAGTCAGGTGATACAAGGAAGGTATTTTGAGAATGTGGTTAATGTCTACAATCAGTTGACTGATGGTAAAGCAATCTGAACAAATAAAAGGCCAGAGGTCTTAAGATCTTGAGAGGAAAAATGAGATTCCCCACAGGGAGAAGGAAGTCTGCCTTAAAACCACAGCACTCATCCTTGCTGGAGAGTTTAGTCTGAGGCCTTCGCCATAGATTCTGGACTTCTCAGCTCCCACCAACACCTAAACCAATTTCTTGATATCTTCTTTCTCTCTCTCTCTCTCTCTCACACACACACACACACACACACACACACACACAGATAAATGCACATCTCCTACTGGCTGTTTCTTTGGAGAGCCCTATCAAATGGGCTGTCTTTGTTGAATACTGAACCCCTTCCTCTAACCCTTGCCAGCCCACTTGTTTCCTATGGCTGCCATATGCATCTTGCACTAGGAGGAGGCTCTACCACACTTTAGTCATTGGAGGCTGGTTTAGCCACTAACTTTAATAGATACTTTGGGAATAATGAAGGATAATACAACAGAGTAAGAAAGGGGACTACTAGATATCATATCCATCTGGGAACAGCATAGTGAGATTTCTCACTGGTCACTGTTTTCTTGATTCCAACCTACATCTATGTTGGGACCAATCCTCTTCCCAACTCTGCCTTCCTCAGCTTTTTTTCTTAGATCCTGTACTAAAAGAAAATTTGAATTGAAAATTGCCACCACTCTATTATACAAAAACCATACATTTCACGAGGGGACGAATTTGGATCTGTTTTATATCCTAATATGTCACCGAGAATGGTGACATACATTAAGGTCCTTACTATTTACTATTTGTTGAAGAATGGATTGGGTGAATTATACAAATGCAAAGCTTTCTTGTGTCAATGGAATTCACTCTAGTTTACAGCTTATTTGCATGACTAAAGAAATTGATTAAAATTTCTTTCTAAAATAAAATGTCCCCTATCTTTTTCTAGATAGTTGGTAGTAGATAGGTATGAAAGTCAGTTTTAATTGTTAGCTTGGCTATAATCCCCAGTTATTCAAGCTTTAGAACAGATGTTGCTATAGAGGTATTTTAACAGATGTGATTAATGTCCATAATCAGTTGACTTTGTAAGGGAGGGTAGGCCTGACTCAATGATTTGACAGAGTAGAGCTGAGGCCCCCTAAGGAAAAAATTCTGCCTGTGGAGGTAGCTTCAGTCCATGCCCAGGAATCCCAGGCTGCTCTCCTGATGGCTTGCCCTGTGGACTTCATATTGACTTAGTGAGCCCCCACAACTGCACAAGCGAACTTCTTGAAATAAATATTTTGTTTCTACCTCCCACTAGTTCTGTTTGCTCTCGGTGAACTCTTACTAATATGCTAGAGTGTAGGGATGGTGGCTGTGGTAATATTTATTAAAGCAGTATTTCTTTTCTTTTAGTGTTAGGGTTCTCCAGAGAAACAAACCTATAGTATCTATATAGATAAATGAGTAGCTTTACTTTGGGAATGGGCTCACATGATTTAGTGAGAAGTTCTACTATATACTGTATACAAATGGGTAGACCAGGAAAGCTGATATTACAATTTAGTCCAAGTTGGATGACCTGGGAACCAGGGGAGCCAATGGTATAAGCCCTAATCTGAGTCCAAAGGTCAGAGAACTAGGATCTCTGATATCTGAGGCAGAAGTAGACATAGGTCCCAGCTAAGGAAGAGAGAATTTGCCCTCCCTCTGCCTTTTTGTTCTATTCACATCCTCAGAAGATTGGATGTTGCCTCCTACTTTGGTGAGGATGATCTTTACTTAGTCTACTGATTAAAATGAGAGTCTCTTTGGGAAACAACCTCGCCACACACTGTGAAATGTTGTTTTACCTGTGATCTGGGCATCCCTTAGCCCAGTTAGGTTCACACATAAAATTAACCATCACACATTTTATGAATAAAACCCCTGGTACCTAATTGTACAATGAGCCTCATTGAAATGGTAGCAATAACTACTATCCTAGTAATCAGAGGAAAACCATCTAATCTAGAATTCGCTTGGGTTTCAGTGGACTCTTAAATTCTAGTTATTTCTGCCAGAAAAGTTGTCCATATTTTATTGGTAAATGGTGAACTAAGGGATAGTCCAGACCACTGCTATTATTCATTTTCTATCTGACACAAGCCCCTATTATTAGAATAGGTTTTTCCCCTGATAAAATATGTTCAGTTGAATAGGATCCCAGTCGGGAAACTTACAGACTTTGAAGTAGGCATCTGTCCTTTACAATTGCTCCATCTTTCAAACATCTCTCCACAGTTTGGTATTTTTCACATTGTGCATTTTTCTTTCTCAAAGATTACTTTGCTTTTTCTCCTTGTATTTTCTGGTCTCCCTTGCTCCCATAGGCTAGATTTACTTGAGTATGACTTGGTTTGAATAAGTTCCACAAGACTGAGCCTCATGAGTTGCAGCGGCACTGTGGATTTGGGATGGGATTGAGAAAAATGGCTCCCTCATCACAATTGTTCAGCTCTGGGATTGTTCCTGGAAGTCTGGTCTAGGACTCAGTGCTTCGGCCCTCCCAAGGATTCTGTGATTTATACAGTAGCTTATCATAAATTCTTTCTGTTCAAACTGACAAGAGAGGATTTTATTGTCAGTAACTATGCACCTTGACTGAAACAAATGACTTGGGACAAGGGAGATGTTTTACCCAACTTTGCTGAATTGATTACATATTTTTTAAATTCATTTTTAATTTAAATGTAAATTGTGCCCATGAGTGAAAATATTCAGACTAAACAATCATAATAAACATAAAGTGAAAAACAAGTTTCCTCTCATAATTCTCTAGTCTGATCCATAGAGATAATAACTTTTTTAAATTAGTTTTTAATTGACAAATAATTCCATGTATTTTTAGGATATAATATATCAATGTATACTTTATGGTATGATTCAAGCTAGTTAACATGTCTGTCACCTCACCAATTTATCATCTGTATGTGTGTGGCAAAAAAATTAAAAATCTATTTTAGCAATGTCGATAGAGGTAATTATACGTAAGACTCTTCTTGAAAATTTTGGTGCCTGTATTGTAAGGAAGTTGAAACTTTCTGAAGTTTCAATCATTGAGTGTCCTGAAATAAAATGATAATAGGAGAAAAAGCATACAAGTTTCTTAATGCACACAGGTGCATGGGAGCCATTCAAAATATGAAATTAAAAGCAGGACCAGATGGTTGAGGTTAAATACTCTTTATATGGGAGAGGAGAATTGGTAGTGTAGGCAATTTTAGAGGGGTAATGCATGATTTTTAGGGGAGATGAATGGGCCGAATGGACAGAGAGTGGACTGGAACATAATTCCTTTGGACTGTAGGTGTGATGTTTGATTTTACTCTTCATTTGGGTTATGAGCATTCTTTCTTGGTAAATGAAGTTTCTGTAAGAATATTGAGGGCTTTGTGCTCTTCTTTGGTATATCTGGTCTTTATAAGGGAATTTCATCTACTTAAAAAAAAAACACTCATGGAGCATCTGCTGGTGTCCAAATGCCTTCAATTTAAAATAATCAACATGTCAAGTTGCCATATTTTAGGGCATTGTTTTTTAAACCCTAATAATAGACATACTTCCTCATTTTTTAAGCTCAGAATGAACATACTCCTCTATAACTTGATTTTAATTTATTAACAATATATCATAGATATTTTTCTAAATCAGTATTTATTGACCTACCTCATTCTTTTTAATGATTTTGTGATCATCTAATATATGATTGTCTTAGTTTATTTAAACAGGCCCTCTGGCTGGACACCTGCATATTCCTGCTATTATAATATTTCTATCAGTACTTCTTATAACTTGATACAGTGATGTGTCTATGAGTAGACGCATACTTGTATACCTGTATAAGTTGACTTATAAAATCAATTCCTCGCAGTGGAAGGGCATACAAATTTTAAATGTTGATGGATATTGCCAAATTTCCCTCCAAAACTGTTATTGATATGTATTTTATACTCAGCAATTTCCCCCTGAAGCATCATGAGCTTTAAACTGTGGCAGCTGGATTTCTGTTTGTTTGGTTGTTTTTAGAATTCTGCCTCTTAAACATTACTTTCTGAGTTTATTTGCTTACTCAAACAAAAGAACAGAGGCAACTGGATGGAAATGAGACAGAACAGGAGGGGACAGAGAGCCAAGGACTGAGAAGGTTCAAGGCTCAGGGTGGGGAGCTTGAATATGCATTGTACTCACCAGAAGTTCCTTAGACAGCTCAGCCTGCAGAGGTTAAGTATCATGCTACACAGAATAGACGTAGCTTATTGAAATAGATCAGAACCTGTTACATAGGAACCACAAGAAAGAAAACCCTGGAACATGTCAGGTCCCAGGATGTGGCCCAGTGTTCCAAATGTGAACAGAGCAACCTATGTGTGTTTAGTGACTTTGGTGCAACTTGAGTCCTGGGTTATACTTGGCTATAGACCCTCCCATGCCACCTATTTTTTCAAGTCCACTAGCTAGGATGTGAAAATAACATTGACAACCAGGCTGTGTTGTCTCTGATTTTTCGGGAAAATGAACACTGTTCACAAATTTTTCAAGTAGTTCTGATTTTTTTCGGGTATTGACTGCATGTGCTCAAGAGATTAATCCTTCTGCTTATATTGTGGAATGATCTTAGAGTCTCCTCTGATTTTCTGGATGACTGTGGTGGTTGTCAATACCCAAATAAGCAATTTTGCTATTGGAAGATCTATTTTGCAGAAATGGCCTCTGTGCAGCTCCTTCCATCAGGGATGGAGTCTACTGCTTCGTCCTTTGAATCTGGGCTGACATCATTGTCTTCTCTTACCAAGAAAACACCTTGCAAGTGGCAAAATATCAGTGTGGGAGCTAAGCCTTCAGAGTCCTTACATACTTCTTTCTCCCTCTTACTTAGGTCCCTGCTTCCACCATGAGAACAAGCCAGTGCTAGCTAGGTTCCTGGAGGGTAAGAGACCACATGGAGCAGAGCTGAGTTATCCCACACGTCCCAGCAGACTGCCCACATATGGGAGTTTAGCTGGAATCAATAACAACACAGTTGTCCCATACATGACCACTGAGTGAGCCCCACCAAACTCAGTCAAAACTTGAACTGTCCAGTCAACCAAGGATTTATGACAATATTGATTATTGTTTGATACACCGAGTTTCCAAGTTGTTTGTGATACGTCATTATGATGATAGATAATATGTTAATAATGTCTTTCAAGACTGCCACAGTGCCCTTGGCCTATCAGCTGTTTGGATCCTCTGATATCTATGCTGAGACTGCAGTTGAGCTGAATCAGATGAGAGAGGACTTCCAAAGCCAGTATAGCTGTACCAGGTAACTCCCTTTGAGTATGGACTTTAGAAAAGCAGTACAAATGTACCATTGAGCTAAACCCAACATGTCAACATGATCCTGTGTCAGGAAAGTAATAACCTCACATGCACTGAAGTGTAAAGAGAAAAATAAGAAGGAAAGTTTAAAATTTTTTATGTTTCTGTTAAAGCATACAACATTAAGGAGCTACAACATTAAGGAGCAACATGGAAACAGTAGAACTCCTGGATCTTGTTTTTTCCTGCTTTCCTTGCCCAAGAGAGTGATCGCCTCACTAACAAGCAGCTGTTGAGCACAACAGCCACTGAGAGAGGACAAAATTGTCAGAAAGCACCCACATGCCCTCATTAGCACTGGCCTCCTAAGCCAAACTCAGAGATATTGCAAAACGTTACATGTGAATTTTGAGGTATATTTGAGGGATTCTTATGTGTTCTAAGACAACATCACAGAAGCTTGTTTTTAAAAATAGTCTATTAAAAATCCACATTCACAATCTGTGTTCATGCTTAAGTTTTTAAAATCATTTTATGAATTTTATTCATTCATTTATTCTGTTAAAAATAAAAAAATCTTACCAACCTCAGGTCTAGGTGCTAAGTATATATCAGGAAAAAAAAAAGGACACGAACTGAACTATCTTGCCCCGCCCCGAAACTTATATGCTAATCAGGGGAAGGCAGAAAATGAACAAAATAAATAAATGAATTAAATGTTATGTTGGAAGGTGATAATTTCTATGAGATGAATGAAACAGAAAAGATGGAGGGGGATGCATTTTTAAAAGGGTGGCAAAGCAAGTCCTGCTAAGAAGGTAAACACCTTCAAAAATTTTAAACCACACTTATGAATTCCATATACTTGATTTTTTAAAAAATAAATCAATTGTCTGAAAAACTCCTTATAATTCTAATAAATTAAAACAATAAATGTGGCACTGCTTAGGTCCTTCCAATGTTTAAAAACCAAACCAATCACAAAACCATAACATTTCAGCCATAAATCACAACTAATTAATTATACATTTTATTTTGAAATCACAGACTGATTTTTTCTTTTTTCTTTTCTTTTTTTTTCTTTTTGCATTACTGGAGATTTTACACAGGGTCTCAAGCATGCTAGGCAAGTACTCTACCACTGAGCTATATCCCTAGCTCCCGACCACTTAAATTTTAAAGACCAATTCTCCTAAAATACTTAAAACAAATATAAGCAAGCTTATAAACCCAAAGTATTACTCCTGCTAATTCTCAAGAATTCTATTCTTGAAGCTAAATCATTCTGGGGTTGAAATATACTTGTCACTAGGAAACAGCTCTGTTATTCTACAAAATTTTGGTGATTACTTTCTCATGAAATTTTTGGAAATTGATATCTTAGGTTGCTTGGGTCTCTAAAGGCCTGATAAAATATTGGTAAGTTTTCTACTAAGTTCCTGCTTTCTGTGCTGTTATAAGTGGTGCTAGCCCTGATTTACATCTATAACAAGCACTTGAAAATTTAAAGAAGAAAGTGGTCAATAGCTCCAAGCTCAGATTTGAGTCATATCATTACCTCATTTCAAGTCGAATTAGAATCCATAAGCACTAGCCACTCAAAGAAATTTTATTTCCTGGGCTCTAATACCAACAAAGGTATTTTTGTCTAACTCACAACTTTGAACCTGACTGAATCATATTTCTTTGTATTTGCTTCCTGTATTGCTTTCATTTGCTTCTCAGACCACACAATATATTCAAATGTTCCCAGTGGATGCTAAAACTCTCAGATACTAAAGAACCCTATATATTCTGGATTACTCTTTTATATCAAAATAATAGGATTTTGTTTATTTGTTTTGAAGTTCCCTCATGTTTCTTCTATATTTTAAAATTTTTAATATTTTTTTCATATTTTTATTTATGAATTATAATTATACATAGTGATAGAATTTGTTGTTACCTATTCATACATACACACAATTTAACAATGTAATTTGGTCATTAACATTCTCCTATATTTCCCTTTGTCTTTCCTTCTCAGTCCCACTGGTCCCTTTTCTCTGCGTCACTGATTTTTCTTCGATTTTCAGACAGAATCTCTCTCAGTTGCTGAGGCTAGCCTTGAACTTGTAATCCTCCTGCCTCATCCTCCCCAGTGGCTGGGGATACAAGTATGTGCCACCACACTCAGCAGCTATTGGCTTTTGTATGTTGATTTTGTAGCCTGATACGTTGCTGAATTTGTTCATTAGCTCTAGCAGTCTTCTGGTGCAGCTTTTTGGATCTTCTAAATATACCATCTTATCATTTGTAAATAGTGACAATTTGACTTCATTCTTTTCTAGTTTTTATCCCTTTTATTTCTTCTCTTGACTAATTGATTGGGCTAGAATTAATGGGACTATATTGAATAGGAGTGGTGAGTAGACATCCTTCTCTTATTCCATATTTTAAAGAAAACGATTTTAATTTTTCCCTCATTTACTGTGATGTTGACTTTGGGTTCCATCATATATAGCCTTTATGATGTTAAGGTAAAGTTCCTTCTATCTTTAGTTTCTTCAATGTTTTTATCAGGAACAGGTGTTGAATTTTGTCAAAGGTTTTCTCCAGATCTATTAAGATAACTATGTGATTTTTGTCATTAGTTCTATTAATTTATGTGGTAAGTTACGTTTTTAGATTTGCATATATGTTAAAACATCCTTGCAATCCTAGATGGAAACCAAGTAGATTGTGATGCACGTTCTTCTTAATATGTTGTTGAATATAATTTGCTAATATTTTAAGGATTTTTGCATCTAAATTCATCAAGCATATTGGTCTGTAGTTTTCTTTCCTCGAGGTATCTGTATCTGGATAGTATTTAAGTCAAGTAGAATTTCTTTAAAGTAATTATGTGCACCAATGTTTGGACCATAAATATTTACTATCATTATATCTTCTTGTTGAATTGTTGCCTTTAACAGTACTAATGACCTTCTTCATTCTTCTGATTAATTTTGACTTGAAGTCTGCTTTTTTGGATTTCAGAATAGCGATTCCTGCAGTTTTTCAGGCTCCACTTTTATGATATATCAATTTCTATCTTTTTACTTTCAGCCTATGACTGCCTTTGCCTATAAGGTAAGTCTCTTGAAAATAATATATTATTTGATCTGGTTTTAATACATTCTTCCAGCCTATGCCTTTTCATTGAAAAGTTCAGACCATTTACATTCTATGTTATTACAGAGAGATGTTTATTAATTCCTGCCATCTTGATTTATTTCTAAAGTTTAATTTGGTCCTGTTTCTCATTTGTTTAACATTCTTTAAATTACAATTGTGAGCTCTGGAGTTTGTTGTTAATTTCTTCTGTATGTAATAGTTCCTTAAATATTTTCTTTATTGCCAGCTTAATAGTCATGAATTCTTTTAGTTTCTACTTATCTTGGAAGGTTTCTGAACATAGATACCTTTACTGGACATAGCAATCTTGTTGACATTTATTTTCTTTCAGGGCTTGAAATATCTCTTCCAAGACCTCCTGGATTTTAGAGTTTGTACTGAGAAATCAGGAATAATGCTAATTGTCTTGACTCCAAATATGACCTGATCTTTCTCTATTGAGGCTTTTAAAATTTTATTCCTTTTCTGTATGTTAAGCATTTTAACTATAAAGTATTACGGAAAGTTCTTTTTTGATCTCATCTATTTGGAGTTCTGAATGCATCTTGGTTTTGTATGTCTACTTGGGATTTCCCAAGTTTGGAAATTTTTGCTATTATTTCCCTGAAGGGGTTTTCCATGTCATTAGCTTACATCTCACAACCCTCTTCAATTCCTTTGATTCTTAAATTTGGTCTCTTAATGTTGTCCCTAAATTCTTGTATATTTTGGTCATGGTTACTTATTTTCTTTTCTTTAATACTTATGGAGGTCTGCCAGCTCTGAGATTCTGTTTTAGCAGGTTTAGAAATCTCTTTCGAGAGATTTCAACTAAATTTTTAATTTGATTTACTATACCTTTTATTTACAAGATTTCTTTTAGTTCATTTTTAATATCTCTATCTCCTCATTGAATTTCTCATTCATATCCTGTACTGACTTCCTTACTGCATTCAGGGTGTGTGTGTGTGTGTGTGTGTGTGTGTGTGTGTGTGTGTGTTTTAGAATTCATGGATAATTTTATAATCATTAATTTGAATTATTTATCTGGTATTTTATCCACTTCAGTTGCTTTGGAGTCTGATGTTGGTGAATTTTGAAATTTAGGAGGTATTATGATATGCTGTTTTTCATATTTCTTGTATTCCTGTATTAGGAATGTGTTGGGATGTGCTTCTTTTATATATGGGCTTTTTTAGGATACAGTTTTCTCTTTGCAAAGTGTTCTGGGATATCAAGTTGTGAACTTTTCAATATATTTACAAGTGGGTTTTTCAATATATTTTCCCTTGTAGTCCTTTTGTAATGATTAACGTATTTTGATACAGTGTGTATTGTGTCAGAACTTGAGAATTCCACTTTCCCTATAGATCTCATAAGAATGGTGTTCTTGTAGATCTGGCAATAGTGTGGTATATAGCAGGGTATGTGGGGTATACCCTCTGTGATTGCAACTTAAAAACTTTGTATATTCTAAAGGGGTGTGATATTGTTCTATATTGAGACCCCTTATAGGTGTGATGTCCACAGGTTTTGTGTTAATTCTGCTTTTGCTATAGGAATGGATGACCATAAGTGATTCCCTAGATATTCCTACTTGGGGTCTAGTCATTGGTTTGCAGTTTTTATCTTCTCTATTATTTGTTTTTAAAAAAGTATCATTGAAGTTTGAGTTTGGTTAGTTTGTATGTGGCGAAAGTCATACTGTCTCTTGGCTGGGTTATGGATAGCTCACCAGCAGAGTTTCTACCCTGTAAATTCAGTTTCCCAGTACGTTCCCAGCATCTCATAGAAAAGGGGGAACAAACAACAGCAGAGAATAATGTATTGCATTAAAAAATAAATACCTAGTACTTACCAAGACATCTGGAGCACTAATTACCACAACAACCAGAATAGCAGGTTTGGAAATTGCCAAGAGCAAGATAAACAAATAGCTGTGAACTAGATCTGGCATTAAAATAAACAGCAAGTATCAACAATGCCATTCACAGTATTAATAAGCACAACAACATAAATAGTGGGGACAGGAATTATATAAACCAAGAACAGAGAAAAAACAGAAGAGATATATTAAGTGATGGCTATAAACAAGGAAGAGAAAAATAAATAAAAGAACAAAATGTATAAAGAAAAAGAGGGAGAAGACAGGCAAGAAACAAGAGAAACAAAAAAAAGCAAAACAAAACCAAAATAAACAAAGAAAAACACTTTAGCTCTCAAAAGACAAAAAAAGAAAATTAAAAAAAAACATTACAATATTACAAAAACAAGATAAAAAGAAACATATGTGGATGTGTGTCTATCTGTGTGTATCCATGAATCAATCAGCACAGCAACACCCAAAATTTAAAAAAAAAAACTTTAAAAAAAATTTTTGTTTGTTCTTTTTAGTTATATATGACAGTAGAATTTATTTTGACATTTTTTTATACAAACATGGAGTATATCTTATGGTAATTAGGATACTACTTTTTTGGATGTGGGATGTACATGAGGAGATTCACTGAGGCATACTCATGTATGTATATATAAAGGTCATGTTAGATTCATTCCACTCTCTTTCCTAATCATATCCTCATCCCTTCCATTCATTCCTCTTTGTCTAATTCACTGAACTTCTATTTCCCCTGCACCTTGTTGTGTATTAGCATCTGCATGTCAGAGAGAACATTCAACCTTTGGTTTTGTGGGATTGGCTTATTTCCTTTAGCATGATAGTCTCCAGATTCATCCATTTATCAGCAAATTTCATAAAAATAGCGGAGTAATATTTAATTGGGTTCATGTACCACATTTTCTTTATCCATTCATCTGTCAAAGGGTACCTAGGTTGGTTCCATAGCTTAGCTATTGTGAATTGAGCTGCTATAAACACTGATGTGTCTTTGCCACTGAAATGTGCTGATTTTAACTCTTTTTATATAAATCAAGGAATGGTATAACTGGGTCAAAGGTAGTTCCATTCCAAGTTTTCTAAGGAATCTCCATATTGCTTTCCATAATGTTTGCATCAATTTTCAGTGCTACCAGCAATGTATGAGTGTACATTTTCCCTGCACCCTCACCAACATTTGTTGTTGCTTATATTCTTTATAATTGCCATTCTGACCAGAGTAAGATGGAATCTCAGTATAGTTTTAATTTGCATTTCTCTAATTGCGAGAGATGTTGAACATTTTTTTCATATATTTGTATTTCTTCTTCTGTGAAATGTCTGTTCAGATCCTTTGCCCATTTTGATTGGATTACTTGTATTTTGGGGGGTATTAAGTTTTTTGAGTTCTTTATATATCCTGGAGTTAACGCTGTATCTGAGGTGCAGGTGACAAAGATTTTCTCCCATCCTTAGGCTCTCTCTTCACATTCTTGATTGTTTCCTTTGCTGTGGAGAACCTTTTTAATTTGATGCAATCCCATGGATTGCTTCTTGATTTTACTTTTGGTACTTTAGGAATCTTGATGAGGAATTCAGTTCGTAAGATGACATGATGAAGTGTTGGGCCTACGTGTCCTTCTGGTCAGTGCAGGGTTTCTGGTCTAATGCCTAGGTCTTTGATCCCCTTTGAGTTGAGTTTTGTGCAGGGTGAGAGATAGGAATTAAATTTTATTCTGCTATCCAAGAACATGGGAGATATTTCCATCTTCTAAGTTCTTCTTCAATTTCTTTCTTTACTATTCTGAAGTTTTCATGTAGAGGTGTTTTGCCTCTTATGTTAGATTGATTTCCAAGTATTTATTTACTTATTTATTGAGGCTACTATAAATGAGATAGTTCAACTAATTCCTCTTTTAGCTGGTTCATCATTGGTGTATTGTAACACAATTGATTTTATGGATGTTAGTTTTATATCCTGCTACTTTGTTAAATTCACCTATGAGTTCAAATTTTCTGGTGAAGTTTTTTGGGGTCTTCTAAATATAGGATCGTGTTGTAAGTAAAATAAATAGGAATTGTTTGAATTCTTCTTTTCCTATTCATATCCCTTTAATTTTTTTATTTTGCCTAATTTCTCTGGCTGGTTTTAAGGACTATGTTGTATGGAAGTGGTGAAAGAGGGAATCCCTGTCTTGTTCCAGTTTTTAGAGGGAATGTTTTAATTTAGAATAATGTTGGCCTTGAGTTTAATGGATATAGCTTTTACAATGTTGAGATTTGTTTCTAGTATTCGTAGTTTTTCTAGTGTTTTGAACACAAATGGATGTTTTATTTCATTAATCTTTTTCTGCATCTATTGAGGTAATCACATGATTCTTGTCTTTAAGTCTATTGATGTGTTGAATTACATTTATTGATTTCCATATGTCGAACCAACCTGGCATCCCTGGGATGAACCCCACTTGATTGTAGTGCACTATCTTTTTAATATGTTTTTGTATGCAATTTGTCAGCATTTTATTAATGATTTTTGCATCTATGTTCATCAGGGATATTGGTCTGAATTTCTCTTTCTTTGATGTGTCTGGCTGCTTTTTGTTATCAGGATGATACTAGCTTCATAGAATGAATTTGGAAAATTATCTCCTTTTCTATTTCATGGAATAATTTGAGGAGGACTGGGGTTAGTTCTTCTTTAAAGGTCTGGTAGAACTTGGCTGAGAATCCATCTGGTCCTTGGCTTTTCTTTATTGGTAGGCTTTTGATGTCATCTTCAATTTCATTGCTTAAAATGGGTCTGTTTAAATTATCTATGTCCTCTTGGTTCAATTTGGGTAGGTCATATGTCTCTAGAAATTTGTTGATGTCTTCAAGATTTTCTATTTTATTAGAGTGTACATTTTCAAAATAGTTTCTGATTATTGTCTGTGTTTCAGTAGTGTCAATGGTGATATTTCTTTTTTCATCATGAATTTTAATAATTTGGATTTTTCCCCCTTTCTCTTGGTTAGTTTGGCTAAGGTTTTATCAATTTTATTTATTATTCAAAGAATCATGTCTTTGTTTTGTTGATTATTTGAAGTTTTTGTTTCAATTTCATTGATTTTAACTCTGATTTTATTTCCTGTATTCTGCTTTTGATATTGATTTGCTCTTATTCTTCAAGGGTCTTTAGATGCTATGAGGTTTCCTCTTAGAACCACTTTCATAGTATTCCAGAGATTTTCATATTTAGTATCACTATTCTCATTTACTTATAGTGTATTCTCATTTACCTATAATATACTTCAATAGTGTATTATTTAGTCTCCAGGTGTTAGATTAGCTTCTATTTTTATTTTTTCATTTATTTCTAATTTTATCTCATTATGATCTGATACAATGCAAGGCATTATCTCTATTTTTAATTTTTTTTATTTGCTAAGAGTTGTTTTGTGTCCAAAGATATGGTCTATTTTAAAAAATGAGCCATGTGTTTCTTAGAAGAAAATGTATCCAGTCATTGGTGGATGAATATTCTATGTATAGCTGTTAAGTCTAAATTATTAATTATATTTTTTAGTTCTATAGCTTCATTATTTAGTTGTTGTTTGGACAATCTATCCAGTGATGAGTGAATCATTTTAAAGTCACCCTGTATTACTGTGTTGTAGTCTATATGATTATTCATATTAAGAAGGGTTTGTTTGATGTATGTAGATGCTTAAATGTTTGGGGCATAAATATTTATGATTGTTATTTCTTGTTGTTGCATAATTCCCTTAAGCCTTATGAAATGACCTTCTTTGTCCCTTTGAATTAACTTTGGCTTGAGGTCTACTTTATCTTATAGGAGGATAGAAATTCCTGCTTGTAAATTAGGACAGCAATTATAGAAAAGCCTGTGGAGATTCCTCAAAGATAGAATTACCATTTAATCCAGAAATTTCATTTATGGGAATATATACCAAGGAATTAGAATTGGAATCCTAAAGATATCTATGCTTCCATGTTCCTTGCAGCACTATTAATAATAGTTAAGCTATGGAATCCATCTATGTGTCTATCAACAGAGGAAGATATAAAGGAAATAGAATACTATTCAGGATTTTTAAAAAAGAGATTTTGTCACTTTATTACAAGATGGATAGAATTGGAAAAGTGAAATATTCCAGCACAGAAAGATAAATATACATTTTGTCACTTGTATATGGAATAAAAAACAATCAAATAAAAAGAAAGAGAAGATGGGATGGTGGTTACAGAGACTGGGAGCAGGAAGGAATGAGTAGAATATAGTCAATGGATACAAAGCCTCAATTAGATAAGAGGATTTTTTTCTTTGAGGTATATTGCCCTGAATGGTAAATATAATAAATAAAATGTATCGTGCATTAAAAAGAAACTTCTGCTTATTTATTAGATTTATGTGAATGATTTGTTTTTCCCATCCTTTCACCTTCGTTCTGTGGATGTCTTTGCCTATGAGGTGAGTCTCTTGGAGGCTTATTTTTAAATTCAATCTGCCAGTCTGCGTGTCTTTTGATTGATGTGTTTAGGCCATTTACATTCAATGTTATTATTGAGAACTGATTTTGATTCCCTGTCATTGGGATTTATTTCTGGTTTTTAATTTGTATTAATTTCTCCTTTGATTGACTGTTTCTTCTAGTGTAGTTCCTCTCTTTGCTGGTTGTTAATTCTGTTCTTCATTTCTTCTTCATGAAATATTTGACTATGTTCTGTAATGCAGGCTTTCTAAGTGTAAGTTCTTTTAACATTTGTTTATTGTGGAAGGTTTTTATTTTATCTTCAAGTCTGAAGCTTAATTTTTCTGGGTAAAATATTCTTGATTGGCATCTATTTTCTTTCAGAGCATGGTATATATTATTCCAAGATATCCCAGATTTTAGGGGCTAGGTTGAGAAATCAGCTAAAATCCAGATTGGTTTACCTCTAAATTCAACCTGTAATTTTTCTCTATCTGACTTTAAAATTCAATCCTTAGGCATTTTCATAATAATGTGCCTTGGTTTGAGTCTTGTCGTTTTATATGTTTGGAGTCCTGTATGCCTCCTGTATTTGATTTTTTACATTTTATTCTTAAGGTATGGGAAATTTTCTGATATTATTTCATAGAAAAAAATGTGCATTCTTTTGGTTTATATTTCTGAGGCTTCATCTATCCTGATACATCTTAAATCTGGTCTTTTCATTTTATCTCATATTTCTTGAATGATCTCTTCATATCTTTTCTCCATGGTCAACTTTATTTTCAAGATTATATATTTTGTCTTCATTGCCTGAATCTCTGTCTTCTTAGTGTTCTAGTCTACTGGTGATGCTTTCCATTAAATTTTTAATTTGGTTTATTGATTCCTTCATTTTGAGGATTTCTAATTGGTTCTTCTTTAGAATTGCTATTTTGTTTTTGAAGTGATCTTTCACTTCTTGTATTTTTTTTTCTCTGATTTCACTCCTTACATTGTCTTTTACCTCATGGATCAGTTTAACTATGAACATTGTAAATTCACTCTCTGACATTTCTTCCAGTGTGGTGTCAACGGTTTTGTTTTGAGGTATTGATTTGTTTGGGATGGGTTTTTTTTTCCCCTTGCTTTTTCATGTTGTTTGTGTGTCTACCCATCTAACAGTTTGGATCTGAGGAAACAGAGCTTATACCCTGTGGACTTACAGTGTCCCTGAAGGTTTCTAATATCTCATAGTTTAGGGAAAGACAAATAATAAAAACACAAAATGCAAACAATATACAGCATTGAACCAAGTAGTTGCTGCTCTGACATCCACAATGTTAGTTGTCACAATAAATAAACAATATGATTAGATCAGCTAGTGCCAACAGTAAAACAGTAAGTTTGCAAACAGATTTGCAGTTTCAAAAGGTAAACAGGGAGAATACAGAAGAGATGCAGAATGTGATAATTACAAGGGAGAGAAAGAGAAAATAGAAGTTAAAAATTAAAGGGAGACAGAGAACAACAGAGTTTGGCTGTTCGCAGAACAAAAGAGAAAAAGAGAATCCTGGGAAACAAAAAAGTAAAAAGGAATATATACACATACACTAATCAAATATCCTAGCCCTGAAAAGACTGGGCCATGGGAAATAATTACCTTCAAAAAATGCTAGAAATGAGAAAAAAAAAAGAGACCAATATGTACAAGTGCCCAAGTACCAATCAGCTCACAATTAAACAGAAAAAAAAAATACTGATGATGAGTTAAGGAATCCTGCCCATTGCAGTGGTCAAAAGTTTTCAGTGAGAATATATGTTAGTTTCCTATTCCTAAATGTCTTTCTTTCCATTTCTTCTTGAGGTGTGTACTATGTACAAGAGTATTGGCCACAGGCTGTCAAATTCTTCCTGATTTTGTGTTGCTCATCCAGTTGCCTGTTGGAGTTCACAAATTCTTGGCTTCCCTTCTTGGTAGTGTGGGGTAGAGTGATCTAGAGACTGATGTCTGCTCCACCCTCAGGGTGGTGTTGCTGTAGAGTTCTGTGAGAGAGGCTCCCAGAGGTGGAGCTCCTGAAGGCAGGGTTTAGGTCCAGGTGGGCCCCAAATGTTTCATTGAGTGGCAGTTGGTCTGAAGACTGTAAATCAGCACACCTCCAGGGCCCAGCAGCTCCAATCCATGCTGGACTCATGCCTGGGGTCCATTCATACGGTGAAGAAGCCAATCCTTCACCCCCTCCACCACCTGCATACCCCATCTTTCCTGGTCTCCTGGGTTCTGTCCCCAAGCTTGGTCACACCAACCTCTGCCTGTCCTGTGAGCCACAGGACTCAAAGGGGAGGAGGAAGTTGGGTGGGTTTTCATGACCTGTATTTTTCTGTGTAAAACCCTCTCCACATCTGAAATTCTCTTGGTCTCCTAGGTACACTCTGTGATGTGTGTTGGGCATTTGGAAGTCCTGTTTTTTGGGCCCAGCTTGGATTTTCCAGGATTCAACTCCCATAGCAGCTGCTTCCACAGTAAAACTGCAAAATGGCTCCTTCCTTGACTCTCTCTACACAGGGTGCTGGAGGGACCTGGCATCTTTCTTTCATGAGGCTATTGTGTAGCACACCTTCTGGGCCAGTCTGGCAGCGTCTTTGATCACTAATCTCTCTGTACCAAATATACCACGAGCCTCCCCAAAAGGTGGGTTCCCTTTATTCCTCTCTCCCTCCACTTTTGCTCCAGCATGGGTGGTACAGGGAATTTCTTCTTGATTTTGTTCCTTCATTTTGAGGATTCCTAATTGGTCCTCAAGTCCCCGAGCTGCTTTGAGTGTCCAGTATTAATTTCCTGTAAAATCCTTTCTGTTTTTTTTTTTTTTCACCCACCTTACTGAGAAGCTGCCTACCCACTTTCTTGGTTTCATTCCATGAGGCAGCCTGGAAAGCGACCTCCTCTATGCCATCATGTTTCTGTCTGACCCCCCAAAATAAAAACTCTTAACGAAAAATGAGAAATCGATTCTGTTGAGGTGGGCAAAATTATTGGCAAGTGTGAATACTCACTGCCTACACCAGATGGCCTTTCCTTCCATTTCTTCTTCATTAGGTACTGCTTGCAGAAAGCAAGGGCTGGAGATGGTCAAGTCCATCCTCTTTTTGTTCTGATCATCAAGTTGGTTTGGTTTGGTACAGGGGATTGAACCCAGGGTCACTTAACCCCTGAGCCACATCTCCAGCTCTTTTTTTTTTTTTTTTTTGTATTTTATAGAGTGACAGGGTATCACTGAGTGGTTTAGGGCCTCACTAAGCTGCTGAAGTGGGCTTTGACTCATGGTCCTCCCGCTGCAGCCTCCTTAGCTGCCGGGATCAGCTTCCCTTCTGTATATTGTGGGAAGCCATCCTCGCACATGATTCGAGTTATCTCCCTGGCTGGGCGAGAGGAGCTTAGACACATCTTTGGGTTCAGAGCTTTCCCCACCCTTCTCAGGTCCGAGGGCTTGTGCACGTGGAGGCGTGCCTGGCCACTACCCCAAAGACCTAATCGTCTCACCTGACCTTGGGACACTGCCTCCCTTAATCTTTATTGGATGAGATTTTCCCCAGAATTTATTGTTCCCCAATATAAGTCCACTCCCTGGTATGTTCTCTCTCTTTCTCTCTGGCCTCTGCAGTAAACCTCACTACTCCAATAGGTAGCTTGAGGCTGGGGGCACAAGAAGCCGTCCTGGAGCTGGTTTAAAGGTAATTAGAGCCTGTCTCTTTAATTCAAACTCCCTTTGGATTTCTCCTGTAGCCAAATCTTCACCTATGAAGCCTGGGCTGGCCGCAGGCTAAAGTATATAGTAGGACAGAATGTGAAGTACTGACAGTTGGAGCTTTGTCTGCTTAGACCAGATCCACGCCTTCCCATTTGGGGCTGCTACAAACTTTTAAAT
Organism: Spermophilus citellus; assembly: GCF_964194105.1. Taxonomy (NCBI): domain Eukaryota; kingdom Metazoa; phylum Chordata; class Mammalia; order Rodentia; family Sciuridae; genus Spermophilus; species Spermophilus citellus. Next base: position 19,617,571 of record NC_138191.1, read on the forward strand.
AGGAAGTTCTGGTGGCTGGGATTTAGCTTTAATCAAGCCTTTGGGACTTTGTCAAGTGGTATCTGCTATGGGGAGATTAAATTAACACACCCATAGGGCGGAGCAGATGTTGATTCTGCTAGGCATATGATGTCAGTCACCCCTCACCCCCAAGAATTTGATTTATAGGGCTCAGGACTATACCCTCCCCAGGTCCTGTACACATCACTGTCCATGAATACGACCGTCCAAGGCTCAGTTCCTGAGTGTTCTGCTCTCACACGTTCAGTTTCCCAACCCGCTACAGCTGGTCATATGAGGCATCAGACTAAAGGGAAATAAGTTGTGCTCCCCTCCATATCTCTGACTTGACTCCCCTGTATGCAACCTTCTCTGCCCCTGTTGAAATCACCTGCTTGGTATACCACAGGCCACATGGTAGGCACTTGCTGAGACAGTATGGCAATATTTGCTGTGGTCTCCTGGGTTTCCATAGCAGCAAGCTGCATCATGGCTGCCTCGAGATGCTGTAGCCTCGGCTCTCTACATGCCAGTTGAGAAATACAGAGCACTTTTCGAATACCAGCTCACTGGTTCAGCTAAGTTCTGGGACAGCTTTGCTGTCCTGCAAGTTTTTCCATGATAATTTTGTTGTGTTTCTCTCTGTGTTTGTAATATCCCTCCCGCTGCAGTGAATTGGCACCGCTGACACTGCTGCTCCACTACTGGTTTGGCTCCCATGTACTCTCTCTAGTCTATTGTTCAATGCACCAAAATTTCTCTATCCTTAAGAGTCTCTGACTGTCCAATGTTGGATTTCAGTGCATTCCCTCTTTCTTACAACTTATTAAGAAGCAGTACTCCTCTGCTTGAATCCTGAGTCACAGAGCAACTCCAAGTGCAGCCTTCATCTGATCCGCTGTCTTGAATCTTCTACTGTGTTTTGCCCACACGTTCATACCTATGATGAAGTTTTGTTTATAAATGAGGCACAGTAAGAGATTAGCAATAGTCACTACTAACCAGATAGAGCAGTCATAATGATATACTACAATAAAGGTAATGTGAATGTAGTCTCTCCCAAAATATCTTTATTGTGTTATACTCACCCTTCTTTTCTCGTGAAAATGTGAGATGATACTTAAAAGAAGCACTTTCTGGTTTCACTTTGACATATGTGAATTAACCAGCATCGCTATTCTTGTACTTTGAGGCAATTAAGTAAAATAAGGAATACTTGAACACGAGCACTACAATACTGGGGAGTTGATCTGAAAAGCAATATGGTTGTAAGAGACTAAGAGGTGGGTAGTGCATACTATGTGGATATGTTGGTTCATATCCCAAGTAGGGTAGAGTAGAGTGGTGAAAGATTTCACCTTATTACTCAGAATGGTGCACAATTTAAAATTTATGCATTGTTTGTTTCTGGAATTTTCCATTTATTGTTTTCAGATTGAGGTTAGCCACAAGTATCTGAAATCATGGAAAGTGAAATTGTGAATAAGGGGAGAATTCCGTAGTTCCATTATACATACAACAGATGATTATCAGCAAGGGAAAAATGAGAAAGAAATGCATGCGTTTCTAACTACTCTTCAATTGCCACAGGTAATTCTTTCCCCATGTACCTTTGCCTTGATCTGAATTTTTGGTATTTTAAAGTATTTGCTAAAGTTAGCCCCCTAATGTGCACTAGGAATTTGCAAAATTCAAACAAATTTTACTAATGGACACAATCAGAGCAGAAGTGTGTACTAAATAACATTTGGTTTGGGGAAAGATAAGTAAACAGAAATACAATGAGTTGTATTTTTGTTGTTGTTGTTGTTGTTGTTGTTTCCTGCTTAAATTAGTATTCAATAATTTGCTGAGAAATCCAGGAACATGTAAGTTTATGGAAGAGATGCATTCTAATTAGAATTCTAGAATTCTAATTCTGGTAATTTTTAATTTCAGGAAGTTCATTATCGTGTTACAAGTTTCCTATTAAGCTTTCAAAAACACTTTGTATTGAACAAACTTAATGCCACATCAAGAGCAACTTGTTGGAATTTGAAAGCAAATCGGTTCTTGGGAAGAAGGATTTAAGGAGGTGCAGAGAGAATGCTGAACTAAATCCAAAATCCCTTTGTAGATGTATATTGAAAGAAAGAGTTCAGCATTGTTTTAAAATCATGATTTTTTAGAACAGAGAGTAGAAATTGGCAATTCTCATAAGAAGCTGACTTGGCCAAAATTGTCCTTCACTCTCTGAGAATTTTTTTTTTTCCCATGATAAATGAGAACTCTAATACTGGCTTTAGCTTGTGACTCTTTGGGTATAGTCCTTATTCTGGTTAGAGAACAAGAAAAACTTCACAGCAGGATTCCTGATAGAGACAGTAGACCCCAGGGATGTGGAGGGAGAGTGTCCCTCTTCACCATTGTCTTCTCACTACCTACCATGAAACCTTGCTGTTGTCAGTAGCACCATGATGGACCCTTGTTCCAGTCCAGGGACAGTGTGGCTGCGGCGATGCAAGAGTTTCTAATGCCATCCAGAGGAAGTCAGTGACATGAAGGCAGGAGGAGGGGCAGAACTGCTTGGGAATGGTTGTTATCTGACTTCCCACAGATTCTTCATTTTGTCCAAAGCCCTGAGGACCCCAGTGTAAAAAACACGGCACGGAAGAGGAGATAGAGGGAAAATGGGAAATAGCCCAGGGTGGGAAAGGACATGGGATGGGAAAGAAGGGAGCAGAGACAAGAACAAGGGGGGCACTAGTGAAAAGGGACCGGGAGTTCTCTTGGGTCCAGGGTCTTTGCTGAGACCACCACTTGACTGAAGCAGGCTCTGCCCCTAGGTGGTGCTGTGTAGTTAGCACGTTCAGAACATACCCAGCACCCAAAGTACAGAGTCCCAGCTTTCCTTTTGGTGCCTTGATATCTGGGCTAGTTTGGATCCCCACCTTAACCGCATCACCGGTGGCTTCCACTCCCCTAAACTAACTTGCATATATGTCTGTCACTTTCCTCCATTCTCCATGTTTTCTCATCTTCTATGGTAGGTGCCTTATGGATATCCATCTAATGGGTGCTCACAAGAAGCCTATGAGATAGGCAGCATTCTCTCCAGTTTATAGATACAAATAATGAGATTTGGACATATGAAGTGAGAAGCACAAGGTCTCTCAGCTCAGAAGTTCAACAGCTGGAGCCAAGGTTTAAATTCAGATCCATAGGTCTGCGAGGTCCACTAGCCTGACAGTGGGGAAGCTCCCGTTTGACTCAGCCTCTCTGTGTGTCTCTGGGCCTGGTGGGTGTCATCTTCTCAGTGCCATTCCTGAGGGTCAGACTACAGGCCAGATGGTCCCTCAGTCAATCAGCAGTCTGTATTGAGCGGCAACTCTATCGGGTACAGAGCCCTGCCCTGATCTCTTAGCAGCGGAACTCACAGGTGGCTTCCCCGGGAGGGAGGTGGACTGTGTGAGTCATTACTTCCCTTGGGAGGAACCCTTGGTGAATGCCTGGCTCATGGGTCATCAGAATGACACAGCTGAGCATGAGTAAGGAGAGCGAGGGAGGGGGAGGGAAAAGGAAGAACCAAACAATCTAAATCACCATTGCTGTCTTCTCTTCTGACAAGGAAGATATTTTATTTTCCATTTGAGACATGTACCTGTTGAGGCGTGTGGAAGCTAGATGCTAAGGATCCAGGAGACAAATCCTATTCTCAAATGATGAGTAATTAGGAACTTCATGGTACAACCCTCAAAATAAAAATGACCAACGTTACTTAGGTGGTAATGAGAGTCTTTTAAAAAGAAAGCATAACCATATGATTACATTTCCAAATTTATTTTGAATTGGGAGGATGAAAAGAAAAGATAGATAAAGAGGAAACAGAAGAAGGAAAAGAAAAGGAAAAGGAGGAACAAAAAGATTTGCGCAGGGCTCCCACCTGGGCTCTGTATCTTTCCTCCTGGCCCCTAGGCCTCTGTTCTTGTCTATTTCTCTTTTGTCTTGTCACATGTCACACCTATTCTCTCTACACACATATTCGGCAATAAATAGGGAAAGACAATGGAATTCAAAGGTGATATTTTTCCTCCACAGTGTAATGTCAACCTCTCAACGGTGTGGTAATTTTCATTGCATTGGGAAAAAAGTTATCCATCAGTGAATTATCAATTCAGGCAACAAGATTAAATTAACAGAATTGTAGCCTGAACTAACTACTTTCTAAAAAAAAAAAAAATACAAAGCAGACAAGTGAGTCATGTGCAGCTGAGCAGAAGAGAGGAGACAGTGCCGTGAGGTTGACATGCGCGATGACAAGAAAATCCCTTTAAATATGTCCTCTGTGTATCTGGTACCGTGTTACACAACTGACCAGTTCCAGAAGACAGGGAGGAAGAAAGAGTTAAGAATAAAAGCAGACGTGGAATGATCTATTGCCAATGTTTCCTTACCTCTAAGCTCTTCAGGGCTCATCCGAACAAAGGGCGACCTCATCTTCTGCTACATCTGGTGAATTCATCTCTTGTCGGAGAAGGTACAGCCAAGTGTCCAGAGAAATGGCCTTCTCTAGGCCCCTCTGTAAACTGTCTGGGTTTTACCAATCAACTTGATTTCATGAAATAGAGCAGCAGGAGGGGCAGTCATCCAAGCACGCTGGCTTCCAACCACCAGGACGTGGATAGACAGAAATCCTTGAGTTAAGCAGCAGTGACTCAGGCATAGGAGGCCCTCAAAGTACGTTTGCTTAGGGTGTTGAGCTCAAGCAAGAAAACAGTTAACTTTACGTGTCAGAGTGAGATTGCAACCTCAATGAGATTTTATCTTTTGAGTGAAAGATTAGGGGAGGACAAATTTATTGTCATTCAGAGGAAGTATTTATAAACTTGGCAGAGCTTCTTGGAGAGTAGAACAAAGGCTGCCAAAAGAGGTTCATAAATTGAAATGGATGACCTGAAAGTATTTTTCACGACATACATATGGTTATAGATACGCTGCACCGCTTGAGCTCAGCATCCAAGTGCCCTGCACTAATGCTGATGCTTTCTCCTTTGGAGACATGGGGTAGGGTGGGAGCATGAATTCGTGTCGGAGTTAGAATTGGGATGGAGAAGAAAAGATGTGAGGCTGCATACTTGGGAAGTGATGAAAGGAAGTGAAATATTGCAAAGAGGGAAGGTTGTAATGGGTGCAGAAGATCATTCATAAGTTGCATAAAGGGGAAGGAAAGCCATGAGGGTTAGTTTGAGAGAGAAGCTGTAAGAGGAGGTAGCTTTGATGTGGCGAATGACATAAAGCAAAGAATAACAGCATAAAGGGAAAGGATTCAGTGGGGTGGAGAATCGTCTTGACCAGCAATACTTATGGATCATGTCTGGCCTGCTGTCTGATTTTGCTAGTAAAGTTTTATTGGAACAGTAATAGAACAGTTTGTTTATTAATTGTTTATGGTTGTTTGCAAGCGGCAATAGCAAAGTTGCACTAGTTGTAATAGAAACCAAAAACCTAATAGCCTGAAATATTTACTATATGGTCTTTTATAGAAAACAATTTGCTGAACCTGGCTTTGACTAAGACTTCTAAACCATCAACCCCCACTCCTGGTCCATGTCACTGAAACGCTACTGCTTTCCACCAGGAAAAGTTTGATTCTACTCTCCATGGTGTCTATTTTTGTTTATTTTGTATGTGATTTGAAGTTTTCCAGATTACTCTTAGAAAAGTAAAGATACAGAGTAGGTCATTAAATAAAATAAAGAGCTAGGTCATTAAATAAAATAAAGAGCAAAGGCTGTAGGTACACAGTGAGAAGCCCACACAAAGATGGAGGCAGAAATGGGTGATGCCTGTGTAAGTCAAGAGATGCTGAAGATAGCAGAGAAACTGCCAGAAGGTACAAGAGAGGCCTAAAGCAGATTTTCTCCCTCCTGGCTCCCAGAAGGAATCAATTCTGCTGCCATGTTGATCTTGTAGACTTGAGGCTCTGGCGCAATACATTTTGGTTCTTTAAGTCACTTGGTGTCTAGTTCTTTGTTACAGCAGTTCCAGGAATTAATATCTATCTATCTATCTCTCTCTATCGCCCCCCCCACCCCCACACACAAACACAATGCTTCCCAAATGGACTTTCTTCATGGGCACTGATCATCTCCTAAAAGACCACCCTCTTTACCATAAGGATACTTATATTCTGGAAGAATACTTCAGCCCAGACATCATGATCTCAAAGGAATCTATGAATTTTTGCTTTCTTACTCTCAGAAAACTCCAACTTGACAGGCAAGGCTTCTAGCACCTGACCTTCAAATCTGGGAATGTGTTTCCAAGAATTCTTCTGACCTCCACCAAGACTCCAGAATAAACTTTCTTTCCATGCCAGCCTGTGGGGCAAACAAACCCTCGAATGTTTTGGCATCTTTTAAATTTAAAGTGATCTTAATTCATCAACCTGCCCTGAAAATGTCACATTCATTGGAAGCACAGTTGCCAACATGAGGGTCTCAGACCCCCTGTAGGCCAGAAGTTGTAGCCACTGACTTACAAAACTTTATATGCATTAAGCTTTGTGAGTTGGCTCAGAGCATTTTTTTTTTTTTAAAAAAGTGTTACATAAAAATTTTATCCTTAAATATTAAAAATTCAAAAACTATTCACATAGAGGTCCATGAAAGTGTTTGACATTAGAAAGGAGGTCCTTATACTTATGTGAGCCTTCTCTATTAGAACAATGAATAATGATTGTCCCTTTAGGAAGGATGGAGTCCCCCAATCATTCCTTCATTTTCATGATGAACATTCTAAACTCTCTAGGCACTAAGACAAGGGAGGTGTAGACACACACACTGTCCTCAAGGAGCTCAGAGTCTAGTAGGGCAACTAGATAAGAAAATCAAGGATGCACTGCAGACGAGCCAGTGCTGTATTGGGAGCAAGTGGATGGGAGAATGGGGGTGGATGCTTAGTGTGAAAGGGCAAAGTGAATAGAAAGAGTTGGAATAGGCCCCCAATGTCATGAAAGTTTGGGTGGTGAGTGGAAGCAACTCTGATGGCTTTCTAGAAAGAGGGGCTGACATTGTGTGAGCATCTACTATGGTGGCAAATCCATACATTTATGTCTTCATTCTGATCTTCTAAGATAGGTACTATTATCTTAAAATAATTTTACTGTAGTAAATGTAAAATTTATCATTTTAAGCCAGTTCAGTGGCATTAAGTACATTCTCATCATTCTACAGCCCATCCTGCCATCTGCATCGAGAATTTGTTTATCTTCCCAAACTGAAACTGTTCCTGTTAAACAATAACTTCCCATTCCTCCTCCCGCTCTGTCCTTGGAAATCACCATTCCACTTTCTATCTCTATGATCTCTATTTGATCCCTCTAGGTACCTCACAGAAGTGGAATCATAGATTTGTCCTTTTGTACCTTCAAGGTTCATCCATGCAATACAATGTCAGAATATCATTCTTTTATAGGTAAATAATACTCCCCTGCATGTATCTACCTACCACACTGTGTTTATCCACTCCTCCTCCATAGATGGCAGTTTGGGTTGCCTCTGCCTTTTAGCTATTGTGGATGATGTTGCCATGAGGTGGATGTACAACTACCTGTTCAAATTCCTGCTTTAAATTTTTCTAGATTGATACCCAGAAGGGGAATGGCTGGCTGTACATCAATTCTGAGTTTACCTGGGAAAATCTGGACAAGATTTCTAATTGTTTTGGGGAACAGACCTACTGTTTTTCACAGCAGCTGAATCATTTGACTTTCCCACCAGCAAAGCAAAGAGTTCCGCCTTTGCACATCCTCACAGATACCTGCTATTTTCTGTTATTGTTATTATTATTAGCAGTAGCCATCATAATGGGTGTGAAGTAGCATCTCACTGTAGTGAGATAGGTGCTGTTATTACCTGCACTTTTTCCTATGAGGTAACTTAAGTTCAGGAACACATCCAAGGTCATGTGACCAAGAAATGGCAGAACCAGAATTTAAGCCTGACTCCATTCTACTCTGATTCCATGTTCTGAAGCACTACACCAGATCGCTGGTAGGGAGCCCGGGGAAAGTAACTAGAGGGATGGGAGGGAGCTATGTGAACAGAAGGGGCTGGTGAATGTGGGGTCAAATCATAAAGAATTTTGTAGTTTTTTCCTGGAAAAATTTCTGTTCTCATAAACAACTTTTACACATAAAATGTATATGATAATCATATTAATCCAAGGATAAAGAAGAGGAAACATGAGATGAGTCCATAAATTTTTTTTAAAAAAACCACTGTTTCTCAGAAATGTAATCAGAATAGCTATAGGTTAAGGCCTAATGTAAGGAATAACTTATTTTTCCATCAAAGTACAACCGAAAATAACCAAGAATAATAATATGTTGGCTTCACATTTTTCCATTTGTACAAGCAAAGATATTTTGGGGCATCTTATGGAAAATATAACCTCAAGGGTTAAAAGAGCATTCATCAGGCATCTAAGCAAGTTGTGAGCCTCCTCCTATTTGGAATCTGCATGTACGAGGCAAAGTCCCTGGTATAAGGTTCTGGACAACTGGCCCAGAGGAAGGAAAGGCCACATTGCATACTCCTGGGGTTCAGATGTCCAGGCATGCCCAGACAGAGCATGGAGGGCTGGGGGAGGAGAGAGGATCTCTGGGAGGAGCTGAGTCAGAGCCTCAGAAGAATAAGCCCAAGGAAAGAAGATGCTGCTGTTCCAGACTCAAAGACAAGGACCCTCTGACAGAGTCGGGTGATTCTGAGAGGAGCATGGGTGTGTCTTGGTCTGACCTCCAGCCATCTCTGCCTCTCCCCCGGGGGCTTGTGCAGAGCCTGGAGAAGTGGCAGGAGTAGGTTGTATTTCACAGCCTAGCAACAGAGGACAGAAGCGTGTTCACAGGTACAGTCCAGCAGCGGAGGTCAGGGTCAGATGCTGGCAGTACCATGAGAGTCCATGCCTGGCCAAGTTGGGCCGTGCAGGTACCTGAAGGGCCCTGGGTCCTGGCCACAGGTGGTTCAGGGGAACAGTGGGCCTCATGAGAGGCAGAAAGGAGGAACACCAAGAAGCCATAGGAACCAGGCACAGGTCATTTTGAGTCAGCTGTGGGTATCTTCAGGGGCCTCAAAAAAAGTGGGTCAAATGTGATACCCTTTTCCTACGGGGGACACAGAAGTTTTGCATTTGGGATCCTCCCAGACCTTGCCCAATATGTCTGTCCCTTTGGTTCAGATTTGTCTGCTTTAGCTACAATAAAACTCAGTTGTAGGTAAAAATCCTGAGTTCTATGAGTTGCTCTAGTGAATTATCCAACCTGAGGTGGCACAGGGAAGCCAAGCCTGTACTTGGGAGCCAGTAGGTCAGAAGTGAGAGTGCCCTGGGGTCCTCTGAGCCCAGAGCTCGTGGACTCAGGGTGAACCACTGCTGGACTAGAACTGCTGCCAGCAATCTACGGAAGCACAGTGGCCAAACCTAGGCCCTCGCAAAGGTGAGAACATAGGAGTAGCCGAGGGTAAAGGAAGGAATGAGCTTATTGAGTCATGAGGGAAATTCAACATTCAACTTGTCCCTTAGTTTAGTCATACCAGATGCCTGAAAGGGGAAAGACACGCAGGGCTGAGACCTCGCCTACTTTTAGAACCTGACAAGATTGAATGTGAGCCTCCAAACCTGAGCAGCCTTGCTCTGGGAAAGGGGTGGCTAGGGAGCCCAATAATTCACATTTCCTGTGGTCTGAGGGCCTTGGCTTCTGGGCATCCAGAGAGAGGGGAGGTTATGGCTCCTGAGAAATCAAAAGGGTAAAAGAGTCTGGGAGGTTTTTAGTCTCTGGGGGACAAAAATAAAGAGACTCAGGGAGGACTCCAGCAGGGTCTTCAGGTCAAAAGGTATGGGAAATGTTCATCTGTCTTTAAGGTAAAAAAAAAAAAAAAAGGAAATGGACAAGCTTTGCTGCTGAGGAGATCTGGGTTACTCATAGGAAGAGCTAAGACACAAGGCAGAGACAGCTGAGGAGCCTTGGGGGTGGGAGGCCAACATCTCTAATGATGGTAAATACAGTAGCGATGACCTCTCCTGCATCCAGGTGTGTCTTGTGTTATGCTGCTAAATTATATGTTACTCTGCTAGCCTGTGAGTACCTACTATGTTCCAGGATGCTGGGGCTACAATAAGGGTATTTCCACAGCACCCTGGCGGGGTAGGTTGGATTCTCAGGCCCCTAGGTGAGTCAGAAATAAATTAAGCATGTAAATGGATCATTTCAACTTAAGTGAGAATGTGCAGATGCTATGAGAACATAAAACAGGCACATCTGCTAGGCTCTGGGAGGTGAGGAAGGATGGCCCCTTCATACATTAGGTTTTCTTATTCCTATTTTACTGAGGAAGACAGTCAGGGTCAAAAAAGTTAAATCATTTGCCCAAGAGTGCACAGAAATTAATGGGAAAAGCTAGCGTTCTTAGGTCTTCTGTTCTTAGGTCTTCCTCTCAATACCTGACTCTAGGAAGATCCAGTACAGAGGTTACGGCAAGAATGAGATGATCTCTTTCATCATGGTAT